>NW_024609837.1:78052044-78652044 GCF_016920785.2 Ixodes scapularis
AAAGTCGCCAAACAAGTGCCCAAGTTAGGCTTCGCTTCCCGATAGTTCGGCTTTCATCTGGCAGCTACGGGCCAAAGTCGCCAAACGAGTGCCAAAGTTAGGCTTCACTTCCCGATAGTTCGGCTTTCATCTGGCAGCTACGGGCCAAAGCCGCCAAACGAGTGCCAAAGTTAGGCTTCGCTTCCCGATAGTTCGGCTTTCATCTGGCAGCTACGGGCCAAAGTCGCCAAACAAGTGCCCAAGTTAGGCTTCGCTTCCCGATAGTTCGGCTTTCATCTGGCAGCTACGGGCCAAAGTCGCCAAACGAGTGCCCAAGTTAGGCTTCGCTTCCCGATAGTTCGGCTTTCATCTGGCAGCTACGGGCCAAAGTCGCCAAACGAGTGCTTAAGTTAGGCTTCGCTTCCCGATAGTTCGGCTTTCAACTGGCAGCTACGGGCCAAAGTCGCCAAACGAGTGCCAAAGTTAGGCTTCGCTTCCCGATAGTTCGGCTTTCATCTGGCAGCTACGGGCCAAAGTCGCCAAACAAGTGCCCAAGTTAGGCTTCGCTTCGCGATAGTTCGGCTTTCAACTGGCAGCTACGGGCCAAAGTCCCCAAACGAGTGCCAAAGTTAGGCTTCGCTTCCCGATAGTTCGGCTTTCATCTGGCAGCTACGGGCCAAAGTCGCCAAACAAGTGCCCAAGTTAGGCTTCGCTTCCCGATAGTTCGGCTTTCATCTGGCAGCTACGTGCCAAAGTCGCCAAACAAGTGCCCAAGTTAGGCTTCACTTCCCGATAGTTCGGCTTTCATCTGGCAGCTACGGGCCAAAGCCGCCAAACGAGTGCCAAAGTTAGGCTTCGCTTCCCGATAGTTCGGCTTTCATCTGGCAGCTACGGGCCAAAGTCGCCAAACAAGTGCCCAAGTTAGGCTTCGCTTCCCGATAGTTCGGCTTTCATCTGGCAGCTACGGGCCAAAGTCGCCAAACGAGTGCCCAAGTTAGGCTTCGCTTCCCGATAGTTCGGCTTTCATCTGGCAGCTACGGGCCAAAGTCGCCAAACGAGTGCCAAAGTTAGGCTTCGCGTCCCGTTAGTTCGGCTTTCATCTGGCAGCTACGGGCCAAAGTCGCCAAACAAGTGCCCAAGTTAGGCTTCGCTTCCCGATAGTTCGGCTTTCATCTGGCAGCTACGGGCCAAAGTCGCCAAACGAGTGCCCAAGTTAGGCTTCGCTTCCCGATAGTTCGGCTTTCATCTGGCAGCTACGGGCCAAAGTCGCCAAACGAGTGCCCAAGTTAGGCTTCGCTTCCCGATAGTTCGGCTTTCATCTGGCAGCTACGGGCCAAAGTCGCCAAACGAGTGCTTAAGTTAGGCTTCGCTTCCCGATAGTTCGGCTTTCATCTGGCAGCTACGGGCCAGTCGCCAAACAAGTGCCCAAGTTAGGCTTCGCTTCCCGATAGTTCGGCTTTCATCTGGCAGCTACGGGCCAAAGTCGCCAAACGAGTGCCCAAGTTAGGCTTCGCTTCCCGATAGTTCGGCTTTCATCTGGCAGCTACGGGCCAAAGTCGCCAAACGAGTGCCAAAGTTAGGCTTCGCGTCCCGTTAGTTCGGCTTTCATCTGGCAGCTACGGGCCAAAGTCGCCAAACAAGTGCCCAAGTTAGGCTTCGCTTCCCGATAGTTCGGCTTTCATCTGGCAGCTACGGGCCAAAGTCGCCAAACGAGTGCCCAAGTTAGGCTTCGCTTCCCGATAGTTCGGCTTTCATCTGGCAGCTACGGGCCAAAGTCGCCAAACGAGTGCCCAAGTTAGGCTTCGCTTCCCGATAGTTCGGCTTTCATCTGGCAGCTACGGGCCAAAGTCGCCAAACGAGTGCTTAAGTTAGGCTTCGCTTCCCGATAGTTCGGCTTTCATCTGGCAGCTACGGGCCAGTCGCCAAACAAGTGCCAAAGTTAGGCTTCGCTTCCCGATAGTTCGGCTTTCATCTGGCAGCTACGGGCCAAAGTCGCCAAACGAGTGCCCGTTAGGCTTCGCTTCCCGATAGTTCGGCTTTCATCTGGCAGCCACGGGCCAAAGTCGCCAAACAAGTGCCCAAGTTAGGCTTCGCTTCCCGGTATTTCGGCTTTCATCTGGCAGCTACGGGCCAAAGTCGCCAAACGAGTGCCAAAGTTAGGCTTCGCTTCCCGATAGTTCGGCTTTCATCTGGCAGCTACGGGCCAAAGTCGCCAAACGAGTGCCCAAGTTAGGCTTCGCTTCCCGATAGTTCGGCTTTCATCTGGCAGCTACGGGCCAAAGTCGCCAAACAAGTGCCCAAGTTAGGCTTCTCTTCCCGATAGTTCGGCTTTCATCTGGCAGCTACGGGCCAAAGTCGCAAAACAAGTGCCCAAGTTAGGCTTCGCTTCCCGATAGTTCGGCTTTCATCTGGCAGCTACGGGCCAAAGTCGCCAAACGAGTGCTTAAGTTAGGCTTCGCTTCCCGATAGTTCGGCGTTCATCTGGCAGCTACGGGCCAAAGTCGCCAAACAAGTGCCCAAGTTAGGCTTCGCTTCCCGATCGTTCGGCTTTCATCTGGCAGCTACGGGCCAAAGTCGCAAACAAGTGCAAAAGTTGGGCTTCGCTTCCCGATAGTTCGGCTTTCATCTGGCAGCTAGGGGCCAAAGTCGCCAAACAAGTGCCCAAGTTAGGCTTCGCTTCCCGATAGTTCGGCTTTCATCTGGCAGCTACGGGCCAAAGTCGCCAAACGAGTGTCAAAGTTAGGCTTCGCTTCCCGATAGTTCGGCTTTCATCTGGCAGCTACGGGCCAAAGTCGCCAAACAAGTGCCCAAGTTAGGCTTCGCTTCCCGATAGTTCGGCTTTCATCTGGCAGCTACGGGCCAAAGTCGCCAAACGAGTGCCAAAGTTAGGCTTCGCTTCCCGATAGTTCGGCTTTCATCTGGCAGCTACGGGCCAAAGCCGCCAAACGAGTGCCAAAGTTAGGCTTCGCTTCCCGATAGTTCGGCTTTCATCTGGCAGCTACGGGCCAAAGTCGCCAAACAAGTGCCCAAGTTAGGCTTCGCTTCCCGATAGTTCGGCTTTCATCTGGCAGCTACGGGCCAAAGTCGCAAAACGAGTGCCCAAGTTAGGCTTCGCTTCCCGATAGTTCGGCTTTCATCTGGCAGCTACGGGCCAAAGTCGCCAAACGAGTGCTTAAGTTAGGCTTCGCTTCCCGATAGTTCGGCTTTCAACTGGCAGCTACGGGCCAAAGTCGCCAAACGAGTGCCAAAGTTAGGCTTCGCTTCCCGATAGTTCGGCTTTCATCTGGCAGCTACGGGCCAAAGTCGCCAAACAAGTGCCCAAGTTAGGCTTCGCTTCCCGATAGTTCGGCTTTCAACTGGCAGCTACGGGCCAAAGTCCCCAAACGAGTGCCAAAGTTAGGCTTCGCTTCCCGATAATTCGGCTTTCATCTGGCAGCTACGGGCCAAAGTCGCCAAACGAGTGCCCAAGTTAGGCTTCGCTTCCCGATAGTTCGGCTTTCATCTGGCAGCTACGGGACAAAGTCGCCAAACGAGTGCCCAAGTTAGGCTTCGCTTCCCCATAGTTCGGCTTTCATCTGGCAGCTACGGGACAAAGTCGCCAAACGAGTGCCCAAGTTAGGCTTCGCTTCCCGATAGTTCGGCTTTCATCTGGCAACTACGGGCCAAAGTCGCCAAACGAGTGCTTAAGTTAGGCTTCGCTTCCCGATAGTTCGGCTTTCAACTGGCAGCTACGGGCCAAAGTCGCCAAACGAGTGCCAAAGTTAGGCTTCGCTTCCCGATAGTTCGGCTTTCATCTGGCAGCTACGGGCCAAAGTCGCCAAACAAGTGCCCAAGTTAGGCTTCGCTTCCCGATAGTTCGGCTTTCAACTGGCAGCTACGGGCCAAAGTCCCCAAACGAGTGCCAAAGTTAGGCTTCGCTTCCCGATTGTTCGGCTTTCATCTGGCAGCTACGGGCCAAAGTCGCCAAACGAGTGCTTAAGTTAGGCTTCGCTTCCCGATAGTTCGGCGTTCATCTGGCAGCTACGGGCCAAAGTCGCCAAACAAGTGCCCAAGTTAGGCTTCGCTTCCCGATCGTTCGGCTTTCATCTGGCAGCTACGGGCCAAAGTCGCAAACAAGTGCCCAAGTTGGGCTTCGCTTCCCGATAGTTCGGCTTTCATCTGGCAGCTAGGGGCCAAAGTCGCCAAACAAGTGCCCAAGTTAGGCTTCGCTTCCCGATAGTTCGGCTTTCATCTGGCAGCTACGGGCCAAAGTCGCCAAACGAGTGCCCAAGTTAGGCTTCGCTTCCCGATAGTTCGGCTTTCATCTGGCAGCTACGGGCCAAAGTCGCCAAACGAGTGCCCAAGTTAGGCTTCGCTTCCCGATAGTTCGGCTTTCATCTGGCAGCTACGGGCCAAAGTCGCCGAACGAGTGCTTAAGTTAGGCTTCGCTTCCCGATAGTTCGGCTTTCATCTGGCAGCTACGGGCCAAAGTCGCCAAACAAGTGCCCAAGTTAGGCTTCGCTTCCCGATAGTTCGGCTTTCATCTGGCAGCTACGGGCCAAAGTCGCCAAACGAGTGCCAAAGTTAGGCTTCGCTTCCCGATAGTTCGGCTTTCATCTGGCAGCTACGGGCCAAAGTCGCCAAACAAGTGTCCAAGTTAGGCTTCGCTTCCCGATAGTTCGGCTTTCATCTGGGAGCTACGGGCCAAAGTCGCCAAACAAGTGCCCAAGTTGGGGTTCGCTTCCCGATAGTTCGGCTTTCATCTGGCAGCTACGGGCCAAAGTCGCCAAACAAGTGCCCAAGTTAGGCTTCGCTTCCCGATAGTTCGGCTTTCATCTGGCAGCTACGGGCCAAAGTCGCCAAACGAGTGCCAAAGTTAGGCTTCGCTTCCCGATAGTTCGGCTTTCATCTGGCAGCTACGGGCCAAAGTCGCCAAGCAAGTGCCCAAGTTAGGCTTCGCTTCCCGAAAGTTCGGCTTTCATCTGGCAGCTACGCGCCAAAGTCGCCAAACGAGTGCCAAAGTTAGGCTTCGCTTCCCGATAGTTCGGCTTTCATCTGGCAGCTACGGGCCAAAGTCGCCAAACGAGTGCCAAAGTTAGGCTTCGCTTCCCGATAGTTCGGCTTTCATCTGGCAGCTACGGGCCAAAGTCGCCAAACGAGTGCCAAAGTTAGGCTTCGCTTCCCGATAGTTCGGCTTTCATCTGGCAGCTACGGGCCAAAGTCGCCAAACGAGTGCCCAAGTTAGGCTTCGCTTCCCGATAGTTGGGCTTTCATCTGGCAGCTACGGGCCAAAGTCGCCAAACGAGTGCTTCAGTTAGGCTTCGCTTCCCGATAGTTCGGCTTTCATCTGGCAGCTACGGGCCAAAGTCGCCAAACAAGTGCCCAAGTTAGGCTTCGCTTCCCGATAGTTCGGCTTTCATCTGGCAGCTACGGGCCAAAGTCGCCAAACGAGTGCCAAAGTTAGGCTTCGCTTCCCGATAGTTCGGCTTTCATCAGGCAGCTACGGGCCAAAGTCGCCAAACAAGTGCCCAAGTTAGGCTTCGCTTCCCGATAGTTCGGCTTTCATCTGGCAGCTACGGGCCAAAGTCGTCAAACGAGTGCCAAAGTTAGGCTTCGCTTCCCGATAGTTCGGCTTTCATCTGGCAGCTACGGGCCAAAGTCGCCAAACAAGTGCCCAAGTTAGGCTTCGCTTCCCGATAGTTCGGCTTTCATCTGGCAGCTACGGGCCAAAGTCGCCAAACGAGTGCCCAAGTTAGGCTTCGCTTCCCGATAGTTCGGCTTTCATCTGGTAGCTACGGGCCAAAGTCGCCAAACGAGTGCCCAAGTTAGGCTTCGCTTCCCGATAGTTCGGCTTTCATCTGGCAGCTACGGGCCAAAGTCGCCAAACGAGTGCCAAAGTTAGGCTTCGCGTCCCGTTAGTTCGGCTTTCATCTGGCAGCTACGGGCCAAAGTCGCCAAACAAGTGCCCAAGTTAGGCTTCGCTTCCCGATAGTTCGGCTTTCATCTGGCAGCTACGGGCCAAAGTCGCCAAACGAGTGCCCAAGTTAGGCTTCGCTTCCCGATAGTTCGGCTTTCATCTGGCAGCTACGGGCCAAAGTCGCCAAACGAGTGCCCAAGTTAGGCTTCGCTTCCCGATAGTTCGGCTTTCATCTGGCAGCTACGGGCCAAAGTCGCCAAACGAGTGCCCAAGTTAGGCTTCGCTTCCCGATAGTTCGGCTTTCATCTGGCAGCTACGGGCCAAAGTCGCCAAACAAGTGCCCAAGTTAGGCTTCGCTTCCCGATAGTTCGGCTTTCATCTGGCAGCTACGGGCCAAAGTCGCCAAACGAGTGCCAAAGTTAGGCTTCACTTCCCGATAGTTCGGCTTTCATCTGGCAGCTACGGGCCAAAGCCGCCAAACGAGTGCCAAAGTTAGGCTTCGCTTCCCGATAGTTCGGCTTTCATCTGGCAGCTACGGGCCAAAGTCGCCAAACAAGTGCCCAAGTTAGGCTTCGCTTCCCGATAGTTCGGCTTTCATCTGGCAGCTACGGGCCAAAGTCGCCAAACGAGTGCCCAAGTTAGGCTTCGCTTCCCGATAGTTCGGCTTTCATCTGGCAGCTACGGGCCAAAGTCGCCAAACGAGTGCTTAAGTTAGGCTTCGCTTCCCGATAGTTCGGCTTTCAACTGGCAGCTACGGGCCAAAGTCGCCAAACGAGTGCCAAAGTTAGGCTTCGCTTCCCGATAGTTCGGCTTTCATCTGGCAGCTACGGGCCAAAGTCGCCAAACAAGTGCCCAAGTTAGGCTTCGCTTCGCGATAGTTCGGCTTTCAACTGGCAGCTACGGGCCAAAGTCCCCAAACGAGTGCCAAAGTTAGGCTTCGCTTCCCGATAGTTCGGCTTTCATCTGGCAGCTACGGGCCAAAGTCGCCAAACAAGTGCCCAAGTTAGGCTTCGCTTCCCGATAGTTCGGCTTTCATCTGGCAGCTACGTGCCAAAGTCGCCAAACAAGTGCCCAAGTTAGGCTTCACTTCCCGATAGTTCGGCTTTCATCTGGCAGCTACGGGCCAAAGCCGCCAAACGAGTGCCAAAGTTAGGCTTCGCTTCCCGATAGTTCGGCTTTCATCTGGCAGCTACGGGCCAAAGTCGCCAAACAAGTGCCCAAGTTAGGCTTCGCTTCCCGATAGTTCGGCTTTCATCTGGCAGCTACGGGCCAAAGTCGCCAAACGAGTGCCCAAGTTAGGCTTCGCTTCCCGATAGTTCGGCTTTCATCTGGCAGCTACGGGCCAAAGTCGCCAAACGAGTGCCAAAGTTAGGCTTCGCGTCCCGTTAGTTCGGCTTTCATCTGGCAGCTACGGGCCAAAGTCGCCAAACAAGTGCCCAAGTTAGGCTTCGCTTCCCGATAGTTCGGCTTTCATCTGGCAGCTACGGGCCAAAGTCGCCAAACGAGTGCCCAAGTTAGGCTTCGCTTCCCGATAGTTCGGCTTTCATCTGGCAGCTACGGGCCAAAGTCGCCAAACGAGTGCCCAAGTTAGGCTTCGCTTCCCGATAGTTCGGCTTTCATCTGGCAGCTACGGGCCAAAGTCGCCAAACGAGTGCTTAAGTTAGGCTTCGCTTCCCGATAGTTCGGCTTTCATCTGGCAGCTACGGGCCAGTCGCCAAACAAGTGCCCAAGTTAGGCTTCGCTTCCCGATAGTTCGGCTTTCATCTGGCAGCTACGGGCCAAAGTCGCCAAACGAGTGCCCAAGTTAGGCTTCGCTTCCCGATAGTTCGGCTTTCATCTGGCAGCTACGGGCCAAAGTCGCCAAACGAGTGCCAAAGTTAGGCTTCGCGTCCCGTTAGTTCGGCTTTCATCTGGCAGCTACGGGCCAAAGTCGCCAAACAAGTGCCCAAGTTAGGCTTCGCTTCCCGATAGTTCGGCTTTCATCTGGCAGCTACGGGCCAAAGTCGCCAAACGAGTGCCCAAGTTAGGCTTCGCTTCCCGATAGTTCGGCTTTCATCTGGCAGCTACGGGCCAAAGTCGCCAAACGAGTGCCCAAGTTAGGCTTCGCTTCCCGATAGTTCGGCTTTCATCTGGCAGCTACGGGCCAAAGTCGCCAAACGAGTGCTTAAGTTAGGCTTCGCTTCCCGATAGTTCGGCTTTCATCTGGCAGCTACGGGCCAGTCGCCAAACAAGTGCCAAAGTTAGGCTTCGCTTCCCGATAGTTCGGCTTTCATCTGGCAGCTACGGGCCAAAGTCGCCAAACGAGTGCCCGTTAGGCTTCGCTTCCCGATAGTTCGGCTTTCATCTGGCAGCCACGGGCCAAAGTCGCCAAACAAGTGCCCAAGTTAGGCTTCGCTTCCCGGTATTTCGGCTTTCATCTGGCAGCTACGGGCCAAAGTCGCCAAACGAGTGCCAAAGTTAGGCTTCGCTTCCCGATAGTTCGGCTTTCATCTGGCAGCTACGGGCCAAAGTCGCCAAACGAGTGCCCAAGTTAGGCTTCGCTTCCCGATAGTTCGGCTTTCATCTGGCAGCTACGGGCCAAAGTCGCCAAACAAGTGCCCAAGTTAGGCTTCTCTTCCCGATAGTTCGGCTTTCATCTGGCAGCTACGGGCCAAAGTCGCAAAACAAGTGCCCAAGTTAGGCTTCGCTTCCCGATAGTTCGGCTTTCATCTGGCAGCTACGGGCCAAAGTCGCCAAACGAGTGCTTAAGTTAGGCTTCGCTTCCCGATAGTTCGGCGTTCATCTGGCAGCTACGGGCCAAAGTCGCCAAACAAGTGCCCAAGTTAGGCTTCGCTTCCCGATCGTTCGGCTTTCATCTGGCAGCTACGGGCCAAAGTCGCAAACAAGTGCAAAAGTTGGGCTTCGCTTCCCGATAGTTCGGCTTTCATCTGGCAGCTAGGGGCCAAAGTCGCCAAACAAGTGCCCAAGTTAGGCTTCGCTTCCCGATAGTTCGGCTTTCATCTGGCAGCTACGGGCCAAAGTCGCCAAACGAGTGTCAAAGTTAGGCTTCGCTTCCCGATAGTTCGGCTTTCATCTGGCAGCTACGGGCCAAAGTCGCCAAACAAGTGCCCAAGTTAGGCTTCGCTTCCCGATAGTTCGGCTTTCATCTGGCAGCTACGGGCCAAAGTCGCCAAACGAGTGCCAAAGTTAGGCTTCGCTTCCCGATAGTTCGGCTTTCATCTGGCAGCTACGGGCCAAAGCCGCCAAACGAGTGCCAAAGTTAGGCTTCGCTTCCCGATAGTTCGGCTTTCATCTGGCAGCTACGGGCCAAAGTCGCCAAACAAGTGCCCAAGTTAGGCTTCGCTTCCCGATAGTTCGGCTTTCATCTGGCAGCTACGGGCCAAAGTCGCAAAACGAGTGCCCAAGTTAGGCTTCGCTTCCCGATAGTTCGGCTTTCATCTGGCAGCTACGGGCCAAAGTCGCCAAACGAGTGCTTAAGTTAGGCTTCGCTTCCCGATAGTTCGGCTTTCAACTGGCAGCTACGGGCCAAAGTCGCCAAACGAGTGCCAAAGTTAGGCTTCGCTTCCCGATAGTTCGGCTTTCATCTGGCAGCTACGGGCCAAAGTCGCCAAACAAGTGCCCAAGTTAGGCTTCGCTTCCCGATAGTTCGGCTTTCAACTGGCAGCTACGGGCCAAAGTCCCCAAACGAGTGCCAAAGTTAGGCTTCGCTTCCCGATAATTCGGCTTTCATCTGGCAGCTACGGGCCAAAGTCGCCAAACGAGTGCCCAAGTTAGGCTTCGCTTCCCGATAGTTCGGCTTTCATCTGGCAGCTACGGGACAAAGTCGCCAAACGAGTGCCCAAGTTAGGCTTCGCTTCCCCATAGTTCGGCTTTCATCTGGCAGCTACGGGACAAAGTCGCCAAACGAGTGCCCAAGTTAGGCTTCGCTTCCCGATAGTTCGGCTTTCATCTGGCAACTACGGGCCAAAGTCGCCAAACGAGTGCTTAAGTTAGGCTTCGCTTCCCGATAGTTCGGCTTTCAACTGGCAGCTACGGGCCAAAGTCGCCAAACAAGTGCCAAAGTTAGGCTTCGCTTCCCGATAGTTCGGCTTTCATCTGGCAGCTACGGGCCAAAGTCGCCAAACAAGTGCCCAAGTTAGGCTTCGCTTCCCGATAGTTCGGCTTTCAACTGGCAGCTACGGGCCAAAGTCCCCAAACGAGTGCCAAAGTTAGGCTTCGCTTCCCGATTGTTCGGCTTTCATCTGGCAGCTACGGGCCAAAGTCGCCAAACGAGTGCTTAAGTTAGGCTTCGCTTCCCGATAGTTCGGCGTTCATCTGGCAGCTACGGGCCAAAGTCGCCAAACAAGTGCCCAAGTTAGGCTTCGCTTCCCGATCGTTCGGCTTTCATCTGGCAGCTACGGGCCAAAGTCGCAAACAAGTGCCCAAGTTGGGCTTCGCTTCCCGATAGTTCGGCTTTCATCTGGCAGCTAGGGGCCAAAGTCGCCAAACAAGTGCCCAAGTTAGGCTTCGCTTCCCGATAGTTCGGCTTTCATCTGGCAGCTACGGGCCAAAGTCGCCAAACGAGTGCCCAAGTTAGGCTTCGCTTCCCGATAGTTCGGCTTTCATCTGGCAGCTACGGGCCAAAGTCGCCAAACGAGTGCCCAAGTTAGGCTTCGCTTCCCGATAGTTCGGCTTTCATCTGGCAGCTACGGGCCAAAGTCGCCGAACGAGTGCTTAAGTTAGGCTTCGCTTCCCGATAGTTCGGCTTTCATCTGGCAGCTACGGGCCAAAGTCGCCAAACAAGTGCCCAAGTTAGGCTTCGCTTCCCGATAGTTCGGCTTTCATCTGGCAGCTACGGGCCAAAGTCGCCAAACGAGTGCCAAAGTTAGGCTTCGCTTCCCGATAGTTCGGCTTTCATCTGGCAGCTACGGGCCAAAGTCGCCAAACAAGTGTCCAAGTTAGGCTTCGCTTCCCGATAGTTCGGCTTTCATCTGGGAGCTACGGGCCAAAGTCGCCAAACAAGTGCCCAAGTTGGGGTTCGCTTCCCGATAGTTCGGCTTTCATCTGGCAGCTACGGGCCAAAGTCGCCAAACAAGTGCCCAAGTTAGGCTTCGCTTCCCGATAGTTCGGCTTTCATCTGGCAGCTACGGGCCAAAGTCGCCAAACGAGTGCCAAAGTTAGGCTTCGCTTCCCGATAGTTCGGCTTTCATCTGGCAGCTACGGGCCAAAGTCGCCAAGCAAGTGCCCAAGTTAGGCTTCGCTTCCCGAAAGTTCGGCTTTCATCTGGCAGCTACGCGCCAAAGTCGCCAAACGAGTGCCAAAGTTAGGCTTCGCTTCCCGATAGTTCGGCTTTCATCTGGCAGCTACGGGCCAAAGTCGCCAAACGAGTGCCAAAGTTAGGCTTCGCTTCCCGATAGTTCGGCTTTCATCTGGCAGCTACGGGCCAAAGTCGCCAAACGAGTGCCAAAGTTAGGCTTCGCTTCCCGATAGTTCGGCTTTCATCTGGCAGCTACGGGCCAAAGTCGCCAAACGAGTGCCCAAGTTAGGCTTCGCTTCCCGATAGTTGGGCTTTCATCTGGCAGCTACGGGCCAAAGTCGCCAAACGAGTGCTTCAGTTAGGCTTCGCTTCCCGATAGTTCGGCTTTCATCTGGCAGCTACGGGCCAAAGTCGCCAAACAAGTGCCCAAGTTAGGCTTCGCTTCCCGATAGTTCGGCTTTCATCTGGCAGCTACGGGCCAAAGTCGCCAAACGAGTGCCAAAGTTAGGCTTCGCTTCCCGATAGTTCGGCTTTCATCAGGCAGCTACGGGCCAAAGTCGCCAAACAAGTGCCCAAGTTAGGCTTCGCTTCCCGATAGTTCGGCTTTCATCTGGCAGCTACGGGCCAAAGTCGTCAAACGAGTGCCAAAGTTAGGCTTCGCTTCCCGATAGTTCGGCTTTCATCTGGCAGCTACGGGCCAAAGTCGCCAAACAAGTGCCCAAGTTAGGCTTCGCTTCCCGATAGTTCGGCTTTCATTTGGCAGCTACGGGCCAAAGTCGCCAAACGAGTGCCCAAGTTAGGCTTCGCTTCCCGATAGTTCGGCTTTCATCTGGTAGCTACGGGCCAAAGTCGCCAAACGAGTGCCCAAGTTAGGCTTCGCTTCCCGATAGTTCGGCTTTCATCTGGCAGCTACGGGCCAAAGTCGCCAAACGAGTGCCAAAGTTAGGCTTCGCGTCCCGTTAGTTCGGCTTTCATCTGGCAGCTACGGGCCAAAGTCGCCAAACAAGTGCCCAAGTTAGGCTTCGCTTCCCGATAGTTCGGCTTTCATCTGGCAGCTACGGGCCAAAGTCGCCAAACGAGTGCCCAAGTTAGGCTTCGCTTCCCGATAGTTCGGCTTTCATCTGGCAGCTACGGGCCAAAGTCGCCAAACGAGTGCCCAAGTTAGGCTTCGCTTCCCGATAGTTCGGCTTTCATCTGGCAGCTACGGGCCAAAGTCGCCAAACGAGTGCTTAAGTTAGGCTTCGCTTCCCGATAGTTCGGCTTTCATCTGGCAGCTACGGGCCAGTCGCCAAACAAGTGCCCAAGTTAGGCTTCGCTTCCCGATAGTTCGGCTTTCATCTGGCAGCGACGGGCCAAAGTCGCCAAACGAGTGCCCAAGTTAGGCTTCGCTTCCCGATAGTTCGGCTTTCATCTGGCAGCTACGGGCCAAAGTCGCCAAACGAGTGCCAAAGTTAGGCTTCGCGTCCCGTTAGTTCGGCTTTCATCTGGCAGCTACGGGCCAAAGTCGCCAAACAAGTGCCCAAGTTAGGCTTCGCTTCCCGATAGTTCGGCTTTCATCTGGCAGCTACGGGCCAAAGTCGCCAAACGAGTGCCCAAGTTAGGCTTCGCTTCCCGATAGTTCGGCTTTCATCTGGCAGCTACGGGCCAAAGTCGCCAAACGAGTGCCCAAGTTAGGCTTCGCTTCCCGATAGTTTGGCTTTCATCTGGCAGCTACGGGCCAAAGTCGCCAAACGAGTGCTTAAGTTAGGCTTCGCTTCCCGATAGTTCGGCTTTCATCTGGCAGCTACGGGCCAGTCGCCAAACAAGTGCCAAAGTTAGGCTTCGCTTCCCGATAGTTCGGCTTTCATCTGGCAGCTACGGGCCAAAGTCGCCAAACGAGTGCCCGTTAGGCTTCGCTTCCCGATAGTTCGGCTTTCATCTGGCAGCCACGGGCCAAAGTCGCCAAACAAGTGCCCAAGTTAGGCTTCGCTTCCCGGTATTTCGGCTTTCATCTGGCAGCTACGGGCCAAAGTCGCCAAACGAGTGCCAAAGTTAGGCTTCGCTTCCCGATAGTTCGGCTTTCATCTGGCAGCTACGGGCCAAAGTCGCCAAACGAGTGCCCAAGTTAGGCTTCGCTTCCCGATAGTTCGGCTTTCATCTGGCAGCTACGGGCCAAAGTCGCCAAACAAGTGCCCAAGTTAGGCTTCTCTTCCCGATAGTTCGGCTTTCATCTGGCAGCTACGGGCCAAAGTCGCAAAACAAGTGCCCAAGTTAGGCTTCGCTTCCCGATAGTTCGGCTTTCATCTGGCAGCTACGGGCCAAAGTCGCCAAACGAGTGCTTAAGTTAGGCTTCGCTTCCCGATAGTTCGGCGTTCATCTGGCAGCTACGGGCCAAAGTCGCCAAACAAGTGCCCAAGTTTGGCTTCGCTTCCCGATCGTTCGGCTTTCATCTGGCAGCTACGGGCCAAAGTCGCAAACAAGTGCAAAAGTTGGGCTTCGCTTCCCGATAGTTCGGCTTTCATCTGGCAGCTAGGGGCCAAAGTCGCCAAACAAGTGCCCAAGTTAGGCTTCGCTTCCCGATAGTTCGGCTTTCATCTGGCAGCTACGGGCCAAAGTCGCCAAACGAGTGGCAAAGTTAGGCTTCGCTTCCCGATAGTTCGGCTTTCATCTGGCAGCTACGGGCCAAAGTCGCCAAACAAGTGCCCAAGTTAGGCTTCGCTTCCGGATAGTTCGGCTTTCATCTGGCAGCTACGGGCCAAAGTCGCCAAACGAGTGCCAAAGTTAGGCTTCGCTTCCCGATAGTTCGGCTTTCATCTGGCAGCTACGGGCCAAAGTCGCAAACAAGTGCCCAAGTTGGGCTTCGCTTCCCGATAGTTCGGCTTTCATCTGGCAGCTAGGGGCCAAAGTCGCCAAACAAGTGCCCAAGTTAGGCTTCGCTTCCCGATAGTTCGGCTTTCATCTGGCAGCTACGGGCCAAAGTCGCCAAACGAGTGCCCAAGTTAGGCTTCGCTTCCCGATAGTTCGGCTTTCATCTGGCAGCTACGGGCCAAAGTCGCCAAACGAGTGCCCAAGTTAGGCTTCGCTTCCCGATAGTTCGGCTTTCATCTGGCAGCTACGGGCCAAAGTCGCCGAACGAGTGCTTAAGTTAGGCTTCGCTTCCCGATAGTTCGGCTTTCATCTGGCAGCTACGGGCCAAAGTCGCCAAACAAGTGCCCAAGTTAGGCTTCGCTTCCCGATAGTTCGGCTTTCATCTGGCAGCTACGGGCCAAAGTCGCCAAACGAGTGCCAAAGTTAGGCTTCGCTTCCCGATAGTTCGGCTTTCATCTGGCAGCTACGGGCCAAAGTCGCCAAACAAGTGTCCAAGTTAGGCTTCGCTTCCCGATAGTTCGGCTTTCATCTGGGAGCTACGGGCCAAAGTCGCCAAACAAGTGCCCAAGTTGGGGTTCGCTTCCCGATAGTTCGGCTTTCATCTGGCAGCTACGGGCCAAAGTCGCCAAACAAGTGCCCAAGTTAGGCTTCGCTTCCCGATAGTTCGGCTTTCATCTGGCAGCTACGGGCCAAAGTCGCCAAACGAGTGCCAAAGTTAGGCTTCGCTTCCCGATAGTTCGGCTTTCATCTGGCAGCTACGGGCCAAAGTCGCCAAGCAAGTGCCCAAGTTAGGCTTCGCTTCCCGAAAGTTCGGCTTTCATCTGGCAGCTACGCGCCAAAGTCGCCAAACGAGTGCCAAAGTTAGGCTTCGCTTCCCGATAGTTCGGCTTTCATCTGGCAGCTACGGGCCAAAGTCGCCAAACGAGTGCCAAAGTTAGGCTTCGCTTCCCGATAGTTCGGCTTTCATCTGGCAGCTACGGGCCAAAGTCGCCAAACGAGTGCCAAAGTTAGGCTTCGCTTCCCGATAGTTCGGCTTTCATCTGGCAGCTACGGGCCAAAGTCGCCAAACGAGTGCCCAAGTTAGGCTTCGCTTCCCGATAGTTGGGCTTTCATCTGGCAGCTACGGGCCAAAGTCGCCAAACGAGTGCTTCAGTTAGGCTTCGCTTCCCGATAGTTCGGCTTTCATCTGGCAGCTACGGGCCAAAGTCGCCAAACAAGTGCCCAAGTTAGGCTTCGCTTCCCGATAGTTCGACTTTCATCTGGCAGCTACGGGCCAAAGTCGCCAAACGAGTGCCAAAGTTAGGCTTCGCTTCCCGATAGTTCGGCTTTCATCAGGCAGCTACGGGCCAAAGTCGCCAAACAAGTGCCCAAGTTAGGCTTCGCTTCCCGATAGTTCGGCTTTCATCTGGCAGCTACGGGCCAAAGTCGTCAAACGAGTGCCAAAGTTAGGCTTCGCTTCCCGATAGTTCGGCTTTCATCTGGCAGCTACGGGCCAAAGTCGCCAAACAAGTGCCCAAGTTAGGCTTCGCTTCCCGATAGTTCGGCTTTCATCTGGCAGCTACGGGCCAAAGTCGCCAAACGAGTGCCCAAGTTAGGCTTCGCTTCCCGATAGTTCGGCTTTCATCTGGTAGCTACGGGCCAAAGTCGCCAAACGACTGCCCAAGTTAGGCTTCGCTTCCCGATAGTTCGGCTTTCATCTGGCAGCTACGGGCCAAAGTCGCCAAACGAGTGCCAAAGTTAGGCTTCGCGTCCCGTTAGTTCGGCTTTCATCTGGCAGCTACGGGCCAAAGTCGCCAAACAAGTGCCCAAGTTAGGCTTCGCTTCCCGATAGTTCGGCTTTCATCTGGCAGCTACGGGCCAAAGTCGCCAAACGAGTGCCCAAGTTAGGCTTCGCTTCCCGATAGTTCGGCTTTCATCTGGCAGCTACGGGCCAAAGTCGCCAAACGAGTGCCCAAGTTAGGCTTCGCTTCCCGATAGTTCGGCTTTCATCTGGCAGCTACGGGCCAAAGTCGCCAAACGAGTGCTTAAGTTAGGCTTCGCTTCCCGATAGTTCGGCTTTCATCTGGCAGCTACGGGCCAGTCGCCAAACAAGTGCCCAAGTTAGGCTTCGCTTCCCGATAGTTCGGCTTTCATCTGGCAGCTACGGGCCAAAGTCGCCAAACGAGTGCCCAAGTTAGGCTTCGCTTCCCGATAGTTCGGCTTTCATCTGGCAGCTACGGGCCAAAGTCGCCAAACGAGTGCCAAAGTTAGGCTTCGCGTCCCGTTAGTTCGGCTTTCATCTGGCAGCTACGGGCCAAAGTCGCCAAACAAGTGCCCAAGTTAGGCTTCGCTTCCCGATAGTTCGGCTCTCATCTGGCAGCTACGGGCCAAAGTCGCCAAACGAGTGCCCAAGTTAGGCTTCGCTTCCCGATAGTTCGGCTTTCATCTGGCAGCTACGGGCCAAAGTCGCCAAACGAGTGCCCAAGTTAGGCTTCGCTTCCCGATAGTTTGGCTTTCATCTGGCAGCTACGGGCCAAAGTCGCCAAACGAGTGCTTAAGTTAGGCTTCGCTTCCCGATAGTTCGGCTTTCATCTGGCAGCTACGGGCCAGTCGCCAAACAAGTGCCAAAGTTAGGCTTCGCTTCCCGATAGTTCGGCTTTCATCTGGCAGCTACGGGCCAAAGTCGCCAAACGAGTGCCCGTTAGGCTTCGCTTCCCGATAGTTCGGCTTTCATCTGGCAGCCACGGGCCAAAGTCGCCAAACAAGTGCCCAAGTTAGGCTTCGCTTCCCGGTATTTCGGCTTTCATCTGGCAGCTACGGGCCAAAGTCGCCAAACGAGTGCCAAAGTTAGGCTTCGCTTCCCGATAGTTCGGCTTTCATCTGGCAGCTACGGGCCAAAGTCGCCAAACGAGTGCCCAAGTTAGGCTTCGCTTCCCGATAGTTCGGCTTTCATCTGGCAGCTACGGGCCAAAGTCGCCAAACAAGTGCCCAAGTTAGGCTTCTCTTCCCGATAGTTCGGCTTTCATCTGGCAGCTACGGGCCAAAGTCGCAAAACAAGTGCCCAAGTTAGGCTTCGCTTCCCGATAGTTCGGCTTTCATCTGGCAGCTACGGGCCAAAGTCGCCAAACGAGTGCTTAAGTTAGGCTTCGCTTCCCGATAGTTCGGCGTTCATCTGGCAGCTACGGGCCAAAGTCGCCAAACAAGTGCCCAAGTTAGGCTTCGCTTCCCGATCGTTCGGCTTTCATCTGGCAGCTACGGGCCAAAGTCGCAAACAAGTGCAAAAGTTGGGCTTCGCTTCCCGATAGTTCGGCTTTCATCTGGCAGCTAGGGGCCAAAGTCGCCAAACAAGTGCCCAAGTTAGGCTTCGCTTCCCGATAGTTCGGCTTTCATCTGGCAGCTACGGGCCAAAGTCGCCAAACGAGTGGCAAAGTTAGGCTTCGCTTCCCGATAGTTCGGCTTTCATCTGGCAGCTACGGGCCAAAGTCGCCAAACAAGTGCCCAAGTTAGGCTTCGCTTCCGGATAGTTCGGCTTTCATCTGGCAGCTACGGGCCAAAGTCGCCAAACGAGTGCCAAAGTTAGGCTTCGCTTCCCGATAGTTCGGCTTTCATCTGGCAGCTACGGGCCAAAGCCGCCAAACGAGTGCCAAAGTTAGGCTTCGCTTCCCGATAGTTCGGCTTTCATCTGGCAGCTACGGGCCAAAGTCGCCAAACAAGTGCCCAAGTTAGGCTTCGCTTCCCGATAGTTCGGCTTTCATCTGGCAGCTACGGGCCAAAGTCGCAAAACGAGTGCCCAAGTTAGGCTTCGCTTCCCGATAGTTCGGCTTTCATCTGGCAGCTACGGGCCAAAGTCGCCAAACGAGTGCTTAAGTTAGGCTTCGCTTCCCGATAGTTCGGCTTTCAACTGGCAGCTACGGGCCAAAGTCGCCAAACGAGTGCCAAAGTTAGGCTTCGCTTCCCGATAGTTCGGCTTTCATCTGGCAGCTACGGGCCAAAGTCGCCAAACAAGTGCCCAAGTTAGGCTTCGCTTCCCGATAGTTCGGCTTTCAACTGGCAGCTACGGGCCAAAGTCCCCAAACGAGTGCCAAAGTTATCCTTCGCTTCCCGATAATTCGGCTTTCATCTGGCAGCTACGGGCCAAAGTCGCCAAACGAGTGCCAAAGTTAGGCTTCGCGTCCCGTTAGTTCGGCTTTCATCTGGCAGCTACGGGCCAAAGTCGCCAAACAAGTGCCCAAGTTAGGCTTCGCTTCCCGATAGTTCGGCTTTCATCTGGCAGCTACGGGCCAAAGTCGCCAAACGAGTGCTTAAGTTAGGCTTCGCTTCCCGATAGTTCGGCGTTCATCTGGCAGCTACGGGCCAAAGTCGCCAAACAAGTGCCCAAGTTAGGCTTCGCTTCCCGATCGTTCGGCTTTCATCTGGCAGCTACGGGCCAAAGTCGCAAACAAGTGCAAAAGTTGGGCTTCGCTTCCCGATAGTTCGGCTTTCATCTGGCAGCTAGGGGCCAAAGTCGCCAAACAAGTGCCCAAGTTAGGCTTCGCTTCCCGATAGTTCGGCTTTCATCTGGCAGCTACGGGCCAAAGTCGCCAAACGAGTGGCAAAGTTAGGCTTCGCTTCCCGATAGTTCGGCTTTCATCTGGCAGCTACGGGCCAAAGTCGCCAAACAAGTGCCCAAGTTAGGCTTCGCTTCCGGATAGTTCGGCTTTCATCTGGCAGCTACGGGCCAAAGTCGCCAAACGAGTGCCCAAGTTAGGCTTCGCTTCCCGATAGTTCGGCTTTCATCTGGCAGCTACGGGCCAAAGTCGCCAAACGAGTGCCCAAGTTAGGCTTCGCTTCCCGATAGTTTGGCTTTCATCTGGCAGCTACGGGCCAAAGTCGCCAAACGAGTGCTTAAGTTAGGCTTCGCTTCCCGATAGTTCGGCTTTCATCTGGCAGCTACGGGCCAGTCGCCAAACAAGTGCCAAAGTTAGGCTTCGCTTCCCGATAGTTCGGCTTTCATCTGGCAGCTACGGGCCAAAGTCGCCAAACGAGTGCCCGTTAGGCTTCGCTTCCCGATAGTTCGGCTTTCATCTGGCAGCCACGGGCCAAAGTCGCCAAACAAGTGCCCAAGTTAGGCTTCGCTTCCCGGTATTTCGGCTTTCATCTGGCAGCTACGGGCCAAAGTCGCCAAACGAGTGCCAAAGTTAGGCTTCGCTTCCCGATAGTTCGGCTTTCATCTGGCAGCTACGGGCCAAAGTCGCCAAACGAGTGCCCAAGTTAGGCTTCGCTTCCCGATAGTTCGGCTTTCATCTGGCAGCTACGGGCCAAAGTCGCCAAACAAGTGCCCAAGTTAGGCTTCTCTTCCCGATAGTTCGGCTTTCATCTGGCAGCTACGGGCCAAAGTCGCAAAACAAGTGCCCAAGTTAGGCTTCGCTTCCCGATAGTTCGGCTTTCATCTGGCAGCTACGGGCCAAAGTCGCCAAACGAGTGCTTAAGTTAGGCTTCGCTTCCCGATAGTTCGGCGTTCATCTGGCAGCTACGGGCCAAAGTCGCCAAACAAGTGCCCAAGTTAGGCTTCGCTTCCCGATCGTTCGGCTTTCATCTGGCAGCTACGGGCCAAAGTCGCAAACAAGTGCAAAAGTTGGGCTTCGCTTCCCGATAGTTCGGCTTTCATCTGGCAGCTAGGGGCCAAAGTCGCCAAACAAGTGCCCAAGTTAGGCTTCGCTTCCCGATAGTTCGGCTTTCATCTGGCAGCTACGGGCCAAAGTCGCCAAACGAGTGGCAAAGTTAGGCTTCGCTTCCCGATAGTTCGGCTTTCATCTGGCAGCTACGGGCCAAAGTCGCCAAACAAGTGCCCAAGTTAGGCTTCGCTTCCGGATAGTTCGGCTTTCATCTGGCAGCTACGGGCCAAAGTCGCCAAACGAGTGCCAAAGTTAGGCTTCGCTTCCCGATAGTTCGGCTTTCATCTGGCAGCTACGGGCCAAAGCCGCCAAACGAGTGCCAAAGTTAGGCTTCGCTTCCCGATAGTTCGGCTTTCATCTGGCAGCTACGGGCCAAAGTCGCCAAACAAGTGCCCAAGTTAGGCTTCGCTTCCCGATAGTTCGGCTTTCATCTGGCAGCTACGGGCCAAAGTCGCAAAACGAGTGCCCAAGTTAGGCTTCGCTTCCCGATAGTTCGGCTTTCATCTGGCAGCTACGGGCCAAAGTCGCCAAACGAGTGCTTAAGTTAGGCTTCGCTTCCCGATAGTTCGGCTTTCAACTGGCAGCTACGGGCCAAAGTCGCCAAACGAGTGCCAAAGTTAGGCTTCGCTTCCCGATAGTTCGGCTTTCATCTGGCAGCTACGGGCCAAAGTCGCCAAACAAGTGCCCAAGTTAGGCTTCGCTTCCCGATAGTTCGGCTTTCAACTGGCAGCTACGGGCCAAAGTCCCCAAACGAGTGCCAAAGTTATCCTTCGCTTCCCGATAATTCGGCTTTCATCTGGCAGCTACGGGCCAAAGTCGCCAAACGAGTGCCCAAGTTAGGCTTCGCTTCCCGATAGTTCGGCTTTCATCTGGCAGCTACGGGACAAAGTCGCCAAACGAGTGCCCAAGTTAGGCTTCGCTTCCCGATAGTTCGGCTTTCATCTGGCAGCTACGGGACAAAGTCGCCAAACGAGTGCCCAAGTTAGGCTTCGCTTCCCGATAGTTCGGCTTTCATCTGGCAACTACGGGCCAAAGTCGCCAAACGAGTGCCCAAGTTAGGCTTCGCTTCCCGATAGTTCGGCTTTCATCTGGCAGCTACGGGACAAAGTCGCCAAACGAGTGCTTAAGTTAGGCTTCGCTTCCCGATAGTTCGGCTTTCATCTGGCAGCTACGGGCCAGTCGCCAAACAAGTGCCCAAGTTAGGCTTCGCTTCCCGATAGTTCGGCTTTCATCTGGCAGCTACGGGCCAAAGTCGCCAAACGAGTGCCAAAGTTAGGCTTCGCTTCCCGATAGTTCGGCTTTCATCTGGCAGCTACGGGCCAAAGTCGCCAAACAAGTGCCCAAGTTAGGCTTCGCTTCCCGATAGTTCGGCTTTCATCTGGCAGCTACGGGCCAAAGTCGCCAAACAAGTGCCCGTTAGGCTTCGCTTCCCGATAGTTCGGCTTTCATCTGGCAGCCACGGGCCAAAGTCGCCAAACAAGTGCCCAAGTTAGGCTTCGCTTCCCGGTAGTTCGGCTTTCATCTGGCAGCTACGGGCCAAAGTCGCCAAACGAGTGCCAAAGTTAGGCTTCGCTTCCCGATAGTTCGGCTTTCATCTGGCAGCTACGGGCCAAAGTCGCCAAACGAGTGCCCAAGTTAGGCTTCGCTTCCCGATAGTTCGGCTTTCATCTGGCAGCTACGGGCCAAAGTCGCCAAACAAGTGCCCAAGTTAGGCTTCGCTTCCCGATAGTTCGGCTTTCATCTGGCAGCTACGGGCCAAAGTCGCAAAACGAGTGCCCAAGTTAGGCTTCGCTTCCCGATAATTCGGCTTTCATCTGGCAGCTACGGGCCAAAGTCGCCAAACGAGTGCTTAAGTTAGGCTTCGCTTCCCGATAGTTCGGCGTTCATCTGGCAGCTACGGGCCAAAGTCGCCAAACAAGTGCCCAAGTTAGGCTTCGCTTCCCGATAGTTCGGCTTTCATCTGGCAGCTACGGGCCAAAGTCGCCAAACAAGTGCCCAAGTTGGGCTTCGCTTCCCGATAGTTCGGCTTTCATCTGGCAGCTAGGGGCCAAAGTCGCCAAACAAGTGCCCAAGTTAGGCTTCGCTTCCCGATAGTTCGGCTTTCATCTGGCAGCTACGGGCCAAAGTCGCCAAACGAGTGTCAAAGTTAGGCTTCGCTTCCCGATAGTTCGGCTTTCATCTGGCAGCTACGGGCCAAAGTCGCCAAACAAGTGCCCAAGTTAGGCTTCGCTTCCCGATAGTTCGGCTTTCATCTGGCAGCTACGGGCCAAAGTCGCCAAACGAGTGCCAAAGTTAGGCTTCACTTCCCGATAGTTCGGCTTTCATCTGGCAGCTACGGGCCAAAGCCGCCAAACGAGTGCCAAAGTTAGGCTTCGCTTCCCGATAGTTCGGCTTTCATCTGGCAGCTACGGGCCAAAGTCGCCAAACAAGTGCCCAAGTTAGGCTTCGCTTCCCGATAGTTCGGCTTTCATCTGGCAGCTACGGGCCAAAGTCGCCAAACGAGTGCCCAAGTTAGGCTTCGCTTCCCGATAGTTCGGCTTTCATCTGGCAGCTACGGGCCAAAGTCGCCAAACGAGTGCTTAAGTTAGGCTTCGCTTCCCGATAGTTCGGCTTTCAACTGGCAGCTACGGGCCAAAGTCGCCAAACGAGTGCCAAAGTTAGGCTTCGCTTCCCGATAGTTCGGCTTTCATCTGGCAGCTACGGGCCAAAGTCGCCAAACAAGTGCCCAAGTTAGGCTTCGCTTCGCGATAGTTCGGCTTTCAACTGGCAGCTACGGGCCAAAGTCCCCAAACGAGTGCCAAAGTTAGGCTTCGCTTCCCGATAGTTCGGCTTTCATCTGGCAGCTACGGGCCAAAGTCGCCAAACAAGTGCCCAAGTTAGGCTTCGCTTCCCGATAGTTCGGCTTTCATCTGGCAGCTACGTGCCAAAGTCGCCAAACAAGTGCCCAAGTTAGGCTTCACTTCCCGATAGTTCGGCTTTCATCTGGCAGCTACGGGCCAAAGCCGCCAAACGAGTGCCAAAGTTAGGCTTCGCTTCCCGATAGTTCGGCTTTCATCTGGCAGCTACGGGCCAAAGTCGCCAAACAAGTGCCCAAGTTAGGCTTCGCTTCCCGATAGTTCGGCTTTCATCTGGCAGCTACGGGCCAAAGTCGCCAAACGAGTGCCCAAGTTAGGCTTCGCTTCCCGATAGTTCGGCTTTCATCTGGCAGCTACGGGCCAAAGTCGCCAAACGAGTGCCAAAGTTAGGCTTCGCGTCCCGTTAGTTCGGCTTTCATCTGGCAGCTACGTGCCAAAGTCGCCAAACAAGTGCCCAAGTTAGGCTTCACTTCCCGATAGTTCGGCTTTCAACTGGCAGCTACGGGCCAAAGTCGCAAAACGAGTGCCCAAGTTAGGCTTCGCTTCCCGATAGTTCGGCTTTCATCTGGCAGCTACGGGCCAAAGTCGCCAAACGAGTGCTTAAGTTAGGCTTCGCTTCCCGATAGTTCGGCTTTCAACTGGCAGCTACGGGCCAAAGTCGCCAAACGAGTGCCAAAGTTAGGCTTCGCTTCCCGATAGTTCGGCTTTCATCTGGCAGCTACGGGCCAAAGTCGCCAAACAAGTGCCCAAGTTAGGCTTCGCTTCCCGATAGTTCGGCTTTCAACTGGCAGCTACGGGCCAAAGTCCCCAAACGAGTGCCAAAGTTATCCTTCGCTTCCCGATAATTCGGCTTTCATCTGGCAGCTACGGGCCAAAGTCGCCAAACGAGTGCCCAAGTTAGGCTTCGCTTCCCGATAGTTCGGCTTTCATCTGGCAGCTACGGGACAAAGTCGCCAAACGAGTGCCCAAGTTAGGCTTCGCTTCCCGATAGTTCGGCTTTCATCTGGCAGCTACGGGACAAAGTCGCCAAACGAGTGCCCAAGTTAGGCTTCGCTTCCCGATAGTTCGGCTTTCATCTGGCAACTACGGGCCAAAGTCGCCAAACGAGTGCCCAAGTTAGGCTTCGCTTCCCGATAGTTCGGCTTTCATCTGGCAGCTACGGGCCAAAGTCGCCAAACGAGTGCTTAAGTTAGGCTTCGCTTCCCGATAGTTCGGCTTTCATCTGGCAGCTACGGGCCAGTCGCCAAACAAGTGCCCAAGTTAGGCTTCGCTTCCCGATAGTTCGGCTTTCATCTGGCAGCTACGGGCCAAAGTCGCCAAACGAGTGCCAAAGTTAGGCTTCGCTTCCCGATAGTTCGGCTTTCATCTGGCAGCTACGGGCCAAAGTCGCCAAACAAGTGCCCAAGTTAGGCTTCGCTTCCCGATAGTTCGGCTTTCATCTGGCAGCTACGGGCCAAAGTCGCCAAACAAGTGCCCGTTAGGCTTCGCTTCCCGATAGTTCGGCTTTCATCTGGCAGCCACGGGCCAAAGTCGCCAAACAAGTGCCCAAGTTAGGCTTCGCTTCCCGGTAGTTCGGCTTTCATCTGGCAGCTACGGGCCAAAGTCGCCAAACGAGTGCCAAAGTTAGGCTTCGCTTCCCGATAGTTCGGCTTTCATCTGGCAGCTACGGGCCAAAGTCGCCAAACGAGTGCCCAAGTTAGGCTTCGCTTCCCGATAGTTCGGCTTTCATCTGGCAGCTACGGGCCAAAGTCGCCAAACAAGTGCCCAAGTTAGGCTTCGCTTCCCGATAGTTCGGCTTTCATCTGGCAGCTACGGGCCAAAGTCGCAAAACGAGTGCCCAAGTTAGGCTTCGCTTCCCGATAGTTCGGCTTTCATCTGGCAGCTACGGGCCAAAGTCGCCAAACGAGTGCTTAAGTTAGGCTTCGCTTCCCGATAGTTCGGCGTTCATCTGGCAGCTACGGGCCAAAGTCGCCAAACAAGTGCCCAAGTTAGGCTTCGCTTCCCGATAGTTCGGCTTTCATCTGGCAGCTACGGGCCAAAGTCGCCAAACAAGTGCCCAAGTTGGGCTTCGCTTCCCGATAGTTCGGCTTTCATCTGGCAGCTAGGGGCCAAAGTCGCCAAACAAGTGCCCAAGTTAGGCTTCGCTTCCCGATAGTTCGGCTTTCATCTGGCAGCTACGGGCCAAAGTCGCCAAACGAGTGTCAAAGTTAGGCTTCGCTTCCCGATAGTTCGGCTTTCATCTGGCAGCTACGGGCCAAAGTCGCCAAACAAGTGCCCAAGTTAGGCTTCGCTTCCCGATAGTTCGGCTTTCATCTGGCAGCTACGGGCCAAAGTCGCCAAACGAGTGCCAAAGTTAGGCTTCACTTCCCGATAGTTCGGCTTTCATCTGGCAGCTACGGGCCAAAGCCGCCAAACGAGTGCCAAAGTTAGGCTTCGCTTCCCGATAGTTCGGCTTTCATCTGGCAGCTACGGGCCAAAGTCGCCAAACAAGTGCCCAAGTTAGGCTTCGCTTCCCGATAGTTCGGCTTTCATCTGGCAGCTACGGGCCAAAGTCGCCAAACGAGTGCCCAAGTTAGGCTTCGCTTCCCGATAGTTCGGCTTTCATCTGGCAGCTACGGGCCAAAGTCGCCAAACGAGTGCTTAAGTTAGGCTTCGCTTCCCGATAGTTCGGCTTTCAACTGGCAGCTACGGGCCAAAGTCGCCAAACGAGTGCCAAAGTTAGGCTTCGCTTCCCGATAGTTCGGCTTTCATCTGGCAGCTACGGGCCAAAGTCGCCAAACAAGTGCCCAAGTTAGGCTTCGCTTCGCGATAGTTCGGCTTTCAACTGGCAGCTACGGGCCAAAGTCCCCAAACGAGTGCCAAAGTTAGGCTTCGCTTCCCGATAGTTCGGCTTTCATCTGGCAGCTACGGGCCAAAGTCGCCAAACAAGTGCCCAAGTTAGGCTTCGCTTCCCGATAGTTCGGCTTTCATCTGGCAGCTACGTGCCAAAGTCGCCAAACAAGTGCCCAAGTTAGGCTTCACTTCCCGATAGTTCGGCTTTCATCTGGCAGCTACGGGCCAAAGCCGCCAAACGAGTGCCAAAGTTAGGCTTCGCTTCCCGATAGTTCGGCTTTCATCTGGCAGCTACGGGCCAAAGTCGCCAAACAAGTGCCCAAGTTAGGCTTCGCTTCCCGATAGTTCGGCTTTCATCTGGCAGCTACGGGCCAAAGTCGCCAAACGAGTGCCCAAGTTAGGCTTCGCTTCCCGATAGTTCGGCTTTCATCTGGCAGCTACGGGCCAAAGTCGCCAAACGAGTGCCAAAGTTAGGCTTCGCGTCCCGTTAGTTCGGCTTTCATCTGGCAGCTACGGGCCAAAGTCGCCAAACAAGTGCCCAAGTTAGGCTTCGCTTCCCGATAGTTCGGCTTTCATCTGGCAGCTACGGGCCAAAGTCGCCAAACGAGTGCCCAAGTTAGGCTTCGCTTCCCGATAGTTCGGCTTTCATCTGGCAGCTACGGGCCAAAGTCGCCAAACGAGTGCCCAAGTTAGGCTTCGCTTCCCGATAGTTCGGCTTTCATCTGGCAGCTACGGGCCAGTCGCCAAACAAGTGCCCAAGTTAGGCTTCGCTTCCCGATAGTTCGGCTTTCATCTGGCAGCTACGGGCCAAAGTCGCCAAACGAGTGCCCAAGTTAGGCTTCGCTTCCCGATAGTTCGGCTTTCATCTGGCAGCTACGGGCCAAAGTCGCCAAACGAGTGCCAAAGTTAGGCTTCGCGTCCCGTTAGTTTGGCTTTCATCTGGCAGCTACGGGCCAAAGTCGCCAAACAAGTGCCCAAGTTAGGCTTCGCTTCCCGATAGTTCGGCTTTCATCTGGCAGCTACGGGCCAAAGTCGCCAAACGAGTGCCCAAGTTAGGCTTCGCTTCCCGATAGTTCGGCTTTCATCTGGCAGCTACGGGCCAAAGTCGCCAAACGAGTGCCCAAGTTAGGCTTCGCTTCCCGATAGTTCGGCTTTCATCTGGCAGCTACGGGCCAAAGTCGCCAAACGAGTGCTTAAGTTAGGCTTCGCTTCCCGATAGTTCGGCTTTCATCTGGCAGCTACGGGCCAGTCGCCAAACAAGTGCCAAAGTTAGGCTTCGCTTCCCGATAGTTCGGCTTTCATCTGGCAGCTACGGGCCAAAGTCGCCAAACGAGTGCCCGTTAGGCTTCGCTTCCCGATAGTTCGGCTTTCATCTGGCAGCCACGGGCCAAAGTCGCCAAACAAGTGCCCAAGTTAGGCTTCGCTTCCCGGTATTTCGGCTTTCATCTGGCAGCTACGGGCCAAAGTCGCCAAACGAGTGCCAAAGTTAGGCTTCGCTTCCCGATAGTTCGGCTTTCATCTGGCAGCTACGGGCCAAAGTCGCCAAACGAGTGCCCAAGTTAGGCTTCGCTTCCCGATAGTTCGGCTTTCATCTGGCAGCTACGGGCCAAAGTCGCCAAACAAGTGCCCAAGTTAGGCTTCTCTTCCCGATAGTTCGGCTTTCATCTGGCAGCTACGGGCCAAAGTCGCAAAACAAGTGCCCAAGTTAGGCTTCGCTTCCCGATAGTTCGGCTTTCATCTGGCAGCTACGGGCCAAAGTCGCCAAACGAGTGCTTAAGTTAGGCTTCGCTTCCCGATAGTTCGGCGTTCATCTGGCAGCTACGGGCCAAAGTCGCCAAACAAGTGCCCAAGTTAGGCTTCGCTTCCCGATCGTTCGGCTTTCATCTGGCAGCTACGGGCCAAAGTCGCAAACAAGTGCAAAAGTTGGGCTTCGCTTCCCGATAGTTCGGCTTTCATCTGGCAGCTAGGGGCCAAAGTCGCCAAACAAGTGCCCAAGTTAGGCTTCGCTTCCCGATAGTTCGGCTTTCATCTGGCAGCTACGGGCCAAAGTCGCCAAACGAGTGTCAAAGTTAGGCTTCGCTTCCCGATAGTTCGGCTTTCATCTGGCAGCTACGGGCCAAAGTCGCCAAACAAGTGCCCAAGTTAGGCTTCGCTTCCCGATAGTTCGGCTTTCATCTGGCAGCTACGGGCCAAAGTCGCCAAACGAGTGCCAAAGTTAGGCTTCGCTTCCCGATAGTTCGGCTTTCATCTGGCAGCTACGGGCCAAAGCCGCCAAACGAGTGCCAAAGTTAGGCTTCGCTTCCCGATAGTTCGGCTTTCATCTGGCAGCTACGGGCCAAAGTCGCCAAACAAGTGCCCAAGTTAGGCTTCGCTTCCCGATAGTTCGGCTTTCATCTGGCAGCTACGGGCCAAAGTCGCAAAACGAGTGCCCAAGTTAGGCTTCGCTTCCCGATAGTTCGGCTTTCATCTGGCAGCTACGGGCCAAAGTCGCCAAACGAGTGCTTAAGTTAGGCTTCGCTTCCCGATAGTTCGGCTTTCAACTGGCAGCTACGGGCCAAAGTCGCCAAACGAGTGCCAAAGTTAGGCTTCGCTTCCCGATAGTTCGGCTTTCATCTGGCAGCTACGGGCCAAAGTCGCCAAACAAGTGCCCAAGTTAGGCTTCGCTTCCCGATAGTTCGGCTTTCAACTGGCAGCTACGGGCCAAAGTCCCCAAACGAGTGCCAAAGTTAGGCTTCGCTTCCCGATAATTCGGCTTTCATCTGGCAGCTACGGGCCAAAGTCGCCAAACGAGTGCCCAAGTTAGGCTTCGCTTCCCGATAGTTCGGCTTTCATCTGGCAGCTACGGGACAAAGTCGCCAAACGAGTGCCCAAGTTAGGCTTCGCTTCCCCATAGTTCGGCTTTCATCTGGCAGCTACGGGACAAAGTCGCCAAACGAGTGCCCAAGTTAGGCTTCGCTTCCCGATAGTTCGGCTTTCATCTGGCAACTACGGGCCAAAGTCGCCAAACGAGTGCTTAAGTTAGGCTTCGCTTCTCGATAGTTCGGCTTTCAACTGGCAGCTACGGGCCAAAGTCGCCAAACGAGTGCCAAAGTTAGGCTTCGCTTCCCGATAGTTCGGCTTTCATCTGGCAGCTACGGGCCAAAGTCGCCAAACAAGTGCCCAAGTTAGGCTTCGCTTCCCGATAGTTCGGCTTTCAACTGGCAGCTACGGGCCAAAGTCCCCAAACGAGTGCCAAAGTTAGGCTTCGCTTCCCGATTGTTCGGCTTTCATCTGGCAGCTACGGGCCAAAGTCGCCAAACGAGTGCTTAAGTTAGGCTTCGCTTCCCGATAGTTCGGCGTTCATCTGGCAGCTACGGGCCAAAGTCGCCAAACAAGTGCCCAAGTTAGGCTTCGCTTCCCGATCGTTCGGCTTTCATCTGGCAGCTACGGGCCAAAGTCGCAAACAAGTGCCCAAGTTGGGCTTCGCTTCCCGATAGTTCGGCTTTCATCTGGCAGCTAGGGGCCAAAGTCGCCAAACAAGTGCCCAAGTTAGGCTTCGCTTCCCGATAGTTCGGCTTTCATCTGGCAGCTACGGGCCAAAGTCGCCAAACGAGTGTCAAAGTTAGGCTTCGCTTCCCGATAGTTCGGCTTTCATCTGGCAGCTACGGGCCAAAGTCGCCAAACAAGTGCCCAAGTTAGGCTTCGCTTCCCGATAGTTCGGCTTTCATCTGGCAGCTACAGGCCAAAGTCGCCAAACGAGTGCCAAAGTTAGGCTTCGCTTCCCGATAGTTCGGCTTTCATCTGGCAGCTACGGGCCAAAGCCGCCAAACGAGTGCCAAAGTTAGGCTTCGCTTCCCGATAGTTCGGCTTTCATCTGGCAGCTACGGGCCAAAGTCGCCAAACGAGTGCCCAAGTTAGGCTTCGCTTCCCGATAGTTCGGCTTTCATCTGGCAGCTACGGGCCAAAGTCGCCAAACGAGTGCTTAAGTTAGGCTTCGCTTCCCGATAGTTCGGCTTTCAACTGGCAGCTACGGGCCAAAGTCGCCAAACGAGTGCCAAAGTTAGGCTTCGCTTCCCGATAGTTCGGCTTTCATCTGGCAGCTACGGGCCAAAGTCGCCAAACAAGTGCCCAAGTTAGGCTTCGCTTCCCGATAGTTCGGCTTTCAACTGGCAGCTACGGGCCAAAGTCCCCAAACGAGTGCCAAAGTTAGGCTTCGCTTCCCGATAGTTCGGCTTTCATCTGGCAGCTACGGGCCAAAGTCGCCAAACAAGTGCCCAAGTTAGGCTTCGCTTCCCGATAGTTCGGCTTTCATCTGGCAGCTACGTGCCAAAGTCGCCAAACAAGTGCCCAAGTTAGGCTTCGCTTCCCGATAGTTCGGCTTTCATCTGGCAGCTACGGGCCAAAGTCGCCAAACAAGTGCCCAAGTTAGGCTTCGCTTCCCGATAGTTCGGCTTTCATCTGGCAGCTACGGGCCAAAGTCGCAAAACGAGTGCCCAAGTTAGGCTTCGCTTCCCGATAGTTCGGCTTTCATCTGGCAGCTACGTGCCAAAGTCGCCAAACAAGTGCCCAAGTTAGGCTTCGCTTCCCGATAGTTCGGCTTTCATCTGGCAGCTACGGGCCAAAGTCGCCAAACGAGTGCCCAAGTTAGGCTTCGCTTCCCGATAGTTCGGCTTTCATCTGGCAGCTACGGGCCAAAGTCGCCAAACGAGTGCTTAAGTTAGGCTTCGCTTCCCGATAGTTCGGCTTTCATCTGGCAGCTACGGGCCAAAGTCGCCAAACAAGTGCCCAAGTTAGGCTTCGCTTCCCGATAGTTCGGCTTTCATCTGGCAGCTACGGGCCAAAGTCGCCAAACGAGTGCCAAAGTTAGGCTTCGCTTCCCGATAGTTCGGCTTTCATCTGGCAGCTACGGGCCAAAGTCGCCAAACAAGTGTCCAAGTTAGGCTTCGCTTCCCGATTATTCGGCTTTCATCTGGCAGCTACGGGCCAAAGTCGCCAAACAAGTGCCCAAGTTGGGGTTCGCTTCCCGATAGTTCGGCTTTCATCTGGCAGCTACGGGCCAAAGTCGCCAAACAAGTGCCCGTTAGGCTTCGCTTCCCGATAGTTCGGCTTTCATCTGGCAGCTACGGGCCAAAGTCGCCAAACGAGTGCCAAAGTTAGGCTTCGCTTCCCGATAGTTCGGCTTTCATCTGGCAGCTACGGGCCAAAGTCGCCAAGCAAGTGCCCAAGTTAGGCTTCGCTTCCCGAAAGTTCGGCTTTCATCTGGCAGCTACGGGCCAAAGTCGCCAAACGAATGCCAAAGTTAGGCTTCGCTTCCCGATAGTTCGGCTTTCATCTGGCAGCTACGGGCCAAAGTCGCCAAACGAGTGCCAAAGTTAGGCTTCGCTTCCCGATAGTTCGGCTTTCATCTGGCAGCTACGGGCCAAAGTCGCCAAACGAGTGCCAAAGTTAGGCTTCGCTTCCCGATAGTTCGGCTTTCATCTGGCAGCTACGGGCCAAAGTCGCCAAACAAGTGCCCAAGTTAGGCTTCGCTTCCCGATAGTTCGGCTTTCATCTGGCAGCTACGGGCCAAAGTCGCCAAACGAGTACCCAAGTTAGGCTTCGCTTCCCGATAGTTCGGCTTTCAACTGGCAGCTACGGGCCAAAGTCGCCAAACAAGTGCCCAAGTTAGGCTTCGCTTCCCGATAGTTCGGCTTTCAACTGGCAGCTACGGGCCAAAGTCCCCACACGAGTGCCAAAGTTAGGCTTCGCTTCCCGATAGTTCGGCTTTCATCTGGCAGCTACGGGCCAAAGTCGCCAAACGAGTGTCAAAGTTAGGCTTCGCTTCCCGATAGTTCGGCTTTCATCTGGCAGCTACGGGCCAAAGTCGCCAAACAAGTGCCCAAGTTAGGCTTCGCTTCCCGATAGTTCGGCTTTCATCTGGCAGCTACGGGCCAAAGTCGCCAAACGAGTGCCAAAGTTAGGCTTCGCTTCCCGATAGTTCGGCTTTCATCTGGCAGCTACGGGCCAAAGCCGCCAAACGAGTGCCAAAGTTAGGCTTCGCTTCCCGATAGTTCGGCTTTCATCTGGCAGCTACGGGCCAAAGTCGCCAAACAAGTGCCCAAGTTAGGCTTCGCTTCCCGATAGTTCGGCTTTCATCTGGCAGCTACGGGCCAAAGTCGCCAAACGAGTGCCCAAGTTAGGCTTCGCTTCCCGATAGTTCGGCTTTCATCTGGCAGCTACGGGCCAAAGTCGCCAAACGAGTGCTTAAGTTAGGCTTCGCTTCCCGATAGTTCGGCTTTCAACTGGCAGCTACGGGCCAAAGTCGCCAAACGAGTGCCAAAGTTAGGCTTCGCTTCCCGATAGTTCGGCTTTCATCTGGCAGCTACGGGCCAAAGTCGCCAAACAAGTGCCCAAGTTAGGCTTCGCTTCCCGATAGTTCGGCTTTCAACTGGCAGCTACGGGCCAAAGTCCCCAAACGAGTGCCAAAGTTAGGCTTCGCTTCCCGATAGTTCGGCTTTCATCTGGCAGCTACGGGCCAAAGTCGCCAAACAAGTGCCCAAGTTAGGCTTCGCTTCCCGATAGTTCGGCTTTCATCTGGCAGCTACGTGCCAAAGTCGCCAAACAAGTGCCCAAGTTAGGCTTCGCTTCCCGATAGTTTGGCTTTCATCTGGCAGCTACGGGCCAAAGTCGCCAAACAAGTGCCCAAGTTAGGCTTCGCTTTCCGATAGTTCGGCTTTCATCTGGCAGCTACGGGCCAAAGTCGCAAAACGAGTGCCCAAGTTAGGCTTCGCTTCCCGATAGTTCGGCTTTCATCTGGCAGCTACGTGCCAAAGTCGCCAAACAAGTGCCCAAGTTAGGCTTCGCTTCCCGATAGTTCGGCTTTCATCTGGCAGCTACGGGCCAAAGTCGCCAAACGAGTGCCCAAGTTAGGCTTCGCTTCCCGATAGTTCGGCTTTCATCTGGCAGCTACGGGCCAAAGTCGCCAAACGAGTGCTTAAGTTAGGCTTCGCTTCCCGATAGTTCGGCTTTCATCTGGCAGCTACGGGCCAAAGTCGCCAAACAAGTGCCCAAGTTAGGCTTCGCTTCCCGATAGTTCGGCTTTCATCTGGCAGCTACGGGCCAAAGTCGCCAAACGAGTGCCAAAGTTAGGCTTCGCTTCCCGATAGTTCGGCTTTCATCTGGCAGCTACGGGCCAAAGTCGCCAAACAAGTGTCCAAGTTAGGCTTCGCTTCCCGATAGTTCGGCTTTCATCTGGCAGCTACGGGCCAAAGTCGCCAAACAAGTGCCCAAGTTGGGGTTCGCTTCCCGATAGTTCGGCTTTCATCTGGCAGCTACGGGCCAAAGTCGCCAAACAAGTGCCCGTTAGGCTTCGCTTCCCGATAGTTCGGCTTTCATCTGGCAGCTACGGGCCAAAGTCGCCAAACGAGTGCCAAAGTTAGGCTTCGCTTCCCGATAGTTCGGCTTTCATCTGGCAGCTACGGGCCAAAGTCGCCAAGCAAGTGCCCAAGTTAGGCTTCGCTTCCCGAAAGTTCGGCTTTCATCTGGCAGCTACGGGCCAAAGTCGCCAAACGAATGCCAAAGTTAGGCTTCGCTTCCCGATAGTTCGGCTTTCATCTGGCAGCTACGGGCCAAAGTCGCCAAACGAGTGCCAAAGTTAGGCTTCGCTTCCCGATAGTTCGGCTTTCATCTGGCAGCTACGGGCCAAAGTCGCCAAACGAGTGCCAAAGTTAGGCTTCGCTTCCCGATAGTTCGGCTTTCATCTGGCAGCTACGGGCCAAAGTCGCCAAACAAGTGCCCAAGTTAGGCTTCGCTTCCCGATAGTTCGGCTTTCATCTGGCAGCTACGGGCCAAAGTCGCCAAACGAGTACCCAAGTTAGGCTTCGCTTCCCGATAGTTCGGCTTTCAACTGGCAGCTACGGGCCAAAGTCGCCAAACGAGTGCCAAAGTTAGGCAAAGCTTCCCGATAGTTCGGCTTTCATCTGGCAGCTACGGGCCAAAGTCGCCAAACAAGTGCCCAAGTTAGGCTTCGCTTCCCGATAGTTCGGCTTTCATCTGGCAGCTACGGGCCAAAGTCGCCAAACGAGTGCCCAAGTTAGGCTTCGCTTCCCGATAGTTCGGCTTTCATCTGGCAGCTACGGGCCAAAGTCGCCAAACGAGTGCTTAAGTTAGGCTTCGCTTCCCGATAGTTCGGCTTTCAACTGGCAGCTACGGGCCAAAGTCGCCAAACGAGTGCCAAAGTTAGGCTTCGCTTCCCGATAGTTCGGCTTTCATCTGGCAGCTACGGGCCAAAGTCGCCAAACAAGTGCCCAAGTTAGGCTTCGCTTCCCGATAGTTCGGCTTTCAACTGGCAGCTACGGGCCAAAGTCCCCAAACGAGTGCCAAAGTTAGGCTTCGCTTCCCGATAGTTCGGCTTTCATCTGGCAGCTACGGGCCAAAGTCGCAAACAAGTGCCCAAGTTGGGCTTCGCTTCCCGATAGTTCGGCTTTCATCTGGCAGCTAGGGGCCAAAGTCGCCAAACAAGTGCCCAAGTTAGGCTTCGCTTCCCGATAGTTCGGCTTTCATCTGGCAGCTACGGGCCAAAGTCGCCAAACGAGTGTCAAAGTTAGGCTTCGCTTCCCGATAGTTCGGCTTTCATCTGGCAGCTACGGGCCAAAGTCGCCAAACGAGTGCTTAAGTTAGGCTTCGCTTCCCGATAGTTCGGCTTTCAACTGGCAGCTACGGGCCAAAGTCGCCAAACGAGTGCCAAAGTTAGGCTTCGCTTCCCGATAGTTCGGCTTTCATCTGGCAGCTACGGGCCAAAGTCGCCAAACAAGTGCCCAAGTTAGGCTTCGCTTCCCGATAGTTCGGCTTTCAACTGGCAGCTACGGGCCAAAGTCCCCAAACGAGTGCCAAAGTTAGGCTTCGCTTCCCGATTGTTCGGCTTTCATCTGGCAGCTACGGGCCAAAGTCGCCAAACGAGTGCTTAAGTTAGGCTTCGCTTCCCGATAGTTCGGCGTTCATCTGGCAGCTACGGGCCAAAGTCGCCAAACAAGTGCCCAAGTTAGGCTTCGCTTCCCGATCGTTCGGCTTTCATCTGGCAGCTACGGGCCAAAGTCGCAAACAAGTGCCCAAGTTGGGCTTCGCTTCCCGATAGTTCGGCTTTCATCTGGCAGCTAGGGGCCAAAGTCGCCAAACAAGTGCCCAAGTTAGGCTTCGCTTCCCGATAGTTCGGCTTTCATCTGGCAGCTACGGGCCAAAGTCGCCAAACGAGTGTCAAAGTTAGGCTTCGCTTCCCGATAGTTCGGCTTTCATCTGGCAGCTACGGGCCAAAGTCGCCAAACAAGTGCCCAAGTTAGGCTTCGCTTCCCGATAGTTCGGCTTTCATCTGGCAGCTACGGGCCAAAGTCGCCAAACGAGTGCCAAAGTTAGGCTTCGCTTCCCGATAGTTCGGCTTTCATCTGGCAGCTACGGGCCAAAGCCGCCAAACGAGTGCCAAAGTTAGGCTTCGCTTCCCGATAGTTCGGCTTTCATCTGGCAGATACGGGCCAAAGTCGCCAAACAAGTGCCCAAGTTAGGCTTCGCTTCCCGATAGTTCGGCTTTCATCTGGCAGCTACGGGCCAAAGTCGCCAAACGAGTGCCCAAGTTAGGCTTCGCTTCCCGATAGTTCGGCTTTCATCTGGCAGCTACGGGCCAAAGTCGCCAAACGAGTGCTTAAGTTAGGCTTCGCTTCCCGATAGTTCGGCTTTCAACTGGCAGCTACGGGCCAAAGTCGCCAAACGAGTGCCAAAGTTAGGCTTCGCTTCCCGATAGTTCGGCTTTCATCTGGCAGCTACGGGCCAAAGTCGCCAAACAAGTGCCCAAGTTAGGCTTCGCTTCCCGATAGTTCGGCTTTCAACTGGCAGCTACGGGCCAAAGTCCCCAAACGAGTGCCAAAGTTAGGCTTCGCTTCCCGATAGTTCGGCTTTCATCTGGCAGCTACGGGCCAAAGTCGCCAAACAAGTGCCCAAGTTAGGCTTCGCTTCCCGATAGTTCGGCTTTCATCTGGCAGCTACGTGCCAAAGTCGCCAAACAAGTGCCCAAGTTAGGCTTCGCTTCCCGATAGTTCGGCTTTCATCTGGCAGCTACGGGTCAAAGTCGCCAAACAAGTGCCCAAGTTAGGCTTCGCTTCCCGATAGTTCGGCTTTCATCTGGCAGCTACGGGCCAAAGTCGCAAAACGAGTGCCCAAGTTAGGCTTCGCTTCCCGATAGTTCGGCTTTCATCTGGCAGCTACGTGCCAAAGTCGCCAAACAAGTGCCCAAGTTAGGCTTCGCTTCCCGATAGTTCGGCTTTCATCTGGCAGCTACGGGCCAAAGTCGCCAAACGAGTGCCCAAGTTAGGCTTCGCTTCCCGATAGTTCGGCTTTCATCTGGCAGCTACGGGCCAAAGTCGCCAAACGAGTGCTTAAGTTAGGCTTCGCTTCCCGATAGTTCGGCTTTCATCTGGCAGCTACGGGCCAAAGTCGCCAAACAAGTGCCCAAGTTAGGCTTCGCTTCCCGATAGTTCGGCTTTCATCTGGCAGCTACGGGCCAAAGTCGCCAAACGAGTGCCAAAGTTAGGCTTCGCTTCCCGATAGTTCGGCTTTCATCTGGCAGCTACGGGCCAAAGTCGCCAAACAAGTGTCCAAGTTAGGCTTCGCTTCCCGATAGTTCGGCTTTCATCTGGCAGCTACGGGCCAAAGTCGCCAAACAAGTGCCCAAGTTGGGGTTCGCTTCCCGATAGTTCGGCTTTCATCTGGCAGCTACGGGCCAAAGTCGCCAAACAAGTGCCCGTTAGGCTTCGCTTCCCGATAGTTCGGCTTTCATCTGGCAGCTACGGGCCAAAGTCGCCAAACGAGTGCCAAAGTTAGGCTTCGCTTCCCGATAGTTCGGCTTTCATCTGGCAGCTACGGGCCAAAGTCGCCAAGCAAGTGCCCAAGTTAGGCTTCGCTTCCCGAAAGTTCGGCTTTCATCTGGCAGCTACGGGCCAAAGTCGCCAAACGAATGCCAAAGTTAGGCTTCGCTTCCCGATAGTTCGGCTTTCATCTGGCAGCTACGGGCCAAAGTCGCGAAACGAGTGCCAAAGTTAGGCTTCGCTTCCCGATAGTTCGGCTTTCATCTGGCAGCTACGGGCCAAAGTCGCCAAACGAGTGCCAAAGTTAGGCTTCGCTTCCCGATAGTTCGGCTTTCATCTGGCAGCTACGGGCCAAAGTCGCCAAACAAGTGCCCAAGTTAGGCTTCGCTTCCCGATAGTTCGGCTTTCATCTGGCAGCTACGGGCCAAAGTCGCCAAACGAGTACCCAAGTTAGGCTTCGCTTCCCGATAGTTCGGCTTTCAACTGGCAGCTACGGGCCAAAGTCGCCAAACGAGTGCCAAAGTTAGGCAAAGCTTCCCGATAGTTCGGCTTTCATCTGGCAGCTACGGGCCAAAGTCGCCAAACAAGTGCCCAAGTTAGGCTTCGCTTCCCGATAGTTCGGCTTTCATCTGGCAGCTACGTGCCAAAGTCGCCAAACAAGTGCCCAAGTTAGGCTTCGCTTCCCGATAGTTCGGCTTTCATCTGGCAGCTACGGGCCAAAGTCGCCAAACAAGTGCCCAAGTTAGGCTTCGCTTCCCGATAGTTCGGCTTTCATCTGGCAGCTACGGGCCAAAGTCGCAAAACGAGTGCCCAAGTTAGGCTTCGCTTCCCGATAGTTCGGCTTTCATCTGGCAGCTACGTGCCAAAGTCGCCAAACAAGTGCCCAAGTTAGGCTTCGCTTCCCGATAGTTCGGCTTTCATCTGGCAGCTACGGGCCAAAGTCGCCAAACGAGTGCCCAAGTTAGGCTTCGCTTTTCGATAGTTCGGCTTTCATCTGGCAGCTACGGGCCAAAGTCGCCAAACAAGTGCCCAAGTTAGGCTTCGCTTCCCGGTAGTTCGGCTTTCATCTGGCAGCTACGGGCCAAAGTCGCCAAACGAGTGCCAAAGTTAGGCTTCGCTTCCCGATAGTTCGGCTTTCATCTGGCAGCTACGGGCCAAAGTCGCCAAACAAGTGCCCAAGTTAGGCTTCGCTTCCCGATAGTTCGGCTTTCATCTGGCAGCTACGGGCCAAAGTCGCAAAACGAGTGCCCAAGTTAGGCTTCGCTTCCCGATAGTTCGGCTTTCATCTGGCAGCTACGGGCCAAAGTCGCCAAACGAGTGCTTAAGTTAGGCTTCGCTTCCCGATAGTTCGGCTTTCATCTGGCAGCTACGGGCCAAAGTCGCCAAACAAGTGCCCAAGTTAGGCTTCGCTTCCCGATAGTTCGGCTTTCATCTGGCAGCTACGGGCCAAAGTCGCCAAACGAGTGCTTAAGTTAGGCTTCGCTTCCCGATAGTTCGGCTTTCATCTGGCAGCTACGGGCCAAAGTCGCCAAACAAGTGCCAAAGTTAGGCTTCGCTTGCCGATAGTTCGGCTTTCATCTGGCAGCTACGGGCCAAAGTCGCCAAACAAGTGCCCAAGTTAGGCTTCGCTTCCCGATAGTTCGGCTTTCAACTGGCAGCTACGGGCCAAAGTCCCCAAACGAGTGCCAAAGTTAGGCTTCGCTTCCCGATAGTTCGGCTTTCATCTGGCAGCTACGGGCCAAAGTCGCCAAACGAGTGCTTAAGTTAGGCTTCGCTTCCCGATAGTTCGGCGTTCATCTGGCAGCTACGGGCCAAAGTCGCCAAACAAGTGCCCAAGTTAGGCTTCGCTTCCCGATCGTTCGGCTTTCATCTGGCAGCTACGGGCCAAAGTCGCAAACAAGTGCCCAAGTTGGGCTTCGCTTCCCGATAGTTCGGCTTTCATCTGGCAGCTAGGGGCCAAAGTCGCCAAACAAGTGCCCAAGTTAGGCTTCGCTTCCCGATAGTTCGGCTTTCATCTGGCAGCTACGGGCCAAAGTCGCCAAACGAGTGTCAAAGTTAGGCTTCGCTTCCCGATAGTTCGGCTTTCATCTGGCAGCTACGGGCCAAAGTCGCCAAACGAGTGCTTAAGTTAGGCTTCGCTTCCCGATAGTTCGGCTTTCAACTGGCAGCTACGGGCCAAAGTCGCCAAACGAGTGCCAAAGTTAGGCTTCGCTTCCCGATAGTTCGGCTTTCATCTGGCAGCTACGGGCCAAAGTCGCCAAACAAGTGCCCAAGTTAGGCTTCGCTTCCCGATAGTTCGGCTTTCAACTGGCAGCTACGGGCCAAAGTCCCCAAACGAGTGCCAAAGTTAGGCTTCGCTTCCCGATTGTTCGGCTTTCATCTGGCAGCTACGGGCCAAAGTCGCCAAACGAGTGCTTAAGTTAGGCTTCGCTTCCCGATAGTTCGGCGTTCATCTGGCAGCTACGGGCCAAAGTCGCCAAACAAGTGCCCAAGTTAGGCTTCGCTTCCCGATCGTTCGGCTTTCATCTGGCAGCTACGGGCCAAAGTCGCAAACAAGTGCCCAAGTTGGGCTTCGCTTCCCGATAGTTCGGCTTTCATCTGGCAGCTAGGGGCCAAAGTCGCGAAACAAGTGCCCAAGTTAGGCTTCGCTTCCCGATAGTTCGGCTTTCATCTGGCAGCTACGGGCCAAAGTCGCCAAACGAGTGTCAAAGTTAGGCTTCGCTTCCTGATAGTTCGGCTTTCATCTGGCAGCTACGGGCCAAAGTCGCCAAACAAGTGCCCAAGTTAGGCTTCGCTTCCCGATAGTTCGGCTTTCATCTGGCAGCTACGGGCCAAAGTCGCCAAACGAGTGCCAAAGTTAGGCTTCGCTTCCCGATAGTTCGGCTTTCATCTGGCAGCTACGGGCCAAAGCCGCCAAACGAGTGCCAAAGTTAGGCTTCGCTTCCCGATAGTTCGGCTTTCATCTGGCAGCTACGGGCCAAAGTCGCCAAACAAGTGCCCAAGTTAGGCTTCGCTTCCCGATAGTTCGGCTTTCATCTGGCAGCTACGGGCCAAAGTCGCCAAACGAGTGCCCAAGTTAGGCTTCGCTTCCCGATAGTTCGGCTTTCATCTGGCAGCTACGGGCCAAAGTCGCCAAACGAGTGCTTAAGTTAGGCTTCGCTTCCCGATAGTTCGGCTTTCAACTGGCAGCTACGGGCCAAAGTCGCCAAACGAGTGTCAAAGTTAGGCTTCGCTTCCCGATAGTTCGGCTTTCATCTGGCAGCTACGGGCCAAAGTCGCCAAACAAGTGCCCAAGTTAGGCTTCGCTTCCCGATAGTTCGGCTTTCATCTGGCAGCTACGGGCCAAAGTCGCAAAACGAGTGCCCAAGTTAGGCTTCGCTTCCCGATAGTTCGGCTTTCATCTGGCAGCTACGCGCCAAAGTCGCCAAACAAGTGCCCAAGTTAGGCTTCGCTTCCCGATAGTTCGGCTTTCATCTGGCAGCTACGGGCCAAAGTCGCCAAACGAGTGCCCAAGTTAGGCTTCGCTTCCCGATAGTTCGGCTTTCATCTGGCAGCTACGGGCCAAAGTCGCCAAACGAGTGCTTAAGTTAGGCTTCGCTTCCCGATAGTTCGGCTTTCATCTGGCAGCTACGGGCCAAAGTCGCCAAACAAGTGCCCAAGTTAGGCTTCGCTTCCCGATAGTTCGGCTTTCATCTGGCAGCTACGGGCCAAAGTCGCCAAACAAGTGTCCAAGTTAGGCTTCGCTTCCCGATAGTTCGGCTTTCATCTGGCAGCTACGGGCCAAAGTCGCCAAACAAGTGCCCAAGTTGGGGTTCGCTTCCCGATAGTTCGGCTTTCATCTGGCAGCTACGGGCCAAAGTCGCCAAACAAGTGCCCGTTAGGCTTCGCTTCCCGATAGTTCGGCTTTCATCTGGCAGCTACGGGCCAAAGTCGCCAAACGAGTGCCAAAGTTAGGCTTCGCTTCCCGATAGTTCGGCTTTCATCTGGCAGCTACGGGCCAAAGTCGCCAAGCAAGTGCCCAAGTTAGGCTTCGCTTCCCGAAAGTTCGGCTTTCATCTGGCAGCTACGGGCCAAAGTCGCCAAACGAATGCCAAAGTTAGGCTTCGCTTCCCGATAGTTCGGCTTTCATCTGGCAGCTACGGGCCAAAGTCGCCAAACGAGTGCCAAAGTTAGGCTTCGCTTCCCGATAGTTCGGCTTTCATCTGGCAGCTACGGGCCAAAGTCGCCAAACGAGTGCCAAAGTTAGGCTTCGCTTCCCGATAGTTCGGCTTTCATCTGGCAGCTACGGGCCAAAGTCGCCAAACAAGTGCCCAAGTTAGGCTTCGCTTCCCGATAGTTCGGCTTTCATCTGGCAGCTACGGGCCAAAGTCGCCAAACGAGTACCCAAGTTAGGCTTCGCTTCCCGATAGTTCGGCTTTCAACTGGCAGCTACGGGCCAAAGTCGCCAAACGAGTGCCAAAGTTAGGCAAAGCTTCCCGATAGTTCGGCTTTCATCTGGCAGCTACGGGCCAAAGTCGCCAAACAAGTGCCCAAGTTAGGCTTCGCTTCCCGATAGTTCGGCTTTCATCTGGCAGCTACGTGCCAAAGTCGCCAAACAAGTGCCCAAGTTAGGCTTCGCTTCCCGATAGTTCGGCTTTCATCTGGCAGCTACGGGCCAAAGTCGCCAAACAAGTGCCCAAGTTAGGCTTCGCTTCCCGATAGTTCGGCTTTCATCTGGCAGCTACGGGCCAAAGTCGCAAAACGAGTGCCCAAGTTAGGCTTCGCTTCCCGATAGTTCGGCTTTCATCTGGCAGCTACGTGCCAAAGTCGCCAAACAAGTGCCCAAGTTAGGCTTCGCTTCCCGATAGTTCGGCTTTCATCTGGCAGCTACGGGCCAAAGTCGCCAAACGAGTGCCCAAGTTAGGCTTCGCTTTTCGATAGTTCGGCTTTCATCTGGCAGCTACGGGCCAAAGTCGCCAAACAAGTGCCCAAGTTAGGCTTCGCTTCCCGGTAGTTCGGCTTTCATCTGGCAGCTACGGGCCAAAGTCGCCAAACGAGTGCCAAAGTTAGGCTTCGCTTCCCGATAGTTCGGCTTTCATCTGGCAGCTACGGGCCAAAGTCGCCAAACAAGTGCCCAAGTTAGGCTTCGCTTCCCGATAGTTCGGCTTTCATCTGGCAGCTACGGGCCAAAGTCGCAAAACGAGTGCCCAAGTTAGGCTTCGCTTCCCGATAGTTCGGCTTTCATCTGGCAGCTACGGGCCAAAGTCGCCAAACGAGTGCTTAAGTTAGGCTTCGCTTCCCGATAGTTCGGCTTTCATCTGGCAGCTACGGGCCAAAGTCGCCAAACAAGTGCCCAAGTTAGGCTTCGCTTCCCGATAGTTCGGCTTTCATCTGGCAGCTACGGGCCCAAGTCGCCAAACAAGTGCCCAAGTTAGGCTTCGCTTCCCGATAGTTCGGCTTTCATCTGGCAGCTACGGGCCAAAGTCGCCAAACAAGTGTCCAAGTTAGGCTTCGCTTCCCGATAGTTCGGCTTTCATCTGGCAGCTACGGGCCAAAGTCGCCAAACAAGTGCCCAAGTTGGGCTTCGCTTCCCGATAGTTCGGCTTTCATCTGGCAGCTAGGGGCCAAAGTCGCCAAACAAGTGCCCAAGTTAGGCTTCGCTTCCCGATAGTTCGGCTTTCATCTGGCAGCTACGGGCCAAAGTCGCCAAACGAGTGCCAAAGTTAGGCTTCGCTTCCCGATAGTTCGGCTTTCATCTGGCAGCTACGGGCCAAAGTCGCCAAACAAGTGCCCAAGTTAGGCTTCGCTTCCCGATAGTTCGGCTTTCATCTGGCAGCTACGGGCCAAAGTCGCCAAACGAGTGCCAAAGTTAGGCTTCGCTTCCCGATAGTTCGGCTTTCATCTGGCAGCTACGGGCCAAAGCCGCCAAACGAGTGCCGAAGTTAGGCTTCGCTTCCCGATAGTTCGGCTTTCATCTGGCAGCTACGGGCCAAAGTCGCCAAACGAGTGCCAAAGTTAGGCTTCGCTTCCCGATAGTTCGGCTTTCATCTGGCAGCTACGGGCCAAAGTCGCCAAACAAGTGCCCAAGTTACGCTTCGCTTCCCGATAGTTCGGCTTTCATCTGGCAGCTTCGGGCCAAAGTCGCCAAACGAGTACCCAAGTTAGGCTTCGCTTCCCGATAGTTCGGCTTTCAACTGGCAGCTACGGGCCAAAGTCGCCAAACGAGTGCCAAAGTTAGGCTTCGCTTCCCGATAGTTCGGCTTTCATCTGGCAGCTACGGGCTAAAGTCGCCAAACAAGTGCCCAAGTTAGGCTTCGCTTCCCGATAGTTCGGCTTTCATCTGGCAGCTACGTGCCAAAGTCGCCAAACAAGTGCCCAAGTTAGGCTTCGCTTACCGATAGTTCGGCTTTCATCTGGCAGCTACGGGCCAAAGTCGCCAAACAAGTGCCCAAGTTAGGCTTCGCTTCCCGATAGTTCGGCTTTCATCTGGCAGCTACGGGCCAAAGTCGCAAAACGAGTGCCCAAGTTAGGCTTCGCTTCCCGATAGTTCGGCTTTCATCTGGCAGCTACGTGCCAGTCGCCAAACAAGTGCCCAAGTTAGGCTTCGCTTCCCGATAGTTCGGCTTTCATCTGGCAGCTACGGGCCAAAGTCGCCAAACGAGTGCCCAAGTTAGGCTTCGCTTCCCGATAGTTGGGCTTTCATCTGGCAGCTACGGGCCAAAGTCGCCAAACGAGTGCTTAAGTTAGGCTTCGCTTCCCGATAGTTCGGCTTTCATCTGGCAGCTACGGGCCAAAGTCGCCAAACAAGTGCCCAAGTTAGGCTTCGCTTCCCGATAGTTCGGCTTTCATCTGGCAGCTACGGGCCAAAGTCGCCAAACGAGTGCCAAAGTTAGGCTTCGCTTCCCGATAGTTCGGCTTTCATCTGGCAGCTACGGACCAAAGTCGCCAAACAAGTGCCCAAGTTAGGCTTCGCTTCCCGATAGTTCGGCTTTCATCTGGCAGCTACGGGCCAAAGTCGTCAAACGAGTGCCAAAGTTAGGCTTCGCTTCCCGATAGTTCGACTTTCATCTGGCAGCTACGGGCCAAAGTCGCCAAACAAGTGACCAAGTTAGGCTTCGCTTCCCGATAGTTCGGCTTTCATCTGGCAGCTACGGGCCAAAGTCGCCAAACAAGTGCCCAAGTTAGGCTTCGCTTCCCGATAGTTCGGCTTTCATCTGGTAGCTACGGGCCAAAGTCGCCAAACGAGTGCCCAAGTTAGGCTTCGCTTCCCGATAGTTCGACTTTCATCTGGCAGCTACGGGCCAAAGTCACCAAACGAGTGCCAAAGTTAGGCTTCGCGTCCCGTTAGTTCGGCTTTCATCTGGCAGCTACGGGCCAAAGTCGCCAAACAAGTGCCCAAGTTAGGCTTCGCTTCCCGATAGTTCGGCTTTCATCTGGCAGCTACGGGCCAAAGTCGCCAAACGAGTGCCCAAGTTAGGCTTCGCTTCCCGATAGTTCGGCTTTCATCTGGCAGCTACGGGCCAAAGTCGCCAAACGAGTGCCCAAGTTAGGCTTCGCTTCCCGATAGTTCGGCTTTCATCTGGCAGCTACGGGCCAAAGTCGCCAAACGAGTGCTTAAGTTAGGCTTCGCTTCCCGATAGTTCGGCTTTCATCTGGCAGCTACGGGCCAGTCGCCAAACAAGTGCCCAAGTTAGGCTTCGCTTCCCGATAGTTCGGCTTTCATCTGGCAGCTACGGGCCAAAGTCGCCAAACGAGTGCCAAAGTTAGGCTTCGCTTCCCGATAGTTCGGCTTTCATCTGGCAGCTACGGGCCAAAGTCGCCAAACAAGTGCCCAAGTTAGGCTTTGCTTCCCGATAGTTCGGCTTTCATCTGGCAGCTACGGGCCAAAGTCGCCAAACGAGTGCCAAAGTTAGGCTTCGCTTCCCGATAGTTCGGCTTTCATCTGGCAGCTACGAGCCAAAGTCGCCAAGCAAGTGCCCCTTAGGCTTCGCTTCCCGATAGTTCGGCTTTCATCTGGAGGCCACGGGCCAAAGTCGCCAAACAAGTGCCCAAGTTAGGCTTCGCTTCCCGGTAGTTCGGCTTTCATCTGGCAGCTACGGGCCAAAGTCGCCAAACGAGTGCCAAAGTTAGGCTTCGCTTCCCGATAGTTCGGCTTTCATCTGGCAGCTACGGGCCAAAGTCGCCAAACGAGTGCCCAAGTTAGGCTTCGCTTCCCGATAGTTCGGCTTTCATCTGGCAGCTACGGGCCAAAGTCGCCAAACAAGTGCCCAAGTTAGGCTTCGCTTCCCGATAGTTCGGCTTTCATCTGGCAGCTACGGGCCAAAGTCGCAAAACGAGTGCCCAAGTTAGGCTTCGCTTCCCGATAGTTCGGCTTTCATCTGGCAGCTACGGGCCAAAGTCGCCAAACGAGTGCTTAAGTTAGGCTTCGCTTCCCGATAGTTCGGCGTTCATCTGGCAGCTACGGGCCAAAGTCGCCAAACAAGTGCCCAAGTTAGGCTGCGCTTCCCGATAGTTCGGCTTTCATCTGGCAGCTACGGGCCAAAGTCGCCAAACAAGTGCCCAAGTTGGGCTTCGCTTCCCGATAGTTCGGCTTTCATCTGGCAGCTAGGGGCCAAAGTCGCCAAACAAGTGCCCAAGTTAGGCTTCGCTTCCCGATAGTTCGGCTTTCATCTGGCAGCTACGGGCCAAAGTCGCCAAACGACTGTCAAAGTTAGGCTTCGCTTCCCGATAGTTCGGCTTTCATCTGGCAGCTACGGGCCAAAGTCGCCAAACAAGTGCCCAAGTTAGGCTTCGCTTCCCGATAGTTCGGCTTTCATCTGGCAGCTACGGGCCAAAGTCGCCAAACAAGTGCCCAAGTTGGGCTTCGCTTCCCGATAGTTCGGCTTTCATCTGGCAGCTAGGGGCCAAAGTCGCCAAACAAGTGCCCAAGTTAGGCTTCGCTTCCCGATAGTTCGGCTTTCATCTGGCAGCTACGGGCCAAAGTCGCCAAACGAGTGTCAAAGTTAGGCTTCGCTTCCCGATAGTTCGGCTTTCATCTGGCAGCTACGGGCCAAAGTCGCCAAACAAGTGCCCAAGTTAGGCTTCGCTTCCCGATAGTTCGGCTTTCATCTGGCAGCTACGGGCCAAAGTCGCCAAACGAGTGCCAAAGTTAGGCTTCGCTTCCCGATAGTTCGGCTTTCATCTGGCAGCTACGGGCCAAAGCCGCCAAACGAGTGCCAAAGTTAGGCTTCGCTTCCCGATAGTTCGGCTTTCATCTGGCAGCTACGGGCCAAAGTCGCCAAACGAGTGCCAAAGTTAGGCTTCGCTTCCCGATAGTTCGGCTTTCATCTGGCAGCTACGGGCCAGTCGCCAAACAAGTGCCCACGTTAGGCTTCGCTTCCCGATAGTTCGGCTTTCATCTGGCAGCTACGGGCCAAAGTCGCCAAACGAGTACCCAAGTTAGGCTTCGCTTCCCGATAGTTCGGCTTTCAACTGGCAGCTACGGGCCAAAGTCGCCAAACGAGTGCCAAAGTTAGGCTTCGCTTCCCGATAGTTCGGCTTTCATCTGGCAGCTACGGGCCAAAGTCGCCAAACAAGTGCCCAAGTTAGGCTTCGCTTCCCGATAGTTCGGCTTTCATCTGGCAGCTACGTGCCAAAGTCGCCAAACAAGTGCCCAAGTTAGGCTTCGCTTCCCGATAGTTCGGCTTTCATCTGGCAGCTACGGGCCAAAGTCGCCAAACAAGTGCCCAAGTTAGGCTTCGCTTCCCGATAGTTCGGCTTTCATCTGGCAGCTACGGGCCAAAGTCGCAAAACGAGTGCCCAAGTTAGGCTTCGCTTCCCGATAGTTCGGCTTTCATCTGGCAGCTACGGGCCAAAGTCGCCAAACAAGTGCCCAAGTTAGGCTTCGCTTCCCGATAGTTCGGCTTTCATCTGGCAGCTACGTGCCAAAGTCGCCAAACAAGTGCCCAAGTTAGGCATCGCTTCCCGATAGTTCGGCTTTCATCTGGCAGCTACGGGCCAAAGTCGTCAAACGAGTGCCAAAGTTAGGCTTCGCTTCCCGATAGTTCGGCTTTCATCTGGCAGCTACGGGCCAAAGTCGCCAAACAAGTGCCCAAGTTAGGCTTCGCTTCCCGATAGTTCGGCTTTCATCTGGCAGCTACGGGCCAAAGTCGCCAAACAAGTGCCCAAGTTAGGCTTCGCTTCCCGATAGTTCGGCTTTCATCTGGTAGCTACGGGCCAAAGTCGCCAAACGAGTGCCCAAGTTAGGCTTCGCTTCCCGATAGTTCGGCTTTCATCTGGCAGCTACGGGCCAAAGTCGCCAAACGAGTGCCAAAGTTAGGCTTCGCGTCCCGTTAGTTCGGCTTTCATCTGGCAGCTACGGGCCAAAGTCGCCAAACAAGTGCCCAAGTTAGGCTTCGCTTCCCGATAGTTCGGCTTTCATCTGGCAGCTACGGGCCAAAGTCGCCAAACGAGTGCCCAAGTTAGGCTTCGCTTCCCGATAGTTCGGCTTTCATCTGGCAGCTACGGGCCAAAGTCGCCAAACGAGTGCCCAAGTTAGGCTTCGCTTCCCGATAGTTCGGCTTTCATCTGGCAGCTACGGGCCAAAGTCGCCAAACGTGTGCTTAAGTTAGGCTTCGCTTCCCGATAGTTCGGCTTTCATCTGGCAGCTACGGGCCAGTCGCCAAACAAGTGCCCAAGTTAGGCTTCGCTTCACGATAGTTCGGCTTTCATCTGGCAGCTACGGGCCAAAGTCGCCAAACGAGTGCCAAAGTTAGGCTTCGCTTCCCGATAGTTCGGCTTTCATCTGGCAGCTACGGGCCAAAGTCGCCAAACAAGTGCCCAAGTTAGGCTTCGCTTCCCGATAGTTCGGCTTTCATCTGGCAGCTATGGGCCAAAGTCGCCAAACGAGTGCCAAAGTTAGGCTTCGCTTCCCGATAGTTCGGCTTTCATCTGGCAGCTACGGGCCAAAGTCGCCAAACAAGTGCCCGTTAGGCTTCGCTTCCCGATAGTTCGGCTTTCATCTGGCAGCCACGGGCCAAAGTCGCCAAACAAGTGCCCAAGTTAGGCTTCGCTTCCCGGTAGTTCGGCTTTCATCTGGCAGCTACGGGCCAAAGTCGCCAAACGAGTGCCAAAGTTAGGCTTCGCTTCCCGATAGTTCGGCTTTCATCTGGCAGCTACGGGCCAAAGTCGCCAAACGAGTGCCCAAGTTAGGCTTCGCTTCCCGATAGTTCGGCTTTCATCTGGCAGCTACGGGCCAAAGTCGCCAAACAAGTGCCCAAGTTAGGCTTCGCTTCCCGATAGTTCGGCTTTCATCTGGCAGCTACGGGCCAAAGTCGCCAAACAAGTGCCCAAGTTAGGCTTCGCTTCCCGATAGTTCGGCTTTCATCTGGCAGCTACGGGCCAAAGTCGCCAAACAAGTGCCCAAGTTGGGCTTCGCTTCCCGATAGTTCGGCTTTCATCTGGCAGCTACGGGCCAAAGTCGCCAAACGAGTGCCAAAGTTAGGCTTCGCTTCCCGATAGTTCGGCTTTCATCTGGCAGCTACGGGCCAGTCGCCAAACAAGTGCCCACGTTAGGCTTCGCTTCCCGATAGTTCGGCTTTCATCTGGCAGCTACGGGCCAAAGTCGCCAAACGAGTACCCAAGTTAGGCTTCGCTTCCCGATAGTTCGGCTTTCAACTGGCAGCTACGGGCCAAAGTCGCCAAACGAGTGCCAAAGTTAGGCTTCGCTTCCCGATAGTTCGGCTTTCATCTGGCAGCTACGGGCCAAAGTCGCCAAAAAGGTGCCCAAGTTAGGCTTCGCTTCCCGATAGTTCGGCTTTCATCTGGCAGCTACGTGCCAAAGTCGCCAAACAAGTGCCCAAGTTAGGCTTCGCTTCCCGATAGTTCGGCTTTCATCTGGCAGCTACGGGCCAAAGTCGCCAAACAAGTGCCCAAGTTAGGCTTCGCTTCCCGATAGTTCGGCTTTCATCTGGCAGCTACGGGCCAAAGTCACAAAACGAGTGCCCAAGTTAGGCTTCGCTTCCCGATAGTTCGGCTTTCATCTGGCAGCTACGTGCCAAAGTCGCCAAACAAGTGCCCAAGTTAGGCTTCGCTTCCCGATAGTTCGGCTTTCATCTGGCAGCTACGGGCCAAAGTCGCCAAACGAGTGCTCAAGTTAGGCTTCGCTTCCCGATAGTTCGGCTTTCATCTGGCAGCTACGGGCCAAAGTCGCCAAACGAGTGCTTAAGTTAGGCTTCGCTTCCCGATAGTTCGGCTTTCATCTGGCAGCTACGGGCCAAAGTCGCCAAACAAGTGCCCAAGTTAGGCCTCGCTTCCCGATAGTTCGGCTTTCATCTGGCAGCTACGGGCCAAAGTCGCCAAACGAGTGCCAAAGTTAGGCTTCGCTTCCCGATAGTTCGGCTTTCATCTGGCAGCTACGGGCCAAAGTCGCCAAACAAGTGCCCAAGTTAGGCTTCGCTTCCCGATAGTTCGGCTTTCATCTGGCAGCTACGGGCCAAAGTCGTCAAACGAGTGCCAAAGTTAGGCTTCGCTTCCCGATAGTTCGGCTTTCATCTGGCAGCTACGGGCCAGTCGCCAAACAAGTGCCCAAGTTAGGCTTCGCTTCCCGATAGTTCGGCTTTCATCTGGCAGCTACGGGCCAAAGTCGCCAAACAAGTGCCCAAGTTTGGCTGCGCTTCCCGATAGTTCGGCTTTCATCTGGTAGCTACGGGCCAAAGTCGCCAAACGAGGGCCCAAGTTAGGCTTCGCTTCCCGATAGTTCGGCTTTCATCTGGCAGCTACGGGCCAAAGTCGCCAAACGAGTGCCAAAGTTAGGCTTCGCGTCCCGTTAGTTCGGCTTTCATCTGGCAGCTACGGGCCAAAGTCGCCAAACAAGTGCCCAAGTTAGGCTTCGCTTCCCGATAGTTCGGCTTTCATCTGGCAGCTACGGGCCAAAGTCGCCAAACGAGTGCCCAAGTTAGGCTTCGCTTCCCGATAGTTCGGCTTTCATCTGGCAGCTACGGGCCAAAGTCGCCAAACGAGTGCCCAAGTTAGGCTTCGCTTCCCGATAGTTCGGCTTTCATCTGGCAGCTACGGGCCAAAGTCGCCAAACGAGTGCTTAAGTTAGGCTTCGCTTCCCGATAGTTCGGCCTTCATCTGGCAGCTACGGGCCAAAGTCGCCAAACAAGTGCCCAAGTTAGGCTTCGCTTCCCGATAGTTCGGCTTTCATCTGGCAGCTACGGGCCAAAGTCGCCAAACGAGTGCCAAAGTTAGGCTTCGCTTCCCGATAGTTCGGCTTTCATCTGGCAGCTACGGGCCAAAGTCGCCAAACAAGTGCCCAAGTTAGGCTTCGCTTCCCGATAGTTCGGCTTTCATCTGGCAGCTACGGGCCAAAGTCGCCAAACGAGTGCCAAAGTTAGGCTTCGCTTCCCGATAGTTCGGCTTTCATCTGGCAGCTACGGGCCAAAGTCGCCAAACAAGTGCCCAAGTTAGGCTTCGCTTCCCGATAGTTCGGCTTTCATCTGGCAGCTACGGGCCAAAGTCGCCAAACAAGTGCCCAAGTTAGGCTTCGCTTCCCGGTAGTTCGGCTTTCATCTGGCAGCTACGGGCCAAAGTCGCCAAACGAGTGCCAAAGTTAGGCTTCGCTTCCCGATAGTTCGGCTTTCATCTGGCAGCTACGGGTCAAAGTCGCCAAACGAGTGCCCAAGTTAGGCTTCGCTTCCCGATAGTTCGGCTTGCATCTGGCAGCTACGGGCCAAAGTCGCCAAACGAGTACCCAAGTTAGGCTTCGCTTCCCGATAGTTCGGCTTTCATCTGGCAGCTACGGGCCAAAGTCGCCAAACGAGTGCCAAAGTTAGGCTTCGCTTCCCGATAGTTCGGCTTTCATCTGGCAGCTGCGGGCCAAAGTCGCCAAACAAGTGCCCAAGTTAGGCTTCGCTTCCCGATAGTTCGGCTTTCATCTGGCAGCTACGGGCCAAAGTCGCCAAACAAGTGCCCAAGTTAGGCTTCGCTTCCCGATAGTTCGGCTTTCATCTGGCAGCTACGGGCCAAAGTCGCAAAACGAGTGCCCAAGTTAGGCTTCGCTTCCCGATAGTTCGGCTTTCATCTGGCAGCTACGGCCCAAAGTCGCTAAACGAGTGCTTAAGTTAGGCTTCGCTTCCCGATAATTCGGCTTTCATCTGGCAGCTACGGGCCAAAGTCGCCAAACAAGTGCCCAAGTTAGGCTTCGCTTCCCGATAGTTCGGCTTTCATCTGGCAGCTACGGGCCAAAGTCGCCAAACAAGTGCCCAAGTTAGGCTTCGCTTTCCGATAGTTCTGCTTTCATCTGGCAGCTACGGGCCAAAGTCGCCAAACAAGTGCCCAAGTTAGGCTTCGCTTCCCGATAGTTCGGCTTTCATCTGGCAGCTACGGGCCAAAGTCGCCAAACAAGTGCCCAAGTTAGGCTTCGCTTCCCGATAGTTCGGCTTTCATCTGGCAGCTACGGGCCAAAGTCGCCAAACAAGTGCCCAAGTTAGGCTTCGCTTCCCGATAGTTCGGCTTTCATCTGGCAGCTACGGACCAAAGTCGCCAAACGAGTGCCAAAGTTAGGCTTCGCTTCCCGATAGTTCGGCTTTCATCTGGCAGCTACGGGCCAAAGTCGCCAAACAAGTGCCCAAGTTAGGCTTCGCTTCCCGATAGTTCGGCTTTCATCTGGCAGCTACGGGCCAAAGTCGCCAAACCAGTGCCAAAGTTAGGCTTCGCTTCCCGATAGTTCGGCTTTCATCTGGCAGCTACGGGCCAAAGTCGCCAAACGAGTGCCAAAGTTAGGCTTCGCTTCCCGATAGTTCGGCTTTCATCTTCCTGCTACGGGCCAAAGTCGCCAAACAAGTGCCAAAGTTAGGATTCGCTTCCCAATAGCGCGGCTGCCATTTGGCAGCTACGGGCCAAACTTGCAAACAAGTGCCAGAACTACGCTTACTGCTTTGGAGTTCGGCTGATGAGGTATTTGGTGTACGCGGGCGGTCTTCATCTTAATTAAATAGAAATCAAATTTTATTCGGCTGGCAACTTTATCTTATTTCGGGTGTCTCTTGATTTCTCCAACCCAAAGGTTGGCTGAATGTTTTGACGCGGCTGGACCAGGCTTTGCAAACGGAAATTGTGCCCGATGTTGTACTCGCGCGTAGGTACACACACCAATATCGGGACGAGCCATGAGACTGGTTCCACATTAAGGCGCGATCACGCCGGCGATGCGATCTAGTTGCGCCATAACTTTCATCGCAAAAGCGACCATCGCGGGCCAAAAGCGTCGAGATTTGAGCAGTCGCTTGCTGAGCCGACTTTTTGCGATGCAATCTAGTCGCTATCTAATCAACGGAGCTCGGAGCTAATCAACGGAGCTCGGAGCGAGAGTTTTTCAGAAGCGTCTGGCAAACGAAGGCGTTGGAATCACTCATTGCGCATGCCAGATTGACCATCTGTGATGCGATTTAGTCGGATCGCGCGACTGCTTACATACCCGTTGTGAATCCGACTTTACAGAAATTACTGCCATTGAGCTAGCACTGCCCGAGACTGATGTGCTCACGTCTCCGCAAGAGATATCATTATTAGGCGACGCACTGCAAAAACGAGCGTTGCTCTGTGCGTGTCTTGCATTGTGATTGAGCGCTGTCAAATCCTAGCGATAACAAAGAGCGGAAGCGACCGGGGCTCCGTGGCGCGGCTCCCGCATCACACTTGGGGAATGAAAATGAACTCCCAGAACTTGTATTATTTTAGCATGTATGTACTTTTTAAATATTTAGAAAGTGGAGACACAAAAGGGACGATACAGACAGGACAATCTTCAACTTCAACGACATTTATTTTCGGCTTCAAGCTCAAAGGCCGCCCGCTCCGTTCAAGTACGGGAAAGAAAAATCTAGGGGGAAGGAGAGGAAGCGGAATAAGTGTACGCGATCCCCCTGTCCACGGGGCCAGGTACATCGGGCAAACATAGCGATGCCTCAACAACCGACTCCGACAAAATCAAATGGACGCTGAAAGAGCTGCTTCGGATTCGAAGCACCCGATCGTCATTCACAAGAGAAAATGTCCCGGCTGCGCTCCTAATTTCGCCGGCACGACAGCCATGGGAGGCCACTGCGAGCGAGTCGGGAGAGAAGTAATTGAGGCCTATCGGATGGCGACAAACCCGCAAGACATAAGCACCCCTTCCATTTCGCTTTCAAGAAAGGAGATTATCGTTCTGGGGCCCACAATAGGGAGAATCCGAACGCTGACAGGCTAGGCAAGGCGACAAGGTCTCCGGCAGAAGCGGCCTTTCCTTTTACGCGTTGTTGATTCCCCTTCGACGTCGCCTTTTGCAAATCCTTCCCACCTACTTTTGTGTCTTCGTGTGGCTGTCAGGGAGCACGACAGCCGCTTTAAGCAAATCAAAAGGGTGGAGCGAAACGCGTGACCCGGCTTGACCTCAACGTAGGACGCGTCGGACAAAAACGTTTGGACGAGAATTCGTCATGTGACTTTCTCTGTCACGCTGATGGGATCTTTGGGCCTCTTGTTTTCGCCGTTTGCCTAGTTATAGAAATATGCGGGCCACGTAGGTTCGGTTTTCGAACTGCGCTCTTCAGTGTTCTGTTGCTTTCGTGCGTTGCAGACGCGGCCGTGTTTTTTCGTCGTAAACGGTCGCAATACGTGAATGCTAATTTTTCGGTAACAGCAATTTTTTTTTCACCGGAATTCGTGGAATTCTTGTAATGTGTTTGTTGGACACGCTTCGACAAAAGTGCTCTTCGCCGACGACGAGACGTCACGTCAGTTGAATGTGCGCAACCTTCTTTCTCGAATGTGTTTGTGGGGTGCCTGAGTTGGATCATGGATCTATCAAGGATTACATGATATCGCTATTTTATTAGTAAGTACACTGCAAGCATGCTTCTGATAGTGGTCCTGCTTTCCTCTCAATCTCCGCGGTTTTTTTGTGTGATGAGTTTTGCTTGGCATGAGGACAGTGTTAATTCTATTTTATAATTTGCTTTTCGTTTTACAGAGAAGTGTGACCTTTGTAAATATGTCAAAAATGCACTGTGTGTAATGATAGTGGGTTAATAAACTTCTGGGAGCGATCGAAAAAAAATTGTTTGTCGGTAGATGTGATTGGATATGCAACAAATAATATAAACGTACACATATCTGCATGACGTTCGGCCAATACGGAGCAGACGCATCGTAGAGTAGTCGTACAATATTGCGCGAACGCTAGGCCGGGGAAAAACAGCTGTACGGCAATATCTGCCGGATATCAAACGGTGGTGCAAAACTGGACAGTTGAGCGATAATGAAACCGACCTTCGGTCGGCAGTGGCACGATACGGCAAAGTATCGCCGTGATGCTTGGGAACGGAGGGGATGACATCTTACCATCGTGTTTCCAACGCTTATTTAATTTAATTATCTTCTGGGACGCGTGAAAGAGCACTTCCGTGACACACCAGAAACTTCTAAACTTGGGCTGGCCTCTCGGCTTTCTTTGCCACTTTTGGCACTTATTTGGCGCTTCAGTGGGTAGCCAAAGAAGAGCAAAACTTCGGCATGCCCCGCATCGCCAAATTAAGATTTACTGCGGCAATTATGGCTCAAGTCTGGCACTTACTTTGGCAGAACTGTGGCGTACCAGAGAAATGCCAAACTTTGGCGTGTCCAAAGTACCCAAATATGGCGTTGCTCTGGCAGTTATGGCTGAATTATGGCACCAACTTTGGCGCTCTTCTGGCGGACCAGTGAAACGCCAAACCTTTGCATGCCACGAATTCCCAGACTAGGATTTACTAAGGCAGTTATGGCTCAAGTATGGCACCAACTTTGGCGCTCCACTGTCGGACCAGAGCAACGCCAAACTTTGGCATGTCCGAAATACCCGAATTGGGCGTTGCTCTGGTAGTTACGTCTCTAGTATGGCACTAATTCGGCACTCCTGTTGCGGACCAGAAAAAAAGCCAAACTTTGGCACGTCCCAAATACCGAAATTAGGCGTTGCTTTGGCAGTTATGGCTGAAGTATGGCACCAACTTTTTTATTTTTTTATTTGAACATACGGTCAGCCGCCTGTTGCCAGCCAAGGCAGGGGTGGGCATAGACAGACACAAACAGAAATAGCACGATAACCTAGCACACAGCAAGCATACATGACAAATCATCGCTGATCAAAAAAAGAAAAAAATGTTCAATCATGGTAAAAAATAAATAAACAAAGTGGCATCGATTCACTTGACACAATCAACTCTCGAGCAAACGGTACCAATTGCGTGCACACACAGACATAAAATAATGCAACAGTAATAACTAATATACCTTCTGCAGTCAGCGCGAAAAAAGTTATTGTATCATTGCTGCAAATGATGACGCTGTGGCTGCATTTGTAACACTTTCAGGCAAACTATTCCAGTCATCAATTGTTCGCGTGAAAAAGCTATTTTTTAGACAGTCAGTTCTACAGAAAGGGACCAGAATAGTTTTCGAGTGCTTATTGCGCGTGTGCCTGCTTGAGTTGTAGTCCATGTACTTTTCGAATGACATGCGCGAAGAGTAGTGCACGATAGTATAAAGAAGCTTAAGACGATTTATCTTGCGACGGGTTTCAAGACGCGGCATTTTTGATATGTCGTATAATTTTGTAATTGAACTTTTTCTTCTGTATTTGTTGTACGCAAATCGAAGTGCTTTCTTCTGAACTCCCTCAATTCGGTCTACGTTGATTTTAGAAGTGGGATCCCATACCACGTCAGCATACTCCAGAACAGGGCGTACGATGGTGCTGTACGCTGCTATTTTTGTTTTTGGTGTACAGTGTCTTAGTTTTCTTTTTAAGATCCAGAGTTTCACCATCGCTTTCTGCACAATACATGCTACATGACTGTTTCAATTGAGTTTGGACGTGAGTATAACACCGAGATACTTGTATTCGCTGACAGTTTCTAAGAGATGGTTGTTGATGGTGTAGCTAAAAGCAAGAGGCGTTTTCTTGCGTGTGACACACATGTACACACACTTAGAACTGTTAAGCGACATCTGCCAATTCGTGCACCATTGCGTTATACTGTTTAGACAGTTACTGAGCTTTACCTGATTACTTCTCGAACCCACCTCTGAAAACAATACACAGTCGTCCGCATAAAACCGGCATTGTACGCTGTCATCAACAGTAAGATGATTTATGTAAACTAGAAAAAGCAAAGGCCCGAGCACGGACCCCTGGGGCACACCAGAAAAAACCGGGATAGTCGGGGACATCGCTCCTCCTATCTCAACAAATTGATGACGATTGCTTAAGTAAGAATCCATCCACCGCACGAGTCTTTCATTGCCTAAGAGAGTCTTAAGCTTTATCAACAGCTTCTGGTGTGGTACTCGATCGAAGGCTTTGGCAAAATCCAAGAAAATAACATCCACCTGGCCCCCTTATCAAGAACCTTTGCAAACTCATTTACAGTATGAAGAAGCTGCGTAACCGTCGAGAAGCCACGCCTAAAACCATGTTGCTGATCCGATATGAAGTTATTTGCCTCAAAGTGAGTCATGAGATGCTTGAATAAAAAAAGTTCGAGAACCTTGCTGCAAGAACAAAGAAAAGAAATCGGTCTATAGTTACACACTTGAAGCCTGTCACCGGCTTTATGAATTGGTATTACCTTTGCAGTTTTCCACTGATCCGGCACAGTAGCCTGTCCAAGCACATTGCTGAATATAACAAAAAGATATGTAGAGCGCCATTCGGCGTATCTTTTCAGAAAAGCGTTAGGGACATTGTCTGCAGACCACTTGATTTTTTTGTGTTTAAATTTAGAAGTGCTTCGAAAATGCCTTCCTGCGTCACCTGGACGTCCGGTGCTCCTATTGCTCTTTCCCTGTATTCGGGTGACCCGCCGTCGTTAATCGTGAATACCGAAGAAAAATAGTTATTGAATGTTTTAGCGATAGCTGATTTGTCAACAACTTCTCTTCCACATTCCTCAATCTTGCTTACGTGCTGTCTCGTGCCCTGTAAATGCCTCCAAAATTTAACTGGATCATTAAGCAGGAAGTTGGTCATTTTAACGTTGTAGTATTCATACCTGGATTTTTTATTAGTGATTTAAGTTTTATGCGCAGCACAGCTACCTTTGCTTTGCCTTTACATGTTTTGTTAAGTCTTTTTGCCTGGCGCTTTACTTGTAGAATCTCCCTCGTTACCCAACGACTACGCTGTCTAGTATTTGTTTTCCTGGTTGGCACAAAGCGTTCTATACACTTGTTTACAGTTTCTTGGAAGAAATGCCATAATTGGTTTATATCACAGTTAGTGCAGTTAGATAAATCGGAAAACCTGTTGAAGGACAACTCAAGAAAATCTAAGATACTTTCGTCTTCTGCTTTGTTGAAGTCAACTTTCCTTACCTTATTAGGTAGACGGTTGGGGATTAAACCTGTACAGTCTAACACTATCATGCGGTGATTTGATATTCCATCTACAACTGCACAATGGTTATCTGCAACGCACAGAGTATTAGAAACAAACACCAAATCAAGGAGAGAACTGGTGGTTTCAGTAACCCTTGTGGGACTCGTTACCATCTGAACAAGGTTGTTTGAGAATGCTAAATCGATCAAGAGTTCGATGTGGCGACACGCTGACATTGAGGTCATTGTTTCCCAGTCTATATTTGGAAGATTAAAGTCACCTCCCAAAATTATATTTCTGTTGTGTTTTGACTCTTTATGCACAAAATCGTGTAAGTCTTTCAATGCCTCAGTGTCAGCACAAGGTGGCCTGTATACCACACCCACCAAAATACAGGAAGATAAAAGCGACACTGTCACCCACAGCGCTTCAATGGGTGTGGTATTACGCAGCACAGAAAATTCTATTCCTTCTTTCAGAACTATAGCCACCCCTCCCCCTTTTGAAGAGCGATCCTTCCGTATAATTTTGTGCGTTGGGGGAACGATATCGCAATCAGAAATACTATCACTTAGCCAGGTTTCGGTCATCAACAATATGTCGGGGTCGAAACTAAGAATAATGCTTTCCAAGTCGGTCGTTTTATTGACAATGCTCCTTGCATTCAGGTTTATTACTCGAAGTTTCGTGCTAGTTGTACAAACTGCCCCTTGCACTGCAACTTCAAGAGGAGGGGGGAGTATGTATTTCCATGCGCTAACCGTCAGACAGGATTCTGACGCGTGGTAGGATAGACAGGAACTCTCGTATTTGCAGTATCATCCCACATGAATACTTGTCCATTTATTTCAATTTTATCGAAAGAGAGAACGACTTTGTCTCCATTCTTTTTTAATTCCTTAGCGCTGTCCCAGAGTTTTCTCCTAATCTGCTGGACACGTGGCGAGAAGACCTCAGAAATACTGAACCTTTAAACGCCTGCAGCTGCTCAGAACTGCACTCTTGTCCCTCTCATCGAGAAACCTTAGGATAACTGGTCGCGTTTTGTTAGCGACCTTACGACCAAGCCTGTGTATCTTTTCAATTCCAGAGGCGTGTACACCGAGGATATCCTCAAAAATTTCTCTCTTAACACAGTTTTTCAACCCTTCATTGCTTTCATCTGCTGTCTCTTTAATTCCATAAACAAGTAGATTATTGCGTCTGCTTTTGTTCTCCAGGTTGTCTACTTTGCCGAGAAGAAAATTAACGTTCTTTTCAAGAGACACAATAGTTGTCTCAAAGGCTGCCACAGAAACCGCCATATTGGACAGTCCATCTACTCTGTGTTCGATTGTTGCAAGTCTAGCGTTAGTTTCCGCAATCAGTGCATCTGTAGCAGTTTTTCCCACCTTTATCTCCTTCACGTCACTTGCAATGGCCGTAAGATGCTGCATTAAATCCTCAAGGGTGGGCCCCGGATTGGTTTCTACGTCGCCGCTTAGCATCAACAAGAGACTAAACAGGTCATGGCACACACATAACACTCTCCAAAGTGACCGTGGGCACGGCAACTCTAAAAGACACACATTGTCGCTTCGGTAAGAACATGGAGGGTACTCGTTCCTCACCTGCACGTAAAGTGTAAGCGGGTTTTTCAGCGACATAGCTTTGACGGAGTCACCACTCCCACTGTCGTTGAACCACCTTGATTGCGGCTTTATAGCTGGTTGAGCCGAGGAAGTGACCGTTGATGTTTCCGGTCGCGCATGCCCAAAGTGCAGAATCGGAGCGTGCTCGATAGTTGCCGGTAATCGCTGGATGATGCAGGAATATCCCAGAGAGTGATGACTGGGAGCTTCGCCGCTGAGTCGGATGTTGCTGTTCCTCGTGCACTCGCTGGTGCATGAATAGCCGAATAAACCGCCAGGATCTGCACGTAAAGTGTAAGCGGGCTTTTCAGCGACATAGCTCTGACGGAGTCGCCGCGCCCACTTTGGCGCTCCTCTGGCGGGCCATAGAAACGCCAAAACTTGGCGTGGCCCGAATTCCCAGATTAGGAATTACTATGGCAGTTATGGCTGAAGTATGGCACCAACTTTGGCACTCCTCTGGTGTACCAGACGAGAGCCAAACTTTGGCATGCCATAGGATCACCCAACTAAGGCTATAGTTAGGTACCGTACTTCACTGATGAGTGCCATGGTGCAAAAACCTAACTGCGCCAAAGTTGGGCCCTTATGTTTGCCAGACGTTTGCCCAAGTTGGGCATTCCTCTGGCGTGCTACCTGGGTATGAACTCTTTCTTAAGATAATACAGCTCCGGAGGACGTATGGAATTGACCTTGGTCCAAGAAACTTTGGTTGAGCATCTTTATTCACGCAACGTTTCACACGCAGTTCTTCAGTTCTCTCTGACCTTCAAAGGTGGGGTCGGGTTTCTGCAGTAACCTTGTGAGAGTTAGGGTTTCTGCACGCACATTGTGTACTTCCTTCCAGTTAACTTGAAAGTCCTGAAGCCAAGCCCTTCCCCATATAGGAGGTTCCCTATTCTTTACAACTAAGATTTTTTGAGGCTTGATTGCCCGTTGTACCGCATCTCCACTTGAACCAGTCCTTCTTGAACGATGGGCTCGCCGATCCATGGCTTCAACGTTATTCCCGAATGTTCAACTGGACGTTTGGAGAAATTTATTGAAAAAATTCCAGATTGATCACAGTCACGGGTGAACCTGTGTCGATCACCATCTCAAGAGCTTCGTTGCAAATCTCCAGACTTATTGTGATGGGTTTCGGGTAGCTTTTGTCGATGAAGTAAAACGTAGTTTTGTCTCCCTAGTTTCGTGTAGTGGCATGTTTGGTAAAGTTTGGATTATCCTTTCTTCTTGAATCTTGTTGATCACTTTTCCTGCTGTGGGAGACCATTTAGAAGTGTCCTGTTCTTCCGCAAATTTCACAAGTATTGTTCCTTGTAAAGCCGTTTTCAGGGTCGTGATTTTGTGCCGCAAATGTGACATTTGCGGCACAAAATCCTACTTCTACGATATTTTCCTTTTTCTTCGCTTGCATTTTCCGGAATTGACCTCTCGTATTTCCGCCATTGCGCCAAGCTACTGACATTTTGTTGGGTCTTGGTCTCGCTTCTTATTTACATCGCATCCTTAATGGCTACCTCCATGGAAGTGGCAAGATCCACCGCTGCCTTGAATGTTAGCGTCGGTTCAGCCAGTAGCTTTTCGAGAACGTTTCCGTCCTTAATGCCGTCACTGAGCCTGTCGCAATGTCGGTCGTTGAGGGAAACACTAAAGTTCCATTGCAGTGAAAGCTGTTTGAGCGCCGCAACGCAGTCTGCGATGGTTTCGGATTCCAGCTGCTTCCGGTGATTTAATTTGTAGCGTTCAACCGTTTCATTGGGCGTCGGGTCGATGTGGTTCTACACCAGTGAAACGATCTGTACGTACGTCTTTGTGCTTGCTTTCGCAGTTGTCGCCAATTTCCGTATTAGTCCGCACATTTTTCGTCCGATGATATAAAGAAGAACATCGGCTCGCTTTGATTCCGCAATGTCGTTCGCAGCGGAGAACGCTTCAATTCTTTCAATGTACGAAGACCATGATTTCGATATCTGACTGAACTCTTCAATTTTCAATTGAAGAATAGGGCGCTTCCCATACTGGGAAGGGTATTGCTTCAGGACATTCAAGTAAGTGAACCTAAAGGGAGTACACAACGTGCGTACAGAAACAAAACTTTAGGTTTGAGATGGGGCGTCAATCCCGTTACCGTTGTCTTCTTTGTTCCGATGTCGCTGAGATGTTTCTATCCGTCTTTGTTGCGTGAGTTCCATCCTCGTCACTATTATGATGTACCGGTTGATTTGGGATAATGCAGAAATGTATTTATTTAACTCCTTAGTTTACAATTGTCTGGTATTACGAGAAGCGTCTTTTCTGGTCTGCGACCGCGCCCCGTCTGTTGCTTCCAGGCGTCCCGTTCTCCTCCATGGCTCGCCGCCCGACTCTCCCCTCGGGTGTCTCCCGTTGCTTACGTCGTTGTTTGGGCTCAATAGGTCGTCTTCACTATACACGGCGAACATGTACGTAATACGTGAAAAAATCTACCCCTTAAAAAAAAAATTACGTTTTTACAGATTCAGCCGCTTAGTTGGCTGGCGCGTCCGTGCTTGTCTTCCGAGAAAAGGAGGGCTTCTCCTGTGCATCGGTCACGTGTTTCATTAAGCTGTGCGACAGGCGAGTCTGGAGTGCCTGCCTTCAGTGTTGCAGAATCATTCTGACTGTCTTGAATTGTGGTTGGAAAGTTGTCACTGGAAATCGGAGGCGGATATAAACAGGCACGTAATACCCGACAGTGACCATTGTTTACCGCGGTCGTTGAGACATCCTCATCCCCGCAATGATATTTTGGGGCTCTACCCAGGAAGTTAAGACACGAACAAAAGCTACATTAAACCTAATTACCAGGATTCTCATTTCGTCGCGAAAGCAGAGCGAAAAGAAGACGCAATCAGAGGCGGTAGTGTTGGCAGGGACCCTAACAGCCTTGGAGATGTCGTTCGTAGGTGTGTTTTTCCCGCTTCCCACCGTTGTTCCGCGGAAGAGCTAACAAGATTACCGCAGGGGCTGAGGGGTGCTGAGCTGACACACCGACCTGGTTCGTTCAACTGCTGCCCAGAAGCGATGTGGGAATTCCGGTACTTAGACCTCCTGAGCTTAGAGGTGACCGCCTTTTAGTTTAGCCAGTCAAAAAAGTAGGGGGATTCTAATCAATAGGTTAAATAAGCTACGATACTTGAGAAATAGAGAGAGAGAGAACGAGAGGTAGAGAACAACATTTATTTGAAACACCTCCAAACACAAAGTCAAACACAAAGTTCGAGCCGAAAGTTCTTGGAGCGCGCTGATTGGACGTCGCCGAAAAAAAACGCGAAGTCATTGTCGTGATAGCCCAATCGGTGCGCTCCGTCAACTTCGAAACCAACATTGTGTTTGACGAGTTTAGAGACCCAAGTCTCAGTCGTCGCAAGGAATTACGATCGAATAAAAAACCTACTCGGCGAGTTGCAGCAAACATACTACCGCTACTTGTCGTTAGAGGGGTACTCCGACAATTTCTATAGACACCCCAAGCAACTATGATTTCCGAATCACCGGCCTTTACCCATTCCGGTAAGTTATTTAGTATCGCAAAATTCAGAGCAGCAATTGTGATATAGGCAAGTGAAAATGGCGCCAAAACAAACAATCAAATATACCTGCGCTTTTTAGTGCCGTGACATCAGGTGAAGGCAGTCTTGCGGGTCAAACGGGCAGCCTAAAACTTGGCTATGCCGAGCATTTTTTCAAGCTACTCAGCGAGTGCTGAAGCGAGCTTCCGAAGCATTCATTTGGCACCATGAAACGGCTTTGAATCTTTTAAGATGAAAGTCTATAGTCCAAAAAGTAAACCCATGCCTTTCCCTGACATCCTCTTTTCATTGCTTCTAGTAGAGATTTTCACTTTAAAAAAAAAGTTGTAAGGACCAAACATGTAAATTCAATAACGTAGCAAAGAAACTAATTTTGGCCCAAAGTTTGGGTTATAAATTCAGCGATGCTTGTGGGTCTGTTTAGGAAATATTGAGGCAAACCATGGACTATATAGAAAAGGCCGGAACACCCTCTTAATACAGTTTCTGGTGTACGAGTGCTGTGCCATCTGCTCGACGCTTCGCTTTTCGTACAACGCCTGTCCGCCTCCGCGCGTTTTAACGAGAGGACAGGCCGGCCTAAGCTTCTTCGGGCAGGAGAGTTCGCCACGGCAAGTTCCTGCTGACAACCGCTAGTTCCTCTCCATGGGCTTTTCGGGGTGCTTTGCCACATCATGAGAGGAGTAGCAGGAACTTAGTCGAATCGTCACTAGATCCTCGGACTTGCATTCATTTATTATTTAAGTATTAAACCACCATAATTTTCATGTCAATGCTCTCCTCTTGTTTTAACCTAACGTAAACGGCGGCTTGGTAGCAGGCGCATTCGCATAAGGGTTTCTAGCTTTCTGCTTTGCCTGGTACGCCGCCGTGTACGCTCTCGTTTGTGCAGGTGTCTCACATATGAATGTTTTGTATTGATTTGTTTTGTAGTGATATTGCACGATTAGGACATGTATTTCACTGCATTTACGCTGTGCTTAAGGGACACTGGAAAAACCTATGGATGTTTTTAAGGCATAAATAGAACAACTTTCTTGTAAATATTTTTTCAGAAAAGCAATTTTGTTTAGCAATATTTACGTGGCGAGACGCAATTTCAGTGGGAGTAGCACTGCTCTAGGCTCCTCAAATAGCGAAAGGCGCGTAGCTAGCTAAGCACGTTTTCTCGGCTCTCATTGATTGGAGAGATGATTGACGTGTTAAATGTTAGTCATAAAATTGGTTCTTTGAGCCGGAATCGTACTTTATCGACAATAATTAATGTTTGAAAAAGAGTTTTGTTTATTTTCATTAGAGCGAGTCCTTTTGCCTTCACCGACGCGTGTGGAGAAAGATCCCCTAGTCGACCAACTTTGCAGTCAACAACTGGCATATGTACGCGGCGTCAGAAGCATCGGGGAGCATTGTGCGGCTGCTTATTTTCGTAGTGGGGTTGGCCTAAGCCTAGAGTCCAACGTAAACTATTTTGCTTAATCGAGCCTGATTTGTGCCTTTCCGAATATTGATCAAAAATAAAGATGATAGTTCTCGAAAAAGCAGCCGCGCTTTTTAGGAATCGTGCAACCGTCGTGATTGCGACCATGGTTTCCATACCCGAGACGATACCTACACGTTAAGAATTCGCGAGCCATCTGGTTGAAGGCAATCGGGTGTTCACCTAATATTAAATGTATCCAGATGTGTTTCATTAATTCCACTTCGAAAGCCTTCGAAAACAAAAAGTCTTGAGTTTTCAAGCGCATGTGGCTTACCAAAGCAAATATTTTTACGTCGCAATTTAATTGTGCGTCATGACGCTCTCCCTCCTTGCTCGCAAGTACAATGTGGACAGCGCCTCGTCCTGTGTGTTCTCTCTTTCCTGTCCGTGTGTTATCCACGCTGTTTTTCAATATGGATTCATACCAACTAGCCCAACTTTTCATGCTAGTAATCGGAAAGGAAGCAAGTAAAAAAACAGCACAAAATACTGCATATTCATTTTGTTGATTTCTATCATCCTCTTGTCGCGTTTTACCGCACGTCGACAGACGCTGGCACATGCTTGTATTCGAATGTAACTCGTGGATGATGGAACGCTAGAACGACTCTTTCATCGTGGTGCCTTGTGAGCTTCGAAGTTGTTTTATATGGATTCGCAATAGAAGGCGATGACCGGCGATGGCAGTCACCGACCCGCCACGTTCTTGGCCGCGTATTATGGCCGCTGCAGACGACAATAGACGGTGGTAGAATAGCAGACGATGCCAGGGGCTGACGCGCGTGTGCTTGCACGAATACCAGATGGTGTCACACGCCAGACCAAACACAGCGGACATCACCATAAAGAGGCACTAGGGTTGAGAGTGTGTTCAGCCAAGCAGCCAAGGCTATCCGGTAGTAATGGGCGTGGCCACCGATCTGCGGGCGCGGCTGAGAGCGGGCCTTGACCTCCACATAAATAGTGCCTAACGGTAAAAGAATTCGCGTAAAAATATAGTTTTCTTGAAGAAACCAAGAAACACATATTAGTCACAAACATTTGTCACATTGCATCACTTTAAAAAAATTATATTTTTTTAAGTTCAGTGTTTCTTAAGGTACCCTCCATTAATAAAACAAATGATCACAGCTACTGTAACTGCGCGACTTGTTTATTCTGCATCCGTCAAAGCTGATCGCGCTACACTTTCTTGGGAATTTGAAATGCTCGGTGCTATAGAATAATAACAATCAGCGTAATGATGCAAAAACGACGAATTGAGAGATTTCAGTCATCTCCATATTGTGTTCTACCTAAGGAATACAAACACTTCGTTCCATGTTTCTCTTGCACAATAAAAACTGTGCGAAAGGATCCTTTTTTCGTCAATACCATAAGACGTGAAACCTTAATTTACTTTTGTTGTCTTGACAATATAAATGCCCATTAAAGTATGTTTTGGGTTCTTAAAAAAATCCCTGATGGGGTCAAATCCGCAAACTTGAGGTCAGGAAAGTTTCAGCAAAGCGGAAAGGGGAGGGGGGGGGGGGGTGCGTAAAGGCACAGCCTTTTCTCAACCTCTCAGGTTTTACTATACCCACGTGCCGCTCGAGAAGCTGGCTCAAAATCATGCATGGGACGCATTTCTTAAAAGCAGGTTGTGTACCTGTTGTGTTAGATCAACATATTCATAAACAACGCCCTTGGGGTGAAAGGGCGTTGTTTGTGTGGATTGCAGGACCTGAGTGAGAAATAAAATAAGACCGAAAAGGAGTAAAATGGCGCTAGTGCACATAACAACCGTAATTCGTGGCCGCAGTGTCGCCTTTGACGAAAAAACATTAATCGTCACTCGGTGTGGTCATTAGGAAAGCAAACGCAAAAAGGGTAAACCTAGAACGACCATAATTGCGGGAAGGGACACTGAGGAGCACACCCCCTCGTCTAATAAAAAAAGTGAACCGGACGAGGTGAAGGGAAGGAGATGGCAAGCGATAACGAAGATGAGAAAGCAAAAGCAGCTTAGGAATTTAGGGAAGAGCACCTCCCTCTCTGAACCGCTAGAGCCACACGTTAGCTGAGCCTACCTTTTATGGTCGCTCGTATCTTCCGCCCATGGAGTTTTCTGGAGGTGCGTTCGGGTCGATGTTCAGCCTAGCGGGTGTCTATTATTTCGAAACGAAGGAAGTGTTGTTCGCGAAGGAACAATACTGGAATCGACATAGGCTGGTCCTTTTCAGAATTAAACGCTAAAGAGAGAGAGTAAGAGTTTGGAGATGAAGAAACTGTGAAAGCGAAGCGGAATTAAAAAAATGCATTATTTCTTGTTTCATATAAAAAAAAAATTTTGGTTTGTGGAGACAAAAAAAAAAATTAAAATGAAAGAGTTAATCGCTTTGCATGAATTGACAAAGAAAGTTGAAAAGGAATAGGGAGGTTTTATAGAAAACTCAAGAAATAGAAAATAATTAAGATAAATGGGTGACAGAATGATAAAGACTAGTTTGTGGGACGTCCAGAAAGACAAATACAAAAATCACTAAAAGGCAGACATTGTACAACATTGGAAAAGAAGAGGACATAAGAGGCAAACAGACGATAGCAGGGGGTCAGCATAGATCTTCTTATCTGCTTTTTTTTTTTATGAGCTTTCTATGAGTCCGTTTAGCCGTGGTTTCAATCACTCTGAAATCTTGCCTCCCGGCAATCACACCGGTTCTGTATTTTTTTCTTTCTCTTTACACTTTTTTTTCTAGGATATTTTTATCAAAATGTTTAATGGTCGCAGGGCTCACTGAGTGAAAAAAAAGGAAATGCTTATTCATGTAATGAATAGATGACAAATTTACTTTAAAAGTATAAAACCTTCACTCTTAATTACTTCGAACAAAATTGATTGACGTATTTAATTTAGTCAAGAAATGAATACTGTACAAAGGTAAGGTTAATAATTTATAGTCGCCTTCTAAATATAATTTACATACATACTCTAGAAATAACCATTATTTTGATTTTGATTATTCAAGAAAATTAGACCTTCTGTATACGTTTAAACAGGTGCTTCCACTAAGCGTTTCTGCCTCTAAGCTTTACCTTACCTAAGCATTTACAATATAGTAAGCCTATCTATCCTAGTGTCTCAAATTTTAAAACAGGTTGACTTTCGTAATATAGAGATGAAACTGTTAATATGTAGTTCTAAGAAAAAAAGTCTTTTGCACTTTTCAGTTAATCACTTGATTATAATCACCACGATAGAGGAAACAATGGCAAAGAAAGCATTTTGACTCGTCACTGGGTTCCTGGTCTGGGTACGAGGAGAGACTGACATCGTTTGTCAGGGTGAACCATGTACCAGATGCCGACAAGGCTGACGCCTTCTTAAGCCTAATTGGGCCTACGAAGTAACACCTTCTTAAGTCGCTGACAGTTCCCGTATTACCAGTAACGAAGTCACTAGCAGAGTTGACACAGTTGCTGCGACACCACCTAGAACCAAAACCCTCTATTATCGTGGAGCGGGCAAGGCTTCATCACCGTGGGCAGGAAGAAGGAGAGACTATAGCGCAGTTCGTCGCTGCGTTGGTGAAGCTCGCCGAGACATGCGACTTTGGTTTATTCTTAGACGAGTTGCTACGCAACCGTTGCTCCAGCTGAGATCACTTCTGGGAGCCGTAAATTATTACGGCAAGTTCGCCCCGCAGCTAACAAGTGTAGTGACCCCCCCCTTCTACAGGCTGCTACACCAGGATGTTCAGTGGTCTTGGGACCAGAAGTGTAACGAAGCGTTCAAGAAAGTCAAGGAGCTTCTTACCTTTTCGAGGGTGCTTGCGCACTACAACCCAAAGGCACCATTGCAGCTGGCATGGGATGCATCATCCTACGTCGTAGGGGCGGTATTGTCTCACATTGCGGAAGATGGAACTGGTCAACCGGTGGCATACGCATCACGTACCCCCACTTCAGCTGAACAAGCTTATAGTTAGTTGGAGAAAGAAGCCTTGGCTTTGCTCTTCGGAGTAAAGAAGTTTCACTTTTACCTCTACGGTCGCAAGTTCTGTATCGTGACAGACCATAAGCCACTTCAAACCATTCTGGACCGAAGACTGGTATTCCGAGACTAGCGGCAGCTAGACTGCAAAGGTGCGCAGTAACACTATCTTCATACAATTACCCGCTGGTATACAAGCACTTAGCGGAAAATGCGGAAGCGGATTGTTTTTCGAGACTGCCTGTGAACACACTTGCAGAAGACGCTGACGAAGATGAGTCTTTTTGCTAACTGCGGTGGCTTTCCCAACCTGTATGCAGCCGAGACATTGCAAAAGAAACTGTTCGAGACCCTCTGCTCAGTAGAGTGTTGGAACATGTCCTGAATGGTTGGCCGTCGTACATGGCAGATCCCGCGCTGAAGCCGTTTTTCCAGCGTAGCACAGACCTATCAGCGCATCAAGGCTGCCTTTTGCTGGGACTAAGAGTCGTTGTGCCGGAAAAACTGCGACATCTGCTTCTGGAGGAGATCCACGAGGGACACCCAGGGGTTGTACGTGCTAAAGAGCTAGCCAGGAGTTACTTCTGGTGGCCACCCGTGGACACCGATGTTGAAAATTACGTAAAAGCCTGTGAGCAGCGCCAGCAGCAGCGTAACCGGCCAACGCAGGTTCCCTTGCACCCTTGGGCGTGGCCTACAAAGCCGTGGCAGCGTGTCCACATCGAATACGCGGGGCCCTTTAGAGGTGAAATGCTGTTAGTGGCCGTGGACGCTCACTCTAAGTGGCCGGAGGTTTTCGTAATGCAGTCAACATTATCGGGTAGCACGATTGAAAAGCTGCAAGAACTGTTTGCACGTTTTGGGAGTCCGGAGACATTGGTTTAAGACAATAACACACAGTATACGCCACAGGAATCGGAAGATTTCATGAAAAAGATTGGCACGCGCCATGTGTTGACAGCACCGTATCACCCGAGCACTAACGGGCTGGCCGAAAGGTTCGTGCAAACCCTCAAGGCTGCTTTACGTTAACGAGTGGCCACCGAGTTTCTACAACAAACTTTGAACAAGTTCCTGTTGAACTATCGCAACATTCCTCATTCAACAACGGGGCAACCACCAGCTGTTTTGTTGTCGGGGCGATGCCTCCGCACCAGGCTAGTAGTTCTTAAACCTGCCATAGACGCCAGGGTGGCAAGGCATCGGTTCTGTCAGGCGACACAAAGAAGGTGCCGGGCACAAGTGTTCCAGGTCAACGACAAAGTGCGGGTGTTGAATTTCCAACCAGGGAACAAATGGTTGAAGGCCACTATGCTGGCCAGAAGTGGACCAGTCTCTTACAAGGTGAAGGTACAGCTTGATCATGGTGTGGCCATCTGGCGCCGTCATCAGGACCACATCCGGCATGACACAGACTAAGAGGAAGAGGTACAAAGGGCACCATTTCCCTTGCAGGAGGGCAGAGTTGATGCTTCATTTCCGCCTTCAGGCCCATCAAGCCCAGTGAAGCTGACAACAGGACCAGCTGCAAACACTCAAGCTGGCGGCAGCACCGTGGGGCAAACACCGGTGACTCCAATACGTCGCTACCCAAGAAGAGTGCGCCGTCCACCAGAGCGCTACTCACCGAACGTGTGAACTGGGACTGGGGTGGGGTCTTAGAAATAAGTGTGGGGGTATGTGGTGTTTGACTGATGTCCCTTTCTGGTCTGACAACCCTGTCCGACTGGGAACGTTGGGCCGGCACCCGGATGAAGAGAACATTCTGGATTGTCGTCGTGGGGATAGGTTGTAATGTAGCCGAGCAGGTTAATCATCGTTAATATCCTGTCATTAATAAAGTGTTGCACCTACCAATGTGCCTCACTTATCCAGGACCACAACACTAACCCAGTCCAAAACGTGGTTTAAGACTGGACGCATGCGCAGTGGAAACGACGCTATTTATTTTTGTATGCTATTCTAAAACTCGTTAATGCGTGGATGTTGCAGACAATAAAAAGTGTGTTTTGTCGTCTGCAAACATCATAAAGTGTTAGTATTGCTCAAAGGAATCGCCGTACGTTTCCGTCTGCGTCGCGTGCTCCAAGCTGCACATGTGCGTCGTCGGCACGCGCCGATTTAAGACACAGTTATGGCCACGCGCACGCGCAGTGTGGAACACGCAACGCTAACGCAAACGTAGACTGATTACGTTTGTTCCTATATGCAACTCCAAAACCCACTAAATTGAAGCTTTTTGTAGACGGCAAGCATGAATCTCTTCTGAGCATGCACTGCGAATAGTGCACTCAGCTATGGCGTCTGGTGAACACACCTATCTCTACGAGACACTTAATGCGGGTGATTGCAAGCCTCTCTTTACTACGTTGTAAATTCTTTAATAACACCAATATTCAAATTAAAGCGCCTTGAAACATTTGTGCGTAGTATAAATAACAAAAACAACAAGAGGCGTTTGCTTTTTGTTTCTAGAACGTTGGTCTGCGACCTATCGTTCTATGTCGTGGTTTCGGGACTGAGCCCCGTTCTATATCGTCTCCTCGCTATCAGCTCTCAGCTCCTACCCCCACTCTGAGTGGAGGGTTCTCTTCAACGCGCGTCCGAGCGTGTGATGCAGTTTGGAGGCCCCGTCGTTCTTTTTGCCGTCTCGGCGCCGATGCTTGTCGCTTCCGAGCAAGTCCTTTTTGCCGTCTGTCGCCTCTGCTGCTGGGACTTTCTCTCCGTTCCATTTTTTTTGTTTTCACCTTTTGTTTTCTACTACCTCCCTTTTGTCTTTCCCTCTCCCTCTCTTCATGCCGCAATTCTCACAGATAACAAGATGAAACTGTGAAATAGAGAAAGTGAGCGGTGAAAAGAAGCAGGAAATTTAAAACAAGCCTCATTGAACGGAGACAAAGAGGGAAAGGGCGAGATAAATAAGTTAGAGCAAAACATAACACGAGAAGGATAAGCTGTGTTAAAAGGGAGACATAAGATTACCAGGCTTCAGAACATGACGAGAGATCATTTGAATAAAAGGGAGATAGAATAAAAATAATGAAAGATGAAATAAAGATACAATCGAAAGAAATGATGGGCTAAAGAAAAGTTAAAAGAATGAATGACCAAACTCGAAGTGAGAAACAAAAAGAAAAAGAGCGAAAAGAAAAAAAATCTAAGCTAGGAGGAAACAAAGTGAGATATAACGACTAAAATACAGAAAAATATTTACTAAGGAAGATAATACGGTAGGAAAGTAAAAGAGAGAAAGATCAAGAAGGCATAGAATACAAAGAAGGCATAGAAGGCAAAGAAAGCATAAAAAAAAAACAAGAGAGTGAGTGAGGGTAAGACATATTGACAAAGGAAAGTGTATTTCCTGTTCTGACTTATCTGCATGCCTAAAGCAGAACTAAGACGAAAGAGTGTTTGTTTGACGCACGTAGCCGACTTAAGCGTAAGCCGAAGGAATAGCAAAAAAAAAATATCGACACGGAGATCTCGCTTTCTTTCGCCTTGTACTCGCGGTCCCACGGAGCCAATGACAGACACGGGAATGCTCTTAGGAGACTCAAGGGGCCACAAAGTCCCAGGACGTTGGCGTCGCCGTCGGATGGCGACAGCAACAGCCGACGTAGGTGACGCTTTTCTCTCCAATTCATGAAGGGCTCCGCGAGAAACACTTCCCGCCCCGTCTGCACCTTCTAGCCGGGCTCGTATGTACAAATCTAAGATCTTGGAGAAGGTTGAGCGCTTAAGTGGCTTATCACTTTCCCTCGGACACATGGTTGTGCGGTTAGGGTGACAGGACGTTGTGGGACCTTGGGGGAAGTGTCTGTGGCATGCACACCACTTTGGTGGGAGTTGTTATGGTTTTCGGTGTTTCGTTTGCTTGTTTTGGTGGTTAGAAGTTTGTGCATCCCGAGTAAAGGTGTTCAAACAAATGTATAAAGTAACTGTAGCCGGTTAGAAAAACTTGAGGCAGAATACACATTGAAGTCGAAGAGAGGCGTATCACTTTACGTTAACCATGTTCACTTCTTCGTGACCAAACAAATCATGAGGAAGGCACACTATGATTCAAAACACTAAGAACGAAATATCGAACATTCTTTTCCTGTATAACCTGACAAGCAGCGAAAGGCACAAAACCCGGGAGCCGATCATGTCGTTAGATCGAGGAAGTGACAGCTTACAGGCATAGAGCACTCTCCCTGTGCAGAACCGTCACGTGCCTTCAGTCTTGCTCTGGACGTAGCGCTCTCCTTTGGCGACGTGATGCTGAAACAAAGTATAGACGCCTCATAGTTTTAGCCGATGATTTGAAAAAAGCTCCTTCTGAGTAGAACATTGTCTGAAATTCGGAGGCGTTTGAAAGGAGCCGTTTCAGGGTGTTTCGGGTGGTCTGGTTTTTACTTTGGGGACCATACATTGCTAGTCAGTTTCTATGCTGTCGCTTCCATTATTTTGACGAGTTATTGTGTGAAGGTTCACCAGAATATATTCTGTAGACGATCTTGACATTACGAGCTCGTGCTGTTACTTAGTACATTGCGCAATGCTCACGAATCGCGCACAGACCACAAGATATACTTTGGGTCTTAAGTAAAGACGTGCTCAACCTGGTTAAAATTTTCTTAATAAACTCACTAACGATACAATTTTAAACAGTTTGTTTTTTCTTAAAGAGAATGCGATCTCGGATGTGTTGAAAATCAGCATTAAAAAAAATTGCATTTAGATACCATGTCCAGTCCAAACTTTCGTATGTGCTGCAGCAGACAAGCATAATTACAGTTTTAACCTTTTTGTTATTTCCCTTTTTTATTCGTAAATTTATGTAGCCGCGTGCATGGTCGATATTATACGCTTCTCCGTTCACCTAGAAGATTCGCGTACACTATTACCCCGAGCATAAAGGATAGGCAGGCCAGAATGACCTTGCCTAGTTGGTCTCGCCCTAGCTCTTTCCCGAAGTGTTCAAGGTCGAATATTCAAGATGTCGAGCAGAGTAAATAAAAAGCCGAGCGCCGTAAAGCCGATTCATTCGCTGAGTGTCGTTCGCGATATCCAGCTTTTACGCTGATGTACCGTCGATTGCTGACTCCGACGTCGACGCTCTCTTTTTCTTTCTCGACGTTTGTTCTTTTGTTGTTTCTGGCATAAGTTCGCCCCCATTAAAGTTTCAGTTCATTCTGTTTTCTCCTGTCTCATCGTCTGTAATTCGTGAGATTTCTGGAGGTGGTGCGGGGTACCGCAGTTTATGAAGCGTACACTTCCGAGGTCTCGCAGCGCAAGCCAAGCCTCCGGCTCAAGCAGACCGTCCGTGGAGGCAACCGACACCCAGGAAACCGCCGCACCAAAGATCAACCCCAGGAATTCTGACTTCTTCCGGACGCCCAGAGGAAGACGTCGATAAAACCACCTATGACCTCCCGGGGCCTGCAAACTGAGACTCCCGCCGCAGCCTACCCCATCGTTTACTTCCCCGTCGCCTCTCGTACGACGACGCCCTTTCACAACAAGATCCACGAGGACGTCGAGGACTGGATTCAACACTGCGAGAGCCTGGCACGCAATAGCGGATGAACTCCCGAGCAGTCCCTGCAGACCCTCTACTTTTCACTGGAGTGTACTGCGAGGCACTTGTTCAAGAAGCATGAGTTTTCGCTCAGAATGTGGGACATCTGCGTGGCCGAATAGAAGCGGACTTTTACGAGCCAAGACCGACGGCAGTGAGTGGAGGATCTGCCTCAAACATGAATTCAGGCCCCCATTAAAAGCGTAAGCAGCTTCGTTGAAGATGCACCACGCCTAATTGCACGCGCCGACCCGCAAGCCACCTACGAGCAAACGTTGCGCTTCCTCATGAGAGGCGTGAAGAGCAACATCTTCGGCGGCCTTTACCGCACCCCTCCAACGGCAGTCGACGTGTTTGTTGCCGACGCAACAAACATTGAGCGGGCGCTGGCGGCCCGAGTTCGCCACTATCATCGGCTCACCGACGTCTCAACTCTAGTATCGGTCCGCCCCAAGCTCAGCACCAGCGCCGACGAGCTTCGCGAGATCATCCGCGACGTTGTTCGCGAAGAACTCAAGAAGCTGCTGCCTGCTTCCGATCCTCCAGCATCGCTGTGCATCGCCGAATACGTGCGAGGAGAGTTTCAGGCAGTCATCAAACCAAAGGCTTCTGTCAACACAGAGCCGCTCGAGCGATGGACCTTGAGCTACGCCACCATGACCCGACGACCGCAGCCTGCAACCCGCCAGTACCAGCACCTGCCGCCCCCTTGACGGGAAGCGCCTACGCCGCATTACGCTCTGCGCACTGAGCAACTAACCCCGTACGTCCGAGCTCAACCCCGGCGCCAAGGAAGACGGACGCCTGACGCTCGGCTGACAGACGCCCCATGTACTACCACTGCGGGGTAGCCGACCACGTGTACCGGCGATGCCCCTACCGGCAGCTTAAGCTTCGTGGGCTGCCAGCTAACGGCCCCCGTTCGTCGAGAGGAGGGCGACCACGAGACATTAGGGAGTACATAGATCGTCCTCACTCACCTGCACTCGCTTCTCCCGGAGACCCCGTTCGTCGTCACCATGACGTCCGGTGTCGCCACTTCGTATGTCCCACCGAGAGAGCTTGCCTTCCCTACCTCGCCAAGGTGACTGAGCATGGCAACCCCTGAGGGTGGAGTTGCCGAAGACAACGATCGGAAAAAAGCCTCCAACAACGTCGGAGAGTCCCTACTCTGGCGACGACAAGTATCGGAACGACGATTCTCCAACTGTGCCCAACAACCTTAACATTGTCATCGACGACCAAGACGTGTAGGCCCTTGTGGACATCGGAGCAGATTACCTCGTTTTCAATGGGAAGCTCTCTTGCCGTCCTAGGAAAACCACGATGCCCTGGGACGGCCCAAAAATGAGCATTGCCGGAAGACGCCTCATCACGCCTGTTGGGACATGCCCTGCTGGCGTCGAACTTCAAGGGGAGACCTAGCTGTCCAGTAAAGTTCGTCATCCTTCAGACAGTGTGAGAGGCGTCATTCTTGGCAAGGAATTCCTATGTGAATATGGTGCCGTTGTCTACCTTGGAGCGAACAGGTTGACGTTTCGAAAGTCTGTCTTACTTCCGGAGGGATCCAATACGACTCTAGCAGCCATCCGAGTCATTTTGGACCACGTGAACCTGCCGCGGTCGAGTATTCTTGGGCCCGTCGTGATTGATGCAGTCGCCTGCGGGGAAGTTCTTCTGGAAGGCGATGTCCAACTGCTCCTCGGGAGAGGAATAGGCATTGCAAGGGGCGTAACAGAGCTGTATAGTGGGCGCACAGTTGTCCTCGTGACGAACTTTCGACAAGACGCGCAGCACCTCAAAAAAGGTGCCTCTGTAGGCCACGTTGAGGAACTTCGTAACGCTGCTCAGATAGCCGCGACCTCCGATGAACCCTCGCCATTTCAGCCGTACGTACACGGCCGCCGCCACTCAACGTTACCCCCCCCCCCCCCCCCCCCCGCTCAGTGCCACGGAACGACGACAGCTCAAAGATCTCCTAGCCGATTTCAGCGACTGCTCTGCGACGACGTCGAGGTTTTGTCAGAAAACACTTGCCAGGCGTCGCATCGTTACCAACGACGATGCGCTTTCTGTTCATTGGCCGTTGTACCGGGCCTGCCCAAAGGAAAAAGAGGTCATTCAGGAACAAGTGCAAGAAATGCTTAACGACAACAGGATCGAGCCTTCAAGCAGCACGAATGCCTCTTTTGTCGTACTGATGAAAAACAAGAACGGAACGTTTCAATTCTGCTTACACTATCGTCGTCTCGACGCGGTGAAAAAAACATGTGTATGCACTCCCCCGCATCGTCGACATACTAGAGCGGCTGCGCAACTCCCGATGCTTTTCGTCGATGGACCTTAAGAGTGGCGACTGGCTGATCAAATTTGACCAACAGGACCAAGCGAAGACTGCCTTCCTCACGCCCGATGGACTGTGCAAGTTTAAGATGCACTCCGGACTGTGCACGGCGCCGGCAACTTCCCTGCCTGTCGTGGACACCATACTGACAGGCGTCAAATAACAGAGCTGCCCCGTTTACCTTGACGACTTCGTGGTGTTCTTGGCCAACTTCGACAAGCACTCGCCACGCCTTTGAGCCGTTCGTCAAGAAATTAGGACCACCGGACTTGCCCTCAAGCCGACGAAGTGGCGGTTCGCCGACGGGGAACTTAGGTTCTTAGGTCATGTTGTGAGTAACGAAGGTGTCCGTCCTGACCCTGAGCAGACTCGCGCCGTAGCGGCATTCCCACCGCCCACCGACACGAAGGCCGTATGAAGATTTCTGAGACTTCGCCCATACTACAGGCGGTTCGATCAGGATTTCTAAAAGTTTTCTGCGCCGCTCACGCGCCTCACGAAAGACGCCATGAATTTCGAATTGGGAGAAGAACAACAGGGGCATTCGACGAGCTAAAGCGACGACTTCAGCCACAGGCACCTCTGGAATTCCGGGGTTCGTTCCCACGGCCCCGCAGGCGGTTCTCATCTGGAGCTCGATGTCAGCTCCCCCCCCCCCCCCCTTCTAGACCAGCTTCTCTCCTCCTCCACCCCTTTCCTGCTTCTCTCTCCTCTGTTTATTTTATCCCCCGTTCCATCACACACTCTCTATTTCTATTCGCCTCACAACGCTTCCTGCGGTCTCCATGATTTGGCAACAAGCGCCGCCTACGCTTCTTATTACTTCGAGGTGAACTGTGGTGAAAGCTGCAAGCCCTCAGAGTCAATTTAACGCCGCAGACATACTCCTGACGTTTCGACCTGGTTCAGTCATGCGCAAGGCGCTAGGTCACGTGGCGTGCTGCCGTGCCCAGGATTGGCTTAGATCTTGTTTGGCATCCGTCATGGCCCGTGCTATAAGATTTGGCAATGTATAGCCGGTGCTTTGTGTTTCAGTGTTTTAGTGCTCTGTAGATAAGCTAGAAATATGTTATTAAAAGCGCAGCTCGATAGACTGTCCTTATAATAAGGGAAAATAAATTAAGTGGGAAGAGGGTGGAGAATGGGGGGGGGGGGTAAAATTTCGGAAAAAGGTACAGCAGAATGTTGCTTGAGTGTCTCGTCTCTGCTTTGACGTCAGCCTTCGACGCAGTGGTTTGCAGTCTCTGCCGGACACCGACATTTTTATAAGACCGACATATTATTTTTTTATTTTTCGGCATTATTAACTCACTGAAGCCTGTGTTTGCACGCCTGAAACAGTCACGGCGTGTATCGATTATGATCGGGTTACAGTGGCCAAACTGTATATAATTCCTTCTTTTTTCACACTTTTATTTCGTCACACTCTACATAGCGTTTTCTCCTTCATGCATTTCACTGCGAAAGAGCTTTACGAAAATAATGAGTTTTTTTTGTACTGTGCGCCTTCTGCATAGAACGATATTGGAGCTACGAGGCGCCGTGCGTCCTGGCTGTCGGAAGATATATTCCGAAAGAAGGCAACAACCCACATTTCCTTGATTTGGCAGATACACCTTTGTCTGAAAGTCCGATCCATATTTATCGGATGTCTGTTATAAACTCGCTGCGACAGAAGAAACAGCACTGAGTCAACTTCCTGAACCAGACGCGGCGAATATTAGCGATTCTGGGTGAACATATTTCCCATCTTCTCGATAACCAACTCCCGATCATTCTTTACTCTCACGCTTACCAACTTTTACTTTTACACCTTTACTGCTTCACTGCCTTGTAATTCCCTAGTTCTGCAGGAAACCTCAACTTCAGTTAGATGTGACTGAGGTAGGACCTAACTGCGTTTAGGTGTGCCCCTGTAACTATAGTGTAGAGTTGGCTTTAACTGCTAACCAAACTCACGTGCAACTCCTGTTTATAATTCCCTTGGAGTGCCTTAACCGCAAGTAAGTTTGACCTTAATCACACTTAAGTGCTTTAAGGGGTACCCCTGTAACTATTGTATACCGAAAAATACCGCCGAAGCTCCCATTTCGTTCAACTGCCCACTATTATCATTTCCCACATTTCGGAATTTCGCAAATTATACGTTAAGCGCCCGATTTGACCGGACAAGAGCCCATGTCTAGATCAACCTAATTTTAAGTGACAGAGAGGTGAGTGGTATTTCACGGTAGTTGGCTGTAACTGCTAAACATACATAAGCGTAACTGTGGAACAGAATGCCCGTCGGCTATCCTTAACCGCAAGTAAGCTTGAGCTCAGTCACGTTCAACTGCTATAAAGGGGGCCCTTGTAGCTTGTGTATACTTGGTTGTTGCTCTTAACCATACTTAAGCGTAACTGTGGCTTAGAATACCCATCAGCGACTCTTAGCCGCCAGTGCGATAAACATAAGCAGCATGCTGTGAGGGTAGCACCTATAACTAGTGTATAGTTGTCTGTGACTGATAAGCATACATAAGCATAACTGAGGTTAAGAATGCCCGTCGGTTATTCTTAACCATGAGTAAGTTTGACCTCAGTCACACTTAACTGCGATTGATGTTTCCCCTGTAATAAGTCAGTAGTTGGTTGTTACTGCTAACCATACTTAAGCGTAACTGCAGGTTAGAGTGCCTTCGGGTATGATTAACCACAAGTAAGTTTGACTTCAGTCACACCTCTAACTGCTGCATAGGGTGCTTATTTATCTAGGGCATCGTTCAGCTCTAGGTCATCAGTCTCCGCCACGCATTTGCTTATTTTGGGCTAAAATATACAAGTGTAGCCTGCCAAAGTTCACTCGTACCATGCACGTGCTTGCAGGCGTGAGGCACCACTAATATTCTCTCCGTAGAATAATTCAATGAATAAATCAGTCAGCTGATAAGTCTGACTATGAATTATTTTAAAATCAGCTCCATTAATTCCTTCGATGAATCAATATATCAATTAATAAATATTCTTAATATAGGGCTATAACGAAAACTGGTTTCAATCACGAATTGAATGAAAGCCACTTTCATTGAAATCTGCACTAAAAATGTTGTAATTCGCATCGCTTAAATCTTTTTTCTTATTGGTATTCACTTGTAGCCGTCACCACCTACAAGAGACTTTTTTTCCGCCACTTCGGACGCAGATTTAAGAACCTACATGAAGTGATTAACGCCTCGTAAATCCGTTCGCATGGGGACGAGTCTCTACAGCCTACCTTTGGCTTCCAGAGAGCATTGATTCATCATCCAATTCGTTACCAAAAGAACAGCCCGTAATCAAGTTGTGTCCAAGTCGCCGCGAAAAACAATATTTTCTTGCTACAGTTTATTTTACCAAACGCGACACGACTGCGAATAAGGCGAAATAGAAGGAATCGAGCTTGCGACAGAACAGCTTTATTGTGTGTTCTGTACCCTCCTCCATCCCACTCACTGGTCCTTGCTGAATTGTGCCTATGTTTGGTCCGCCGAAATATAAACCTCATCAAGCGTAACTGATTTTCAAAACGAGTTTTCCGCAAAATCGGTAAGCTCAAATAAACAGGTTAGTTATCAAAATGAAATTTAGGAAAGGGCGGAAGAAGACGCGTATGGCGCAAACCCATGACATAATCACGCTTCGAGACATATCAAGTGATGCGTTTTGTGTCTCTTGTTGGAAGTTAGCCGAGTGCTGTTGCTGCAGTGACCGAGCTGACGTCGAGCTTTCGCAAAAGCGTCCGCAATCCACGCCGCTCAGATAATCGTCTTTGGCAGTTGATAAAGTCGGAGTTCGTTCCGAACACCGAGAATGCACTGTGAGGAACACGCTTGAATATGGCACAATGCAAGCGCAATACTCTCTTCGCATAAGGCCCATCCCGAAAGTAAAATATTTTTTAAGTAAAGGATTGACGTAATTTTTTTTAAATGCTTTATTTCGGATAACCTTTCACCTTAGTAGTTTTACCGGAAAAATTTGTTTAAAGATTAAGATATATTTTTTCTCTTGGCAAAAGTCTCATCGTTCTCACCTGAGCTTTGAGCAAACAAGTAGGAAACCCATCGCGAAAATATTTTTTTTTTCTAGTAAAGGGTGCTATAACCATTTGTTGAAATAATAATCTCGAAACCTAGGAGCGCGCTTTGCAAGGTAAGAATTGGAAAAGCGCAGCTTCTCAGGAAGGTTTTTACCCACTTCTTTCAACAAATTTCACCGCAGCTTAATAACGCTGTGTTGCCGTTAATGAAATATTGAATCTTGTTTTCACAAAAACCATGTTTAAATTGCGTTTAGTCTATGTATTTCGCGAATTTCTCGGTGAATTTCTTATGCGCTGCCAGCTCTAGGATGTGTCGCGTTTACAACTTTCACCATAGACAGAACTTAGGAGACGGCGGGCCGTTTTATTAATTTAAATTGAGTTATTGCCAAAGCACAAACATCAAAAATAATGACATGATCACGATTGAGAGCGCCCAACTACACATCAACTACCCAGGTGTGATGAGGTGGACTATAGAAGCGAGAAGAGAGGAAGACGAAGTGGGGCCGGGCAGTGTGGTGCGCGTGAAAAAGGGAGCTTCTGAAGGCAGATCGGCAACTGCGACGCTAAAGAAGACATCGGTGGGCTCCCGCGGCCCCGACGGCAGCAACGACTGGTTCTGGACGGGCGGCTAGAGGCCCGTGAGAGCTAGCCCTGGCCAAGGGGACCGCCGCCTACGCCGGAAAGCGAACATTCCCCAAGCCGACCCAGAAGGCAGCACCCGTGGCCGCCGCCGACGACGACGTGAAGGTGCGGTGCCTGACTCGAGTGAGACTACGTCATCTATTTTCGTTTTTTCTTCTGTACATAATACACCTCTCTTTCTTTCACTCGCCGTCCTCGGGTTCTTTGTACTTTATTCACCATCTTTCCATCACAATATCTGGCGTCCGCGACAGGACTCTCTAATTGTTAACAACCCCTAGAGAGCAGAACCCCGGGACGGCTGTGTGGGAGAGATAAGAGCATGGATGCAGAAAAATTGCTTGGTGTTGGTAAAGAGCTCGGGTACGTGGGCGAAGAACTCCGTACCTGGGTTGAGCAAGAGCGTGGTAGGCAACGCGAAGAACGGGTCAGATTGCGGGAAGATGCGCGGGAAGCAGCTAAGGAGACACAGGACACCGCTGACCGAGAGCTCCGCAGGCTCCAACAGGAACAAGAAGTGTTACAGCTGCGCCTGCGCTTACAAGAGAATAGCGGCTCAGCTCATGATGAGGTCCACCACACCAATGGCAGGGGAGAGAACTCGGGAGCACAAACTTGTCACCGGAGTCCCCACAAACTAATTCCACCATTTAATGAAAAGAGAGACGACCTGGACGCGTATATCCAAAGGTTTGAGCGGGTTGCAACTAGCCAGGATTGGCCTCGAGAAAAATGGGCAATGTCCTTAAGCTTGTGCCTCACCGGTGAGGCATTGACAGTTGTGGGTCGGATGACACCAGAGCAGTCATTGGATTATTCTAAAGTCAAACTTTCCCTGCTACAGCGGTTTCGTTACACCACTGAAGGGTACAGAGAGAAATTCAGGGAAAGCAAGCCAGAGGAGGCAGAGACGGGGAAACAATTTGCAGCCCGACTTCTTGGGTACTTTGATCGCTGGGTTGAAACTGGAGAAATTGCGAAGACGTTCGAGGCCCTGAAAGATCTGATAGTTGCGGAACAGTTCTTAAAATATTGTCACCCAATGCTATCAGTCTTCTTAAAAGAGAGGAACTGCAAGACGCTCGAAAACATGGCAGTAACCGCGGACCACTTCTTAGAGTCGCAGGGCCAAACTAACTTGGCAAAAAGGAACAACGACAGCCTGAACAGTAACAAGGGTGGAGATCGAAGTAAGGAGGATACCCGAATGCCACCCACCGCTAGGGGGAGGAATCAATGTTTTCTCTGCAACAAGCCAGGTCACAAGGCAGCAGACTGCTGGGCGAGCACCAAGGCTCAACGCTTACCCGTGTGTTGGAGATGTGGGAAAACGGGACACAAGGCAGCAGCATGTAACTGGAAACCGCAAGACAAGCAGGATAGACCTCCTCAGGCTTCCTGTATGCTTTCCGTTCGACCAACACCTGACGAGACCGACCCAGATGACACATATGTCCTACTGAAAAACGGGGACAAAATCCCAGTGGTGAATGCGGCACTTGGAAAGGCTCCACGATTTCTAGTAGAAAACATGCCAGTGGTTCGGGGAAAAGTGGGAGATCGAGCTGCCACAGTATTGCGAGACAGTGGGTGTAACACGATTGTAGTGAACAGAGACCTGGTTACGGATGATCAGCTAACTGGGGTTTCCAGTCCGGTGTTTTTGCTGGATAGGACGGTCAAATATCTGCCAGAGGCAGAAATTGATGTAAGAACGCCTTATTTTACAGGCAAGGTATTGGCGAAGTGTATGGAGAACCCTCTGTATGATTTGGTACTCGGGAACATTGAAGGGGCGAGAGGGATTGATGATCCAGATGAGGAATGGGAGGGAGAAGGATCAGGGAGATCTAAAAGAAGTGAGGAGAGTAACATGCTGATAAGCACGTCCGTGCGGCACGAGACTGCCGGCAGGATGACCCAAGACGAGGGTGAAAGGATGCCAGACGACGGTGTTCTGGATAAAGAAAGAAAATACGCAGGGGCGCTCAGAAAGGGGCGCTCAGACAGCCAAAGGACGTTTTCCGAGTTACCAGTCATGACATTGGATCCGATTGACATTGACCACGCTAAGCTGAAGGAGGCACAACGTAGTGATGAAACACTGAAGAGGTGTTTCGCTGTCGTTGGCACAGCGTTTGTGTCGGGAAAATCGCAGGAATCCGAGTTCTTTCTACACAACTGTATTCTCTACAGAAGATACAAGGACTCGTCGCAAAAACAGTGGAAACAGCTGGTGGTCCCCAAAGAATTTCGGCAGATTGTGTTGAAGCTCGCACACGAGGGGATCATGGCTGGCCACCAAGGAACAGGAAAAACCACCGATCGTATTCGTGAGGAATTCTATTGGCCGGGAATAACAGCGGACGCGAAACGATTCGTGAAATCGTGCGACATTTGTCAAAGGACTATCCCGAAACACTTGGTTATCAGGGCACCCCTAGAAAATATGCCTATCATTAGTACAACATTCCATAGAGTTGGCATAGATATCATCGGACCTATCAATCCGGGTTCAGAGTCCGGCAGCAGGTATGTTCTGACGGTGGTGGACTTCGCAACCAGATACCCTGATGCAATCCCATTGAAGAGCATTGACACCGCGGAAGTCGCTGAGGGTCTGTTACAGATATTTGCCGGAGTAGGCTTACCACGAGAAATTGTGAGCGACCGAGGGTCATGCTTCACTTCAGCCTTAATGAAGGAGGTCAGCCGCTTGCTCTCGCTCAGACATCTGACCACGACGCCTTACCATCCAATGTGCAATGGATTGGTCGAAAGGTTCAATGGGACAATTAAACAAATGATTAAACGGATGTGCCAAGAAAAACCGAGGTGTTGGGACCGGTACCTTAATCCGTTGCTCTTCGCGTACCGGGAGGTGCCGCAAAGCAGCCTAGGATTTTCACCCTTCGAACTTCTTTATGGCCGACATGTTCGCGGTCCTATGACAGTGTTGAAGGAACTCTGGACAAATGAAAGCATAGACCCCGAAACGAAAACAACCTATGGTTATATGGTGGATCTTCGACGGAGACTAGAGGAGACTTGTAAGACCGCCCATGAGGAATTGAGGAAAGCTCAAATGACCCAAAAGAGGTACTACGACAAGAAAAGTGGAGTTAGACAACTGAAAGAGGGAGACAGAGTCCTCATCTTGTTGCCAACGGACAAAAACAAGTTGATTCTGCAATGGAAAGGACCATTTCCAGTATTAAAAAGGAGGAATAACGTGGACTACCTAATAGACCTTGGAAGAAAGTCTACTGTATTTCACATCAACATGCTCAAAAAGTACGAAGAGAGTGAAGTTCTATGTGCTCCCCGTCAAGCCCTGGTTGGCATTACCATCGAAGAGGAGTCAGAGGAGCAAGACATTCCTAGTGTCTGCCTTAGCCAACTGGAAGGCTACAACGATGTACAGATGTCAGAGGAGCTAACTGAACGACAAGCAGGAGAGGTCTACCAACTGCTAGAAGAATTTCGAGACGTATTTTCGGACTGTCCCGGTCGGACCAGTCTCGTACAGTGCAAACTGAGATTGACAACGGACACACCGATTCAAGTACGCCCGTATCCTGTCCCTCTAGCACTGCAAGACGCTGTGGAAATGGAGGTAGACGAGATGCTACAACAAGGCATTATCGAGAAATGCGACTCAGCCTACAGTTCACCGGTAGTTGTCGTCAAAAAGAAAGACAAGACCACAAGGCTCTGCATCGACTTTCGCCAGCTGAACAAGGTTCTAGTACCTGATTGTGAACCTATCCCCCGCGTCGACGTGATGTTCGCTAGAGTGAGCACAAAACGTTACTACTCCAAATTTGACTTTGCGAAGGGCTACTGGCAGGTACCAATGGCTCCAGGGTCAGAGGACGCAACGGCTTTCTCGACAACAACGGGATTATATCGATTCCGGTTTATGCCCTTCGGCATCAAAACAGCCCCGGCAGTATTTACACGGCTGATGAGGAAGATTCTTGATGGCGTACCGGACGCTCACCACTACTTTGACGATGTTTTAGTTGCGTCTGACTGCTGGGAAGATCACTTAAAAGCAGTGCGTCAGTTTTTGACCAGGGTGAGAGAAGGAGGACTAACGATCAAACCCAAAAAGACAGAGATTGGCTTCTCCAAAATAACATTCCTGGGCCATAAGGTTGGGCAAGGATCCTTCGAGCCTCTAACGGAGACCCTGGAGAAAATCCAGGACTGTAAACAACCTCGAACCAAAAAAGAAGTAAGATCATTCCTGGGATTAACAGGCGACTACAGGGAGTTTATCCCAAACTACGCGGAGACCGCACTTCCTTTGACGGAGCTGACGAAACAAAGAGCGCCTGACAAAGTTATCTGGGAGAACAAACACGCAAAGGCATTCGATGAACTGAAAAGACTGCTTTCCAGAAAGCCTATCTTGAAATCACCGGATGTGACGAAGATATTCGTACTGAGGACAGACGCCTCAGAAAGGTCCTTGGGAGCCGTGCTCATGCAAGAGCACGACAACGTTCTTCATCCCAACGCTTATGCTAGTCGTAAACTACTACCCCAAGAGGTCGCCTATTCCACCATAGAGAGAGAATGTCTAGCTCTCATATGGGCAGTAAAAAAGTTTCATGTATACTTGTTCGGAAGACACTTCACCATACAAAGCGATCATCAACCGTTGCAGTACCTTAATTCAGCCAGAAAATTAAACAACCGGGTACTGAGGTGGAGTTTACTACTCGCCGAATACGACTTCCACGTCGCGTACATCAAGGGAAGCGAAAACTTTGGAGCAGACTTTTTGAGTCGCTTGTAATCTGCACTGGCACATCACTGTCATCGTGAAGACCTGTCCATCCCTTTCTGTATTGCAACTTTCTATGACAAGATGAAAACATGGCTTACACATGCAAGTTTGGTAAACACAAGCAATATGATGGCTTGCGAAACTGGGACGTGAGAACGCGAACAGCCAGCTGAGTGAGTGTCAACACCGGCCAAATTACTTAGTTTAACTTAGAAAAGTAGTGCGATGTTTCTTACTCTTATGTGTTTGGTTTGATTGTTTGTTTGTCCCTTTTTGAAACAATTGGAACAATTGTCTTAAAGGGGGGGTCGTGTGATGAGGTGGACTATAGAAGCGAGAAGAGAGGAAGACGAAGTGGGGCCGGGCAGTGTGGTGCGCGTGAAAAAGGGAGCTTCTGAAGGCAGATCGGCAACTGCGACGCTAAAGAAGACATCGGTGGGCTCCCGCGGCCCCGACGGCAGCAACGACTGGTTCTGGACGGGCGGCTAGAGGCCCGTGAGAGCTAGCCCTGGCCAAGGGGACCGCCGCCTACGCCGGAAAGCGAACATTCCCCAAGCCGACCCAGAAGGCAGCACCCGTGGCCGCCGCCGACGACGACGTGAAGGTGCGGTGCCTGACTCGAGTGAGACTACGTCATCTATTTTCGTTTTTTCTTCTGTACATAATACACCTCTCTTTCTTTCACTCGCCGTCCTCGGGTTCTTTGTACTTTATTCACCATCTTTCCATCACACCAGGGTTGTAGCCTCACAAAACACTAGGTAAACATGTACTCACTGCCTGTTTGCGCCATTATATTAAAACAAATTAGAATGCGCAGGTCAATATACAATAATATTGAAATGAGAACTAAAGGTTTGAAGTTGCTAAAAGTTAATTACTGACTGAGCCGGAATCTCAATATGGCTTTCCTCATTACCTGTCAGGTAAACGAAAAACAAAATCTCAATATTGACCCTTTAAGTGGGCATTTTTCTCTGTCTCATTATCATCACGCTGTAATAACCTCATTTATGTCACTCCGTGTGGTATGACCTTCTTAAAACGGTAGCGTATAACTTTATTATTACTTATTTCTGTATTTACACTCAAGACCCAAAGCGTGGTATAGAAAGAAGTGGAAAGTAGACAATAATACATAAAATTGGCAAAATACAAGACGGGGACAACAAATGTAGGTTACAAGGAAACAGTATAAACTTCAATGTGAAGTTTGAAAACTAATGCGTGTTGATGGTGAAAACTGAGGTGGGCAGGTGGTTAAATTCAGCGCTGGTATTTAATATGAATGAATTTAAAAAAAAAGAACAACTTAGTACGATTATGAGGAACATCTATTTTATAATCCATTTAACGGGCTCAAAGGGTTATTGATTGCGCCATTGACTTTCATTGCAGCGCTCAAATATCAAAACTTGCAAAAAAAAATGAAACTATCGAGCTATGAGGAGTCTGTATCGAAACCTTTTAGGGGCTTGCATAGTACTCTCGAAACCTTGAAGACGGAAAAGTTCAGCGTAGTTAAAATGGCCATAATGAACTTCAATGTGTCGTTTTAAACGTTGCCGTCTCCAGTAATGGTACGCATGATTCTAACCGGAGACGGCGGACGACAAAGGGGACAACGGACAAACACACGTGTCGTCCGTCTTCTCCGATTAGAATCATGTGTAACGTTAACCTTTCTCGCCTGTTTATTCACCTTATTTTCCAGTAATGTATTTTTATAGCCGACAGTATGGGTCCGGTGAACTGTCCCTAAAACAATTTATCGCTCTTCAGGTGCAGGTAAAGTACCTCGTCTTGCTATTCGTTCCCGGAAGCTTGTGAAAGCGTTTCCCCAGAACTCACGAAGTTGTTTGCGCAACTGCTTTCAGTCACAAAAAGCATTCGAAAAGTCTATGAAGAAACGACATTTGCATGGTCACTGAAGCAGCAGGGTTTCTATTTTGCGCTAGAACCTGTTTGTATTCGCCCCAACGGGGTCGTCAGAAGAAGCTACGAGCTCTCGGAACCAATCGGGTGCTGAGAGCTTTCCACTCGACCTTCTGCTAAAGACAAACAGTGCGCGAAGGGTGAAGTCATATGAAAAGTTCAGATCACTAGATTGACTGAGGTGTCTAGTGGCGTACGGGGAAATAATTCACTGCTAAGTAAAATTGAGTATGGCTTCAAACCGTTGAACCTTGTGGAGATAAAACTAAGTTTCCAATGGTTTAACTCTCTCGGCAGCGTTTCTGTGATGTTTATAAGCACAATTGACGTCGTCTCTTTATTGACAACTGCGACAATTTTCTTTTCGTGTTTGCGGTAATAATGTGGAAGTCGTGTATGCGGAGATTGAAGTACGCGCGTGCATTATTTTTGTTCTTTAAAATTTGGTTGTACGTGAAAAATTTGGTCCGCGGGTGAAGCGTTGCACAGGTGTGTCAACCTACGCCTCTTCTTGCTTGTGGTTCGAGTCTTGGTGATTGTTACTGCTGTGTGCTCTGGGTGTGATGAATCTTTAGTGACAAGATTGATGTGTGCTTTTTTTTGTTACATTGCGGCTGGCATATTTAGGTGTTCTAGTTAACTTGAAAGATTACTGTGATTTCAGCCGTAGAGTAATCATAATGGGAGCCTCCAAATTGGTTCCAGTCTTATTAAATACCATGCCAGTCATTAGCTGGAGCTGCTATCGTAACTTGTAAGAATGTTTTTGTTAATAAGTGGTAATTATAATAAAAGCAATGAAAAGAAGGCTAAAAAAAAGCTTCGGAATTCTGAAATGCATGTAGAAAATATTTAGTATGTAGAAAATAGTCATTGCGATTACTGACAGGGCTAGAGTTCATCGTCTATTATGTTGCCGCGAAAATCCCATGGTTGGACAGTACAATCAGTGATAACCTCGCATTGTTCAGGATCACCCACATCAGCAAAGGCAACTGCTCTCCACCTGAAATTTTAAATATTTACCTAGGAGAGGCAACAGACAGTAAGGGAATAAGTGGAGACTGTGGCAAAATGAAGAAAAAAGCAATTGGTTGTTTAAACAATGTATGCCCTGCACTGTACTTTTACAGGATATAGAACTAAACTTGTACGAGGATTAGCTTTGAAGCATAAAGTGTATTTCACGAATTTGAAAATAGCTAACACTACTTTATTATAAAAGGGCACAGCAACAATCATGAAAGAAGGGTAAGAAATGCCTTTTCTGGCTCCTGAATTTTAGTTTGTTTTAGCAAGAAATAATAGTAAAATAACGCACTGGTTTAACAAATTTTGCATTAAGTAGCAATGTCCAAGTAAACGTAAAAAATCTGATTATAGCGTGATTTGCTACTTCGCCGCGTCATTAATAAAAAAACTCCCAACGCAAATGCAAAAAAAATATTATCTCAATTTTAAAGACTGGTAACGTAATGACCCCAAGCCTCTTTATTTTTAATACTTGAGCTGTTGTTGTTGCTGTTATGTGTTTATCGATTTTAAAATGAGCGTCCATTGAAATAATTGGTCAGTGTTTAAATATATTTTGTTTCCTTTCTGAGCAAACTTTCTAATGATGATTAAATACGATTTGAACGGGACAAACTTCTATCGTCCCAAAAGCGAATTCTAAAGTTACCTGTGTATGATCAATGAGGACCGAACTGTCCGTTTCAACTTTTGTAACTGTTGCACTTGAAACCAGGGCTGCGAGAAATGTACTCGCATAATTATTCTCAGCAAATACAAATGTGTGAAAGATTCACCCGCGTCAACAGAGGGTTTGAAAATATTTCGTTGAAACTTTGAAACACTTTATTTTGCATTGACAGAAAAACAGACAAAAATAGAGAAAACTTGGATCTAGCAGCGTTCGTTGTTGTTTTAGTAGATTATTCAAAATTCCATACAGCAGTCGTAAAATATTTTTTCGATCTTGATTTCTAGCTTAATTAAGTTACTGACTTGCTATTTTAATGTTTGCGAACGGTCAGCGATCAACGCATCTCAATTGGCACGAAATTCGTCCCCTGCCACCTTTTTGTTCGCGAAGATGGAAAAGCAAATTTCTTCCTAACCTAAACGACACGTATCAACACTTAGCGGCCAAAACATAAAAAGGTTTATTGGGATGTTAAAATGCTTCTGCCGATTTATCAACTCTCGCATTTAGTCTGTTTAAAATGTGTACTTTATTTTGTTTTTGGAGGAAACAAAAAAAGTAATAATTTCCAGTAAATGGCAAGGTGGACTACAAGACATGTTTAAAGGAAAAAGCGCCTCACAAATATGTGGACGCGATAAAGAAGACACTGGGCCAAACACTTTTACATTTGCCTTCTTGACGATGTGTATGTATTTGAAACGCTTTTTCAGTTTATATTTTCAACATATGTACTACTTATTGCGATCCTTTACTGCAAAATTATTTTACACGCATTCGTGCACCCTTGTTGGTTCCCTAGAAAACAATTTATGGGAATCCGGTGAAATATTTCACTTGAGTTAATTGATCAAACGCTTCCAACGGCTTCCGTGCCACAGCATCATTTTGGCGCTGAAAAACCAACGTTAAACAGAAAAAAACAAACGAAACTTTTGATGTTTTCATCCACGTGGGAGCAATGATGGGCGGGAAAAAAACACCTCTCCAAACGTTTTCTTCCGGCGGTAAATATAGGAAAGAGGGGATTTTTGATAATTGAGCGGGACCCAGCCTACTAGAACATTCTCATTTATCCACTGTCCTCGCAGCTCGTCATTCTTACGCTATTCTTTTAACTAGTTCTAGTTCTTCTTACCGTCTCTTCTTTCTTTCACCTCTTGTGTTCCTCCCCAATTTTCCTTCAAGCCTTTCTCTCCCAATTTGTTTTCATTATAACCCCTTTTCTTTGTTTTCTCTTCTGGAATGAAAGCGCACTGAAGTTTTTTCAATTCCATATTTAAGTTCTTCACAGGGTGTTCTTTGATACTCTTCTTCTTTATTCTATTCATTTTTCATTGTGTCCCCTTGATGTTCGCGCTTCATCCCAATCGGTATTCCCCTCCCACGAAATGTCACAAAAGGACCTCCGCCTTTATGACTTTGCCTTCCTTTGTCTAGTGAACTGTTCAATCTTTCCTTTACCTTTCCGATTTTCGGTTACGTTTTTAACTGTCTTGTCTCTCTACACCAACCCGCCGTTTGGACGCCACGCCAGAGCGGTGCCGCTGCTGTCGGCAAACGGCGATGCGCAGTTGCGGATCTGGTTTCTGCGCGTGCGCAGTGCTCATACCCAGTGTGGGCTTTGGCTGTCTTGTTTCGTAGGCAGCGCGTTGGTCGATATCGTCCCCCCAAAATATGTAGTGCTTTTAAAATCCGAAGTTAAAATGTTTGCTTTGCGTATTCAAGTCTTTTTTTTTTTTTTTTGCCATCTGGAAGGTCATCAAGGTAAGCGTTTTTTTTTTTTCGAACGCAGCATCTCCGGTGACCTACTGTAGGTATGACCGCCAGACATTACTGGATTTACTCGAGAGTTCTATCGTTTCCTTTTTTTTTAGTTTCTGGTGGTTTCCATTTGCTCCTTTCTTTAAAATTCTTTGGACTTAATCGTCACCCGTTTTTCTACGTAATTTTTCGGAGTGTGCTTTTGATTGAGTGAAACGTTTTATTATTGACCCCATTGTTCCCAGATTTATGTACATTGATTCCAGACATTTCACTCTTCTGCTATGACACCGCTGGTAGGCCATCAATCGCCAAAATATTAACATCACGTTCATTTTCTATTTTGGTGCGCTTATGCAAGTACGTCCTTTCCCCAAAATTAGCTACTAAACATAAATTTAACTAGCTTTACTCAATAGCTAAAAACAATGTAAAAAAGAAATACTATAAACAACTTAATTTTTGCAAGCACAAAGTTTTTTTTTTTTTTTTTTTTTTTTTGGGGGGGGGGGGGGGGGAATTTCGTTACTTGAATATGAGCGCAAATACGCTTCCCCATGGTGACTAATATGTATAGCTTACCACTAAACTTGTACAGTACTCTTTGGAAGTAATCAAATTACTTGTAATCCATTAGTTTTTTAAGTATTTTTTAATCATTTTAATGAATTGATTATGAAGTAATCACAACACTTGTCTGATTGATTTGTAACTATTAAAACTATTTGCAACGGTTCCTTTTCCCCCTCTCGTTTCTAATGGCGCCCTTTGTCCTTATAAGTTTCCTACCGTGCAGTCATTGAACCAAATCTCTGGCAGGAGTATCGTTTACCAAACTCGGTTTTACGAAGACAAATAGTTTACAATCTGGTGATTTTAATACAATAATATACAGCAAGAAATGCCCTTTTTCAGACCGGCCGAAAACACTGCCGTTCTGAAAATCTGAAGTAAACGGAGAAGTAAAGGTTACTTTTTCAAGTAAAGTGCAACTACTTTTCTTCTTGAGTGATCAAGTAACCTTATTGAGTACTTTTTAAGCGAGAGCAAATGTAATTGTTATAATTTTTTTTTGAGTAACGTGTTCAAGACTGCGGTCCACCCTCATTCACTTAAGTTCTTGGACGAGAACTATTCCCGAAAATCACACTTCGTCCAATTCGCAAAATATTGAGCCGTTGAAATAAAGATGTTTAGTGCAGTATGGACGTGGAACTTCAGTTAGAGGATGCCAACAATTACTAGTCCTTATCACTGTGAAACTGCTCACTTGTTTGAAAGATTACCACTCACATCACTGCGATATACACTTTATATCAACACAAGAGACCCTTTCTGAAATTTAGCGTGGACACTAAAAATTCTCATCACCTATGTGTGTCATTTGGACATGCGAATGATGGCCTTTTGGTGGATGCTGAAGAACGCATTTGAAGACGGTGCTTGAACATTCTAGATGTTAGTTCGTTCTATTGTTGTTCGTTGTCACCGGGGCGAGATGTAAGCTTCTTTGTGCTACGCATTTTAAGATGTCACGGAGATCCTTGGAACACTGGGCTTCGGCACGCCCCACACAGCTCATGCTGATGACTACAAAATCTGATGAATGTTATGAAGAGTTTTGTTAAAATAGGCGCCCCGTACAACGTGGTAGTTTCTTGACACCATCGAAAATGAAACAAATAGAGGAAACCATGTACAGCGAATAACACCGTAAATTTCGTACGGCGGCCTTTGATGAATAGGTACTAGATATTAACCGCCATTAGCATACTCAAATGTGGACTGATATTTAGGCCACTAGGTGGCACTGAATATGTGAAAAGGTCTATTGTTGAGACGCTTAAAAAAATTGGTCGGTGCTGCATAAATCTCCGTAGGAATACGTGTGGGTTTCACTAGAAGAAAGATTGGTGGGGGTTGGGGGGAGGGAGTTAACGCTTCGCCGAGTCGCGCTTGAGAGTTGCATGAATCGCCCGTGCCGCAGAGCATGCGAGCTCGGCCGCTTGGCCGCTGTCCAGAGCGATGAGCAAAGATTGTGGTATCACGGCTGCCGGAGTGGCGTCTTTTGCCGTTTTACTTAGACAAAAGCGCGTCGCGTTGAAGTGATGGAGTAAACAAGCCAGAAGCACAGCCTCCTTTATACTCACAAATCCTGGCAGTTCGACAACGGAGCCATAGAGTGCTCGGTCGCAGATTTGGAGCACGAGGATCTGTTAACACCGAGCATCGAAGAGCCGTTTCTCGGGGAACCTGTACATCAGCGCACAGCTTTTGCAGCGGCGGGGACCCGAAACACACTTGTTCGTTCGAAGAAGTATGGTTCGGCGTCTCGCCGCAGCTAGGTGCCAGTCACGTGCCTATCCTTTCATCCGTTGTTTTCTGCTCCACCTTTTGCATTTCGACGGCCGCTTTTCGTGGAGATCTGCCAGACTTTGTCAGTATATAGGAGGCTACGCCAGAACATAAGAAAAGAGGCGCGTGCGCTCTGCGTGGTTGTCGGTAGCAGGCATGGCGCGCCGTCGGGAGCGAGGCGATGAAATGGACCGCGTAAGTGATGATGTCAGGAGATTGCGGTTTGCGCTAAACAAGCCGTTTCTAAAGCCGTTGTTATAGACATAGTGGTTCAGCCCGAGAAAAGGAATTGTCGGATAAAAAATAAATATTTTTTTTGTGAGCATTGTCTTCTGTATATCTATTCATTTTTCTATCACCTCAGTACCATAAAGGAAAGACAAAAAGCCGGAACAATGTTTCACAACCGGTTTTGGCTTGCTAGCAGATTACCTTCGCGCTTCCCGTGAGAAGGTAAAAACACAGTCAAGCCGAATCACGTACGACTACGACGACGACGTGTACTGTATCAAAAAGGTCGAAGTGCAGGCCAACAACATTACAAGGATTTCTGGCAGCACAGTTGCTTCAGTGCACATCTGTGTGATCAGACGAACTGTCCGTAACAGATATATATTCTCGTAATGGAAACAAATCCACAAGCGTAAAACCTAAAATAAATATTTATTCGGAGAACTTGTGCTAGAAACAAAACAAAGGATGAGCGTCGATGGTGGCAGCAGGGAGCGACGATGCGTCGGCGTGACAGCTGGGTGAGTCAACAATGCCGCGCTCGGCTCCTTATCAGCTAGACTCGGCATCTCAATCGTGTGACCTAAAATGTTCGTTAGTGAGCTAAGGCAATACTGAGTAAGCAAGATCATTTTGGCCTCCTTATCGTTTACACTCGGGGTAAGAGTAAGCTCTAATCTTTTAGGGGCACGCATAAGCGTTCCTTCTCACTCATGCAGGATTGGGGTCTTACCTAAAACTGAAGAATCAGTAGGGTGTTTTCTTAGTTTGATGATTACAATGCAGGTACGAAGCACACCCATATCGCGAGACTGTAAAGCGAAGTTTGAGATCTCTAACCACTCAGCATAATTGCTCTTTCCTTACAGTGCACCTTAGCTGCAAATCCACGAAGAGGATCTGACGCTGCTTTAATATCGTGCTCTAAACAAATGCTTTTTTCTACGTTCATTTAGAAGATCTTCATGTGCGTTACGATTTTCATCAGACAAGATCCCATATCGCACGCAGATACAATTTATTACTAAAACCCTGATTCGATTTTTTGTGCCTGCCACGTTCCAAATAAATACAAAATAGAAATCGTATGATTGTGCAAACTATTGAAACTGTTGCAGATGGCATGCTTCGGTCATTCTGTGTGCGTTCCTTATGCGTACGTCGTCTACAACAGGCATCTCGAGACGTCTATAGGACCGGAAGTTGCCGTCGCCAATATTTCACAATCTACCGATTATCGGAAAATTTCTGTCGTGGTAAGTGTGAAATCTAGGCTTCCTTTATCTATTATTTTTAGACGATTAAATTCCACATCCGATTTTTGAACGATCGTTCTTTCGTAGCGGAATACTGTCCCATGTATTTGCCCATAGCAACGCCTTTAGCAATGCCTTGTTCGGAGCAGCGACGTCACACCTACGGGGTGAATTGGGTCGGCGCTCCTGTGCTACCTGTGTGAAGTCACTTCGGGGACCAAGTGATTGTGACATCGACCTCTAAACTTCGCTCCCCCTTCCAAAGCCCAGAGAAAAATATGGTTCTACCTCAAAAACAAAGACTGGGTTTTTGTTTTTCTATTCACTTATGCGTTGTTTAATCCTATACTTGAAAGCAAAACTAATTTTAGGGTATATATGCAAGTCATAACATTTTACTTTTTTACAGATTGACCTTCGCTTTCCATTTATTATAATTTATGTTCTTGCTTTTTCTCAGTGTTGGCTCTTTTTTTTTCAGCTATGCTTAGACTCATTTCATGCTTTATTTCCATTTTTCTCAGTTAAATATTCAACTTTAGTTTTGCTTTTATTCATTTTGTAAGGGGGAGCACTATCTCGAACTTTCTTTCTTTTTGAAACGTGTTCGATATGTTGTTCCCTAATCCCAAAGCCTTTTTTTTTTTTTTGTGAACATTTCGAATCTTTCTGTTCCGTCCTTCCAATACTACGTGCATCACGCTTTTCTGTTCTTTCTTTTTCTTGTTTCATTCGTACACGACTTTCTCACCTTCCAGACTTCCTTACTTTTAACTGCCCACTGTGCGAGCATATCTTAGTAGCAGATGCTTGAAACACCTTCTACAGAGGAATGACTGCATTATTTAAAGTGGAGGGTGAATCTGCATCGAAAGAACTCCTCTAAATATTACTCTTCTCCGTCATGTCCTCTCTACTTGCGATTTATTCGCAAACTAATCGCAGCGCGAAGAAGAGTTTTTGCGTCTCTTGCACTCTTCTCGAATTTATATTTGTACTCGCGTATTGTATAACGTCTACGACAAAGAGCACGGCAACAGAAAAGGCCTCTCCTAGGCCAGTAAAAGGAAGGAAGAACTCGAATAGGGAGGCAGTTAAAAAAATAAACGAGAAGAATTCCCGTCTAGTTTCGTTTTTTTTTTTCAATTTCGGCCTAAATGATTGGAGAGCAAATTAGGAGGTAACCCAGCACGCTACAAGCACGAAATATATGTTTTAATATTTTATACGTTTTGATTTTATTATAATACTTAAAAGATAATGTGATTCATTATTTTAAATTATTTACATATCCCTAATCAAAAGTTATAGTAATCAATTTATATCGTAGCTTTCAAAGTTCGTCCCCGCGGCATCACGTGAATTTCAGGGCACTGACTCTGGCCTTTTTTGTCCACTGTCTCATACTTTTTCCGACCTGTTTGCGCATTTATATAGGGAAAACTTATTGCTCCGGAAATGTCTTATGGCTAATGTGGCAGGGCGGGCGCTAGTGCATAGGGCGCTGCAAGATGTAGACATCGCCCTGACTTGACGTGAAAAAATGTGTTGCCATCTTTTAAGGGGGGGGGGGGGGGCAGGGAGGGGGCGCTTATTTTGGCAGCGGATTTTACTGAGCGGATAACGCATGGGTTTTTATTCTGTCTAGATCACTCTCTCAATTTTATTTTTCTGAAGCAAAATGTGCGGGTGCTTGGGAAATCAGCTTGCGAAGGCTGAAAGCAAAACACAATTCATTTTAGCAAAAGTTGTACAGCTACTTTCAAAGGCGGAGAGACATACACGGATTGTCGTTTTTTCTGGATCTTCTTTTCAATGTTTCCTGCTATCTTTAAACAAGCCTTCCGTGCTTGTTTAATTTCTTTTTTTTTTTTCCTTTTTTTTTCTTGGAAGGGGGGGGGGGAGAGATACGAAAAATTATGTTCATGAGATCCGTGCCTTAAAGTGGACAGGCCCGGCGAAAGTAATTGCTGGACATGGAGAACAACAGGCACAAAGGACGAACACAAATCTCCAAACACAGCTTGGTGACTAATAAGCGACGGAAGAAATCCGCCCTGTCCGGGTATCGAACCCGAGCTTTATATATATATATATATATATATATATATATATATATATATATATATATATATATATATATATATGTGTGTGTGTGTATCTGAACCGCCTGCGTTTTCTGTGTGGCTGCCTCGGTAAGCTCGACACTGCTAATTATAAGTACGCAGTACCGTAATAATGTCTCTACAAACGTCGGGATGTCTCACCGTCTTTGCTACATGAAAAATATCCTTCGCGTTCTGAAGGTGAACGCCGGAGTTCACCCTCATATCGCGATAAGAAAGCGAGGCGTCACGGCAGCCGCGTCATCGCGCTGATAGCACGGAGCGGTCGACGGTCCGGCGTTCACCTTCATATTGCCGGTGGGTGTACATAGCGCGAGCCGTATTACACTGAAAGCGTCGTTGAATGTATGATATGATGCAAAACTGAACTTTGAATGAGACACTGCGAGGCTTCAAGCAGGCGGCCTTCATACACATTTCACCGAAAAGTATATCTTTTTTGTTATGTTCTCTTCTTTCTTTGTTAATGAGTGTGAATATTCGTAGTGCTAAACAACTTTTGTTACGTTTGTAGGTTTGTTGATTTCGCTAGTACCTATAGTTATGTATTCTCCCGCAAATTCCCCTTACACTTATAATCACGAGGCTAAGGTATTTCATCTGGTCCGGAGTGTACGCACTTTAAAGTTTATTACCGTGCTCGTGTTTATTGCAGCGCGAAGCAAATGGATCGATGGTAGTTTGAAAAGGGACCGTCTAAATGGGTGTCTGAACGTATGGAGCCAAGATTTTATTAATTAATTAATTACTTATTTTATTTATTTATTTATTTATTTATTTATTTATTTATTTATTTATTTCAAGTACTGCCAACCATTGCGGGCTATAGCAGGAGTGGAAACAGTAGTACATCAAACAAAAACAGGTGGAGCAAGAAATTATACATAGAACAATAATTCTCACAGGTGCAACTACTCGTCAGCAAACCAGTTTACCAAATTTCTTCAAATTCTTCAAAGAAGAGACGTAAAAAAACAAAAAACACTTGGGGGTAGTCTGCTCTATTCTTCAGTTGATTTTAAAAGAAACGACTATTTAAAAATATCAATATTGGGCATAAATGGGTCAACTGACAATTCGTTGTTTAGTCGCCGAGACCGTCTTCCAGGAGATTTGATGTAAGCTTGCGTGTCGATACGGAGATGCTTAGAATACAGCAAATATAAAACCTTCAGCAGCGCAATTTTTGTCGTCACGCTGAGGAAAATTGGGCTTCCCCCACCAATTCCGAAAGAGACTCGTGTCTATTGCATTTATAGAGAAATAAACCTCGTTGATAGAATTAGCTTGCGCTCTTCTCCTTATTTATTTAAGTTTGTGCGGGGGGGGGGGGGGGGGTTCCATAGCATCGATGCATATTCCAATATTGGGAGCACTAGAGTTTTATAAACGTCAGTGCGGATATCGGAGTTCGTCCCTCTCAGAGATCGCCTCATAAAACAATGTTTTCCTTATGCTGAATTGCATGCATTTTCAGCGTGCATATCCCAGCTGAGGACACCCGAGATAGTAATACCAAGATACTTCAGAGTGTTCAAACGTTGCAGGACCACACCATCTATTTCATACAAGAACATCAACGAAGACTTGTTTGTGGTTATGCTTAAAATAGAAGTTTTATCTGAATTAATTCGCATATCACATTTTTACACAATTGAAATATAGTTGTCAACGAGTCATTTAATATGTCTTGATCATATACAGCTATTAAGGGGATGTAACCTTAACAGTCATAAGGAAACAAACGCACCTCCGCAGCTGGGTCAATATCTCGAGCGATTTCGTTAGCATAGACTAAAAACAAAACTGACCCCAAAACAGATTCCTGGGGTACGTCAGACTTGACCGGTAAAGCAGATGAGGCATGACCGTCAATTTCAACGTTCTGTGTTCTACCAGAAAAATATGATTTTGTCCAAAGGACCAAATTATTATCAACAACGAAAATCAATAACATTTCAAGTAACTTTGTATACGTGACTCTGTCAAATGCTTTAGATAAGTTGATAGATACAACATCGACTTGGCCACGAACATTTAGCACTTTTCCAAACTGATGAGTGGATTCAAATAACTGGTAATAGTTTATAGCTTTTTGCGAAAACCTTGTTGTTTATCATAAAAAGGTGGTGTCTCCTTGACAATCATTGAAATGTTTAGAAATGATGTGTCCGAGCATTTTGCATGTTTTTGATGTCAATGATATTGGCCGGTAGTTTTTTTTATTTCAAGATGGTTGCTCGATTTGTGAATGGGTACAATTTTGGCAATTAACCAATCATTTGCTAAGGAACATTTATTTAGCGACTTTTGAAAGATAACGGTCAAAAAACGTGAAACCGGTTCACAGTAACGCATCAGGAATTCGTTTGAGATTTTATCGGGTACCGGTGATTTTTTTATGTCAATATTTAGTAGTGAGGTTCTCACTCCCCCATACGTAATTTGAATAGGCTATGTTTGCAGGTTGAGTTCGTCGTCGCTCAAGTTATTTACAGATTTGTCCACTATAAAAACGGAGTGAAAGTTGTTGTTTAATTCATCTGCTACGGTAAGCGGATTATCGCATATGGCAATGTCCAAATGAAGTTCTTTGATAACCTTCTGCTTATGGGGACAGATGTTGCCAGAACTTATGTGGCAACGTTTTTTTTTGTTTTTTTTTTAATAGCCTTCATTTTATTTGCAAAGAGGTTTGTTTTGGACCTTTTGAGTATCTTTTTCACATAACGGCTTAAAGAACTAATTGCTGATGAGTTCCAGAGCTTAAAAAGCTCTTACGTTTTAATCTGCGCTTTAAGTGGATGATCTCACGTGTGACCAAGGACGTTACCCCACATTAACTCGTGGGAAAATTTGAATCCTGGTTTCGGCATAACATTTATTTGTCGTGTTTTCAATAACTGTTTTGAATTGGGATGTAATAGGTAGCATGTTGAGAACAGTAAAAACTGGGTATTCTGAAAATGTTTGCAGTTTGGCTAGCTCGAAAAGCTTCCTTTGAAAAAACACAAGCATCATAAGCTTATTGAGGCTTTTATAATACTGATTACCCCCTTAATTCTTAAAACTAGATTGTACTTCTCAGCAACGAATATGGGGCACATCTTGCATGAACGCACACTGTCACCATTGTCGGTGATCCTAAAAGCAACGTACGGTTAGACGCTGTTAAATTGTATTAGTTCTTTTCATCCTGACAAAACCGGAATGCCTAATCTCGCAAACAACACTCCGAGGTCAGCTCACGTAATAAACGGGTCCGGCAGTTTTCATATATTTACAGCAGTCATTGAGCTCGACGTAGACGGAACAAAAGGAAACGAAAATAGAGAAAACCAAGCAGTGAAAGGAACCAAGTGCAGTGTGCCGTCGGTCATGCAGAAAGGTGCCACATTAGGATTCCTCTCGCCCAACGTTCGTTGTCCCTTTCCATTCCCAGTCCCTCTTCCCTTAATAGGGAGCAGCCAAGCCCAAAACAGAACCTCTGCTACTGCAACATAGGGGAAAAAGGGAGAATAGAGGCAACCCTTTTTTTTTTCTGGGGGGGGGGGGGGGGGGGGTTCACCACTAAGAAAACAAGCTTTCCTAAAAAAGATTTTTTTCTGTACAAAAAATGTATATATATTGTTTTTTTTTGTTTGTTTTCTTTTTGCAGTAAATGGTGTTAATGGGCCAACATTTGGAGGGCGACAGTACGGAAATAATTTCCGCTGAATCGTCTTCACCGAAAGGGCAGGGTTAGGTAAAGTTCTGAAGAAAGAAATCTTGAGGGCACGGTGTTCACGGGAATGTTGCTTAAAAGACGTCTCTAAAAATGTTTCTTTAAGAAAGAAGTAAAGGTTAGGGAAGTGTGTTTGGATGTCGCTGCTGTAGGAAGCAAGTCAACAAGAGGGTCCTCTCCACAAGGGCCCGTTGGTGAGTAGTCCTTAGAGAAATCCCAGCGAAGAGGAACTGGTTGAGAAGGGACATTCCTAAAGAGAGCAGAAGTAAGTTTACATGTGTGACAGTGCTCGGGGGAAAACATTCTCCTGCAAGGAGGCAAATCGACAAAGTGTTTTCTATTTTGCACATCGTGAAAGAGTGAAAGTTGGGAAGGGGTATTTTTTCCGGGGACGGCTTTCCTGTCCTTGGCGTGTCATTGTGGTGGTCCGCGCGAAATTGGGGAAGCTGCTAGTTAGACGCCCTCTGTTGGGTCCTAATTCAGATGATTCTGGCACCTAGTCACGCTCGCTGGAAGTGTCGGCTTTTAGGTTATTTCTGGCAAGCATCTTGTGCTCTTTTCAACGCTGATGGTCAAATGTCCCGAATCCGTGTGTGCACCTCTGTTCTTTTTTGTACTTTTTGCTTTTATATTATTTTGTGTTTCATATTGCTTGCGACCAGCTGACGGTGCTGCGTATGAACTGCTTTATTGACTAGTGACTCCGACTATTTAAGAACCGGTGTCTGTTTTCTCCGACCATGGGGGTAGAGGGTTCTTCTTTAGCAAATGAAGTGTTTACGGTATTCTGAGCACGGCAATAGCACATAGTGCCATGTGTGCAATTACGGTAAGAAAGAAGTTAACTGCTAAGCTGACGGTGCAACGGAAGCGACGTGTTCGGCGGACCGGTCAATATCCTGCCTTTTATCGCTTTCCCTGTTTTCTGGGCGTCAGTCTGGCCAGAGTGCGGATCGCGTGATGCAAGACCGTCGATTAAGTAATCGTATGAGTATGTCCTCCATTGCCTTGTCAGCTTAGCGTGAACTCAGTATGGTAAAATAGTTGTTTTAACATTTTACATAAAATTTATCATGATGTTGATCAAGTGCCCCTTTGGTTCGAGGAAAAGTTTCCACACTGTTTTTGCCTTCCTTGCATTTTTTATCGTAACAACATTACTAAAATTGGTCATTTGAAAAAAGACCCACGGGGTTAGCGAAGGAGGTACCTGGGGCACAATTTAAATCAAGGTGAGATTAGACGTGGCGTCGCAACTTGGGCGTAATGAAGCAATGTGACAATTCAGATCCGTTTGCGAGTTCAGAAACTAGCAATATTTTGGCAAGGCCGTCTTTCCAAACGTGCAAACAACGATTAGGTCTCACGGTTTCTTGTGTGCTTCTTTTAGTTCTCATTCGTTCACCAGTTTGATGTCAGCGTGTTTATGCCAAGAGAACAACTTCAGAATTGCAAACAAAAAGCGGGTTGTCAATGACTTCACACATGAAATGAGAGATGACCGCAATTTCGACCTGCGATCGACCATGCTTCGCCGAGGCGCTCAATTTGTATAAAACGATTTTTTTTTCCGCCTTTTAACAGACGATGTACGGCGTTTCTTTGTTTCATTTTTATCTGTCGATGACGGTTCGTAACAGAGGAACCGCGTTCTTTCGTCCCGTAAGCAGAGGAAACGTTTGCGAACGCTCTTTGCGCCAACTCCACAAAAGGCGTTTTAGATCTCTGTCTCGCTCTTGCGATTGACAAAATCAGACCCAAGGTTTTTTAATGGCGTTTCTCACCGGTGGTTCTGTGGGGGCCTTGGCTATTGCAACTGGTTGTGTCATCTGCAATGCCCGATGAAGACACACGCATGCTGCTACCTGCGTGGAAAACGTACGTTGTTCGTTTTCGTTGCCCACGTCGTACTCGGTTTGCTTGCTTCGGGCGTTGACTATTTTTGCCTACACCCCGCGCCGTCTTTCTTGTACAATGTCTGCTTTGTTTTTTTTTTTTTATATGCTTTGTCTCGTAGACAGTTAGCTTTGTACGTTGTCTCATTATTATTACTTTTTCAATGCATTCCGTTTCGTTATCTACTTTGTATATACCTAACTTTGTGAGTCGTCTACCTTGCTGTCTACTTTCTTCGTCGTGTACACTGTGACATCTTATTGCATTTTTGTCTGCTTTGTACATAATCAAAATCATACTACTTTCGTTTTATTTATAACTTGGGCTGTCTTAACTTAAAACGCCTTCCGTCCGCTTTTGGCAGCACTTCAAAAGACGCGCTGTCCTGTGGACTCGATTTACCACCGGAAGCCCAGAAATTCGACTCCAACGAATGCGGTAGGTTTTTGAGTGACGTTTCAACACTCGACATTTGTTTTTATCTAGCATCTTCTTTCCTCTTTGCTTTCGACGGTGCTGCTTCTTAACGCTATACAAAAAACAATGGAGTTCAAGATGTGCGCGCATCAAAGAGAGGCAACATAGTGTAGAAACATTGAGACAGGTGCCATCTGTTCGAGAAAAGAGCGTCTTTTTGAGATTGAAGTAGCTACGAAGAACAACAGAGAAGGTAGGTGGTGGGGACCAGCAATTCAAACAGCGCATTTCGTCACGCCCCCCGCTGAATTTGTTTCCTCACAAGACGCTACTTTGGAAGACGTATTTTTTGTTCATCTATTCCCTGCCGTGTTTCCGGCTGACTGCTCCTGTCGGCTCTTTTTTCTGTCGGCCATTTGGTCGTCCTTTGTTTCTTTCGAATTTTCCCGAGGTCAGATCTGAATACGCTTCCTGTTTCGGTCTCACTTCAAAAGGCTTCAGTTTATTACTTTTTTTTTATTACGCAAACCTATATGTTGTATATCTATCTTTCATTTTTCTTCTAAAATTCAGGATATCTTTTTTTTTCTCGTTCACACATAGTTTCCGGCTTGTTTTCGTTTTCTCCGTCTTTCCTGTTTACCGTCTTTCGTGCCTACCGTAGATGTCTGTAAATGTTAATGTCCCCGGTGCTTTTTTTTTTTCTTTTGAAAGGGCGGTGGCTGGGGATTTTTTAGGCAACCATTCATTTTATGTTGTGTCAAATTTGGAGAAAGCACTATTGAAAAAACCAGCACAAGCTGGTCCCAGCATCCCAGCTTCATGCTGGGTTATTGCCCCAGCATGCCCAGCTTGCAGTGCTGGTCCCAGCACAAGCTGGTCCCAGCACAAGCTGGTCCCGGCATCCCAGCTTCATGCTGGGTTATTGCTCCAGCATGCCCAGCTTGCCATGCTGGTCGAGGTGGTTAGACGCTGGGTCGTGCTGGGTGAATGCTGGGCAAATGCTGGGCCATGCTGGGTCAACTGCCCATGCTGGTTAGGCTGGTGTACTTCACCATTTTAACCAGTTTAAATTAATACACAGGATAAACAAGCCAAACGCTTCAGAAAAGCCAGTTCGCCATCTAATTTATTATTTTCGTATTTTCGGTCTGCTCACATGAGCTCAGATGCTACACATCCACCGTGCTGACACATGAGCTCAAATGCTACACATCCACCGGCGGACAGATACAGTAGCAGTTTTCGGTGCAAAAAAACAATGCTATTAAAAATAGATTGCTTATATCTCAACACGAAAAATACTAGACACACGCCAAAAACAGGCAATAACAATAAAAAAATACTACACGGATGAGAGAAGCGAACCTGGGTCCCGCCCGTAACGGGGGCGAAGTGTCCTCTTGCGTAGTCGGCAGAGGCGAGGAAATCCGTGTGGCTGGGATGGCATTGGCGATACTCCTTGGCACCACCGTCATTCACGAGCACACAGATGTTGGAAGACACGAAACGTCGCCTCAGTTGGGGCATCCGACTTCCCGCGCTCAACGGACTGCCGCTCGCTGTCTCCTTAAATTCCGCTTCGCTTGCACCGCCGTTCAAGTAGTCGCCAAACAACGCGCACACAGCCGTCCCTTCAAAAATCTGCCCAAGATAGCCCAAACGAGTCTCAAATTCTCCGCTCCTACCGGTCACTCTCTCTTTTTTCTCGCACACAAAGGAAGCTCGCAGCGTGCCTGAAGCGCCCGGTCGTCTACCAAAAACGAGAGGACAAAGTACTGGACGTGGCATCGTCCCCACCCTAGCCGACCTTGGCGTGCGCGCTCCCAGCAAGACCAGCTTGAACCAGCTTGGACCAGATTCAGAACCAGCTTGAACCAGCATGACCAGCTTGAACCAGCTCAAGTACCGGCTTGCCTGCCTGCAGTGCCAGCTCGAACCAGCTTGAACCAGCTTGCCAAGCTTGAACCAGCTTCAGTGCCAGCTCGAACCAGCTTACCCAGCTGCAGTGCCAGCTCAAACCCCCTTGAACCAGCTTGATTATTACCTAGACCAGCTCGAACCAGCTTGAACCAGCTCGAACCAGCTTAAAAACCAGCTAAACCAGCTTGCCCAGCTTGATATCCTTGCTGGTTTTTCCAATAGGAATTTTAAATATAGGGAAAGGTTATAGCAAAACAGGTTGCTCAGTAGTATTTTATTGTCGTTAATTGTAAACTGTCTCGTCATATGTTATCGAATTTCGAAAAAAAAAAAAGCGTCATGAGCTCGAACACTGTCTGCAATATTTTTTTTTATACTTTAGGCTAATACAATTTTAGAAATATTATTCTATTCTTGTTTATGAAAATGATAGTTTTTGTTTTGATGTCCGGAGATTGAATACCTAGTTTACCGTAACCAGTTTACGGCTTATCGGAGGGAGGAAACGACGCGCGATATAGGCCATGGAAGTGAAAAAATACGTTCATCGACACTCGGTAACATCTTCATATTGACTTTATTCGTTTCACTTCATTTTCCTTTATGTTACAACACCTGTAATGCCGTAGATGGCTTTCTCTTAAAGCAAAGAGCAGTCTTGCGTCCATTCGCAGTGCAGTCACACCGATAGCTGTGACACGTGATGGTGAACTCGTCTGCTCAATTCACTTCGTTTTTACGGGCACGCACCTTACGGTTCTCCCAACGCCAAACGAGGAGACGCGGAATATCTGAGCGTCTCACAGAAAGCGCGATGATAAGACACTCACGTCTGCCGCCCTGCGCCGTATTCGCGTCCAGTTTGAGAGCGTTTGCCACTTGGAGTACTGCTCTGAGACCAACGTTACTAGAACGCTCAGTTGGGAAACTCGCCGTCGAAACCTGGGCCGCTGGCGTCCACCGAGACCGAGCTAAATACGACAACAGCGCCACTCCTTATCATTTGCCTGTACTGTGGTCACCTTGAGCTTTCAGAAAGTATGTTTTTGCGTAAAAAACTCTTTTTGGAGTTCCTTCTATTGGAGTTTAGTACAACATGAAGGGCTTGTGATGTTTTCTAAAATCTAAAGTTTGCAAAGCTTTGCATCACAATTAATATTGTTTTTATAAAACCATGCCTCAGCGGTGCTTTCAGGTAGCGTTTCCCGACCTAGGTGCATTTTAACTTCGGTAGTAAGACCACGCCGGCGCATCCGTAGCCTTGGCTATTGTAACGCGCTCCGGGCGCCCGAGCGAGCGAAGAAGGTAGAAAAGAGCGACCGATGAGCGAAAAAAAAGAGAAAAGTAGGGTGACGTCACGGCGACGTCAAATATGTTGATCACCCACTCCGGCAACTAGGACGGGTAGAGCCGTTAACATCCATGTTCCTTCGGGGCGCTCCTTCTGCGCTCAAGCGTAGGGTTCTTGTTTCCACCACCTCAAAATAGGGCGTTACGATCGACATTGCCCCCGGGCCGGTGGCCATGGCAACGGCAGCAACGGCGCAACCGGTGCCACCGGTGCAACGGTCGCCGAGAGCCGATGAGCGTGATCGTCAGCTCCGAGTGTTCTGCGCAAAACGTGGTGTTCGCTCGGTCCGCGCTAATTTGACTTCAAAAGTTCTGGTGCTCTCCGAAGAGGATACCTTGGTGCTACTGCGCTAAATACAGATAACAAGATTTATGAAACAATAGAACAGATAGCGCGAGAAACGAGAAAGAACACAATGAAAGAAATGTACATTTATAAAAGACATCGCAACACCAGTTTTGATCAGCAGAAACTTCAATGTTTCGTAGACAAGAAATATTTTTCTTTGTTACTCAGCTGATAGATGAGTTGTTTTACGGTTTCTCTGCATTCCTATGCGCTACAGACCTTTTCAAATGAGGTTTTGGCAGATCTCTTCTTTAAAGGCGTAAATTCACCAGAGTTCATAGCAGAACATCTGGAGGAACTTCTAGCCGATTGTTCGACAGACAAGGTCTCCGACTGTTCCGTCATGAAAGCACTAAGATTCTTCATCACATCATCCTTGTATACCAGATTGAGAATGCACGCCAGAAAGCACTCAAGCTTGCCCACAAAGTAAGGCAAGGGTCTGTGAGCAAAAAGAGAGCACCAAAAATGCCTGTGTCGCCCTGTGCGCTTAGCACGTGGTACGTTTCGATCTGCCTGCAAATTTCAGGTGCAACGTCGCTCATACGTAAGAAAAAACGAAAACAAACGTGTGCTTAGTGCCGTGTTCACGGGGTTTCTGCCGCACGAGACTGAAGATCGCAACCAGGATCGCACCACATGGAACGGGCTTGAAACGAAAGCGACGGAAAACGAAACTTTACCTCTCGCTTCGGAACAACTTTCGGAATAGAAGGAACAAGACTTTCGACCTGCTGGAGTTCCCGCACCATTTCGCAGCGCAGTAGCACCAAGGTATCTTCTTCCGAGAGCACCAGAACTTTCGAAGTCAAAAAAAAAAAAAAATTGGGTTGTTTGTGTGTTTATACAGCCTAGAACTTGGTCTGCCTCACACGGGCGACGAGTCTCCCAGCTGTAGATGAGAAATTTAGCCAGTGCGGTACAGCCGCTAGCCTGGGGTCTTTAACGTGCATCACGCAGTAGTGATACACGACCGCACGCCGGTACGATGCTCATCCAGATCGAAACGGGCAGGGGTGGGGCTCGAACCCAGGATCCCTGGGTTCTGCAGCGCGAGCTTTCGCTCCACGTTCTCCGAGCTGGTGTGCGCTAGACCACTCGGCCACCGATCCCCCCTTTCGAAGTCAAATTAGCGCGGACCGAGCGAACACCACGTTTTGCGCAGAACACTCGGAGCTGACGATCACGCTCATCGGCTCTCGGCGACCGTTGCACCGGTGGCACCGGTTGCGCCGTTGCTGCCGTTGCCATGGCCACCGGCCCGGCGGCAATGTCGATCGTAACGCCCTATTTTGAGGCGGTGGAAACAAGAACCCTACGCTTGAGCGCAGAAAGAGCGCCCCGAGGAAACATAGATGTTAACGGCTGTACCTGTCCTAGTTGCCGGAGTGGGTGATCAACATATTTGACGTCATCGTGACGTCATCCTCACTCTTGGCGGCCTCTACCGAGGTTTCCTTGAACGCCGCTGGCCGGGTGAGCCTGGTAAGACGCGGCGCGTCCGCTGGGGAGACGGGGGTGGCACCCCTGTAACCTCTTCCGCTGTATTTGTTTCGGCGCCGAAATGGCCGATTAATGCCAAAATAGACGTCACCTGCAGTTCCTGGTGTGGCCGCTGCGGGAGAAATGGCGGCGTTGTATTCGACATTAGCTCGGTGCTCGAGGACAGATCGGGGCCACTTTTTCAGAGCAGTCTCTATGGCAGTTTCCCAACTGAGTGGTTGAGTAACGTTGTCTGAGACGTACTACACGATGTCAAAAAGCCCCCTTGCCCTTCTTCCGGTGTGCCATTGGATGGATGGATACGGCCAAAACTTTTTTAGTGGGCGGCGGCTGTGGCCATCTAGTGGGCACTACTCGAAACTCGTAATCATGTTTGTTCTACAAAAAAAACAAACAAAAACGTAAAATAAAGCGGATTGCCAAATCTGTGGAGTAGCATCTTGGTGAAACACACCAGCGCAGCGGACCAAGGTTCAATTTCGATTCACAAAAACAAAAGGCAATCCTTCTTTTTTTTTTTTTTGAGCGGTAGGCAATATTGCGACGGCCGCTCTATCTCCTAATACGCGAACTACGACATCAACAACTACGACTACTACGGCGACAATGGACGCTATTTCGAGTGGTGGGAAGAGCCCTTAACGGGTTTTCGCGGTAAAAGGCCGCCGCGCTTTGGATGCGGCAAACCGAACTCCGCCTGCTACAGTCGTCCGCTATGTCTCGAGATGGTTTCACCTCAAGGTCACCCTTTCCTAGGCAAAGCACGCTTTGCAGGTCGCTGACCGCGGTTGGAATTTTGTGTCAACTAATTTAATTTTGACATAATCTTGCGCTCGATTCCGTAGTGGGACATTCACTCGTCGTGAATAAAATTTATGTATAAATATTTATTAAAGGAAAAAAAACCAAGCCGGAAATGTTTACCGTGACTGCAGCACGCATATTCCAGAAAAAATTTTTTTTTTTTTTATCGCGATTATTGCGTTTATACGAATACACTTCTTGTTTTTGAGGGTCCGATCACTTTATATACATAGTATTTTGTAGACTGTGATCCTGCTTTGGGATATTTACCTAATACATCGGAAACGCTGCGGGTCACTGTATAATTGTTTGTATGAATTATCTGTTTACGTACGTTAATTTACGCATGTCATCTGGAGAACAGTTTGTTTGAACATCTGCGCTAGTGACGTGCGCCTCAAAAGAAACTCGCCATTTTGTAACCTCAATTGGAGCTGTTCCTAAACCCTGAACCTGACACCATTTCTCGCCCCGCGATGTTGTTTTTTTTTTATTTCATTTTACTTAAACTTTTGTTAATACAGCAGCTTGGGCTAGTTGGTTTTCCATGTTTTTGTACTTCACAGCGCATAAACGCCTCACAAAAGCAGGCACTCACTCAATTAAAGACACAAAAACATACACACAGTGCCGTACTCACAACTCTGTATTTTGTCTTCGTTTTCTTCTCATTGCTAAAACAAGATCTGAAAATAGATTTTCTCATTTTTTCCACCTATTTGAACAAATTCGTAAAATAGTCCGCGACTATCATCTTAAGGTAAGGTAAACCAATTCTTTTGCGGATAAGGTGAGAGATGGGCTATTCACACATCGGTCATCAAGCCTAGCAGTATGCGTTGCTTCAATTATTTCCCTTACTAGCTGGTTGTAGCTTCGGTCAGGCATGGTGCAACTACGTAGTTGTGCCGCACGCCCGATATTCCGGCATTCCGGCAGTGTCACCCTAATCGCCCAGAGTTGTGACTTCGCGAACACCACAATAACATTACCAGAGCCAACTCAGGATATTTACGTCGGCACTGCCGGGATTGCGGGTGTGCGGCACAACTACGTAGTTGCACCGTGCCAGACGGAAACAACAACCAGCTAGTAAGGGAAATAATTGAAGCGAAGCATATTGCTAGGCTTGACGATGGATGCGTGAGTAGCCCATCTCTCACCTTATTTGCAAAAGAATTGGTTTACCTTACCTTAAGATGATAGACGCGGACTATTTTACAAATTCGTTTTAATAGGCGGAAAGAAATAAAAATGACTAAACAATTTCCAAATTTTGTTTTAACAATAACAGGAAAATGAAGACAAAATACAAAGAGTTGTGAGTTCTGCGCTGTGTGTATGTTTTTGTGTCTGTAATTGGGTAAGTGCCTGCTTTTGTGAGGCGTTTATGCGCTGTAAAGGGCTAAAACCTAAACTCTGTTAGGTGAAACGTAAAATAGGTGATTTTCTTCTTTTTTACCCGAATATGCTCATAATGATTCGAATGGAGTTTTGCTAGTCAAAGAAATTCAACACCGAAAAGGTACATATTTGTTTCTTGTATGTGCGCGTTGACCGTTGCGATACGTCTTTTCAGGCCCTATTGCAGCGATCATTTCGATTGTACTGATTTTGGCCAACCGACAAGGACAAGTACAACACGCTGGTGACGCTGGAACCCGTCCACAGTCAAGTAGGATTCTTTCCTATAAAGCTACAACCCACAGCGACTCCAGCATTCTGGCAATGGCGGTGGCGAGTGACGGAAGGAAATAATCTCATCTCTATGTCTTTGCAGGTTGGTTTCTGTCTCGTACGCGGATATTTTCCTTGCATCACTGCCGCTGCTACCGCTGATGCTGCACGAATGACTCTAGTTACCACGCGATTATATTTCTTGGTGGATGAACCTCTGAGTCAAAAGTGTGAGGTAGTGGTAAACAATGAGGAACCGTTCATTTCCTGTGCTGAGTGTGGATATTCGTACCAATCATCGGCAGGCGCGAGTGTGGCTGAGGCTACGCTTGACATTAAGAGAGATGCGTACCATACCGCTTGGAAATGCCCAACTTGCAGGATGTCATTAAAAGGTGGCAAACAAAAACACAGGTAAGATATGTCTGTGCTGTTAGCATACATGAACGGAAAAGTGGATGATCCTCGGATCTTGAAGTGCACGGTTGTTGGTACCGAAACATCGGTAGAGCTAATATCGGATCAGTATGACACCATTTTAAGTCACACTAAAGAGCAGAATGGTGAGCTTAAACCAGACTGTCGAACCGAACGTTTTATCCGCTGGGTTTGGGTTCGGGTTCATACATTTGGGTTCAGTTCCGGTTCAGTACCGGTGACCAAACAACAGTTCAAACCGGTTTGAACCGCTACATTGAGAATATATTTTCCGCGTTGTTCTGATAATAGCCACTATTTATGCAGTGAAACATCTAACTACATAGTTTTCTTTATCGATTGTGCAATCTACGTTTATTTTCAATTACCGAAAATATAAAATTCTGCTATTTAATTTTGACGCTACAGGAAATAAATATCTGAATTAACATAAAAAATGTGTTTATACGACTCAACATACCTTTGTTTACTAGAGTCGCATATAATGTAACTGAATCAAAATGTTTTCGCGCAGTGAGGTAGGTCGCCTAAAATACCAGTGATAGGTGGGTGATTTCAGACAAGATCGACCAAAGCATGGCTAGTCGACATTTTCAAATCAACTGATGTTTTTATATGTTATTGTCTAGTGTCTGGTATGAACGAATCCAAACTTAGTTTTGACTAGAAAAAAATACTTGGGGACAGGAAAAATCGTAAGGCATGAGGTACTCTAATACGTTTTAGGCGCAAACTATGGGTATAGCGTGCTTGTAATATAAAGTAATCATATTTATTTAAAATTTATTTATTTTTCTAAAAATTGACAAACATGCCTGCTCGAACGACAAATGGCAAAATTTGGAGGTCTGTATCTCATAAAATAATTTAATCATTATGATATAATTTGCAGATATTATTCTACTAATATATAGCTAATATTTAAAAAATAACTAAGCTATCTGTGTGATACAATAGTTAGGATATATTTAGTCAAACATAGAAAAAAATCAAACAAAAAAAAATTCCGATGCGAATAAAAAAAAAACACCACCCTCGATTTTTTTTAAATTTGGGTACCCTGTTATACTCTATTTCGGCATTCATTTCCATTAAAAACATGTTGCATCATTTTATTGAGAAAGAAGATACAACTCCCCAAAGTAGGGTCCTTTTTCAAAGCCTACACTTAGCAGTGTTTTATACAAGAACTGACTCTGAGTTCCAGTTTCATGAAACCAACACACATCTTTTATATATTTTTATTCAGATGAGGCCATTGATAACTAAAAAAATCGTTCACACACTTAAATTAAAGAGAAACTACTGTGTACAAAGAGGTATCATATTACGGACTAGTGATCCGAGAAAAGATCATGCAGCCATCGGCCACTAGGAACTTTGTTTACTTTATTCTCCTGCGACACTATATGCTATTCCCTCTTCCGCTCTACCTTCATCTCTCTCTCTCTCTCTCTCTCAAATATATCCCTGATATATATCCAGAACAAAAACATGTTCAAGCATTCCGTTTCTGCGTAGTAGTGTTCTGTGGCTAGCAAAAATAATTTCCTCACTAAGCTCACGATTATGGCAAAATAGTTGCCGGAAACCGCAGACGACACTCGTCGCTAGTTCTGGCAAAACGGCCGATACAATCTTTTTTTCGCATTTCCCCGCTCGCTGCCAAGGACAAGGGAGTTCGCTTCAACCAGCAAAACATGGCCGCCGACGCCTGTTTACTGAGCAGTCATGCCTGTCGCCATCTCACTCGCTGGCGTCACGGGCGATAATATCAGGCACAAAGGGGAACACCAACCGGCAGCATTATCCCCAAATACTCGAGCCTCGCGTAAATACATAGAGTGTAAACGCTGTCGCCATGTTATCGTAGTAAGACCGCCCCCCCCCCCTCCCCCAACGGGGGACTGCAGTACGCGACGGCGTACTAACACAACGGCGACGATATCGACATCGCAAGCTCCGAATTTTCCCATAGTTCTACTCCACGGGCATTTCTCGAAACGCTTGATATTGTGTGCGCCCGCCTGGAAGGATTTCAGGCGCGTAGTTAAGATAAGGCGGTTCTCCGCGGCAAAAGAAAGCAATTTCACAAAAGCTTAAAAGCGGCGGCGACGCGTGTGCGGTGAATGCTTGTAGTTTTGGTGTAGACAGGGTGTGTGTGTTCTCGTTGTTGACACCAGCCGGCGATAAGGCACTGCAGGCGGTAGCTCAGTACAGCAAGGGCTAATCCGAGTGACCATCAACGTAACCCCACCGCCAACCCCTCGCGAACCGGTCGCCGACATGGCTCAGGCTGTCTCATGAACCACGTGGTAGAAGCTCGGGTGCTTTCATATCAGCGCGTGGAGGGACGACAGTGCGATTCCGGAAAGTCTTTTTCGAAGGCCGCTGACCACAATTTTTTTTGTCTGGAGACTTTCCCTCTTTCTTCCTTTGACGTGGATCAAGCTTTGCCGACAGCCTCAGTTGTGACCTCTCTTTTCAAATGTACGTTTGCAGTGAGTGAGCTCCTCATCCTCGGACTTGTCACTTGTGCACCCAGTAGTTCTTTCACTTGGCAATTATATGCCATCAGTTGGGGTTTAATTTCTATTATTTATGTATACATTATGAAGACGTCCTGGAGCTCCGAACGAGTGTTTTGTGCAGATTACTTTTGCAAACACAAAAAGATTATACCAAAGCAGCGGAATTTTCGAAGTGTTGGCGAGTTGGACCTAAACTCGTTGAAGCAAATTCTTCCGCCTGACTGTTCCACCAAAGTGAGTGCGACGGACTACCTGTGCTACCATTGCTTCATGCACATCACTAAGGAGATCTCGATGCGAAGCTCAGAGCAGTGCCCTGACATATTTGTGCCAGCTGAAGAAGCAATTGAAGATCTAAATCGCAGCATATTACCTACAGATGTGTCGCCGCTGAGACAACCAAGCGTCGTAAGAAGTCGGGACAGGCCTGCCTATGTCAAGAGAAAGCAGACAGAACTGGAGCAGGTTGCTGTCAAGAATATATGCTCAAGGCTACGTATTGCGTACGACAGGGACGCACCAACGGGGTCGTCCGAACCAACATGCTCCACATGCACTGAGTGGGTGGACAACTTTCGGCAGGCCTTTGAAACCGCCACCTCTCTCCGGGAACGTTGTCAACTGCTTACACTCCTGCCGTCAACACTGACGAAGAATGAGGTTCAAAAGATGATTCCACAGGCCTCAATGTACCTCATCAGTAAATCGCGAAAACTCAAGGAAAAGCATGGCGTGTGGTATGAGCCGGATCCTTACACGAGGTGCAAGGTGAGCCCTGAGAACCTGTCTGCTGCCCTAGAGTACTTCACGAAAGACGAGCTACAATGTTCGCGCCAAAGTCCCAACCAGAAGGACGTCATCTTTGTCATGCTCAACGGAGAGAAAACGTTCGTGACAAAGCGCTTCATGACACGCTCAATACGAGAGGCCTTCCGTATATACAAACACAAGCATCCCGATTCCGGCGTTGGGCTAACGAAATTTTATTCGTTGCGCTCTAGATGGGTCCAATGTATTCCACACCAGGAAGTGTGCGTTTGTGTGCGCTGCGCCAATTATTATCTTTGTATTGCCTCTCTGGAGAACGTTACAGGCTCAACACTCAACACTGGTGAAATGAACTCGGCATTTCTGTGCGACCCATGGCAACAGAACTGTGCCTTCAAGGAGTCTGTGATCACTGCCCAAAAGGCCAGTTTCTTACACTCCAGGAACTTGATATCCCGGAGGATGAAGAGATTGTGCTTGCAACATGGGAGTCCGTCGACCTTGTGAAAAAAACTTTGGAACCTGAGACTTTCCTAAAAGTCATCCAAGTGACGGTTGGAAGTTGGGTACTTCACAACCATATCCGGCAAACGCAAGGTAAAGCGATCTGCGATGAAAAACAGTGCATGCAACGCGGGAGCATTGTCTTTCATTTTGACTTTGCTGAAAACTGGACCATCGTGCTTCCTGACGAAGTACAAGCATATCACTGGAAAAAAAAAGTTTCGATATTTACATGTGTACTGACGACAAGAAAATCTACAAACAGCTTTGCCATCATCAGTGAGGACCTGTGTCACGACGCCGCTCACGCTTGCTTGGCTCTAGAAAAAGTGAAGGAGTGGGTTGAAGACAACGTTCCGGTATACTCGTACGTGACGTACGTAAGTGACGGCGCCGCCAGTCATTTCAAGAATCGCTACCAGCTTCACCAATTTGCAAAGGACGATTGCCCACAAGCCCAGTGGTTATTTTCTGCATCTGGACCTGGGAAAAATGCATGTGACGGAGTTGGCGGACTCGTGAAGCACCAGGCCACGCTGAACAACCTGAGAGAACGTTCAGTAAGCGCAATTCAGACGGCCAGGACAATTGTGAGCGTTCTATCAAAGAAACTGAAAGGCGTGCATCTTGTATATCTGGACGAAAATGAGGTTGTTCGGTATCGTGCACAAAAAAAAAAGAGGAGTGGCTGACGGTGCGCGCCTTCCCTGGCATTCAGTCTTGGCACGCGTGGCGGCTCAGCAAGTCATGAACAGAAGGGACCTGTGACGTATATGTAGCGCGGATAGTCGGATCTGCTTGGAAGCAACTTTATTAAATGGGTACAGCGAGGAAAACCTTAGCGTAAAGTGACGAATTTGATTTCCCAAGGACTGTTCATTTTGAATGCAGGGACATCTTATTTATCACATTTTTCTTCACGGGGTATTTAACCTACTGTTTTTGTTGGTGGTTACTAATAATTTTTATCTGATCACTATAAAAAAAATCCCAAAATGTTATCCTCCAGCAGGATAAAATATATCGGCTTGCCACGATTCATTCATACACCGAGAGCATCGAAGCTGCTCCAGTTAGGCACTACGGCATCCGTCACCTGAAATTGTTTGTAATCGTAAATACACAGCCAACCTAAATATCTTACTATTATATCTTTGTTTTTCTGTGTGGAAGTAAAGTTATTTATTTTACTCTAGATGTAAAATATACCGGAAGGTACAACTTCACACTGCATCATCTTTTCTCAAATCATTAGTCTCTAATATGATACCACTTTGTACGCTTATGTAAAATGCTGTATATAGTTTCTCCTCCCTTTTACTGTGTGACCGATCGCTCTTTTTATCAATGACCTCATCTGAATAAATGTATATAAAAGATTTGTGCAAGTTTCATGAAACTGGAACTCAGAGTCACTTCTTGTATAGGACACTGCTAAGTGTAGGCTTTGAAAAAGGACCCTACTTTGGGGAATTGTTTCTTCTATCACAGTGCAATGATGCAACATGTTTTTAATAGAAATGAATGCCGAAATAGAGTATAACAGGGTACCCAAATTTAAAAAAAATTGAAGGTGGTGTTTTTTTTTTATTCGCATTGGAATTTTTCTTTGTTTGATTTTTTTCCCATGTTTGCCTAAATATATTGTAACTATTGTGTCACTCAGATACCTTATTTATTTTTTTCAATAATAGCCATATATTAGTAAAATAATGTCTGCAAGTTATGTAATAATGATTAAATTATTTCATGAGATACAGATTTCCAAAGTTTGCCATTTGTCGTTCGAGCAGGCATGTTTGGCAATTTTTAGAAAACTAAATAAATTTTTAATAAATATTATTACTTTATATTACAAGCAACTTGTACCCATAGTTTGTTTGTAAAAAGTTTTAAAATTCTCCTAATTTTATTGTTTTAATTATTCACTTTCAAACTTGCCCCCTCCATCAGTGCGCGTTATTGCAACTGTCCACCTCTACCTGCCTTACGATTTTTCTTGCCTCCAAATTTTTTTTCTGGTCAAAACTAAGTGTGGATTCGTTTATACCAGACACTAGACAATGTCATATAAAAACATCAGTTGATTTAAAAATGTCGACCAGCCACCCTTTGGTCGATCTTATCTGAAATCACCCAGGTACAACTTTGCGTCGCAGCACTAAAAGTTTAATCGCGGTTGTGCCCTTTAAGTAAGAAATTTAGTACAGTTCATAAAAATATTAAATACGCACCTCGTCGCTATATGTGTAGCGAACTATGGCTTACGAAACACGTTTTACAATATATATATATATATATATATATATATATATATATATATATATTATGGCAACACTAATATAAGCTAAGAGCAATACAATTTTCAAAATGTGCCGACAGTTTTACGACAAGCTTATCCAGTGTATCTTATATATAAACCCTGAGCGGCAATCACAATGTTTGCTTTTCTAACCAATATTGTTTACACTCAGCACAGCGATCCAGGAAACAAATCATGCAGAAAGGAGTGATCGAAATTGTTCACTTTAATCTATAGGCACCTACGTATTTAGAACAAATCTGGCCTAAAATAGTGCTTACCCAAGTGAACATTTCCTTATACAGAATAAACAGGCATAGCCTCAATGTTGAGGTATATTCTTGACAAGATGCCAGTCAATTTAGTTTGCAAATAAGCATCAACCTCACTAATTGAAGATTTTGTGTTAAATAAAATAACGGAGTATTTCCTGCTCTACTCGATATGGCAGCTACTTAACTGGACACTTTCTGATGGTTTGAGTGCTCAATCATCATAGTTCTACAGGGCGTCCCTTTCTATTTTGTTTCTTTCCATCCCACAGACAAATAAAACTTATATTCACCACGCAAAAGAGGAAATAACAGAATTCTACATGTTTGAGCAGTTATATATGTGTAAGGATAAAAACGCCGGATACTATTTGCAGAGCATCTTTCAGATAATTTGGGAGTGCATTTACTTATGATATTTACTTTTGATGTGATCGATATTCTATTTATGTTGCTAAAACTTTAGTCAGTAATTAAACACATTTTTTATATCATCGATAAATTTGATTTTATGAAGTTCACATAACCGCTTGAGACATACGCGGGACGGCGGTACTCAAAAATACGCCAGCTGTTGAGTCTGCGGAAACGCGCGTTTGTTGGCTGTTTTACGGTGTAAGATACCTATTTTTCAGGATATGCCATAAAGGGCGTTCTGCTGACATGATGGATCAGAAGGCAAATACTCGGAATGTGCAGAAAGCGGGATATAACTGATATTTTATCTTGTGGTCGTTGTGCCACAGAGACCATTCGTTACATAACGCTTTACCGCAAAAAGGGATGCGTAGATATGCATGCAACGATATTCCTAATTAAACATAAAAAGCGCGAAGGACTTACCAAAATTCTTAGAATCCTCATATAAATCCCATTTGGGCATCAACTTGCCTGAGCTCGAAACTTTACTGGAGGCTGCATCGGGAGGCTAATGTTATATTCGGTTTTACGTGCACTTGCTTTCGGCCCTCAATATACGACTCTGTTCTTTATCAGTCATGTGCTCCAACATTTCGTTAGGCTGTCGCCTATCATCGCGAGACTACAATTTGGACATTTATTTCTAGTGTTGCCAACATTGCATTTCACCTGCAAGCTGGACTGTTTAATAGAGTTTGCACGTGACATCATCCCACTATATGCTGGTGGTGATTGCGAGTTGTTCTTACCGAGAAAATCAAATCCGGTGGTGCAAAATGCATGCTGCAAAAAATTCGCGCTCAGTGCAAGCCATGTATTTGAGATGCACAAATTATTATTTTGGTGCATTGTCATTAGGCACGGCACGAGATTCTGGCACGTTGGAAACGACGAGTATTAATATTATTAGTGTAAATATTAATAATATTATTATTCTTATTATTGATGAGCCCTATCATCAATTTGGAAAGAGTTACAGAGCTGAGCTTCTACATTGATTACTGCGTGTAACATTAGTTTTTGATCTCCAAAACATGGGGGAGCTGGTGCGTACAATAAATGATGACGTCAAGGTGCTAATACGTGAATGATAAAACTTCAGCTGAATATATTAGTGTTGCCCCCTCCTCCTTCAAAACCATTCTTAGATAGCATTATGTTCGAGTAGATAACAGCCTCGAGCGATCGCTTATTCCGTCCGTTTAACGGAACGCGAATCTTTATGTAAATTAACAGAAGGCCGGTCTACATTTTGCTGACTCAGCGGTCGACCCTTCCCCATATTCACCTGCCGCTATTTACAGACAGAAACGGCGGGTTTGGTGGATATCGCACGGCAATCGGTGGATGTAATGCTGTAGCTACGAATAAAAGTGTGATCTAACGTAGCATTCTATGATCGGGGACCCGGACGTGATTTTTCAATCACGTTTAGGTGACCGTTCTATAGGTTTCTAGACTGCATCGACATGCGCAAATGGGTCAAAGTGTTTATGAATTCGGAGCCATGTTCTGGTGAGACATTGTGCATTAAATAATCCTTTACTACTTACGTAAATGATATTGTACGTTTCTGTCCGGGTTCCTGATTCTACGAGTGATACGTTAGATTACACATTTAATTATATTTCATTCATTTCATTTATTGGTTCCCCTTAAGACCCACGAGAGGTATTACAAAGGGGGGTGGGGACATTTGGCAGGACAGTGTCAAAACAAAAGAACGCTAGTAATATAAAACAAGAGAATTATCACAGATGGAGATGAACGGCAACATTATCGGCGAATTTCTGTGGGTCTATTATTGTGACAATGGCTTCGGGTAGTTGGTTCCAGTCACTAATAGCAAGCTGAAGAGGCGAGAACTTGTAAAGGTTAGTTCTGGGAATGTCAAGGTGCAATTTGCAGGGGTGGTCAAGTCGGCGTGAGATAAAAGGAGCAGGTTTACAATAGATCGAATTACGAGATGGAGAGTGATAAAAAAGTTTGTGAAGCAATTTCAGTCTGTTTAACGTTCTACGGTCTTTCAAAAGAGGAAGCTGTAGAGATGATTTTAGAGAGGTTACACTTACTGGGAAGTTGCAGTTTCGCAAAATGAAACGAGCTGCTTTATTTTGAATTGACTCTAATTATTTTACTAAGAAGACTTGGTGAGGGTTCCAGATGGCTGAAGAATATTCCAGAATGGGTCGTATTAGAGCGGTATAAGCTGTTAGTTTAGTTTTTTGAGATGCGAGGTAATTAATTATATTTGTAATTATAATTAATACTTGCAATTATATTAATTACAAGTATTTACATGGAATCAATGGTCTAAAAATGTATATAAATGCGTTAAATAGAAGACGCCATAGGTTTGCTCGTTCAAAGCTCCACTCATCTGCGTTAATGGGCGTTATATTTCTCATGTAAATAGATGTGAAGGCTGTAAATTAAATTAAATGTGTGATCTAACGTAACATTCCTCCACAGACACATGCACGTTACCCCCCAAAAAACTAAATACCGTTACTAGCTCTAAAAGTAACAAACTACAGTACTGGTTACTGATTCTCAAAAGGAACGTTACCTTAATAGTAACGAGTTATTTTTCTCTTTATTTCTACGGCCCAATACACAGCTTTGCTTCATGGTTTATTGTTTTCTTTTCAGTTGTCGCTGCGATAAAGCAGCAGCTGTCTCTTAACGTTTTAATTGGTTATTTTGCTCCGGTTTCTTGAGAACACATCTCCGGCGACGCAGAGAAGTCGCTCTAATGATGTCTTTGAAAGAACTACAGAATTGTGCGTCAGGAAGAGTTGGTGAATCTGGGATTCATTTCTCTTTCTTGTTCTTTCTCTTTCGAAAGTTCCGATTTGACAATGGAATTTGTACCTTCCCGTGTTGGCAATCTAGGGGTTTAAAATCGGTCCGTACACCATTTAAGAAAGGTTGAACGAACGTACAGCTATTGTGTTTGCTGGGTGAAGGATATTCCCCCTAGCTATAGAGTTCAACTGACGTGTTCAGCGATAAACTTTGCTATGCTGTCATACTGCTTAGAGATTATTTTTTTTTTGGTTGCCCATCTTTCTCGTCACAGTAGACGCATGCTCAGGTTAAAATGAAAACGAGTCTGCTTAAATATTGTGGTTCGCGTCATTCCTCAAATGTAACGAGATACCGTTACTCATTACTTGACCAAAAAAATAAGTAAGTACGCTACTCGTTTCTTTTAATGAAGGTAAGAAATACGTTACCCGTCACCAAAAGCATAACAAGGTAGAAGTGACTTGTTAACAGTAACGAGTTACATACATGTTTGTTCCTACACTTTTTGAAGGAAGATACGAAGCTATACATTAGTTTGACATTCCACAAACAACTTCTCTTCCTAGATAAGAATAAGCTTTTCCCATGCCATCTAATCAGAATGTTTCGAGGCATTAGGTTTACGAACTGCGTGTTACTTCTGTGGCAGATTTCAGTTTTTATGCTTATCGGACCAAGCAGATACCGGTGAAGGTCTATTTCTTGGTGTCAGATAATTCGATTAGTTGATATTGCTAGAGGTTCAAGACAAGGGAGCCATTACATTTCTGAAGAACAAATAAAAGTTTAACCGTAAGGTATAATGTATAGAAGTGCAAACAGACAGGAATGATAGGAAATAACACAGACGACAGGGACAGGCGATACTCTCAACTGATTAATGGCAAGACCGCTCAACGCTCATATGCACAACTCATCTAACCTTTAGATATCATATTACGCCAACAGCCAATAAACACTTTACAGACACCCGTCCGGATAAGTCACTTCTTCATCTAGCAGGCTAACAGATGACGCACTGACGCACTTGTCATTCTTCTTTTTAATTAAGAAAGCTTCTATAATCTCTCGCTCTGTTTTTTTTTTCGCTTTTTTCAAGGACGTTGTTGCCTCCAAAAAAGGTTTGAACCCACAACGCTTACAATGCTCAGACAGATGACCCCCCGAATTGTGGCGTACGGATAGTTTGTGTAGAAGAGTAGTAAGCTGGGCGAGTTGGTAAACGTTGAACATGGTTAAAAATCGCGCACCAAGATATGAGGACAAACGAGAAAAAAACACGGGTGGTCTGTGTTCCTTCCTCGTTTGTCCTCGTCTTTTTGTGCGCGATTTTTAACCATGTTCATAGTTTGTGTTCTCTTGCCCTGTCATTGAAACAGCGTCCTGTTTGTCTCATATACTTTCCCGCAACAAAGCGGCATTTTATAGATGACACTACTGACACAGTTAGTATATTGGCTTACATGTATTTTGGAGCAGAGAACTTTTTTTTTTATTCATCATTGGACATATCTTAACCAGTTTGCAGGGCGCAAAAAAGACAATGTTAAGATTGTATCTGTCGGCATTCTTTTTAATGTTGTGTGAAACTCCCTGCATTTGGAATGACATGTACTACTTTTAGCCATTTCTTTGTGATAAAACCATTCTGCTGATTCCTTTTTTTAAGCAGCCTTTTACACACATTAGAAATCAGTCATGAAGGGAACCCTGCATTCCGTAGCCGTTTAATTTGTATATCAAATCTGGTCAACATTTCGTGATTACAACCTTTTGCGAATTTTGCAATGAAGGCAGGTTAAAGGCGATTCCCCGCTTAATGAGCTTAGATGGAGCACTGTCAAACGACACAAGGTTTTTTTGTTTTTTTTTTGACCACGGTTTATACATCCATCAAACTTTGTCTACACAAACATTGATCATGAGATCTTAGAATCGGATGCGTTTGTCATCTTGCATCTTCCAAAATAACTACAGACCCCCTGATGCCTCTGTGAAGGTTCTGGCAACTTTCGCAACAACTTCATTCAAATTACAATCAGTCTCTAAAAGTACAAGTAAATTGTCAACATACCTAAACGCCTTTACTATATATTATTCTGCCAGACCTTCAGAAATCCGGTTGTCCAACGATGCGAAAAAATGTTACATATAAAAGGGCAAGCGAACACAAACTATCTGTACGCAACAATTCGGGGGGACATCTGTATAACCATTGCAAGCGTTGTGGGTGCGAACCGCTTTTGGAGTCAACGAAGTTTTTGAAAAAAAGTAAAAGAAGAATCAGGGCGGGAGATTATAGATGCCTTCTTTATTAAAAAAAAAAGAATGACAACTGCGTCAGCGCGCCATCTGTTAGCCGACAAGATAAAGACGTGACTTATCTAGACGGTTGTCTGTAACTTGTTTATTGGCTGTTGGCGTGTTTGATTTGTAAAGGGCAGGTGAGTTGTGCATATAAGCGTTGAACGGTCTTGCAATGAATCAGTTGAGAGTAACACCTGTCCCTGTTGCTTGTGTGATTTCCTATCATGCCTGTTTGCCTGCGTTTTTAAACCTTATACCTACCATAATCTAGGTAACCCAAACCAGAGCTTTAATAAAGTTAACGGTAACGTTGCCACAGCCAAGAAACAGCCTCTTTGAAAAACCGCGCACAAGGCGGGGGACTGGAGTCGTCCTAGCCAAAATAGGGCAAAAGAGTGAACAAAAAATTTGCTTCCTGATCTTCAAGTTTCGTTGTACGGTGCGACAGGATGCCACGTAAATAAAAAGACATTATTTTTTGTTGTTTTATTTAGGCGCCGCTTTTGTGGCAATTACAACTACTATGCTTTGCCGCAAACACTGGATGGCTTTGAACGGCTCCCAAGTAATATTGTCACGGGTGGTGACTAAAGACAATAGATAAACAGGAAGAAATAAACGTTTAATGTGGCGAACTTGTGCCAAAAATAAAAGAGTGCGAAATATAATAACAGAGCGTCGCGGGCGTCGAAGTCGGCGAAACCGCAGGATCGAGCGCTGGGGCAAGACTGACTCGACAAGGTCGCGAGCGGCGTCTTATCTAGAGCAAGTCACTATCTCGAAGATTCGGCGGAGAAGGTTCGAGCGTAGCGCGCTCGGGGCGAGAATGAACACGCACTTTCTAGAACAACATAAGCGGTGATAAACGATAGAAGTTATGTCCGGAGCAAGAATAAACGAGAAAGTTCTAGAAGTCCGTGACCCCTACGCGCGGCATTACTCCCCCCTTTAAAAGTGCATCGCCCCGATGCAACACAAAACAAAACAAAGCACGTAGAAAGAACGCCAAACAAAAGAGTCATTTGAAACACATAAGATCCACAGTCCTATCGAGCGTAGTACGGCTTCAGGCGCACGACGTGGATGACCTCAGGTCGTGGTGGGCGGCGTGACGATGTTCGTGTTCAGTCGGGCATCACCTCGTAGTTCAGCTTGTCGAGGCGACGAAGTACCTTGTATGGTCCAAAGTACCGTTTCAGCAGTTTCTCACTGAGGCCGCGGCGGCGGATGGGCGTCCATACCCACACCCTGTCTCCGGGCTGAAAGTGGACGTCCCTGCGACGAAGGTTGCAGCGGCCCGCGTCGACGCGCTGCTGGTCTTGAATCAGGAGTCGGGCGAGCTGGCGGACTTCTTCGGCCCGTTGAGCAACCACCTGGGCGTCGTCGCTCTCAGTGTCAGTTGGCTCATGGAGCAGCATCGCGTCTAGCATGGACGTTACTTTCCGACCATGTACCAACTTGAAGGGTGTGAATCCAGTGATCTCTTGAACCGCCGTATCGTAGGCGAACGTGACGTAGGGCAGCACCTCGTCCCACGTCTTGTGCTCTACGTCGACGTACATAGAGATCATATCGGCGATTGCCTTGTTGAGTCGCTCCGTCAGCCCGTTGGTCTGCGGGTGGTACGCAGTTGTACGACGGTTGCTGGTGTTACTGAGTCGGCGGATTTCTTGGGTCAGCTGTGCCATGAACGATGATCCGCGATCTGTAATCAAAACTTCTGGCGCGCCGTGCCGGAGGACGATGGACTCAATGAAAAACTTCGCAACTTCCACAGCAGTCCCCGAAAGAAGAGCTTTCGTTTCGGCGTGCCGCGTGAGATAATCTGTGGCGACGATGATCCAGCGGTTCCCCGACGTCGAAGGCGGAAAAGGACCAAGTAGATCCATTCCGATCTGCTGGAAGGGTGCAGTTGGAGGACAAATGGGCTGCAGGAGTCCGGCCGGCCTCGTCGGAGGTTTCTTGCGTCGCTGGCACTCGTGGCATGATCGTGTGTATAGGTGGACGGTCTTGGGGAGCTTGGGCCAGTAATACTTTTCACGAATACGGGCCAGTGTCCGGCTGTAACCAAGGTGTCCGGACGTCGGGTCGTCGTGGCAGGCTTGGAAGATCTCCTCTCGAAGGTCACCCGGGATTACCAGTATCCACGGCGAATTACTTTCCCCAAAGTTCTCTTTGCAGAGTACACCTTGTCGAATGGCGAAGGTGGGCAGGGTTCGTGAGAAAACGCGGCCCTTAGCGAAAAGTCGTTCAAATTCAGTAAACTCGAAGTGTACTGAAGTATACTAAAAGTATACTTTCAGTGCGGTCTTTGTACTGATTGTATACTTTAAGTGTACTTAAAGTATACTTCCAGTAAAAATGGCGGAGGACTGAAAGTATACTCGTCCGTACAAAACTAGTACATGTAGTAGAATCGTAGTGCCCACGGTGAAAAGTAGTTCAAAATTAGTATACAAGGAGTGCACTCAAGTGTACTAAAGGCTTACTTTCAGTGCTTGCAGTCGGCGTACTCAAATTATAGTAATGGGTATGTGTATATATATATATAGATATATAAAGTGCGATTGTTAACATCAGCACACTAAAAACGCGATAGGTCGATGCCGTTTTCACAGAATATTTGTGGGGCTCGGTGGACATTAGATGAGTAAATAAACGTCACAGTACGTTGTCTAATTAGCTTTTTTTTAATTGACAGTGTAATTGACCATGTTGAATTTTCAATTTTAAAGGGGCTATGAATAAACTCTAGCCCTACTGAAAAAATTTGCGAAAAGGTGACGAGTTTTGGGTAATTCATAGCTATGAATAACTCAAAATAATCCGGTGTTTTTGTAATGCAGGTCTCAGCGTAACTATACGCTGTTTCAGATATCTGCATCCACGGCAATCAAAAAGACAGGAGGCAAAAGAAACCACGGCAAATAATGGGGACATAAGATCCTCCACCTTGCATGGTCGCATGCAGCGCAAATCAACTTCCGAACAGCGTAAGCGAAGTGATGTTATGAATGGACGCTCGCTCTGAAATTGGCTGGAGAAATCGGCGCCTTTATGCAACAACCTCAAGCTTTCACCGAAAGTGTTTCATGGTGTAGATTTATCTTGCAAAACTCTAAGGACATCTCAATTCACGTGAAAAGGGATTGACAATTGCAACAACGAACAACACCGTCGATCGAGATTTCCACACTGTAAAAAATCGACGTAAATTTAACGTGTCTTTCCCTCGTCAAAAAAGACGGGCACGCTTATTGTTTAAAAACACAAGGTTACCCTCATTATTTATGTGCCGCGAGAGCCGATCCTTTCAGAAAAGCCGAAATACCAGCGCTGCCAGCATGCGATGATGAATCAAAATAGCCTTGGCGACAAGGGAGAAATGGCTTCAGATAGTTTCGGTTTTACACTAAAAAATAAAACTGAAAGTTTAGATAAAACCTAAGATAGACTAAACGGTTTGTTAATTTTTTACGAATATAATAAAGTAACATTATTATTATTAATATATTGATTTGCATAGTTTTGTCTTAAAAAAAAGGAAAAAAGAACAAAAAGAAGACACTTTTTAAAACTGCGCAAGACCATCGCTATTGCAATCAGCTTCCGTTCGGCCGCCGTTGGAATTCCGGAGAGTTCGAGCATCGCTTCCTTTTTACGTTTTAGCCGTTTTTGCGGATATTTTAGATACCTTACTTACGAATACCGTGTTCAATAATAGCAAGCGATTACTGAGAGCTGTGAGACACAGCGTCGCAAGTGGCGGATAGTCATGGCCGACTGGTGCAAGCGAAGGTGAGGAAGTTCCTTTTGTTTCTGCGAAGTGCGCCGCTGTTTCAAACTTTGTCTTGTACCGTGTGCTTGCTAAGCTATGCTGGACTCTCACTATGCTCTACCCGGTTTTATTTCCTTATTTGAAAAGAGCGTATCTTCAAAATTTATGGCTCTCTCCGCAGAGTGAGAAAGATTCGCGTGCGGCGGAACCGAGGGCCAGCCGAGGGCCTGTCCTGGGCGCCGTCCCTACGACGGTCGCCCGACGAGGCTTTTGCGGGGCGTTCAAGTACAGTCTGACGGCAGTTCAAGCAATCACAGGTCAAGCTAGTTCTGAGGTGTGGTTCCAATTGTCTCTCGTCAACGATTTGTTTCATAAAGCGTTAGCGTGAAAAACGTTACAAGAGCGAGCAGCATGATTTCTTGCCCGTGCTGATGCCTGTGCCGTAGAGACGGACGATCTCTGCGTATGCCGAAGCGGCACGCTTTCCAAGTTTGCGATTTTGTGTTGTGAATAAAGTGAGTTTCTATGTCACGTTTCTTAGTGGCGGCGAAAGCCGCTACAAAAGGCAGAGCAGCTAGAAAAAGCAAAAGCATGAAAATAATGTTAAAAGGACCTGAATATTCGATGGAGTTGAAAGACTACCAACGTACCAGCTCGCCCAGTTATTCTTTGTCAAAGAATAATAACTAATACTAATATATTAAATAAATGCCAACTTTTAATTGGTTAGAAATTTATAACTGATGCAGTACAGCCCTACCCTGCTCTAGTGCTTTTATGATATCAGATAATGTGTAAATATATAGGATAGTTCATAGCAACCATTTATGTCCGACCCATTATATTGAATATTTTCTCTAAAAGCTCGAAGTTATATAAAAAAGTACTTATCATAAATCAAGCCGCACCACTGATTGTGTAATAGCGTATGACTTGTATGTGTGTTCACAGCAAAAGAAAAGGAGGCATTAAGAAAATGCCAATCATTTTGTTTGCTCTGTGTTAGAGCTTGTTTCAGGTATCAGGTTTTCAGAAACGATATTGCCCGATTTTCCTCGCCCTTTTGTCAGGATGAAGTTGTTACTATCTTGCCTTCCTCACATAGTGGTCCTTTGAGCGAATTATGTGATGTTATGTCATAGAGTGGCCATAGGCTAATTTTCTCTTCTCTTTTTACGCAGGATGCAATGGCATACCATCATCACAAAGGAGAGTGTACAGTGAGGCAGGCTCGGAAACTTGAATAAAGTGATAAGTAGGATTTCAATTTCTGTCTTATCAATTACGTGAAGAACACTGACCATAATGTTTGTATGCTACACATACATACTTTCAGTTGAAAAATGCAGTGCACCTCTTCTTTATGGCTTTTCTCACACAGTTTCAGAAGACGCCGGTACGTCATTCTCACGAGGAATAGAGCTGCCAAAGATTTCCTCGTTAATTTCCTGACTCATTTTTAAGAGTGCATCTCCCGGTGGTGGCGCCTCTGCATTATCATCATCAATTGAGTTCTCAACAGCGTTTCTTAACATTTCACGAGAATGGACCTGTATAAGATGAAATTTCACAGGTTGGAATACAGCCGTTCAAAGAAACACCTTTGAAAAGTCAGCTTTTTAAATGCAGGCGGTGATTTTTCTGGTTAATTTGAGACCGTGCTTTCCATTCAAAACGCCCGACATACACGGCGTCCCAGATAACTTGCACCATACTTAAGAAACACCGGAGGGCTGGGCAGGAGTGAAATCAACTGTCGTTAGCAAGTGTCTTGAGAAAGTGCACAGATTTTTTTAATGCGCCTGGTTATGTAAATAACTAAGATTATTGAGCTAACCTTTCGAATATTCTTTTAAGGGCCAAGATGTTAATTGTAAAGTTGCCGGGCGCATTGAGAAACACCCATTTAAAGTGTTTGAAACATAATACGTTTTCGTGCTTTTTTCCGGCCTTCAAAGCACGCACATTCGCGGCGCGCTCGCACACCGTTATTGGGGAAGCGAGTTGTCACGCGGTATTTTTTTGTATTTCGCGGGCGTTTTTCTGAAGGCTAGGAAAAAGGAGCATGCAAAGCGCACCTTGTTGAAAATGGTTTAATTGGGTGTTAATGCGCTCTACAACTTTCCATTTCACACCTCGGCTTTTAAACGAAGATTTAAAAAGTTAGCTTGTTACTCTTAATTAAGTAAATAGGCGCACTAAAACAATTTTGTGCACTTTCGCAAGAGACTTTCTAACAGCGTACAGTCGGTTTCACTCCCGGAGAACGCTCCGTTTTCTTTTCTTTTTTTTTAAGTTTGGTGGAAGTTATCTGGGACACTCCGCATATATGTACTGGTAGTGTACATTTAGTACACTAAAAGCATACATGAAGTGTACTAAACGTGCACTTATAGTATGCTAAAAGTACACTCGAGGTGCGCTTATGGTATACTACATATGTACTTGGGGTGTACTAAAGGTACACTATTTTGTTTCATAAAAGTGTGAAACAAGTACGATTTCAGTACATACCCTAAGTTCACTACTAGTATACTTTCAGTATACTTTCAGTATACTGATTTTGAACGACTTTTCGCTAAGGGGGGGCACGGTACTCCCGCGCCCTTCCAGGTGCTGAATTAATGCGCGCAGCTCATTATCGTTTCGTTGACGTCGTGCTAGGTCGTCGTTGGTCACTGCTCCTAGGAAGCACTCGTCGTCATCGTCGTCGCTGCTGCCGGAAGGTGTTTCGACAGGGGCCCTGGACAAGCAGTCGGCGTCGCTGTGCTTGCGGCCTGACTTGTAGACTACAGTCATGGTGAACTCCTGTAGTCGGAGACTCCATCGAGCGAGGCGTCCTGAAGGGTCCTTAAGGTTCGCAAGCCAGCAGAGCGAGTGGTGGTCTGTGACTACGCGGAACGGGCTCCCGTACAAGTACGGGCGGAACTTCGTGATTGCCCAGACGACCGCAAGACACTCCTTTTCAGTCGTGGAGTAATTTCTCTCTGATTTGGACAGCGTCCGACTTGCGTAGGCGATGACTCGCTCGGTGCCTTCTTGTACTTGAACCAGTACCGCTCCAGGTCCTGCATTACTAGGGTCCGTGTGAATCTCGGTTTCCGCATCCTGATCAAAGTGCTCTAGGACAGGAGGAGTCTGGAGTCTTCGCTTCAGCTCGCCGAATGCCTGCTGCTGCTCCTCGGCCCATTCGAACTTCTGGGCGTCCTTCGTCAGGTTTGTGAGCGGTGCGCAAATCCTAGCGAAATCCCGAACAAAGCGTCGATAGTAGGCACAAAGTCCGAGAAATCTTCGCACGGCCTTCTTGTCTTTCGGCACTGGGAATGCCGCGACGGCGCGAGTCTTCTCGGGGTCTGGGCGGACGCCTTCGTTACTAACCACGTGGCCTAGGAACTTCAGTTCGTCATAGGCGAACCGACACTTTGACGGCTTCAGGGTGAGTCCGGCGCTCCGTATGGCTTGGAGAACTGCTTGGAGTCGTCGCAAGTGTTCGTCGAAGTCGCTGGAAAACACGACGACGCCGTCGAGGTAGACGACACAGCTCTGCCACTTCAGCCCTGCCAGCACTGTGTCCATGACACGCTGGAAAGTTGCTGGCGCCGTGCACAGTCCGAAGGGCATCACTTTGAACTCGTACAGTCCATCCAGCGCGACGTAAGCTGTCTTTTCTCGGTCCCGTTCGTCGACTTCGATCTGCCAGTAACTGCTCTTCAGGTCCATCGATGAGAAATATCCAGAGTGGCGCAGCCGGTCAAGGGTGTCGTCGATGCGGGGGAGTGGGTAGACATCTTTCTTCGTCACCGCGTTCAGCTGCCGGTAGTCCACGCAGAACCTTAGCGTTCGGTCCTTCTTCTTAACCAGCACGACTGGCGAGGCCTACGGACTATTTGAAGGTTGGATTATGTCGTCTCTCAGCACCTCTTGAACTTGCTCCTGGATTTCCTCCCTTTCTTTAACAGAGACTCGGTACGGCGACCGATGCACAGGGCGTGCGTCGTCCTCGGTAACGATGCGGTGCTTCGCAACGGCGGTTTGGCGTACCTTCGACGACGTCGCAAAGCAGTCGCGGTATTCGGCGACGAGGTTAAGCAGCTGCCGTCGTTTCGGGCCCGGAAGCTTAGAGTCAATGTCGAGCTGCGCTGGCAACGCACTGTCTGGCTGAGGCGGTGAGGATTCGTCAGTAATCGCGGTGATTTCGGCGGGGTTTCGGAGTTCCTCCATGTAGCCCACGGCTGCACCTTTCGTGAGGTGTTGCGTTTTGTTTCGGAAGCTCGTCACGAGGGCCACAGTCCGCCCATCCTGAAGTTCAGCTACACCCCTTGCGACCCCTATTTCTCTTCCCAGGAGCAATTGGAGGCTTCCGTCGACAAGAACGTCGCCGCAGGAAGCTGTATCGGCCACGACGGGTACGACAACACTTGATCGCAGAGGCAGGTTCACGTGGTCGGCGGCGACTCGGACGGCGGGTGACGCTCTTTGGGATTTCTCTGAAGGCGGAACAGGCTTCCGCAGCGTCAATCTGTTCTCACCCAGGTCGATGACAGCGCCGTATTCGCACAGAAAGTCCATGCCGAGAATGACATCTCTGGAGCTGTCTTGTAGAACGACGAATTTCACAGGGCACGTTTCGCCGTGAATTTCGATGCGAGCAGTGCAACTTCCGACAGGCGTGATAACGTGTCCTCCGGCGGTTCGAATTTGTGGTCCTCCCCAGGGCGTCGTAACTTTTCGCAGGCGGCGAGAGAGCCTCCCACTCATGACTGAGTAGTCTGTTCCGGTGTCCACGAGTGCCGATGCGTCGTAGCCGTCGATAACAACATTTAGGTTGTTGGACACCGTTGCAGTGGCTTCGTTGCGATGCGTGGCGTCGGGGGAGTTTGAGGGCCCCGGCATTTTTGGAGGCTCTTTACTCTGGTCGTCTTCGGCAACGCCACCTCCAGGCGTTGTCATACTTAGTTTTCCCGACGAGATAGGGGGGATAGGCTGTCCCGACGAGAGCGGCGGAAGGGCGAGAGCGCACGTCGTGGCGAAGGCGAACGGGAACCTCGGGGTCGAGTCGGCACCGGAGACAGGGGTCGTCGGAGGTATTCTTCAATGTCACGAGGGCGTTCACCGTACCTTGGGCGAGGGTCGTTTGGCGCAAACCCTCGTAGGCCCATTTGACGATAGGGGCACCTTCGATAGACGTGGTCGGCCTCACCGCAGTGGTAGCACAGCGGTCGCCTGTCGGCCGTCCGCCACACGTCGGTCTTCCTCGTCGAGGGTTGCTCCGGACGGATGTACTGGGCCTGTCCTTCCTGACGTCGAGGATACTGTGGCATCGGAGGGTCTCGTCGGGGTGGTGCCGTTTTCTGGCGGTTAGCTTGCGGCGGTCGTCGGGCCATGGCTGCGTAGCTCAGCGTTGGTTCCTCTGGCGTCGTCGTTTTGGTGGAAATTTCAGGCTGGACGGCTCGGTGAAGCTCCTCTCGGACAACCTCGGCGAGTCTTAGAGAGGACGGGCTATCTGCAGCCGGGAGCATCTTGCAGAGTTCTTCCCGGACGACTTCACGGATGATGTCGCGTATGACGGGGAGGCTAGGGCTGATGTCGTGGCCCAATGCAGAAGAAGCAGCGATGCTCGAGTGCCGATGGTAATGGTTGGCTCTTGCGAGGAGGGCACGTTCCATGCTTGTAGCTTCCTTGACGAAATCTTCAACGGTGGCTGGAGGGTTGCGGACGAGACCACCAAAAATGTCATCCTTTACGCCTCGCATCAGGATCTGCAGCTTCTTTTCGTCAGTGGCTTGAGGGTCGGCACGAGCGACCAGGCGCAGAACATCCTCAACAAAACTGGTGATCGTCTCGTTTGGGCCCTGGGACCTCATTCGAAGAAGGTCCTCGGCCCTCTCCCGTCGGTACTGGTTGGTGAATGTCCGTCTCAGCGCATCCTTGCAGGCGGTCCACGAGGTCAGGGAAATTTCGTGATTTTCGAACCAGTGCCGGGCCGTTCCTTCGAGCGCGAAGTAAAGATTCTGCAGGCGCGGTTCCTCCGTCCATTGGTTGTGCTGGGCCACTCGCTCGTATTGTAGTAGCCAGTCCTCGACGTCTTCGTGGGCGCCCCCGTGGAAAGGCGTCGGGGTGCGGGGTGCGACGGGCAGGTAGATGAAGGCAGGAGCGGCCGGGGTCTGCGACTGGTTGGCCATCATCGTCTTCTTTGGCCTGGGCTGGTCCGGCAGCAGACCAAATTCAGGGGACTGACCTCTGGTACGGCGGCTTCTTCGGGCTTCGGCGTCTTCGGCGAAGGGTAGCCTTCCGGGGCTGAGCAGGTCGCTTGGCCGGGATGCTTTGGAGGGGTACGATTGACGGGCATAGAATAGAATACCCCGCACCTCCACCAATATGTCACGAGTGGTGACTAAAGACAATAGATAAACAGGAAGACATAAACGTTTAATGTGGCGAACTTGTGCCAAAAATAAAAGAGTACAAAAGATAATAACAGAGCGTCGCGGGCGTCGAAGTCGGCGAAACCGCAGGATCGAGCGCTGGGGAGAGACTGACTCGCCAAGGTCGCGAGCGGCGTCGTATCTAGAGTAAGTCACTATCTCGAAGATTCGGCGGAGAAGGTTCGAGCGTAGCGTGCTCGGGGCGAGAATGAACACGCACTTTCTAGAACAACATAAGCGGTGATAAACAATAGAAGTTATGTCCGGAACAAGAATAAACGAGAAAGTTCTAGAAGTCCGTGACCCCTGCGTGCGGCAATATTATTCAGATCAGATCAGGTTTATTTTTCTCAAAGGTATCCCTCGGGATACATTACATGAGGGGGGAATAAATACAGCATTCAATGAACAATAACAAAAGGTAAACAGCAAAACAAACGAAAAAAACATTAATCGATCACACTTTACAAATGAGAATTACAAATGTCGCGAAATTTATTGGCATTAATTTCATGGACGATGTGAGCGGGTAAGGAATTCCAGTCGCCAATAGCAAGTAAACTGGGGGGATTTTGACATTTGATAGTTCTGGAGAAGAGGGGCTGAATTTTTATCGGATGACCGTGGCACTTTGAAATGTAAGATGAATCTTGGAGATAGAAGCGACGAAATTCAGATGATGAGTAGTAAATGCCATGAAGGAAAGTAAAACGGGTTAGTTTAGTTCTAGTGGTTAGAGGTTTCAACTCCAGGTTGGTTTTAATAATAGTGACACTCGAGGTTCATGAATAGTCATGCTATTTGTAGCGTGATGCCTTGTTTTGAACGAATTCGAGCCTGTTAAAAAGGTATGCTCGATAAGGCCACCAGATGATGTTGGCGCCAACATATCTGATTATAAAACAATATCAGGGGAAGGCGACGCTAGATGCATAAATGAAGGGATGACTACTTATGACAACTTTTTCGATCGGGTGCCGGCTTTACGACCTAGCCAGTGCGCATAGTAGCAATATGTGTTCAGGCAGAAACATGGCGTGCAGCTCGTTGAAGTGCCAAGGTTAAAGGACATATTTCAGTGGATACATTTCGCCACTTCGAAATGAAGTAGCGGCGCCATACCTTTAGGCAAAGCGACCTTACAGTGCCTAAACGCTCAAGTGAAATCTGCCCCTTATTCTTCAATTAAATTTAAACAGACAGCGCAACGTAATGTGTAGAACTACGTGTGTGAGTGACAATAGGCATTACAAAAAAATATTGAAAACATGTTACATTATACGTTTTACGTTGCAGCGATAACATGGCTTATACTCGTAGCTGGTGTAAATGCACTCCGAATAGAAGGTGGTGTTTTTCCATGCGATAACATTCCTTTCGGCTCGCGCTTATGTCCCTGCCCCCCTCCTTTTCCCCCCAAAGCCCATAAAAAAATATAATCTAAAAGGGCTGACTTGATATCGGGCATATTTCAGAGACAGCGTTCATCAATTATTTCCTTTTGCAACGGTAATGACTTACCGAAACTAGACACTAAGATAAGAGTGAAATAGAAAAGCAAAGTGACATTTATGCTACAGCGTTTGCATCACAATGATAAATAGTGGCTAAACTATTCCGTTCAACGCTGTTTCTTTTTTTTTGTGCGTCTTATTTCTTGGATTGTTTCACTCTTTATTCAATTCATCAATTGTGATTTGCGTTCGAGGTGTCATATTTAAGAAATACAAAATCGTTATCTCCAAGTAACCATGTTGCACCTTAATCTCGTGGTCTACTTTTCGCGAGTATTCTTCTGCTTGTTTATTTTTCAATATGAATCATATTTATACGCACACTATGCAGTATACTTTGCCCTAGGCATACATTAAGATAATCTTTTATCGGCTGAGCAATGTTCTCCTGTCCTATAAACATGAGCTTTTGGCGACCCCATTCGAGAATAAAGTAAAAAAATACACCACACAGAAGGCCTCAATGTAAGAATAAATGCTTGCTACACTTGTCTCCTTCGCAGTGACGCACTCGCCCACGAAATTTTATATTAAAGTCTTAATTTTTCTTTCGTACAGTAGCACAATTGATGGTCGAGCTGAAACCGGCTTCAAGCCTTAACTTTGCTTCAGTTTTTAAGCGAAAACAATACGCTGCAGACGCCACGTCCCGGGGACTTCTTTCGTGTTTTTCACGTGGTGACGTCGAGCGACAGGGCTTTGAGGATGTTACTATTGCGACCGAATTTGGGGGACATAAATGGCGCTTGTAGTGTTTGCAGAGGAAGAGGTGTAAATTTCGTAATCTTTGTTATTTCTATCAACATTAGGTGCGTGAGAGGCAAACACTTATACACACAATCAAAATTTCGCGCAAGAAATATTTTTCGTCCTTTCTTCTCTCTCTCGTTTTCCCTCTCTTTCTTGTACAAATTTCGCTCTTTCGTACAATGTGCATCCCATCTATCTTTCCGGCATACAATGATCTCTATATAACTTTGTCTCTCTCTCTCTCTTTCCCCTTCATGGAATGCGCTTTCTTTGTCTTCCTTCCTTTCTTTACATTCTTTCACCTTTTTCTTTCTCTACCTTCCTCACGATTTTTTTCTCTCTCTTTGCCCGTTTCTCTGTTTCTATCCCGTAGTTCCTGTATTATGTTTATATTCTTTCTATTCCGTCTCTTTATTTTCTTTCCTCCCACATCTCTCTCTCCCTTTTTATAGTCTTTGTTTCTCTTTTTTTCGTAACTCTTTTTGTTTCTTTTCTCTTTCACCCTTTCTGACAGACACATTTTCTAATTTTGGCCCGCTCTCTTTCTTCTGCCTCTCTTTTTTCCCTAAATTCTCCACACCAGAACGTAGCTCACCAAGAGAAGCCGACAAAGAATACCGATCGACCTCTTCACAATTGTTACACAGCGGAGAAATCATTGGCGGACCATCTTTCACCACAAATAAAGCCGGCCACAAACTGTACCTAACCTTTATTTCCAGAAAACGAGAGCAGATTTAAACGCCATAGGCGTTCTGTTGTTTCTGTTGTAGTATGGAACCAAAGCTCTGTGACCTGCGTGGAATCAGCAATATTTATTTTTCCACCGTCGCTGTTTTATGATCAGAAACTAACGGACCGGAACATTTTGGAGCAGTCTATATAGCTTGTTGGGACTACACATCTAAGCGACTCTCTTATGTTTATTAAGACATTTCTATGCTGCTTGGTATTATTGGAAAGGGAGTCGATTTGATCTCCAAGATATATATGGGGTCAACCGAAGTCATAAATCTGCGTATTCCCAACACAAGGTGCCCATCAGGGGAAGGGACTATGATAGATAAACGTTTCAAAAAGCGGAGATACAATTCACAATAACGGGACACAATAAATTGATTGTTACCCATCGGGTGAAGCTTTATGTGGGCACGCGCGTTTTTATAAAACTACGTGGTTAATGTTTTCATTTGTTTTTTTAATAAATGTTTTAATCTTAGATTAAGGAACTGCTGAACTTCCCTGGTTTAGTTGGACATCAACCAATCCACCGTTTGCTTTCAGGACTTCTGTGCTGTTCGCAAGGCTGGTATTTATGTGTAAGGCAAGAAAACATGTTTATTGTAAGTTTTTGTATATATGTTTGGGAAAAGGGGGATATTTGAATATTGATATGAATGATAGTATTTACAATACTAGTCTGCCCACTGATTTCTACGACGATTGCGGGATCGCGCTTCCCCGCTCCGCGATGGACCTTTTTCCAGTAAGGAGTGCCTCATGACGGTTTCGCCGCGAACTACAAATAGAGGGCAACCGGACTCGCCTTCTCCCATAGGAACAGATTAGTGTCGCAAGAAAACAGTGCCCCCCAAGAATGGCGAAAGGGCGGTGAAGGTCAGGGGAAAAGGGTGTGCGCGTGCGCAGACGCTTACTGGAAAAAGGTCGACATATTTTCTGGTCGTTCCCCATAATCTGCAAAAGTTGTTGTTTTGCACGTTCCTAAATGCATCTACGACCGTTTACATCAGGTTTTAAGAAAAAGCTTATTCGGCAAACGACAGCGAACGAGCGGAAACGTGCCTTCCAGAACGCTGCCGCCCAGGCTCCGCCACTTTTACCTGGCGGAGTTTTTTGAGACACAAGATTGCCGTCCGGTGGCCGCATTCGCGGAGCTACAACAGAAACAAAAAGCGCGTTCCAGCAATTGTCATAAAGATCTGTAAGTCTGCCCCTACACTTGTAGTGTTAGTACCTGGTACTTTTGTTTATTAATTTTATGCATATATTTTTTTTCCGACCTTTGGAGGGTTGCAGAGGACACTAAGCAGGAACGTGTTTTTTACTTATTCGTTTTCATCAACTTCTTACACTGTAAAACTGTAGTCTCAGGTATTTTCTTAGAAGATATATTCTGATTGCTTTGACATATGAATGTTATCTCGATAATTTATGTAATGCGATATAAACAAACCAAAAGCGAACTTATTACAAGTATTTTCTTTTTCCTTCCGGGATCTGTTTCATGCGATTGCAGTTGAAAGAAGAGTGTTTTCGAAATCATGTTGCATTGGTTTGTTCTTTCTTTTGTATTTTACGAGAAATTGATTAAAAATGTGTAGTCTTTATTAATTTATATTCAACGATCTGTCGCTCCCGCGCCAAACTAGTTCGTTGCCAGGTTTTCGATGTTGTTTGTTTTTTGGTGGGTTTTTGGTCATCCTGCGAGTGTTTGTTATGCCGTAGCTTCCCTCTTCGGTTTACTTATTTTGAGCCGTTTTGTTGGTATTTACGACTAGAAATCTAACGTTCAACTTTTATTTCTAACTTCGAAATAGACTCTGCTTTGAAATGGAGGAAGTTTGCATCAAGAAAGTTAAACCAATGTTGAAGGCATCTTGGCCAGATGTCGGAAATCTAGACTTTATTTTTCTTTTTGCTTTTATAAGTAGTCTGCTTCTTATTATTTCATACTATTTTCTTGTTTTAATTTGATTTTTCTTCACCGTGTGTTTGATGAAATTTCTAAAATACAGAGGGCAACTTGATATGACGCAACTATAACAAGTACGATAACACAAAATCGTTAAACAAAAGGTAAAAAAGAAGGGTCAGATGGGCAGTGCTGTTCAATCCGAGGTACCTAAATTCCCCATGGTCAATCTATTACCGTGGCCTGACTGCACTTGGTTTCATCGAGTGTCCAGAGACAGTTAAGCTGGAAGAACATACTAAAAACGAAAGGGCAACGCGCACTCATTTCACTTTATCAGTTTAACTGGTGATAGGACACTCAAACATAAAAAGATTACAGTCACTTAAAAGTTGCACTTGTGGCGCTGGTGGGTCGAACCCGCATGCTTGTAGCGTCGTCCGCGCCACGACTTACCGTGAAGGTGGAGATTTCCCAACTCTACCCCGAAGGACGACGCAAGACACATCGTCCCCACTGTTTAGAGAGCCTCCATGAGGTTGCGCCACCCGCATGGGCATGCTGCGAAGAACATGAGCTCCCGGACTGCATCGACACTGATGATTACTCGAGCGTTCGCGGTCACACGGGTAATGGTCGCCATCTTGAAATACTGTGCGAAATGCAGTATTGCACGCGTTACTTCAAAACAGGAACAAAAGATCGTTTTTTGGTTCCTTCTCAATCTCTGAACAACTTCCCGTGACAAATTCTAGTGGTTTGAAAAGAGCGGACTCCCATTAAACTTCTAAGTCTCGAACGTGTCTTTACTTTAACATTATGTTCGTGTATTTACATGGAATATTGTGCTGTCTTATCAGTAGACAAAATAAAGCAAGCATGTGAGAATATCTGCATCGAACAACGTGTCGAGTCGCCACGACCAGATTTATTACAGTTATTTGCATTCGACTATCTCTACAAAATGTCCCCGTCTCTTGATGTCGGAGGTTTAAATAGTCACATTGAAAAGCCGAAATGCCTACTAAAGTTAAGGAAACTTTGACGTAAATCGACAAAAAAAACAAAAAAAAAACGCCGTTTCCCCTGCCGTTCTCTCGAATATGTAACGAGTCGACGTTCCTGTTTTACCGGTGCAGGACAGAACGGCGGCACTCGTCCGTTCCTCCTACAATGAACGCGTTCTATGAACGACGTTGCTTGGAACGCCGTTCTGTACAACACTGGAAATTTATAGTTGACCGAAAACGACAACGCAAAAAAGCACTTGGAAGTCGTCGCCTTCTTCGCGGGAAGTCCGATGTGAGAGCGCCAACCACGTCATTTCGCAAATACACGCCACTTCCAGCTTGATTAGACGTGTGCCGCGGTTATTCACCGTATGCCGCAGTTATCCTTTCACATAAGGAGAATAGATTGTATTCTGAGCTGGAACGAAAATGCGTTACGATGCTCTCAGTTCTGCACTTTCTTGAAGCAGAAAAAAAAGCGCTTCGGACGTAATATTAAAAGCCGTGGAAAATTATTCGGAGTGCGGATTTGTGTGCTTGACAGTGTTTAGCGTTATTTTGTTGCGTTCAAGTTCAGAAATATGGAAATCAACCTGTTCCAAACGTGTAAAACGTGTCCGCTTCAGATGAGAAACAAGAATCAAGCAAAGAATAAAACACTAAGGAAGAGGACAGACAGTACAATTATTTCAACTAGCAATGGCCATTGACAAGGACAGGCAGCACACTTCAAAGAGCTCCGCTGTCTGGCCTTGTCCTCAGGTGTTTTTAGTGCGAAAGCATTGACTGTGCCATGGAGCGGAACCGGCGGCGTATGTAACCGCAACCAGCTCGAGGAGCCGGTGGCGTTTGCAACCGCGAAAAAACGCTAATGAAATTCACAGGAACCGGCAGCGTCTGTATCCGCTGTAGTAACCGTGAAAAACGTGAAAGAATTTCCCAGCGAAACGGCTCCTATCCATTGGCTGGGACAGGAATAGTTCGAAAGAACTATTCCTGTCCCAAAACGTCCTGTCTAGTTCTACCTTCGTTTTGTCTGTCCCTGTTGTTTTGGCGTATTACTCCATGACAGGAATAGTTCGAAAGAACGCCACCCCACAGAGAAGCCCTCTTCTTGGCGCTCCGGCCCGCACGCCAGCAGGGCCGTTTATTGGGAGAGTTTGGTCATTTGTTGGTTTGAAAAGTAGAGCCTCTCGTGGGTAACCACAGGCCGCGAAACTGCTTCCAGTGGTGGTCTTCAGCTTTAAAAATGCGACTCGACTAATTTAAGCCGATTTAGCGTCGCTAGAGTTAAGAGGTGTAACTTTAGGTGACTGAAAACTTCGTGCATGTGAGGTTTTTGTCACGCCATATTCAACGGTAGAATAAACAAATGTGCGCTCCAAACCAGCGCAAACTGAGTAGCAGCGATCATTGCTGCTGCGAGATTGAACGGTCCTAATTCACGCTTTAAATACCATTTCCAATATTGTAACTTCGGGGTCTACCGATTCGTCGTCGCTGTGTGTCAGTTTTAGTCTTTGCTCTAACCACGGAGAGAATATTCGGCACTGGAGTTGGCTTTTGCTCCGCCAATTGATCAAACTCTCCCAATATATGGCTCTGCACGCCAGGAAGGAGCGCGCCGGCCGCCGATCTAGTGTTAGTCCTCGGCAGCAAGGGAGGAAGAGAAGGGGGGGGGGGGGGGGGGTAGCTTCTACTTGTTTCGACGCCGAAGAATATGGCGGCGCCTGAGGCATTTATATCGTCAGCAGCCGCAACATCGGGAGTAGCGAAACATGGCTGTCAACACCACCAGTACACCACAGCCGAACTATGGGAGTAGAAGAACGACATTTGTGCTTTCGCATTCACAACTCATAAAAAGTGCTTAGGTGTCCTCGGAATTTTTTTTCTTTCATTATTTCTTGCATTTTCACCAACCCGTGCATCATTATTTGTGTTGATGAGGAATTTTACTGGTTACGTGCATCGCGTAGTAGTGATCACGAGCTCACGCAGTTAAAATGCTCGTCCAGGTTCAAAACGTGCAAGTGCAGAACCCACAATGCTTGGGTCCTGCACTCTATTTCGCTGGAAGCGGCGTTAAACGTTAAGAAATCGCGCTCATAACATTTGCTACGTTTGATATCGTTTCGTCGCCGTTGCAAACTGTACGGTCGTTTTCTTGTTTCAGTGACCGGCACAAGTTCGGCCTATTAAACGTGTATTTTTTATTCTCCTTTTCCTTCACCTTCTATTTTAATTAGTAGCAGTCTATACGTTTCTTCCTTTTTCGTTCCACTGTTGTTGTTTTTTCTCTTCACCCGGTCGTTCTTATCTTTCATGGTTGTTTTAACGGTCTTTTTTAGAGATGCAATTTCTTTCGTTTTGTTTCGTCATTTCTGAGTTGTTAGTCCCTGTTCTTCCGATTTCTGCACGACGAAATGTGGGCGACCGCTCAAAGAATCCTTTCATGCCAACAAGCCGCGACAGGTCCCGCCTTAACAGGCACGTGTGGTGACGTGTTGGACAGTGCTTCACGTAGCCAGCTTCTTCGAGGCGACCTTCGGGACACGGGGAGGTCTTCGCGACCGAAGCTGAACTGTGTCCCGCCTCTCTCTGATTTGGGCCTTCCTGGTTCCAGAATTGTACCCCGGCGAGTCTCCGAACTATAATAGTAGGCCGTAGATGAGCGGACGGTCGACGTGAATTCATAACAAACGCGAGAAAAAGTTTGACGCCTTTTCTTAGCAGGGTTAGTATCTAGCAGACTTTTTCGGACGTATGAACGCCGTGGTTCTACAGAGTCTACAACCCAATGCAGGCTGTTCGCTGCCCTTCTGTCTTTACATTATTTTTCCACTTCCTTTTTCGTTCCATTTCTGGTTAACATATTTTTTTTTATCATTTATTGGGTACAACTAGGTTGGCAACATTCGTGCGGACAGCCTCTACGCTTTCCTTTTTAACGCATCCCCTTTTTTTCGCTTATTTGAATATTCAAAAAATATTTCTCACTTTTTGACGGATTTTCTTTTAAGTAACGAGTGAGTGCTACGTTTTTCGGTGTATCAAAATACAAAAAAATCTGAAGCATGTAAAATTTGTGTTAGTAACATGCATAACATGGTTGATAACAAGGTTTACGAATGCCGAGCTGCCGCTTTATTTTAAGTTAGAACTTCTGTCTGGACGCTACTTCCAGTTCTGATTTCTTTTTCTTTATGTATGTTTGCCATGTTTAGAGAGCTGGCGTACTCCTAGGCTAACAAAAAAGAAACAGACATTGTTCGTGAACACGAAACAAACACCTCTTTAGAAATTTTGTTTATAGGTGAACGTCACCATCTGACCGCAAAAGAGATACTTCATAAACAAGCCGAGCTGGATGAGATTGCTTCGTCACTACAGGGCAAGTATTTCTGTGTCCGTGCTGAAATGTCGGCTTTGTTGTAGCAGTTAGAATACGCTCATGAAAGGTACGGTATAGAAACTTTATAACTTCAGCGCAAATATATCTTTTTCTTACTTGAGAGGGAACCATAACCGACTTAATGTTGTGTTCTTTTGTGAGGAAGGTTATTTCGAATACCATTAAAATAAAATAAACAAGGTGTTCGCGCAGTGTTACTCTTCACCATTTGTCGGGTGATTCTATAAAAATCTCACGATTTTGCCGAAAGGGTCATGTAATTTTCATTGTACCGTCCCGAAATACAAACAGCGCTAGCCAGATGCTCTTTCAGGCTTGTGCCAGCAAGAATCGAAAAATTTTGTTCGAGCTATCTTTGATATTTTTATTACTATGTTCACCTTATTGCAGTGGCAGCATCTATCCGTGTTTTATTTCCACTTTTAGTACCAACTGAGGAAGTGTACCATCAACAAATATCCCTCTTCGACTGGGAGTATATTCCGCGGTTGTAATATTGACGCGTTGTCTCAGAGACTTCCGGCTCGGCTTGGCTAGCGGTCGTATGCAGTGGACTGTACGAGGCTTTCGTCGAACGCTTGTCACCATCGTTTGGAAGGTCGTGCTGTTCATAGTGTGTCGTCCAGGGTTGGCGTCTAACGGAGCACTAACGGATGTCCTCGCAGCGACCGCCGTTCAGATTGCGGGGAACAAATGGCGGCGGTATTTTCTGCCCACACGGATCGGGGAGCGGCTTGCCGGTCAAGTGGCGTCCGCGGTGTGGATGATGTTTCGTGGGCGCCGGGACGCTGTCATGCTCTGCGTCAGAAACTATGGTACGACCGCTTGCGTTTCTGGTAACGATGGTCTGGGCTGCGTAGGGTTAGTGAATGTAACCTGTGTGAGTGAGTCACAATCTCAATGATGTTGGTCACGCGATTGTTTAGAAATTAGGTGATAGACAGCTACTTAAGGCCCCAAGACAATAGGCACGAGAGAGTTAATATTTATTCAGCGTCAGGTCAGTCTGCCATACTTGGGTGGCGTTGGTTCCTGCAGTGTAAGAGCAATTTAGCCAAAGCAGTACGACAGCCAGTGCGGGGTCATTAACGTTTGGAGGCCGTAGAACTTATGACGCAGAAATACTCTGTCTGTTTTTTCTCCTGCTTTGCATTCTAAGTTTAGGGGTGAGTCGTGAATTGATATCCCTCTCGGACAAATGCTTGTCTCAAGGTTTCCATCTTTCTTAAGCGTTGGTATGACGGAATAAAAGGAATTTGCGGAAAAGAGCTGCTTTCGCTAGGTGACCGGCTTTACACGTTTTATTAAAGTAAGTGCCTGCATGTCTGTTTGTCCGCAACTCTACCTCTGAGACAATAACGGAGACCCGCTAAAAAGATGCAGCAGATAACGCGTTGTTAAAGACAAACGAAAAAAAAAAGCGATATGACCATTCACATTGCGCGAACAATTTATAATTTCCAGTAGCCCTGAGCAGAACGCGTTTTTAGACAGATCGCTTCTTCCTCTTATTTTTTTTTTTCTGCTGTGCTTATTTTTGTGAAGGCGGTCCGCATATTGCCGTGATTGGTTGAAAACATGGTTTGCGGCCAAATAATACAGTAGGTGTACTTCTATTTTAAGTGTTGCGTTTGGGATATTTTGGTCACGGCCTAGTTTGGTTAGAAAGACAAACTACGACAACTGTTCGAGTACAATCGGCAAACAGCTCGTTGGTCAACATTTGTTTCGGTGAACAAGATAGAGCAAGCAAAATTTTTGAGATATTTCAATTGGACTTCGAAGAATTGGCGAAGCAGTGCATGCGTAAAGGTAGCCGCGGAGTCGGCAGTGCGTGCTGATTGGTACCTTGCTCAAATACTTCCTTTTTAAATTCCTCTTTTAATGCCCGCATGACAGAGTGCACACGGATGCTTCAGATTCGCATTGGTTGCGTACTCTACCAAGTTTCACCATCAGCAACTGGAAAGGAAAGAGCAAGTTGCGGGCCAACAAAAAGTCGTCATAATTCAAGCGTCTTTAGGATCGGTACTTTACATTTTAGTGAATGAATGGAGTTTAACCATCTTAAACAAAGCGAAACACTAACTCAGTCATGTACTATAATTCAAGGGTCGAACGGGGCGTTTGTTTTAGGCTCTTACAAATAAAAACAATTTATTCGTGAACATACATTTTGCCCGAAAACAATGAAGACACTGGTCTTTCTGTTGCTTACCACCGACGAACATGGCCCTACTAAGTATAACTTATTTCTCACATAATACCTATATTCAGCGATGTTTCTTCTACACGAACGCGACTTTCAAACTTCTGTTAACATTCGCAGTTTTCTTAATTAATGGGAGATAACGAAGCTACCGGAAGGCACATGAAATAAGGAAAATAATATTTAAATAAACAGGGAACGAAAGAATTCTCCCATGAATCGTATCAGTCACTGAAAAACAATTAACTCAATCAGTCAGAGGAGAAAACTCAGTTCTCACCTAACATGAATTAGTCAGTGAGAAAGTAATCTGTGTTGAAGTAGTAAATAGTTAAATGAATTAAAATAGGAAAAAAAAAAGGGGGGGGGGCGACGTTTCGTGCATTAAGAGTGTGCTGAAGCCGCAGTCATCAAACATCAAACAAAAGACACGGTGTCCACTGCAGATGTGATGCGAAAATAAACTGCAGACGCACCTGGTCTTACAAGGATAAGCCAAGCCTCAGACCGTTGTCTTCTGCATGTTGTCTAGCAGCGAAACCGTGGCTCAAGGGTGTTGGTTGTGAAGTAGTTACGTAAAACGTGGCAGTGACACCATCGTCAGATTTTGCTTCAAATAAGGACTCAAAAGGGATATTAAACATATATTCCTCGTTTATCGGGCGGGTTCCATACCTTGTTTCGCGGCCAATTCTAAAGAATGGGGGTAAGAAAAGACACTTTTGAATATCGTAGAAGCATCTTCCCAATTCGGACTCGCCGAGTATTCTTCATCATTCGCTGGTTTGCCGATTTTCGAAAGGTCTTTGTACTCAAGTTTACTAAATGCTACTTGAAATTGTTATATCACTCTGAGTCCTCCTGCGTGAGTGTAAGATCGCACGAAACTGTGTTTGTTGATATTTGTTCCGAGCGATACTGGACGCTACAAATATGTCCTCCTCATTGGTATGATTTAACGGATCCTACATACAAATATAGTACAGCTACACTATATTGCTTTACATGCGCAGCTTTAGAACGTCTCAAAGCTTTCGGTTCGGTCAGAACGCCCTATCATATACCCTACCGGGGCGATTGTTTTTGTGACGGTGTTGGCACCAAAATACGTTTACTCCAAGCACACGCTTAACTAAATAAACAAAAACATTGTACTTAGTTTTGATTTTTACCTTCCATTTTCTATGGAAGTTCCGTCGAGGCAATTGCATCTTCGAGAAAACCACTTTCCTTATCTGTCACATAGATTTCTTCAGGGACGTGGGAAGGGAGAAAACGACGAGACTAGATTTATGGGCGGCGTAGTAAATTTCCCTCGGTCCCTTACAAAAATGATCAATGAGTTTCAATTGACTTTCTATTGTGTTCCTATAGAGTCAATTGAAACTCGATATAAACTCAATGTCTAATGAGTTTGACCATTAGAAACTCAATTTTGATTCTATTGAATTTACTCATTAGGAATGCAATTGAGACTGATCATAAGAAACTCAATATCGATTCTATTGACTTTACTCACTAGGAATGCAATTGAGTTCGATCATTAGAAACTCAATATCAATTCTATTGAATTTACTCAATAGGAATGCGATTGAGTATGGTCATAAGAAACTTAATTTCGATTCTATTGAATTAACTCAATAGGAATGCAATTGAGACTGATCATAAGAAACTCAGTATCGATTCTATTGACTTCACTCACTAGGAATGCAATTGAGTTTGATCATTAGAAACTCAATATCAATTCCATTGAATTTACTCAATAGGAATGCGATTGAGTTTGGTCATAAGAAACTCAATTTAGATTCTATTGAATTTACTCATTAGGAATTCAATTGAGACTGCTCATAAAAAACTCAATATCGATTCTATTGACTTTACTCACTAGGAATGCAATTGAATTTGATCATTAGAAACTCCATATAAATTCTATTGAATTTACTCGTTAGGAATGCAATTGAGTTTGGTCATAAGAAAGTCAATATCGATTCTATTGAATTTACTCATTAGGAATGCAATTGAGTTTGGTCATTTGTGGATTACTGCACCCATGTGCACCGAACGATTATTGCTTGTACCAATGTTTTTCTATTAAGGGATAGAGTCCAATGACGTCGAAACACTGTTTATCATCTATGAGACTTTCAAGGAGGAAATAGGAAACTGGGAACCTTAGTAGATGCTGAGGTGGTCACCGGCCAAATGAATACCTTTCTTATGTAGGGTATACAAGGCGGTGGGGTAGTCAAGGGAGTATGATTAGTGGTTTGTGAGTGCTTAGTTACGATGTTTGTGTTCGTTTCCTCTATGTGCTTTGTTTCCTTCATGTTGCATGCTTTAAAGAATTGTGAAAATAATTCTCAACCAGAGCAATTTTTTTTAAATGCAGTTGCAAAAATTCTATTGAAGCGCGTTGCAATAATTCAATTGAAAGTCAATTGCAATATTTTTATTCAAACTCAATAGCAAAAGTTCTATTGAAACACTATTGCCAAAATTCAATTGAAATGCAATTGCTAAAAATTCAATTAAGACTCAGTGGCCAATAGTCTGGGACGGATCAATAGCGACTCAATAGAAAAAGTCAATTAAGTTTCAATTGAGACTGAATGAGGTCTATTGAGTGAGTCCTTTACACTTTCAATTGAAAGTCAGTTCATTTTTTTGGAAGGGGTGTGCGCAGGAGGCAGGTTCGGTTCTATTCAGTGGGCGTTTGTTTCGGTATATAGAGATCGCCGGAATCACCGGGGACTTGTCATCTCGGTATCGGTACCTTTCTCTTGCACGGTCTCGCCTTTCTTCGGTTTCTCACTTATTCTAGCTGAATCTTAATTTTTTTATTACTTCTGGTTCGACCCTTTGGGCCCCATTCCGGTATCTCTTTCCCTTCTAAAACTGAGCTGATACCGGGTGTCGTCGATTTCAATCCGCATATAAATATCGGTGGCCGAGCGGACTAGTCTAGAGCCACTAAATGAGCTACGCTTAGACTATCGGCACTGCGTTCCTCAATATTGTTGCTGGCGCCGCCATCTTGGCACTTAGTACAAAAGAGACACAACTGCCGATCGACATTATTGAAATGTGCGACTTCTTCAGCAATAAATTCGTTGTTAGGGAGTTCACGTAATATTTCTTCGCTCTATCGCGATCTGTTTAGACATTTGTGGAGGCCAAAAAAGATTTTTTTTTGTTTCCACGTAAATATTTTTCTAACTGGCAATCATGGTATCAAGCCCCAGGATGTGTAAGTGTAGTTACTCAAAAGCGTATATTTTGTGCCACTAGGTTAGCCAACACCAACCAGATCGGAGCACGTGGAGTGAAAGCTAGCGTCGTATAACCCAGGGATCCTGGGTTCAATCACCACCCCAGCCCGTTTCGATCTGGATGAGCAACGTACCGGCGCGGTCGTGTATTACTACTGCACGGTGCACGTTAAAGAGCACAGGCAAGCTGTTGCACCGCACTGGATACACACTCTGATGTTGTTCTTTCTTGTTTTTTTTTTGTTTTTTTTTTTTTTTATATTAATGACTTTCTGTATTGTGCTTTTTGTTTGATTTTTCCCAAATCTCATGTAACGGGTTCGAACGAATGTGTTTGGGCAACAATAAATGAAATGAATCGAAATTTCTCAACTACAGCTGAGATATTAAAATGGCCATTAATGCTGACTAAATTCCGGCTGTATAAACATGCATAGACGATTATTTTTATTATTATTATTATTTGAAATACCTTAAGAGGTGTTGTATTTATTCAACTCATCGTAGATGGTAAGGCCGGGGTGCCGGAGCTTCTACGTCACCAGAAAGCTACAAGCGATGTGCACACATTGGGCACGAGTACTCCGGAAGCATTCGGCATGACTTGTGTTCAGACAGTTCCAAGAAAAGATTTCCAGTCGAACGCTGAAGCAACACTCGTGTCCAAGCTGCGCTCCGTGCTGGCCTTCACTGGGTGACGTCATAAAATTAACATTACGGCCTTACCTTTGGTCTTATTATCTAGAAGTTGTTGATAGAATCTCAGGTTCTTCACTTACCATCACACATACGCTGACTTTTCCCTTTCCCTATTTTTTTTTTCTAAACGGACGGACGGAATTTTGTTTGCCGGTCTGTCCGAGCATTTCTCGCTAACTTTAGCGCAAAGAACTGACGTCAGGTGACTCGATGTCACGTGACCTATGCACTAATTCAACCTCCACGTAGAATTAACGGGAGAGTTGACGTCACATCACCTAAATACCAATTTAATTTCACGTGATCTTGCGTCACGAGACGCCCAATTGATATGGCGTGTAGTTCACGTCAAGTATGCACAAATTAAATATATTTTAAACTTAGCGGGAAAATGTGAAAAACAGAATGGGTTATCTACTTATGAAAGGTATGTTTAATATACTCTTGACCCATCTCGATGATTGGTCCTGAAAGAATGAATGTCATGCTCTATAAGACTCAAAAACGAAGGTCGCAATCATTTTTTTTTCAATTATTTGCAGGAGCTGGTGATTGCAAAGCCTCAATGTCGGACCGAGGCCAGGATAATGGCCCGGGCAGTCTTGTGCTCCTTCCAAACGAGAGTCTGTCCCGGGGATTTAGTCCTGACGAGTAACAGCACCTCCTCAAGAGCCCCAAGGTCTGCAACGTCGCCACGCAGCTGGGACGACCGTGAGTGTACCTCCACTGCGTCCTCCTGGACTCCGCCGCAGATCGCGCGGTGCGCGAGAGTGCATAGCTCAAATTTTTGGAGTCACCTTCCTAGAACCCATCTCCCCGGTGTGCTTACCGCGTCCAAACAAAAGGTCACTTGACTTCGGCCTGATGGCGTTATACAAGTGCCATGCTGTCGCTCGCCGCTCTCTTGGAAACGTCACAGTCGGGGTGGTGGTTGTTCCAGACGCCTGTTCCGCTACAGGTCGATCTCCAGCTTGAAAGTCCGCGTAAGCTTTGGCAGCCAGTAGTTGGGACGCCATGACGACTGCGACACTCCCGATTGCTCATGCTTTTTTGCCGGAACTTCTACGAGCACCAACCGGGATCGCGAAATCTGAATGCGTGGCACTTGGGCTTCTTAAGACGTCGTTTCTTGCCACTTCGGGACCACTTTCATTGTTTGAGCGGAATAAGACGCTAGACACATTAGTAGGAGACGCGTTAAAGGCACCCTAACCTTAGCAGACTTGCAGAGTGAATATGGCTTATTCCGAGGGTCACCGAAAGATTAAGACACAGATAAGGACAAAGTGCGAAGTACAAATTCAAAGAAGTTGAACGTCGTCTCTTGTCCCTCCTGTGTATTATTCTTTCGGCGTTCCTTAACTCAAGGAACTCTCTCGTCAGTCTACAGTGACGAAAATATTCACTGGAGAAGGAAAACAAGAGGGTCAAAGAACGAACACAAATCTCCGAACCCAGCGAGGTGAGTGGTGCGCGACCGAAATTCTCCGCCTGGTCCCGGTATTGAACCCGGGACCTCTTCATTTTTAGTGCAGCGCTCTCCCACCTGAGCTAACCAGGGCTTAGACGTCAGTAGATCAAACAGGTTTTATCAGCTGCCACCAGTCTTACACGAACAAGGGTGAAAGGCTTGCATTTTAAGGTTATGATTATAATGCAATTAAATGCAAAGGCGCAAGCCAGCTGAACAACAATGACAAAAATAATCCCTGGAGAAGGGGAACAAGACGGACAAAGGACTACAAATCTCCACACACAGCTAGGTTACTGGTGCGCGACCAAAAAAAATCCGGCTGGTCCGGGTATCAAACTCGGATCTGTCCCATTCCAGTCATGCCGGCACCTTAGCATTTGATTGCATTGTAGTCAGTCTACAGTCTAAAACAATAGACTCCTCAATACTCACAAAGCCTGGCATTTCGATGACAAAGCCATAGAGTGCTCTGTCGCACATTTGGAGCGCGAGAACCTGGTAGCACAGAGCATTTCTCGGGGAGTCTTGTATTCAGCGCACACCTTTCGCAGCATCGAGGACTCGAAACATGATTTTCAAACACGACAAGAAAACAATAGCGGTAGCCCGACAAACGCGGGAAACACGAGCGGACATTCCATCGCTCGGGGCAAGTGTGTTCCCGCGTATCGCCGCAGCGGGGCGCCCTTTACATGACTCCTGTCCGCCGCTCTACCTTTTCAGTTTCCCCACTGCTCGCCTGCGAGCAGTGGGAAAACGGATGCAGGCTACTTCAATGTTGCGATTGTTCAGGCTGAACAGAATTCGGGGAAGCCAGGAGGATCGCCCCAAGATTAGCCACGCAGGCACTTTCGCTGTGTTCCGCAAATTCGCCTTGTATGTCGCTTGCTCTCGGTGATCCCCAAGTGAAGATAACGCGTTTTTTTAGCGATAACTGTTATCGGCTCTTCCAACCACTTGAAATGACGCTCGTCGTTGATTTTGATGTTGCAGTTGCCGCAGTAGTGCGTAGTATTCCCGTCGTCGATGTTGCGATATTCTTTAAAAACAAAGTCGCCCTCCCCCGTTGGGCCTCGAACCAAGTGCATTTCGTGCGAAGCGGCGGCGTTACGACAAAGTAATTCAAGATTTTTTTTTTTTTCATGTAGAGGTACGCCACAGCGTTAACAACCAACTTTACATATAGCGTTTTTGAAGTACCCAATCTCCACTGCACGCGCTCTTGAAAAAAATAAATAAAAGAAGCCGATACAGACTGCCACCGTAGCACCGCGAATGCCGAAAGCTCGTGCCGAGAGAGGCGTTTTCACGCGTGCCGCAACAGGAGAGAAACAAAAGCGTTCGGAACAAATTGGTCAGATGAACATTTTGTTCCAAACGCTTTTGTTCGCGGCGCATTAACGCGACGCCGATGCCCAACGACTTTGCCGTGACGTGTCGCAGCTGTCGCTGTTACTCCAGAGACGTATATTGGGAGAGTTTGGCCAATAGGCGGAGCGAAGGCCGCCGCCAGCGCCAAAACCTGCCCCTGTGGATGGTGCGTAATTTAACGTGTGGAACAAAGTCGACGAATCACGAGACCGCGAAGTCACAGTATTGGAAACGATATTTAAAGCGTGAAATAGATGCGTTCAATATCGGAGTCTCGGTGACAGTTTGCTGTGGGCCGGCTTGCTAGAACAGCGTCTCAGCTGAGATAGGCTAAAACAAAGAACTACAACGGCTGGTGCGCGCGTGCGTCTTGAGACTCGGCTCGAGTCCCGCTCGGCTCGTGCACTTGCTTTGGCAATGCTTTATTTTTTCCTGTCGCAATTGCGACGCTGTTTCTAGCAACTAGGCCCTGGTTTGGAGCGCACGTTTGTTTATTCTATCGTTGAATATGGACGTGACGAAAACCTCACATGCACCAAGTTCTCAGTCATAAAGTGCTATTCCTTTTTACTCGAACGACGCTAAAACGACTTAAATTAGTCGAGTCACATATTTAGAGCTCATGATCACCGCTAGGGCCTGTTTCGCGGCCTGTGGTTGGCTCCGGAAAGCTCGCCTATTCAAACAAGTCTATGGCCAAACTCTCCCAATACATCGCTCTATGTTACTCTACTGTGGATTGACACTAGACTTCTCATTCGGAAACGGCGAGCAAGTGTACTAAAAAGCGTCTTTGGCGCATCGAAACGCAAAAAAGGGCACACTAATCAAAGGGCAACATAAAGTACGCGTAAAGAACGCGCGATGAGGCAGCAGAAAAGCTCAAGCCGTCATTGGTTAAGAAGGGGGGGGGGGGGGGGGGGGGTGACCGAACGCATGTAGACGCATTGCGGGGGGGGGGGGGGGGGGGGGTAAACATTCGCAGTAGATGCGCAAGGAGCAGTTGAACTTGCACACCGTATACACTGTAAAAAAAATCCCGTCAAATTACGGAAATTGCCAGTTAATTTTTGATGCCGGTACAATTTCCGTTGTCTTGCATAACGGTCACAGCATTACGTAGGTATTACGTGCATGTCAGTAATGAGGCCCTACGGTTTTTGCCCGTAACTTGACCCGTAGAAGCATGGCAGAAAACCGTAACTCTCATGTACGTGATCCACAGATACGGGAATTGTTCCGGCATCGAAAATTAGCTGGCGTGTTGTCCGTAACTTGCGACGGCAAAAAACCGTAACAGTTAATAACTGAGCTTCACGTGATGTGCAACGACTGAAATTGTTCCGGCATCAAAAATTAGCTGGTGTGTTGTCCGTAACTTGCAGCGGCAAAAAACCGTAATTCTCAATCACCGAGCTGTACGTGATGTGCGAAAACAGGAATCGTTCCTGCATACAAAATTAGCAGGTGTGTTGTCCACACCTTGCAGCGTCGGCCACAGCCTGTTAAACTGCTAGCTGCAGTGACTTAACAAAATGGATGTCTAAGTGAACAATAAATATAGCATTTTACTGCTTATTTATTGTTCACTGAGATATCGGTTTTGTTCAATCACTGCAGCTAACATTTTAACAGTCTCTGGCCATTGCTGCAATGTGCGGACAACACGCCTGCTAATTTTCAATGTCGGAACGATTCCCGTCGTCACTCATGATGTGCAGCTCAGTGATTGAGAGTTAGCTTTCTGCCGCTGCAAGTTACAGACAACACGTAAACTAATTTTTGACGCGGGAACAATTCAAATTAAATATCTAATGGCCAGGGAATGTGACAAGGCTGCGGGTCCAAGTTCTTTCAGGAGTTAATGCCAGCTGCGCATCCCAGAGATTAACAGCTGCTTAAACACTGTGTCAGAAATTTCGAGGAAGTGCACACAAGATACAGTATTAAGTAAAACATGTTCATACCTTTATTCTTAAGAAATAATTAGTGGGCCATGTCCACCTTTCCTGTGAAAGGCAATCTCTAATTTTCTGAGCAATCAAGTCCATAGGAAGAATTACAGAACCTGGAAAACAAAAAAAATGTGGAATATGGTTAGGTTATGAACAGAATGTGATGACAGAATAAACCTCCCAATTTCCGCAAACTATGAGTTACATGTAAGGGCATTGAAGGAGCCTCAGCTGAACTCTGGCGGGCACTAAACAGTGAAACCAACTTGTGACTTGCGGTATGAAACCATTTTAACAAGGGAAGTTAGAAAAATTCCTTTGAAGACAGAATTTCCGCATTCAATAAGTTACTTCAAGTTTGTTGTCACGAGCTAATTTCAGAAGTTACTGCCAGCTGTGCCTCCCAGACATAATTAAACACCGTGTTAGTGGGGTTGTGCGAGTATTCGGAATTTCGAACTGTAGTTTCAAATAATACACTATTCTATATTCGCTTTGAGAAGAACTGTGCTGTTCGTGTTTTTCGAAGTGTTGGTTGCGTGCGGCGAGCTAGTCTCGTTGAGTGCGCTTCTTACCGAGCACCGTTGCACTGCGGAGAAGCAATACCTGCGGAAGCGAGCTCCGCGGGTGTTGCTTCTCCGCAGTGCAACAGTGCTCAATAAGAAGCGCACTCAACAGGATAACCCACTACGATAAACACTTGGGAAAATAGAAATATCGCAATTGCGTGGTTAGAAGAAAAGCATACATTGAACGCGGGGTGGTGCACGTGTGCCGGCTGTATTTGAAAATAAATGGAAACTTTGTGAATGTGCATATCTACTTTGTAGTAAAAGTTTCAAAATTAAACTGACTGTTATGCAAGAGTATACTATGTTAGGCAGAGATGCCCTTACAACCTGCGTTCCTCATGCGCGATTCATTCTTTTAGAGCACAGCTCTTAGGCGCCCGTTTCCGGCTTGAGCGGCGTCGCCGTAATCGCGCTTTGCATTATGGGAAGTTTCCCATAATGACGTCACGAAGGTTACCCTCGTGAGGGTTAGGGTCACGAGGGTTATCCTCACGAGGGTCACAAGCGTTACCCTCACAAGGGTTGCGAGAATTAGTTACCCTCGAAAGGGTTACCCTCACGAGGGTCACAAGGGTTACTCTCACGAGGATCACCCTCACAAGGGTCATGAGGGTTATGAGAGTTACCCTCACGAGGGTCACCCCCCTGAAGTCCCGTGACCTGCCCCCACGAGATCGCGCAACCTCAGGGGGTCACCTATCCCTCAGTACCCTTCCATCCTCCTCCTCAAGAGCTGCGCTCTTATCCGGTGTTACAGGGAGTCGTAAACGGCTTTCATTTTTTAACTCAAATTAACGAAAGATTATTTTATATAGCAAGATTTGTAAATTCACGCAATTGGACATTTCTATAGGATTCATTTTATGTCAAATCCATCGTTTACTTGCCATTCCAAGACATCAGAACTTCTGAAGTCACAGTTCATAAATATAGATAGATTAAACTTCGCGTATAAACAAACAAGTGGAACAATGTTCACAAGTTTAGCTGGGTTTTCGTCTAAGGATTATGCAGTGATAGTAAAAAGCATGGAAAAACTATTCGATATTCAAATCGAAAATATTCGGCCAATACCTCTATTCGCTTCTAACTCAAAATCATCTATTCGCACAAGAATACGTGTTAGTAAGCAATTTCGAGGAAGTGCACGTAAGATGCAGTATGAAGTGAAACATGTTCATACCTTTATTCTTGAGAAATAGTTAGTGGGCCACGTCCAGCTTTCATTTGGAAGGCAATCTAACTTCCAGAGCAATCAAGTCCACATGGAGAACTACAGAACCTGGAAAACAAAAACAAAAAATGTGGAATGTGTTAGGTTATGAACAGAATGCGATGACATAATAAACCTCCCAATTTCAGCAAACTACGAGTTACATCTAAGCGCATTGCAGGAGCCTCATCTTAACTATGGCGAGCACTACAGTGAAACCAACTTGTAACTTATGATCCGAAACCATTTCAACAAGGGAGGTTAGAAAAATTCCTTTGAAGACAGAATTTCCACATCCAATAAAATACCTCAAGTTTGTTGTCACGAGTTAATTTCAGAAGTTACTGCCAACTGTGCCTTCCAGAGATAATTAAACACCGTGTTAGTAAGAAATTTCAAGCAAGTGCACATAAGATGCAGTACAAAGTAAAACATGTTCATACGTCTATTCTTAAAATAATTAGTGGGCTTGCTTTCCAGCTTTCACATGGAAAGCAATCTCTAACTTCCTGAACAATCAAGTTCATAGGGAGAACTACAGAACCTGGAAAACAAAACAAAAAATGTGGTATGTGATTAGGTTCTGAACAGAATGTGATGACAGAACAAACCTCCCATTTCCTGCTAACTATGAGTTACACATAAGCAGAGCTTGAAGTCTCCCTTAGGTTGAGGGGGGTCCCTAAAAGAAGGGAGGAGGGCGGGAGGGGGGGTTCTGACGAAATGTATTAGATGCACATAGAATAACACCCACTGCTGACTCTGTCCCCACCGTACCTGCAACCCTCGAATTGCTAATCCCCAAATGTCACATTCCTGAAAACAAGCTATTTTATTGCAAGATATGATTTTGATTTCACAAATGCTGGGGCTGTGGAGGAGGGTCCCAGACCATCCGTTAAAATCAGTGGGGGACCCCCTGAGACGACCCAGACTTTAAGCGCTGCACATAAGTACAGTGCAGGAACCTCAGCTTAATTCTGGCAGACGTTAGACAGTGAAACCAACTTATGACTTATGCTACGAAACCATTTTAGCAAGGGAAGTTTGAAAAATGCCTTCGAAGATAAAGTTGCCGCATTCACGGAGTTTCTTCAAGCCTGCTGTCGTAAGTTAATTTCAGATGTTACTGCCAAGTGCACGTCTCAGAGATAAACAGGTGCTTGAAAACCATGTTAGTAAGAAATTTCGAGGAAGTGCACACAAGATGCAGTAGGAAGTAAAACACGTGCATACCTTCATTCTTGAAAATTAATTCATGGGTCATGACCAGCTTTCATGGGGAAGGCAATCTTCATAACTTCCAGAGCAATCAAGTCCATATGAACAACTACAGAACCTGGAAAAAAAATGTGGAATGGGGTTAGGGTCTGAATAGAATGCGATGACAAACTAAACCTCCCGATATCTGCAAGCTATGAGTTACACATAAGTGCACTGCAGGTGCCAGTGTGATTTAAGAAAGTGCACCTCCCAGAGATAAACAGGTGCTTGAACACCGTGTTAGTAAGAAATTTCGAGGAAGTGCACACAAAATGCAGCAGGGAATAAAACACGTGCATACCTTTATTCCTGAGAATTAATTCGTGGGTCACGTCCAGCCTTCCTGTGGAAGGCAATCCTCATAACTTCCAGAGCAATCAAGTCCATATAAACAACTACAGAACCTGAAAAAAAAAATGCGGGATGTGGTTAGGTTTTGAATAGAATGCGATGACAAACTAAACCTCCCGATATCTGCAAACTATGAGTTACACGTAAGTGCACTGCAGGTGCCAGTGTGATTTAAGAAAGCTGTAAACCCCAAATGAAACTACTTGAAAGGGGCATGGACACAGAAATTAGGCAAGTTAGAGTATTTTTTACATGACAACACCTATTGGACATACACAAAACATTTCAGAATATATAAAACTCCAATAATTACAAAATTATTTTTTTTAATGTTCATCATGTTTATCTGGGGACCAGGATACCTTGACACAACTCCTACTGTGGCGACGGCAGCTCGTCGATAAACCACGTGACTCTGATTAAGACGTTAAACAATCTCTCTTTCGTTGTTCTCTACCTGCGTTCGCCACGCCACGCCTGTCCGTTACTCAGGCTCTGTACCTAAGTGACGTTGAATTCGAAGGAGCAAGCTGTGCCAGATATTCCAACTTCCCAAAAATTCGGAGGGAAAAGTGGGACAAAGGAGCTTAGTTGAGGCGAGGGACGCCTGGGCGCCTTCTCATCCATACCTGAAAGTGCATACAAGAGATCTACGAGTGGCACCGCCCCGCAGCTTGGGGGACTGACTAGAGACACTAAAGGGACAAGGCAGATGTCGTCACCAAGGCCTGGCTCGCTGAGTAGGTAGACCCAAGGGTCCCACAACTAATTAGAATTTTTTGTGTGAAACTAATGCATTTTTTGATAAACTAATTTGGCAGCTTTATAGTAACATGTAATGGGCTTCGGTGACATACTTAGATTTCATTTTTTCCATTCCTGAAAAATCTAGAACCATTCGAATTCAAAATAATACCTACAGCTGTTCTTTTGTTTTACACAAACACATAAACAATTGTTTGTGTGTACGTGAAATTAATGCTTAACCTATTTAGAATGTTGTTATTGCCGCTACAAATTCTTGTTCCCCCCAATGCATTCCACGAGAATGCCCTTAAGGTAATGAACTTGAACTTGAGCTGAAGTAACTCCCATGAAACATAGCGTGGACTTCTATGGTACTCCAACAACCAAAACAGAGCCCAAGTGATCCTACTCGTCAATATAATTAGGATAAAAATGCATGGCGACTAAAATTGTAGACTGGCTTGTTGATACGTCACAAAGGAAACATAAAAAACAGGTACGGATAGAAGTGACTCGGCAAACAAAAGGACCTCTCAGTGGAGGTTGCTACCAGGAATTACAGATAAAACAAAACATAGAAGATAACTTAAATCATATGGCACCACCTACCCCCATGGATATCACTTTGTGTATTGAACAGAGAAGAGGAGCAAAAAAAAAAACGTTGCAAGAGGAGACACCTCCAGGTGCATTGTATGGTGGGAACAATATGTGATCCACTTTTGCGTAGCCTATGCAGGTCAAGCAAAGCCCTATATCAAGGACAGCCCTCGGTGTCGTGTGAACATTTGGCAGTACAGTTACCAGATGCGGTTGCATGACAGAGTTCAATAAGATGAGATAACTGCAGGCTATCAGGATAGAATCGCAAGGATATGTGGAAGCTGGTGAAATTTTGGCTCGTGACACAACTGCTTCCTCATCCGGTCCATCCCTTAGTTAAAAAAGGAACTTATCACCTTCAACCAATAAACAAAAGCAAGCACCCTCAGCATTCAGATAAGGTAGGTGGCACAGGGTGATTCCTTGTTGTGTAGTATGTACCATAGAAATAAACCAGAGATGCAAATGGTGAACTGTGAGCTTAGAAATAATGTGTCACTTGTCGTTTTTTCTGTTTTTTTTGGGAATCAAATTATTTACAATCTTTCTTATCTGTGCCACTTATATATAATTGAAAATGGAGGGAACCAGATTTGTGAACATATGAAGAAAAACTATTTTCCTTGTACCGAATGACACTCCAAGTACAACTCTTAGCTACTGCAGAATACCATGCATCCGCCCATTCCACATTAAGCGCCGATATCCAAATTTTTAAGATCCGAGAAAATATGCATAGTACATTTATATGTAAAATTGATGACCAGGCAAGCGCTCATTCTCCATTTTTTCGCGATTATCTCTAAATTTTGAGTGGGCGCTTGCCTGGTATTTTACAGTAATACAGTAGCCTACAATTGAAATAAAGTAGTGTTGTATCCTGCATGCCAAAAGATACACAAAGGCTTGCCCAGTGTGATGCAGATGGACGTTGCGGGAAGCTCTTTGAGTTGAACATTGGAGATGCGTGTTACATTCTAAAAGTAAACAATGAAGCCCCCGCACCCCCCCCCCCCCCCCCAGTTCAACTTCAAACCATATAATTATCTGAGCAAGTTTCAAAGGCAAGAAAGCACAAGTGGCTAATTTTTCCATGCATTAACAGACAAAATGTAATCATCAGTGGTGAAGCTTACAAAAGAACTGCTTATAGCAGCTTCTGCAGCAAAAACATGGCTTTTGTAGCACATATTTCATTTAATTTATTTCACACTGCAAACTTAAGGACATGACGTCCCAAAACCAAGACCACACGCAACGAAAACAGCACAACCAAGCACCGGGGCAGGATACCACTAGCAGACAATAGTTCCTTGAACGACGGCAAGTTAAAGTACTCAAATAACGAACCTGCAGCAAAAAGATGTCCGAGCGTTCCTTCATGGCTGTGGTAGCGTGCCTCGAACGACTGGCGTGGGATAGCGGCTTCTGTAGAGGCATTGTAGCTGAAGACCAGTGCTGGCAGGCTCCTAATGCTCCCAACTTGAAATACACCAAGATGGGTCCCAGGAACCAGTGTTTTCCCGTGGTCGGCTCGAGAACAATCAATTTCGTGGCGTCCTGTGGTTCGTCCAGCATATTGGCCCCGTCACTGCTGGCGATGCTCAGAAGTATAATCTGCAGCAAAAAGATGCGTGAGCGCTTCATCACGGCTGTGGTAGCGTGTCCCCCACATTAGAGCTTTTGGAGCAGGCGATTCCGGTTTATCACATTGTAAAAAGCGATGCAAGTACTATAGAAATTCCCGCAGTTCCTCACAGTGTCATAAAAACTATTATAATTGCAATTATGATACACAATTATTCACAGGGAATAGAAACCAAAAACACAGAACTTTGGCAATGACCTCATATTGCCTTTAAAGCTTGATGCAATAACTAAATCAGTCCTATCTTCGACAACTGCAAAGCAACAAAACTATTTAAGCACAGCGAATAAACCACACGTCACAACAAGCATTTTTCCCTAAAATGAAAATAATGGGAGGAAGATTCATACGAGTGTTCCTCAAGTAATCGGTGCCACCGAAACAATGATTTACTCCGCTCTTCCTCCCACGCAAGGCATCAATAATCGTTCCAGCCAAGGAGAAGCTACTACAAAAGGGAAACCAAGGGTTGGACACTCTTCTCGGAAAGTGGCCACTTTTTGCTTGAGCATATATTTTAATAGTTGCTTTTACGTAGGCAAATATAAGCGAGTAACTTGGGGTTCCTCAATTTCATGAAAGAAAAAAATTGTTTTCGTCTATGGAAGCTCACCGTGGGACGGAAGTGGTTTGTGTACCTTAGTCCTATTTATTATCGAACGGTAATACATCATATCTACTGAAAGTATTTAATGAATCATAGCGGCTGAAGCAGGTGGCATGTCGTCATTTGCTTCCAGCCAGCATCTAATTAAGAGCCTCAAGCAAAAGTGTGTTCAACTGCTAGATCAAGGCATGTGTTCATGGGCACCATTAAATTGCAAAATTTTGCTATTGGTTACGGGAATACGGGTAGTTTTTCAACGTAAATCCGGTTAAAAACAGATGCTTGAAGATTTTATGCGAAGAATAAAATAACTCTTGTCTATAGACACCATTTTTGTTCCAATAGTTTAAGCATTTTTTACACGCAGAAAACTGTATAATCCGCCATCTTTAACGCTGCCATTAAATTGCAAACACACTCCATGGTTTAAGTTGAATGCACTCTTACTTGAGGCTCTCTAGCATCTTATGACGTCAGTGGTGCCACCCGTGGTGCCACCCGTGGTGCCACCCGTGGTATCACCGACGTCATGCACGCACGACCGTCGTTCGCGCGGTAGGCCTACCTCACTGATCTCTAATATAGGGGCCTGGAAGGCACTTAGCCTAGCTCGGAGTCAAGCACGAGTGAAGCCATCGGAAGTTCGATGCTTGTCCCAGAAATCGAGTGTTTGCTGGGTTTTATAATGGATTCAGTTAATGTTTTGGTTCATGCTTTCTTGCATTTTTACGTGGGTTTTAATAATCCCTTTTAGGGATCAATCTTGAGAATGAGGCACTTGAACTTGGGGAGTGTACACTTAATAAACTAGAATCTCGAAATTCTCAGACATGAAATGGCTTCCAAGAAGACATCTCGGGCCTGCATGAACACGACAAGCAGGCTCTATTGTTATAACAAAAGCAAATCAAGCGCCTTGGACACTGTTTCGACCACCGCTCGTAAGAGTGGGAAAGCCTGTCAAGCTCTCACTTTCGGGACAAGCTGCTTACTTCCGGTGGCTTTATACCCGTTCGCTCAATGCGCCATCCAACCCTCTAGTGGAGATTATTGGCCCACCTCAAAACAAACTTCCATAGACAAGAACTTTTTTTACACATAAACTCACTGATCTCTATGACAATTTTTCAATCGCGCATCCCCGCTCAGCGAGTGCGGCCACCAGACGGCAATGTTGCACGTCGAAAAATTGTGTTTTTGGAGCATTGCCGAGGCTGGCCGCAGCGTGCTGAAGACACTTTTTCTACTTGTTCGTCATCATTCGCCAGAGACGTTTTTCTAAACCCTGCGTAAGCCGGATACGTGCTAATGAGAACATGTGTGAGTTTTTACGGAAGCGCAGTGCCGACAGAAAAAAGCACAACTCGTCGAAAGCAAGTTTCGACGGTCTTGCGGCATGATCAAATCTTCCTTGGCATGCCGAAGCGCTGAGTCTCTGTGCCTTCTCAAGCTTGATTTGTGAACATATGAAGAAAAACTATTTTCCTTGTACCGAACGACACTCCAAGTACAACTCTTAGCTACCGTAGAATACCATGCATCCGCCCATTCCACATGAAGTGCCGATATCCAAATTTCTAAGATCTGAGAAAATATACACAGTACATTTATATGTAAATTTGATGACCAGGCAAGTGCCCATTCCCCCATTTTTTTCGCGATTATCTCTAAATTATGAGTAGGCGCTTGCCTGGTATTTTACGGTAATGGAGTAGCCTACAATTGAAATAAAGTAGTGTTGTATCCTGCATGCCAAAAGATGCACAAAGGCTTGCCTAGTGTGATGCAGATGGACGCTGCGGGAAGCTCGTTGAGTTGAACATTGGAGATGCGTGTTACATTCTAAAAGTAAACAATGAAGCCCCCCCCCCCCCCCCCCCAGTTCAACTTCAAACCATATAATTATCTGAGCATGTCTCAAAGGCAAGAAAGCACAAGTGGCTAATGTTTCCATGCATTAATAGACAAAATGGAATCATCAGTGGTGAAGCTTACAAAAGAACTGCTTGTAACAGCTTCTGCAGCAAAAACATGGCTTTTGTAGCACATATTTCATTTAATTTATTTCACACTGCAAACTTAAGGACATGACGTCCCGAAACCAAGACCACACGCAACGAAAACAGCACAAGCAAGCACCGGGGCAGGATACCACTAGCAGGCAATAGTTGCTTGAACGAAGGCAAGTTGAAGTATTCAAATAACGAACCTGCAGCAAAAAGATGTCCGAGCGTTCCTTCATGGCTGTGGTAGCGTGCCTCGAACGACTGGCGTTGGATAGCGGCTTCTGTAGAGGCATCGTAGCTGAAGACCAGTGCTGGCAGGCTCCTAATGCTCCGAACTTGAAATCCACCAAGATGGGTCCCAGGAACCACTGTTTTCCCGTGTGGTTGGCTCGAGAACAATCAATTTCATGGCGTCCTGTAGTTCGTCCAGCATATGGGCCCCGTCACTGCTGGCGATGCTAAGAAGTATAATCTACAGCAAAAAGATGCGTGAATGCTTCATCACGGCTGTGATAGCGTGTCCCCCACATTTGAGCTTTTTAGCAGAAATTACGGTTTATCACATTGTAAAAAGCGATGCAAGAACTATAGGAATTCCCGGAGTTCCTCACAGTGTCATAAAAACTATCATAACTGCAATTATGACACACAATTATTCACGGCAAAAAGATTGCTGTTGGAAATGGGGATAGAAAGCAAAAACACAGAACTTTGGCAATGACCTCATTGCCTTTAAAGCTTGATGCAATAACTAAATCAGTCCCACCTTCGACAACTGCAAAGCAACAAAACTATTTAAACATAGCGAATAAACCACACGTCAGAACAAGCATTTTTCCCTAAAATGAAAATAATGGGAGGAAGATTCATTCATACGAGTGTTTCTCAAGTAATCGGTGCCACCGAAACAATGATTGAGACCGCTCTCCCCCCCACGCAAGGTATCAATAATCGTTCCAGCCAAGGAGAAGCTACTACAAAAGGGAAACTAAGGGTTGGACACACTTCTCGGAAAGTGGCCACCTTTTGCTTGAGCATATATTTTAATAGTCGCTTTTACGTAGGCGAGTAACATGTGTGAATTTTTACGGAAGCGCAGTGCCGCAAGAGAAAGGCACAACTCGTCGAAAGCAAGTTTCGACGGTCTTGCGGCATGATCAAAGCTTCCTTGGCATGCCGAAGCGCTGAGTCTCTGTCTTCGCACGCTAGGATACCGATCAAGAATTGGTGCCGCGAAAATGTTTTGAAGGTGTGTCGTGCATAGATGTCTTTGCAGCTTATATCGGCTAAAAAGTTCTGGAGCATTTAGATGTTCAGGCGAGTTACTATCAATAAAGGGGGGAAAGCAACCTGTAAGTTGCTCTTATGCACTATTAACCATGGCTGTGTTCCAAATCTACTCTAATAGACCACATAGCAGCACAAATAGAGCAACGCTGTAGAGCAAGAAGGGTTTTCGAAGGCAAAAGTACAAGACGGCGAGAACGGAGATCTTTGAAGCGCGGTCCATAGGTCGTGTGCAGTCTGTTGACCAATCACAATTAGGTGAGCCGTGCTCAAACGTCAAGTGAAATTAAGTAGGTTGATAATGAGACACCGCTGATCACTGATGAGGAGCTGTTGTGCGCGGTATTCTCTGAACCGTCTAACAAAAAAAAAAAAAAAAAAAAAAAAAAACGTACTTTCCCCCCCTTTTCCGTCGCCACTTAGTTACAAATACAGTCGTCAGAGTAAAGTAAACCGCTGCTCCAGAGGCACATACGGCTACAGGCACATTGCACTCGCAAAACACATTCACACGGTGTCGATTCTTGACCGGCATCCAAGCGTGCGAAGGCATAGAGACGCAGCGCTTCGGGGTGCCAAGGAAGCTTTGAACATGCCGCGAGACCGGCGAAACTTGCTTTCGACGAGTTGTGCCTTTTTTCTGCTGCACTGCGCTTCCGTAAACATTGTTACGTGTTTTCATCCGCAAGTCTCACGTCTTACATAGTTTTAAAGAACTTCTTCGGTGAATGACGACGAACGAGTAGAAACCGTGTCTTCAGCACGCTGCCGCCAGCCTCCGCAACGCTCCAAAAGCGCGCTTTCTCAACATGCAAGATTGCCGTCCGGTGGCCGCACTCGGGCTGCAGCAATCAAGCGGGGGTACGCGATCCAGCAATTGTCCTAAGGCTAAACATCAGTGTATAAACTAGAGAAAACACGACATGCTCTTAAAGTCAGTACGCGACAGCGCTCATTATGATTATTCAATGAGCGCGCTTCAGTCTTTCATGTTAAAATCTGATTTCTCCGGTTCTTACCGCGCCCGAAAGCGAAAGGGTGACGGCGCCCGAAAGCAAAAAAGGTACTTACGAACAGAAGGAGTTCGGGAGAGCCCACTCAGCCGAGAGCAAACCAAACAGTCATGGCGATGAGCCCTGTGCCTGCACACGTCCATCAAGTCGAGTCTGATGCGTGGATAGGTTTCCCTCGCGCAACTGAGTCCGGAAGCTAAAGCAAAAAATATGGCGCGTTTTCTGACTCGGCCCGCGCCCTTGCGTTAAGTAACGCGTCTTTGATTCCTTCTGCACTTCGGTTATCTCGCAAGGCGCATGCGAAAATGAGCTGGCTTACCTTCTTAGTCCGGTTGAATGGTGAAAGATGATCGCGGCGACGACGAAGAGTGCTGCCGCCCTTCCCGCCCGTGGTGGTTCACGCGCGAGCGAGCATACAGACCGGGAAGTAAACATCACGTGATGGACGGCGCTCCTCGCTCGGTTGTCGTCGTCCGCGAGCTGAGTGCGCCGGCCTTTGGGTGGGTCTCCCTCCGCCGTTCGAAAGAGATTTTAGCATTGGCACGAATCGCACGTAACATGAGATATCTGCCAACAAGAAAACTATATCTAGAGCAAACGTGGCGTGTGTTATGTGTTTTTACTTCAAAGAAAAGGGAACACAGACCTGAACTAAGAAATATGTGAAGCCGTACATTTACCGACTCGAGCCGTCATGTCGCCTCTACGGCGTTTTGTCCGTGCGCGCCTCTCACGGCGCTTTCCAGTTTTGAAAAAGGCTGTTAACTTACGGTTTCTTTTTACAGTGTAGTCTTACGGCTGCGATCGACTGCGTGTGAACGGAACTGCTTGTATGACAGATTTGCTCAAACGCTCGTCACAACGCTCTGCATCCGTCTGTGGCAACTGAAACCAGGGTTCTGAAGAGCTAATCTTTATATTGGCCTTAAGTTGGCGATAACCAAATACTATTACAGTGAAGCTGTTATGTGCTAGGATCTGGAAAAGTGCGTCCATGGATGTTAACACAAAACTCTATTTTAAACGGCACTCCTTCGCTCCAATTGGCCGTGGAAAATATAATTTAAACGAGGGGCAACCCGCACGATTCAGCCTTTATTGGCATCATTAGGTAGTGAGGCCCTGATCCTCTGTTATCATCTACGATCACTGGTCACCAACATATCTTCACTAAGAGTGCGCTGTGGCGAGGCTGAGGGCAGAACGCCGCCGATCTAACCTTCATTTCTTTCGCTCCCATGAAGCTAACAAAGAGACTTCAGCTCAATCAGAAAAAACTGTCCTCGAGGTGTGCCTCGCAAACCTGTGTTTAGAACTTTCCCATGAGTGAACACTTTAGTCACTAAGATTGAAATGAAGACAATTAGACAACGAAGTCGTGCACGTGTCTTCATTGGAATCATCTGTAAATTGTCTAGATGTCGTATAGTTGTCGTAAAGTTGTCGTAAAGATGAAAGCTTCGCTGGTCCTCTATATTCACGTGAGGTAGATGGACTCTGTAATTTTTAATGTTCCTAAGTTATGAGTTGATTTTTACGGCTTTTTGTCCCGTGAATTGAATCATCGCAATTAACTTGGGCATAAGTGAACATAAACCGCGTTAATTTTGAAAAACAATATACAGCAGCGATTGCCACAGGGAATGCAGCGAGCCTCTCTGCCGCCTGTTATCAGTCCAAGGCGCCGCAACGTCATTGTCGGCACCCTCAAGCATATCTTGTGGCGAGCAAGGGTCATCTGACCCCGCCGAGCTGTTTTTCTAGCTGTTTTTTTCTATCTGCTCTTCTGGGCTCGGCTACCTGCAACGGGCGGGGCTTTAGACGCTTTCAGGCAGCTGCGCATGGGCGCCGCCCTAACCGACCTTCAGTTTTTGTTTCCTCTTATTCTGTTCGCTCCACTTCATCATTAAGACAGCAGGAAAGGTTATTGGCATTCTAAGTGTTACTGTGTCCTTCTCCCCAGCATAGACCCTTGTTTAGACTCGTCAACGTCCGCTTCAGTGGCTTGGCATCTCGGTAACACAAGAGAAGGGCGGTAATTGCGGCTCAATCTGGCGCGCGCTGAAAGCATCTATAGATCGAAATTTTAATTGGCGATTACGACACTCCTATACTAATAAGATCCAAATAAATCTTGCGTCGCATCATTTTCAAAATGCACACATTAAAATTTCCAGTTTTTGTTTTCTTCGAACTCAATGACCTTTTTAGCTTCCTTTTGAATCTCCGCTCAGTTCCCACATAAAAAGGGATCTTGTTCCACTTTCCCTACTCTGGTAAAATAATGGTAGGTCGCAAGGGCCAGAGTCACTGACAGTAAAAAACGTAGTGAGTTCTCTATTAGCTTTACGCTTATTCCGTCGTATTTTGCTCTTCATCTTTGTTATCGGCTAGTTCCTCAAACTTTGTTCGTTACGTTGCGATAAGTAGATGCTTAAAACTCACAGTCTTGCATTTTTTTAAAGCGGTCAATGACCGTAAATATTGGTGCCATCTAGTCAATATTTCCACAGATTTGACTTATCCTTCAGATAGTCTATTCTTTTCGCTTTCATTATTTTTTATGTCAGGGGGTCTCAAATCCTACCTATTAGGAACAATTTTCAAAATGTGCTACACAACCACAATCCCGACAGTGGTTTCCCAAATGTCCAGGCCGACGACTCGGTGGGTGTGATAAAAAGGCTCCCTTGAACGATCATTCAAACACCTGCCAGTCTGGCCTACATATTCCTCACCACATGAGAGTGAGGTTGAATTCACGACTTCTTCCGTGAAATTTACAAAGCTATTTTGATGCTTTAAAAAAAAAACAAAAAAACTTCCCGGTGTGCCGACCCATTGACATTCCTGCACAGGCTGAGGAGCTTATTTGGTGCTCAAAAAGCAACATTAATGCTAATGCGGTTACCTATCTTTTTGAGAGAGTGCGAAACTTTATGTATATTGAGAACAACGGCCGTCCTGTTCTTTTCTATATTGCGTTTAGGTCGCTCACCCCATTTTATTTTCTTTAATAAATCCTCAGCAACGGCTGTAAGTAATGTACCAGGATATTTTGTTAGCTTTAGCCTTGCAATTTGAGCATGAAAACTAACTTAAAGCGAATGAAAACAAAGGCTTATTAAGCGCATTGGTCAGTCACAACTTAACGATGTCTCACTTAACAAGCTTGGAGTTTGCTGACTGAATATTAAGAAGAGGTTTCTTTCCTCTCGGTTCGTATGATCAGCATACATGATGCCCCGAAAAATTATTCTGAGGTCCAAAATCTGCAAGGAACCTCCTGTGGAGAGCTCATGAGGTATTTTTAGTGGATCTATACATAATTTCAAACACAAAATAACGTTAGAAACTAATATCTGAAAGTAATTAGTTGCACAACCTTGCAGAATAAAAAAAAATCATCAACAGAACGAAACACCTTCACAACAGTAGAAGAATCTAAGCAAACTGGAAGGATCCGGTCCCGATGCGCGAGGTAAAAGTTACTCAAACCTGGTGGTATAGATGAACCAATGCATACCGCTGCTTTTTGCAAAAATCAGCGGTATACATTGAGCAATTCAAGGAAACCACTTCGCGAAATTCCTTGGCACGTTCTGAAACGCAATACCAACAAAAGACTAAATGCAGCCTTCCGCACTCTTGAACAGCCCATTCTGCGGAAGAGAGTTGTAAAGGTTCTTTATGTCCACTCAGAAGGCCTTGAGGTGCCAATCATTGTAGGTTGTTAAAAAATTTATCGCCTCGTTAGAATCTTTCAGCATAAAAGGATCCTCAACCGGCAAGTGATTTAATTTCTCCTGTAAGAAGAGGCGATAAACTTCTACCACGACCCTTTTTCAGATACAATCACCTTCAATGAGCAATCTACTTTATAAGTTTTTGCGCTAAACAAACCCCTAAGCTAAAGTTCCTACTGCGTTCAATAGAGGACCAAAACTGTTTTGATTCTAGCTCACTACGTAATTTTTTAGCTTCACTTTTGACCTTGGTTAATGAGATGCTATTGTTACGCTGAAAAACCGAGTCAATGGCTAAAACGGCCTTGGTTTCAAAAACGTCCCGAGGCATGATCACAAATCCACCTTCCTTGTCTGCTGGCAATAAAAATAGGAATTGACGCACCAAAAATGATTCAATCTTCTTAACTGGCGGCATAGTGCTCTGAGGGGTATGCCAATATAACAAATGCTCTTTCAGAAGTGAATCGAGCCATTCCTGTTTTGGGTGCCCATCTCAACACTTTGTAAGTTTAGCGCGTGTCATTGTCTTTCTGAGTGTCCGTTGTGTGATTGTTTCTCTGCGCTGCCACAATAGAATATTGTTCCAATGAATTTGCCAGCACGTTAGAGGGGTGGTGTCATTTCAATTATTGTTATCATATCAGGACAGGAAGTAGTCATATAAACATATCAAATTTAAAGATATAAGTGCGAAGCCGTGAATTAAAAAATAAAAAAAAGCATTGACGACGAGGTATCTTTCTTAAAAATATTTTGAACCCCCCCCCCCCTCGTCAAACGTTTGCCCTCGACCTTTCTGGGGGGGGGGGGGGTTATCTGGCCTCACACTAAAATGAGTTTAAGACCACTGTCCTAATTATCAGCAAGAATGAATCGTGCTGCTTCCAGGCTATTCAAAAATTTTTGGCCGACGCGAGCTAAACTCTGGACAGCCCGACAATTCCTCACTCCGCGACGTCTCCTAGGAGATTGCAGAAAGGTATATTTCGTCGAATTGCTAAAATACCCAAGCCGCAAGGAGAATGCTGGGAATGTCAGTCCACGCGCTCGCCTTCCCGTATGCAATATTCGAAGTAAATAACCAAAATAAGCCGTTGACGAACGCGCGTACAATATAAAATTTCTTTTAGGCGTTTTTTTTAGAACAGTTACCATACTTCGTCTCACCTTAGCATCAACTAAGGCAAGGGCTATGCAAGCGCGAGCGGCTAGTCTTGACTACCTTCACTGGAGCACTCGATGCACGAGCGCTCGTGGAGCCGCCGAGTCTTCATCCAAAGCAACTAGCTAGCGCTTTTCTATGCGTGGCTGAAAATAGTCCATGCTAAGATGAGACGAAGTATTGGGGAGGAGATCGAATGCCCACGCCTCTAACGGTACGCTTCAGCAGCGGGGACATCAAACCACATTTTCTTGTTTGTTTTTGATCCGAGAAATCGAAGATGACAATTCCAAGGTGCGACTAAAGCACAGGTCAGAGCGAAGCGCACGTGCCCCGAACGTGCTAGGCGAGGTTCAATTTCTTTGTTATGCTGTGTTAGTAAACACCGGGCTGCGGGGTCAACAAACTCGATAAACCGCTTCGTATAGTTCGATCTCCTGCCCAAAATTCGCTACTACTACTGCAGACACCAGCACGTGCCGCGCGAGTAACTACACTCGCAGCATATTCATTGGTACTCGGATAATTTGGTAGAAGGTCTATTCACGGGCATGCTCACGCGGCACTTATATAAAAGTGAAAGGGCACGTTCACTCGCTGTCTGTTCTGGAAAATATTTTACAACACTGCTTTTTTTCTTTTGGCAGCGCCGTCAAAGTCAAGTGATGTGTGTGAATAATTTTGAGATTGTATGAATAATTCCTATATTTTCGTCATTCAGAGCTGTTTTAAACTCAACAAGTTTCACAACAAAACACAAATAAAAAAATTTTACTCTTAACTTTTACGCAGTATCTTTTTTTTTTTTTTAGCTGTTCAAATACTTTATGACCCTAAAAGGCAATGCTGTCCGTATTGATAACTGCACTTTCCTGCACATTGATCCCCGTTCCTTTATTTTGAAGCTGGGTGGCGTTTACTGCCTGGGAATGGGGAGTAGGGCGAATCACGTTTCCGAAGTCATAATTGAGCAGAGGCGTTAATGACGGTACAAAGCCCTTGTAAAAACATAGCACTTCAAAACAAAAGAAGGACGAGGCCTTGTATTCTTAGAGTGCCCACAGCTTCCGTGGGTCAATGGGCTTGCTTATAAGCACCTAGTTTTTTTTTTATAGGACAAACAGTAAAGTAACTAACGAACGAATGTGTGAATGCAAAAATGAATGAATGAGTGAATGAATATGTACAAATAAATGAACGATACAATAAAATCTTTATTCAAATTTTGCATCTAGGCTGAGGAAGCAAAAAGCGATCTAACGCCCGCCCTACGCATCACTCAGCAGAAAAAAAAACTAATGAAGAAAATGCATGAAATAACTAATCATCGGTGGACATATCAAAAGCGGTCACGCATTGACCATTCAAAACACTTATAGCTGCCTATACAAAAAAAATTACTTTATACAATACTAAATAAATAACAAAGTTGAAATGACAGGATGACAGGCTCAAATGACCACTAAGGCACGGATCGGAAGTATTTTTTATCTCTATTTTTTAAAGCTATAAAACGACATAGGACATATAATCATATCTTCATTCTCCCGATATCTGTTTAAAAATTCAGGTACCAGCTATTCCAAGCTTTGTAATCCATAATAAGTTGTCGTCTTGGTTTGACATATTTTGCTTCTCTAAAAACGTCTTTTTTTATTTTTTTTTATTTTTGCGAGGATACTGCTTATGAAATGCCGCTCACTCATTTTTGATATGTGTGTATATTTGTATTGCACATTCAAGACTAAAAAGTTGTTCAACGCGCAGTAAGGAATACTTTTAAAAATAAGGGGCGGCTCTTACTTTTCAAACTGCTCTAATTATTTCCATTCGCTTATCCAAAGTCTGTTTGCGTTAGAGAGATGGTTTGCGATGTCGACGCCAGATTCGTTTTTATATTCGGCTGTGATTGTATGCTGTTCTAACTAAAATTCAACACGCAATGTGTTAATATTACAAAACGATTGCCAGAGCAAAATGTAAAGAGTAAAAATAGAACTTTTATCACATTCCATGCAAGTAAAAGTCTATCTTTTATTTCGGTTTTACGACTTTCTCAGACGTTTGACTTACTGCCTTGCCTGTAGGATTTCGCTCAATTAATGCATAAAAAGCTGCTAGTCTTTTGTTTTTGTTCTGCTTATTTCGTGGAAGTTTTTTTTTTTTTTAATACTACAACTGTGCTATTTATTAGTACTAAATAGACGTCTCCTGTTATTGAAAGGAGTCGTAGTAAGAGCTTTGTATATTTAAAAACACATAAAACTGGAGTTGCCGGTGGAAGGATGTTTGTTTCGGCTCCGTTTGCGTGAAAGCCATACCTATGCTCATACCTTGGTTTACTTCTAATAAAAATTATGAAACGATTGTATTAGGACGTTACTTGCCTTGATTTTTTTTTTCTTCCCTGTGTTTCGATTGAACAGGTGGGACTAACAGAAAAAACCGTGTATGGCGCAGTAGTGCAAGTGGATGATTCCTAAAAAAGGATCACAGTTAAAAAGTAAGACACGCGCAAAATGAAAAAAAAAAAGACTTTCCTTGCGAGATTTGAACACGGGACTTTCACGCCGCGACGTCAAGTACCGGCGCTCCAACCTCGCGACCACAGCATATTCTTTTTCTTTTCTATTGCTCGACCACAGCAGAAAGCGCGAGCCACCGGCGCTGGCGGAGGTATATCAATATGCTGCCACCCTTTTATATCGTGTGGTTTTTCCTTTATTTTGGCTCATATTTACCCTCCCTGACCGTAACTTTACCTGCCACTCCTACAGTATAAAAGGGCGGTCAATTAGACTCCAGTTGAGAGTTCCTGCAGTCAGTTTTCTGCGAACGGAACTAGGCTTTTGTTCTTGAAGCGATGCGGATTTCTCCGCCATTGGGCAGGGACGCTAGGTACTTCTTGTCCCCGTGGAGCTGGTCACGTGACATAAAAATCTCTCTTGACCGCAGCCGCGGCCGCGGTCACAAGATGAGCAAACAGCCTCTGGGGAACACCATACTTTATTTGCTGAAGCTCAGATTGGAATCCACTGATGACAGTGTATTGTAATCGATGGCATAAGTAGTTTCGAATTAAGTCTAATGGGATATCTCTTATTACGTAGAATGGCAGTTTTTGATAAGCACATCATTTTTGATAGAGTAGCAAGCTTTTGAAAAATCTTGGAAAATTTCGATTTTATATAACTTGCTTTCAACATATTGAATAATTTATTTTTTTATGTTTAATAACGCCATTTCTGTAGACTTTTTCTTCTGAAGCCCATATTGCTGTAGTTCAATTAAGTTCTTAGCTAGATAGGAGACTGATTTGCCGTTGACGGTTTGTTCCAGGATTTTTTTAAACAATGGTAGTACCGATATGGGTCTATAGTTATTCATATCATGCGATGACCCACGTTTATGCAAAACACACATTTTAGCCACCTTCATTTTATCAGGAAAGATTTGTCGAGATAAAGAAATGTTGCAAATATGAGTCAGAGATACACTAATTAATGAGGCGAAACACAGCTTTAATCGGCGAAGGTTTTAGGTCAGCATAAACCGCCGAAATATTATTATTTAATGCTTGTAACAAGGTAACAATTTCCCCCTCAGCAATCGGTAAAAGAAAAATCGAATTTGTTTCTGCAACCACAAAATAATAACCAATATTACTTTTTGTGTTCAGATTAGCATAACGCGACCCACCCGAGCTTAGAAAATGGGAGCTATATTTGTGTGACAGTGCTGAACCTGCATAGGTAACGCCGTCAACAGTGATATCTATCGGTAACCTACTGGCTTGCTGACAAATGAAGCTGCCTACCTGCTTTCATATTTTCTTGGGATCATTAGAAATAGCTGCAAATTTCTGTTCCTGATAAAGTAGTTTTGTTTTTAATGACTGCTGCCAATATATTCCCTATTTTTTGTACTGTACCAATAAAGTTTCACACCTTAGTTTGATAAATTTATGGTTGAGTTGGTTTCATTTATTCATCCTTCTAAATAGATCCGGCGTTATCCATGGCTTCCTGGACTTTTTGTGCTTACGGACAGGTTTCAATAGAAATGCCAAGTCATAGAAGCGTTTTATTTTGATTACAAATAAATCTTTCGGTATATTTGGATCACTTTCGTTGAAGACATCAGTCCAGTCTAGAATTGATATCATAGTATAAAAATAGTTTATCCTACTGGTGTTAATATATCTTTGTAAAACTGGAATATTTTGAGCGGAAATATTTGCACTCTTTTTCATACATGGCAAAAAGCAAAATATTTGTAGGTGATCACTAAGGTCACACGTTAAAATACCAGCAATCATATATTAAATTGGGTAACTAGTAATACATATGTCAATTAATGTTTGGGAACTTGACGTAATTCTTGTTGGATCGCTTATGACATTTTCACATTCAAATATATGTACAACACCCGGAAAAAGCCTACACATGAGACTTGGGGACAGTGGTTCTATATTGAGATCAGCAATCGATACAATCCGCAAGTTTAATAAACCAACTCATTCAAGAAATCGGTCGATACAGTTTACAAAACTAATTTAATAAGAAACATTAGACTTTTTGACACAAGATAGCTGACACTACTTGTATTGAGTTGTCATCGATGGGGGATAATTTTCGCAGTTAAGCAGTGACGGGACTATCAGCTGTATCGGGGAGGCTCGAAAGTAAACTGAAACGCCTCCTCCCCAACGATCTGCATGGTATACTCCGTCACAGCTATAACGCTGAAAATGAGCCGCGCCATTGCTATTAATATACCAAGTTTCATCAAACTTGTGGTCAAAAAGAACAAATGGGTTGTTTCTTACTAAATAGTTTATTCAGGATATACCTCACTATCCTCAATGCATCTCACCGCTAGCAGCGGTGTGGGATTGTAACCGATGTTCACAATAAAGGCAAAGCACACACGTGCCTGCCACATATTAGACCTTGTATATGTACGACTGAACTTTCCGGGAGTTATCATGACTTACGAAGGTTCGGAAACGTCCCCCTTCCCCGTTTAATCCGGTTGAGAACAAAATAAAAGAGAGGAGGTTAAATAGCTTCCGGTATTTCCCGGGAGCCGTAAGCGTACACCGTACAGTATCTCCATTGCCTCGATCACTGCGAAGGTTGCATAAATGTAAAAAAGGAAGGAAAATTGTGGGGGCTCGGTGGGGGATCAGTGAAGGGATTTAACAAAAGGTCCCTGAATACGTGCCTCCGCAAAAGAAGTTGCGCAAACGGGAGGAAATAACTTTAAGCCCCGGCTTCACACGCTTCCTTGAAGGCCTTTAACGGGGAGTTTTTTTACTTCGCGAGGTGTGACGTTGAGCTTCTTTGTGTGCGTCGTTTTGCGGGCGTATGTGTGAACGCGCGTTTTGAGAATTCCAGTAGCTCGATCTTTTAGTTATGTTAAACTTGCGCGCAGCGTCTCCATTTGTCTGTGTTTCTTTACGCGACGGCATATCTAGTGGGGCGTATGTGTCGGCAATAGTTACTTGTGTCCGTGTTTATGTAGGAGCATATTTGTGTTTTATTTCATCGACATTTGGCAAACGATGACAGTAAATTTATTTATAAGAACAATTTATAAAATATTAAAAAAAAAGCGGAAAGCAGGCGTTTATGCTACGCGGGGGGCATCACATGTGTCTGTGTAGACAAGTTCTGACGTCAGAGCAATCTTGATCCGGCTCACCCAGTCAGAGGCCGAGAAAAAGCTGGGACATTCGTCATCTGTTGTGTGTTTGCGAAATGTCTCAACACACCAAACTTTATCTGTTTTTTTTTTTGTTTTTTCTGGCATTTTTTTGTTTAGAAGCCGAGCAGTGCTGACGCACGGATGCTTTGATAACGGTTGCCCACGGACGTGGTGACAGGACTTTTTGCCTACCCACGGACTATCGGATTTTTCTCCCGAAACTGCCGGCTGGCGATAAAGCGAAGCACCAAGTTTACCAGCACTGCGATTGTAAATGCCAGGCCATTGAGAATTGGAGACTTCAGGGAGCCTTTGGAAAAGGTCGACTTACTCAAGGGCGCCGCAGGGCTCGGGGTCTGCCAGATGGGCCACGTGTGGGTGTGCATCATAAAGAGCACGACCGCAAAGCAACGTTTGCTCAAATTGGGCTGGCTGACTAAAACGCAAGCTGTGCATCGCTGTGGACCCTAATAGGCACGAGTTCAGGGTGAAGCTCCACTAGGTACCTTTCGACGTGTCCAACGAGGTGCTTCGCAAGGCCTTGAAAGAGTTCTGGTCCGTCGGCGAGGTGACCGACCAGGAAACAATGGCGAGTGGATGGCTTAGACAACATCGAGTCAGCCACACGAATCGTCCCACTGACGCCGATGTGTGGCTGAAGGAGTGACGCCGAAAAACCTGCCTCACCAGCTTAGAATCAACAGGGGCATTATCCTCGTCGTCGTACCTGGTCGCGCACGGCTATGTCTGCGCATATTTGTCGGGACTGCCGAGTGGCCCGGTGCACGCAGTGCCGTGGTTTCGGCCACGTCGCCCATGATTGTGTGCGGTAGTGTGCCAGCGCAGTAGTCAGCCGAGCCAGTGACGAAAGTCAAGATCTCATTAAGGACAAGGCGGAAGCGTAGGAGGCGGCGACTCAGTCATCCAAACCATCGAAGTCGACTGAGAAAGCCAAAGCATCGAGCCAAGCGGAGGGTACTAAGGCAGCGGGCGTGACTTCGAAGGACCTTTGATGTTTCCAGCGATGCCTGTGGGAGCCGAGAAGGAAAGCAGCAGGCTTCAACGGACACACACACGCAAGCAACTTCGGTGCAAACGGGGAGGGGGGGGGGGGGGCGCCTGACGCCGGTGTCCAGGCCAATGAAGACGTGTCGACCATGTAACAAGATCCCGCGAATGAGAAAAGAAGGCTAAACAAAGGTGCAGAAAATTTCAAGGAACCCGGGGCTTCAAATCCGAGGGCCGCACTGGCAGCTGCCCGCAAAAAAGGGACACTACGCCAGCAGGCTGCGGTCCTCGTAGCTGATCCGCGATGGGGGTCTACCACAGTGAGCCTCTTCCCGGGATTAGTGCTTCCCCATGAAATAGTGACAGGTAAGCCACGACAGGCGGGACTGACGACACGTACTCCATGGTACTGCTAACGCCTGGCCTTTGCGTACGAGATCAACGTTCGGGGTCTCGCAGCGCGAGGCACAGTATCAACTTAACGGAGTACTTACAGAGAACGATTGGGATGTTTAAGCAGTTCAGGAAACCACAGTGGAAAGCGACAGTCAATTAGATGTGATGGTGAAACCTTTTACTTCACGGTACATCGAGTGCGTGAGCCACTCTGTCGGCGAGTGAAGGGGGGGGGGGGGGAGGAGAATTGTTTATTTTTGAAGCAGGCAAGCGGAATCATTGAGGAACGCGTTATATCTGAGTATCAGGACGACTCGTCCTCTGCGACTTTTCCTTTCCCAGTTTAAAGTGTAGGGTGATATCTATTTACGGCATCAAATGTGGAAAGTGAGCGGGAAGCATTCTTTAAAAATATTTCGAACAACCTCGTCACGGACAGACTACTTATACTACTTGGGGATTATAATTCTGTTTGTACAAAAGAAGATCATTTAGGTGAAGCTTGAACTACGGATAAGACCGGACAATTGTTAAACCAATTAATTAAAGATAATGATCTCTAAGATGCACAATGCTTGTGAAGGTTGTGCAAGATGCACAATCTTCACTTATTATCAAGTGATCAGCCACGCTAGACTTTATAAGGCATATTCCTAACGAGAGATAGTTTAGTAGTGACTATGCCGTTTATTTTGTATTGTTTACCTACCATTTGTGGTGAGATTTACTGTGGGTCAACGCCAGAAGTATGACAGTTCTTCGTGAAAGTTGTGAAAGTTCAACACAAAGTTGCTGGACGTTAGGGAACTAATTGACAGGGTGGAAAGTAAAATACGAAAAGTGAAATCGTGCCATAAAAATAAATTTGTAGCGGGTGGGAATGATGGGAATTATTCCCAAGTAAGAATAGATGCAAAGCAAAGCGCATATCAAATAAAGAGGGAAGAACGATAAGTAGAAATGGGACTACGGCTAGATACTTGCCTAAGAAGTAAAAACACCGGTGTCTTTAACGATGACAACAGCAATATTAAGGCGAATCTTGAAAAAAATGATGATGAAAGATATGAAGGGGCAGTTTCCCCAACCCGGGCTGAGAAGTTGCTGGTCGGTGAGTGTCTAGAACGAAGCGGGACTTCGTTCTAGAAAAGAAATACGCTTGCGGTAACCGAATCGCGATCTTATTCCCTAGTTCGGTACCAGGTCCAGGCAGATTTTTACGGACGCGCACCAGTCACCTAGCTGTGTTTGAAAAGTAGTGTTTGTCCTTTGTCTCCTTGTTCCCCTTCTACAGGGACTATTTTCGTCATTCTCGTTTAGCTGGCTTGCACCTTGGCATTTAATTGCATTATAATCATAAGCTTAAAGTGCAAGCCGTTCACCCTTGTTGGTGTTAGACTGGTGGAAGCTGATAAAATCCGTTTGCTTTACTGACATCTAACCCCTGATTAGCTCAGTTGGGAGAGCGCTCCTCTGAAGACAGAGAGGTCCCTGGTTCGATACCAGGACCAGGCGGATTTTTATGGTCGCGCACCAGTCACCTAGCTGTGTCTGGAAAGTTGTGTTTGTCCTTTGTCTGCTTGTTGCCCTTCTACAGGGATTATTTTCGTCGTTCTCGTTTAGCTGGCTTGCATCTTGGCATTTAATTGCATTATAATCATGAGCTTAACGTGCAAGACGTTTACCCTTGTTGTTGTTAGACTGGTGGTAGCTGATAAAATCCGTTTACTCTACTGACATCTGACCCCTGGTTAGCTCAGTTGGTAGAGCGCTCCACTGGAAATGAGAGGTCCCTGGTTCGATGCCAGAACCAGGCGGATTTTTTTCCGGTCGCGCGCCAGTCACCTAGTTGTGATTGAAAATGTGTGTTGCCCTTTGTTCGCCTTGATCCACTGCTCCAGATATTTTTTTCTCATTATTGTCCACCTCGCTTGCACCTTTGCATCTAACTGCACTATATTCCTAAACTAGATAGCGACACCGCGCAGTTTTTGGAAGAGCCAATCAGCGTAACTGAGATCGAGAGTGGGGTAGATGAACTCAGCAACGGAAAGTGGCCGGGACAGGATGGGCTCAGCGCATCATTTTAATTTTGGAAAAAGTTTAAGCCGGAGATTGCGGCAATATTGCACCGCATTTTTTGTCTGTCTTATCAGGACCATGAGTTGACCGTGTCTTCTCTGTCCACACATAATGTCCCGATTTCCAAAAGTGATGACGCCGCTCAGTTCCGTAGTACTAGCAACTATAGGCCGATTACTCTGGCCAATATCGACTAAAAATTCTAATGAAGGTGTTAGCCCGTAGGTTGCAGAGTGTGATTTGGAAAATTGTAGTGCCTCATCTGACTAACGGGATCAAGGTCAGCAGTATTTGCACAAACATGCACACTGATAAAGCATTCTTGAAGTTTGTGGTGCGGCGTATCGACAAATAGCACTGATTTAGATAGATTTATAAAAAGCTTTCGACCGGGTGTTCCACGATGGGCTTCTTTTTGTATTTTAGAATATATTGGCATTTGTTCAGTGATTCGTAATGGCGTAAATGTGGCCTAGGTGAATTTCACAACAAAGCGTATTGTTAATGAAGAAGATAGTTCCCAAATAAATGTTCGTTCATCGGTGCGGCAAGGTTGCCTCTTATCACCATTGCTTTTCGCAATCTATTTGGAGCCTCATTGCCAATACGTCATTCAGCGTAAAGGCTTGCGAGGCTTCATTCCTAATGAAAGTAAAGTTCAGCTTCTGGCATACTCGGATGACGCAGCTATTTTCAGAGCGCAGCTTTTAGGCGCTGGTTTTCGAGTTTCGCGGCGTCGCCGTCAGCATCGGCGTAACCGCGCTGCATTTAGTGTGAAAATTGACGTCACGTGAGTTCAACTCCGATTCGATACCCCGCTAAACTTAACGGCGAAATTAAGTTTCTCCTCTAGATTTAGCGAGAAAATTTCCCACTAAATTCGGAAAATTGAACAGGTGTATAGGTCACGTGACGTAAATATTTCCTATAAATCTAGCTGAGAAACTGAATTTGTCCGCTTAATCTTTAAAGCAGAAAATAAATTTCCCCGCTAAACTTAGCGGGAAATTGAGAAATTTAGGGAGGTGAGGATGAGGAGAGAGAAGAAAGAGAGAAGGGCAGGAGGAGAGGGTACGCAGGAGTTCCATACCCTCCCCTCCTCCTTCTGAAGAGCTGTGGTATAATTTCTCATTACAGAGGTTTGTAAATATCTTTCATTTTTGTTCGAATGCACAGAAGGTCTCGACAGCCGTTGCACAAACGAGGAGGCTTTGCGATTTCACTGTTTGTGTCGTCGACTGGTCTAAATGCTACGGGTTTTGGCACGGCGAGTGGACAACTGCCCCAAGTTTCAATGAAAATATTGAATGGTCTTGCGTGCCACGCAAGTGCTTGGGCGTTCCCCTGGAACATTACCGCGAGTCTGCCGGATATTGGCAGGGAAAAACTGTTGAACTGAAAGCGTCAGCTGAACAGCACGTGAGGAAGGATGTTTTCATTTTCGCGCGAGCTACTATTTGTAATTTCTTTTTTTTATATATACCAAAGCTTTGGTACGTACTCCAAGTGCTAAGTTGTTCGAGGGTCAATACTCAACGTGTCAACCGCGTTTTCGCAGTGTTTATCTGGGCTTCTCAATTGGAACGAGCAAGCCGAACGAACCTGTTTCTTCCACTGAGAGCGGGCGGTGTCGGACACTGTCATCAAATTATTCGTTAAATTGCTTCTGGGTTCATGTTTATACGCAATTAATCAAACCCCTTTCATTGAACAGGGAAGCAAACCAAGCTGTTTGATGTGTTACCGGGTTTTGTAGTGTCGACTTACCGTGTGAACTGTGGACTAATGTCGGGTTTTTAGAGAAAGGTAGTATGTGCATGTAATTTTCTTTTCGGGCGTTTTTCCTTCGAATATTTGCCATCACTATAGTGCTGAAGGTCTACATAGGATCTTTTGGATGTTCTGATGACTACACCCCAATACCGGTCCTTATACACTAAAGTCTGAGGAACAGACGTACTGAACCGCGATAAAAAAACACTGCTTCTGCCTGGGCCTAATTTTGTTTTTATTGCACAGTGAAACGCTGTCAGTAAAGTCATTTTTAGAGGAAAAAGGTATTAGCATTTACTGGACGGTCAACTGTACGTTATGCAAAAAGCTGCAAGGTATTGAACACGTTTTTTTTTTATTGCTGGAATGCTTTCCTCTCGTGGGACGTGCTCCAGCGACCCATTTAAAAAGGAACCTATGCTACCACCACACGGCATTCGTTTTTTAACTATTGACAATTTACCCATGACATACAATAGAATCATGCTTTTAAGACTAAACAGTACAGGGTAAAGTAGAATTGCAGTGCGTGACGCGGACGAAGGCGCTCGCACCGTTCGTAAATACTTTATTGAAAGTATGAAACGACTTCGAGAATGTCATAAGGCGATAAATAGTGGTTTGAAGCGGTTTACAGTTTTGGATGAATTGGCAAGATTAGAATATTTTTAACCTTAATCATTGTTGCCCACGAAAAAAAAAAGTGACGAGCTGAGAATCATTTGAACATCACGTGCACCTGTCGTTTGACGTGATAATATCGTAAGTGTATTTTTCTTTTATCTTGCCAGCGTTCATCTCGTGTTCATCATCTCATTGCCAAATACACACAAAAAAGAAGTTTTTTTTTTTCTGGAAGCCATTTCTAGATGTTGTTTTGGGGCATTAGGACCTTTGGCCTAAGGAAAACAAATAAATTGGTAAAATACTATAAATTTTATTATGTGCAGGTTTTATTACGTACGTTGCATCCATCCTCGGCGTTTATGTTTATTTATAAGGTGGCACCAGCGGACCTTCCATTGTATCCCATGCCAAAAAGTTTCTTTTTGGCTTTCATCTTTCTTTCATTTACTTTGCAATGAGCAGGTAATGTTTACTGTGTGAAATTTCAAGGCACAGCTTTCATGCTGTAAAAAATGAGAGAGCAGATAGCTTGCCAAAGTCAAGTTTGGGCGCGTTTGCAGACGACCAAGTTAACGAACTCTATTTGCTTGTGGCGCCATATTGCCGCGCGCGCAGCTGGCCGAGTAGGTACCGCGCGCGTGGCCTAACGGTTATCGCGCTTGCCTTCCGCGGCTACACATTTTTGTTTACACTGTAATGGGATATTCTGGTGAATTCGAGAACCGTCTTGCTGATTCGAGATTAGAATGTTCTACGAGCCGAACCTTCTACGCCAAATCTTCCGGAACCCCACACGTGTGCATAAGGGGCTCCGCGTGGCGAGCCGAAGTCAGTTTCACCCCAGCGTTGGACTCTGCTCTTTCACCGATTTCGACGCCCGCGACCAGGGTGTAAGATAGACAGGTGGGGAAACGAGAGCCAAAGGAGCGACCGGATTGTGTCCCCCTCGGTTTTCTCTTTTTCTGTGGCGCCATCTATGTGGAGCACCGCGAACTCTCACTCCGGGTGGGCGAACGGTGGCGACCTGCTAAACTGACAGAGAAGGTTTCTCGTGGATTTTCAATGGAGGACTGTCGTGCCCTCGGTTTATTTTGCGCACTCTCCCATAGAGTTCCATGCAAATTCGATTCCAATTTTTTTCTTCTCGCCGCAGTGCCATCTGTCGCAAGGCGGGGGTACCCGCAAGCAGACGAGTACACAATCCGGTCACGGCGCTGCGGTAGGTTTCTATGGGCCGTTTCCCCACCTGTCTATCTTACACCCTGCCCGCGACGCTCTACTGTTATCTTTTGTTTTCTTCTTTATTTTAGGCACAAGTTCGCCCGATTAAACGTTTAGTTTACTCAGTTATTTGACGCCTCATCACTTGTCATTCGTGACGTTTTTTGTTTTTTTTTTGTACGCGAAGTGGTGCGCGAAGAAGCTCAGCGGGCAATTCAACCGGAGACTCCTGCCAGCGTGGCCGCAGCCAATGAGCCGACAGTGACCTACGCCGCAGTGGCCCGACGACCGCCGCCACCTGCTCAACGTTACCCGGTGGCGCCACGACGAGACCCACCAACGCAGGCGTACCCCCTACGCAACGACGAAGTACGTCAGTACGACCGCCGAGAACAGCCGGCGCCAAGGAAAACCGACGTGTGGAGGACAGCGGATCGACGACCCATCTGCTACCACTCTGGGGTAGACACTCTATGTTTCTCAACCGTACCCCTCCGAGGACCCGTTCGGCAAGTCCTACTCCAAGTCGTCGACTCGTGGAAGAGGCAGGGCCTTGGGCAAGCCAGCGTCTGCAAGGACAACGCCCTGAGTTTGGACCGCTACCGGACAAAACAAGGAAGCTACCGAAGCCGACGATGAACTCCACGGCCCAGCCGACGGAAAACCCCCAAGCAGCACCGTCCTACGTCTTCCTGCCTGTGGTTCCCCGTGTGCCGACGCCATTCCACGGTGAAATCTACGAGGACGTAGAAGACTGGCTGCAGCACTACGAACGTGTGGCTCGCTACAACGCGTGGACGGCAGAACAGCGCCTCTAAAACGTTCACTTCGCACTGGAGGGAACGGCAAGACAATGGTTTGAGAACCACGAGGCTTCCCTCACGACGTGGGAGACATGCGTGGAGGAGCTAAAGCGCACGTTCACAAACCAACACCGACGTCAACGAGCCGAGGACATCCTTCAAAGAAGATGCCAAGGTCTAAACGAGAGCGTGACAAGCTTCACTGAAGACGTCCTGCGCCTGTGCGCCCTTTCCGACCCTGGAGCCGCCGAAGACAAGATGCTGCGGGTGCTCATGAGAGGCGTAAAAAGCGAGATTTTCGGCGGCCTCGTTCGCAACCCACCGACGACCGTAGATGAATTTGTTGCTGAGGCAACTAACATTGAACGAGCGCTGTCGGCCAGGGCGAGTCATTATCAGAGAGTCGCCGACGTAGCTGCTACCTCATCCCTTCCATCTTCCCTCCCTTACCTCGGCGAAGTTGGCATCGAGAACCTTCGGGAGGTCATTCGGGGTGTGGTTCGAGAAGAACTGAAGCGGTTGTTTCCTTTTCCAGAACGACCCGCCGCTGTTTCAATCGCCGAGGCTGTTCGCGAGGAGGTACACCGGGCCCTCTTGCCAGAGGTCCCCGTCGCAGTGGCTCCCGAACGGCCGGTCCTGACCTACGCCGCCGCCGCAAAGTGAGAACCTCCCGTCACAGCACACTACCAGCCAGCTCCCAGACGTGAGGCACCGGCGCCGCAGTATGCTCCACGCCCACACTCTAAAAAAAAAATGGAGGAAAAAAGTAGCAGCGGCGCGTCTTCCGCCCTTCTACTGACGTGCCCCCAAGCGGACACGAGAAGAAGGGAGGGACGAGACGTTTTCCTCCTTCTCCAGGCAGACGGGAGAAAGCTTTCGCCCTCCCGACTCATCTTTTTTCGGTTTCGTTTTTCAAGCACATCGCGCACGTTGTTTAATAAATTTATGTTGAGTTGACTGATCTACAGCGGCACCGAAGGCCGCCTGTAATTCCATCTTCTAGTCCAAACGTGCAGAACATTTCGGTTGCATTGACGTTTTTACCACTAAATGTATCAAACAAGCAAACGAAGCCGCTAGAAACAGCGAAGTTCCGGAGCAGTGCCAGCAGCGCTACATACACTGGGTAAGACGGCCGTCTCCGGATTGCGGGACTCGCGCGGCACGGAACTGACGGAACTACAGTCATTACGGTAGCGAAACCACGCGGAAATGTGTCGACGTTTTCGACGTTATGGAAACCGCAGGAACTGCGTCCAAGACAGGCAGGTTTTGCTGCCGGCTGCCTGGGTGCCTTCCGTCCTGAGTTCGGTTCTGTTTTCCGATGCCGAGTGCAATCGGCGTTCAGCGTGGTTCTGTATTTGTGCGTGTCAACAACATAGCTGCAACATCGTGATGGCCGTGTGGTGGGTTGTGAACAGAAGACTGGAATTATCGCCGATGTGACCGTGTGTTTGCGTGTCAGTGGTGTAACAAGATGAGATCGTAAGCTGTCGGGCATTGATGCCGTTGGTCGGGGCGGGGTGTCGCAGGTTGACATTCCGCTTTACATCAAAAAACGTTTAATACCACTTGAGGGATTACGTGCAATCGATCAACGTGCGGATAGTCATGTTGGAACGCTGGTCTGAACAGTAGAAGCTCCTATCGCTATCGTACAGTGGCCAATGTGACTGGAAATTGTCTCGACCCCGAGAGCGATGGCGCTCTGGGGCAAGGACTGAACAGTACGAAATCGTGACGGAAAGTACGTATATTTACAGTATGTAATTTCGGCATTAAAAAACAATAGTAGGTAAAATCGAAAAAAAAAACTACCCTTTATTTTGCTGTTTAAATATAATACTGTTCCTGGAGAAACTGCCCTCCAAGTGGCGCGCTGGGATGAGCGCTAGAAGTTTTTGGGGCTTGCCACGGCGTAGCACCGTACTCTTAACACCTGCCGCAAGTCGCGGCTTTGACTGCATTCAAGTTGATCGAAAAGCGATTTTTCTGCCCGTGAAGCATCACTTCCAGCTGAGTGAATATCCGCTCCACGGAGATTAGTTCAAGATGGCAATTGCAGCTTTGCGCGAACATCGCAAATAGAAAAACCAATAGAAATACAGGCTACGGCGTGCCGTGTGGGGAAACAAACTCATGGTTTTGAACCGCATTGGAGCGGCCTGATTTATTGGCTTTCAAATAATTACGGCATGATCGAGCGTTTACTTTTTAATAAGAGATTAATCCCTCGAGCCTTTCAAAATACTCTCAGAGGAGATTGCTGGGAAAAAATCAACATGCTGAGAATATCTTTTATTACTTAGGGAGTCACCGAAAAGTTCCATACGGTCAAAACGACCAGTATAAAAGACGGAAACGCAGAGCACGGGTGTAGTGTTCGGGTTAGTGTGGTGTTCCGTTGTATTGATATTTGTGTGTGTGCCGTGTATGTGCTCAATGTATGTTCACCTGATGCTCGTAATAAGCGTAATGTGTGTATGCTGTGTATAGTAGAGGATCCCCAAGCGCAGTAGTGGCATAAGAAGAGCAAATTATTTTTTGTAGAACATGAATTGGGCGGTACCTAGCGCCACCTGGCCTAGCTACCTGCAATTACTCTGCTTGACCCCGCCATCTGGTAGCTAGCGATTTAACTTTTCACGCCACGCGATGAACAGCGGCTTCGAGTTTGTTCTTTCGAGAGCGGCTTTTGGTTTCGCGGATTGAGTTTGCCCTTCTCTGTGATATGCGGTTGACGAAGGAATTGTGACTCGAGGAACACCAAAGGTGAGACGCAAAGTGCGCGAAGTAACTGGGTATCGGCTGTCTCCGTCTAACATCGCAGTACTGTCGACGAGAAGACTGAGTAAGTGCTTTCGAAACGCAAGTTTCTGTACCTGTGGGGGAATCTGGCTTCGGAAATAAACAGTTTGCGGAAAGCTCGTGTTACGCTTTTATTTGCTGCGGCTCTCGTCCCGTACAAGAGGAGTAGCGTCCTCGTCAAGCTTTCTTGTGCTCAGATTGCTCTATTCAGGGTCGCCATATTGAGGTGCAAGCGACGGAGGAACTTTGCTCTCCTGCTTCAGGGACGAACGTTTCTCCCTTTCTAAAGGAACATAGGTTACAAGACCGTTCCTCCCCTAAGGAAGGACTATCCATACCATTTTTTCTAAGAGTGCAGAGCAGCGTGGTGCGAGGAAGACCGACGTTTGGAGGACGGCTGATCGACGCCCCATGTGCTACCACTGTGGTGAAGCAGACCACATCTATCGACGATGCCCCTACCGCCAGCTGGGCCTACGAGGGTTTGCGCCCAACGACCCTCGACCACGTCTTGGAGAGCGACCTCGGGACATCGAGGACTACCTCCTCCGCTCTTCGTCTCCTGAGTCGTCTCCCCGCCGGGTATTCCGTTCACCATCTCCTCGACGTTCACCATCGCCCTTCCGCCGGTCTCGCCGAGACAGCCTGTCACCCATCGCTTCCCGTCGGGAAAACTAGGCGCGGCAATGCCAGGAGGTGGCGTTGCCGATGACGAACGATGCCAAGATCCTCCAAGATCGTCGGAGCTCTCCCACTGAAACACCGTAAAGCCCCGAAACGACGTTTCTGTATCAGTGTTGAATAACCTCAGCGTTATCATCGACGGCCACGACATGACGGCACTCGTCGACACCGGAGCAGACTACTACGTTTTGAGTGGGAGGCTCTCCCGCAGCCTTCGAAAAGTCATGACGCCGTGGGATGGACCTCAAACACGAAACGCCGGAGGACACCTCCTTACACCAGTCGGGAGATGCACTGCTCGCGTCGAGATCCACGGTGAGACGTGCCTTGTGAAGTTCGTCGCTCTACAAGACTGTTCCTGAGACGTCATTCTCGGCATGGACTTCCTCTGTGCATACGGCGCCTTTATCGACCTTGGTGAGAACAGATTGACGCTGCGCAAGCTTGTTCTGCCTTCAGAGAAACCCCACACAGCGTCAGCCGCCGTCTGAGTCGCTGCCGACCACGTGAACTTGCCGCCGCGATCAAGTGTTGCCGTACCCGTCGCGACCGATGCAGCTACCCGCGGCGAAGTTGTTCTGGAAGGCAACCTCCAGTTGCTTCCAGGAAGAGGAATAGGCGTCGCACGAGGAGTAGCTGAACTTTAGGATGGCCACACTGTAGTCCTCGTGACGAACTTCCGGAATGAAACGCAACACCTCACGAAAGGGGTAGCCGTTGGCCACGTCGAGGAACTCCGAAACTCCGCCGAGATCGCCGCCATTACTGACGAATCCTCGCCACCTCAGCAAGACGGTACATCGCCAGCGCAGCTCGACATCGACCCTAAGCTTCTGGACCCGAAACGACGACAGCTGATTAACCTCCTCACCGAATACCTTGACTGTTTTGCGACGTCGTCGAAGGTGCGCCAAACCGTTGTGAAGCAAATGCATGCATGATCTCATCAAAGCATTACTAATCAAAGATCTGACTACCCCGGCTTTTACATTTTTCGAGTGACAGCTACTCTTTGACAGAACCGGTTTTGGGTTTTCCTTCTCAAAACAAAAAATTTCGGACCGGAGGCACTAAAAAACCAGTGGGAAAGACTGGTAATGGCAGTCTATGGGGAAGAGTACATCAAAAGGCAGATCGCCCTAGAGTGCAGGGAGAAAAAGGGGAAGACGCAAGAAATCAGGAATAGGTCCGCTGTGGTTCCGTATTTTCACGAGGTGTCCCACAATCTTAGAGCATGTGCAAAAAAATATGGCGTGGATGTCGTATTCAGCACGGATTTTAGGTTAGATAGATTGACACCTTTTGGAACGGTTCAGAGGGGCTGTCAGAAGGCGCATAGGGAAAAGTCGGTGCCGTGTAGCGTAGGCGTGGTGTATGAGGTTCCTTTGGCGTGTGGTTTTAAGTATGTAGGCCAAACCTCTCGGTGTTTGAACGATCGTTTAACAGAACACAAAAGGAATGTTAAAAATAATGCAGCAAATTCGGAGTTTGCTAAGCATCTGGTGGAGTGTACAAACTGCACAACGGATTGTTCTGGAACGGATGTAGTTGTTAAGGAAAGCAACGATGTTAAAAGGGTGGTGAGAGAAACAATTAGGATTAGATCGTTGGGAAATTGCATTAGTCAACATTCCATGCAAATAGGGAACCGCTGCAAGCAATTTTTACCGTTTTAAGTGTTTTTTTTAGTCATCCTGAAAGGCTTCTTCGGTGTGTATTGGAGGGTATTGTCTGTTTTGTATAATTTTGGAGGTGACCGGCTTTGAGTGGGATGTTGTTGTGGGCTGTTGTCCTGTTTATTGTGAGGACACAAAAGAGTTGCTTGAATTCTTTGTGAGGCATATCTTCTGCTAGAACTTTTTCACTTGGAAACGTTGGGAGTGTCCGCTTCTTTTGTGATAGAGTGGAACCTGTAAAGTCACGGTGCAGAGGACAAGTCTTATGTGATTGGTTGATGACGACGAGAACGAACTATATAAGAGGAGGTTGTTGAAATAAACTTGTAGCTGAGTTTGAGACCTGTCTGTTTTTTTCTGTTACTTCTGCTCTTCTAAAAAAAAAAAACCAGTCTCAGGGTAAACGATGAAATGGTTGACTTCCACCAGCTAGCCTGTACATCGACTCTTTTCAAGTTAGCAGCACTGTTTACTCGAGGCGCCATCTCCGGATAAGCGCAGCGAGCAGCCTACAGGGTACGTCGTATGCTCGCTCCGCCTATGGAGAGATGGCGCCACAAGTAAACTGCGCCGCTAACTCGCTCGTCTCCGAACGCACCCAAATACTTAACCTTGGCAGTTTCTCACTCTTATGTTTTTTACAGGAAGATAGCTACGCCTAGTAATTCCACACGCTAAAACTGACCTGCTCAGCGCACATTTGGTGAAAGCTAGAACTATATATAAGCAGGTACTAACTTTCCCGGCTCATTCCTATAGAGGCAGGTCCGCTCGTAACACCCTATACATATCACGAACACGTCACGAAAAACCGGGGCGTCGTAAATCATTCCTGCCCCCTTTTTTTTACATACACGCGTTTAGAGAACTTGACTGGACGATCTATTCGAAGACGACTAGACGAAACGCGTTCCCGACGTCCAATTGGAGCGACGGGACTGGAGCATTATCTTTGTTCCATCGTATCATGGGAACGAGTGCGCTCCGTCGCTCAGTTGGCCCAGCCGTCTGCCCTCTTCCCTCCTCTCCCATGAACACGTGTCCTAATTAGTTCTAAGTGGTGGACGGGAGCAAATCAAGTACTCTCTGCCGGAGTTAATTTTGGAGCCGGGAACCCGCGATGAGAGCTGACATCTCCTTTTCCTTTCTATCTGACTCTATGCTGTATAGTCGGACATACTTGGTCGGCATACTTGGCCCTTCCCTTATATTTATTTTACGAGTGGAATGGTATCGTGTGTCGACAGCGGCCAATTCGTTATTTCAGCGTCTTCTCGACTGGGCCCTTTTCATGTTATAGCATTTTTTTCTGCGTTTCTACAGTTTGGGCGCAATTCTGCTAAAGTAATGAAGGCGGAATGTTTTGATTGTGGCACTGTATCAGATATTTTGTTTGTTTTAGTGAACAATATTAGAGTTCTGACTGCTATATTAATTGTTACTACTTTTTATTCTGCTAGAAATCTTCTTTTTTTTTAATTCCGACAGTGAGCATTTTTTGTTGCATTCTTGTGCCCTGGCTCGGTTCTTTCCCTGCCATCCGGGACATCCGAAATTTGGTTCCCTCCATTTTGGTCTCATCGTTAAGTTACCTAAATCCTCGTAATTTGTCAAACTGTATGCAACAAAGCGTGCGAAGGCGGTGAAGTAATAACTCATTTTAATTAAGCAGTGGTGACATTTAAAGTAAAGTTACTCGACGAAATCTAAAACAAAACAAAGAAAGAAACGATTTACTTTACTGCCACAGTATTTTTATGCGACGAGTGCCTGCGCCATGCCAACAACGACTTTGATAGCTGTGAAAAGTGAGCGATTGCCGTTCTGCGCTATAGCAGCGCCGCTTAGCTTACGCTTACAGACACACAGCTTTGGAGCTCGAGGGGGTAGCAACGATCTGCAAAAAGCGCCCCCCCCCCTCCCCCCACCACCGCCCCTCTACTGTTAACATTACGAAACGGCAACAGAGCACGTGCTACTGCCAACGAAGTGCAGCGTAGTACGTAGCCACGGATTTTATGAAGCCACTTTGACGCCGCGGAGATCATGCGAGCTTAAAAGGGAAACTTCAAATACAATTTTTTTTTAAGAACTGTAAATACATTATTTTTCAGATACTGGTTCGCGCAATTCAAAGATGCATGTTAATTCAGCACATGAAGTCGGATGACACATATTGTGCAGCATGTCCAAGCTGCACTGGGTATTGACTAACGGGTTTGGGTGAGTTCCGGATTAACCATAAAATTCGGTAAATTTAGCATCACGAATCAGGTTCCCCACCAAATTGATCGGGTCGCCGCTTTCCGCTAAATTTAGCACGGCGTAAATCTGTACAGTATAGCAGGTTAGATTTCATCCCTATACCTGACGTAAGAATTTTGAGGCATCTAGAATTGTCCGGTCTAAACAATTTTGTTTTTCTAATTTGAAAGCCACGTCCTTGTGCGTATAAAAACCCATATGCTAATCCGCTTTTCAATTATTTTTATATTTTTTCTCGCTGGCACCTTTGCTTCTTTGAGGAAAATACCATAGCGAGAAAAATTGGGAAAGAGCGAAAGGAAAGGAGAGTGAGACAAAAATGGAGAGTGCGCATGAAGGAAAAAGAATACAACATCGGCATGAATAGAGCACAGAAATGACTTCCCGGTTTTGGGCGGAGATCCCTGCGTGCCAACGTTGCTAGCACCCTCAGTTGGGAAACTCACCATTGAAACCTGGACAGGTGGCGTCAACCGAGACCGAGCTAAATACGACAACAGCGCCACTCTTTATCATTTGTCTGTACTGTGGTCAACTTGAGCTTTTAGAAAGCCTGTTTTTGCGTAAAAACAACGGAAAAAAACTTTTCTTATTGTAACTTTTGTTGGAGTTTAGTACAAAATGAAGGACCGTGATGTTTTCTAAAATCTTTAGTTTGCAAGGCTTTCTAGCACAATTAATATTGTTTTTATAAAACCATGCCTCAGCGGTGCTTTCAGGTAGCGCGTCCCGACCTAGACGCATCTTAGCTTCGACGCTAAATCGCGGCAGGTCCGCTTGGGGGACGGGGCTGGCACCCCTGAAACCCGTTCCACCTAATCTGTTTCGGCGCCAAAATGGTCGATTAAAGCCAAAATAAAAGTCACGTGCAGTACATCGAGTGGCCGCTGCGAGAGATATGGTCGCCATTAGCTCGGTTCTCGAGTACGCGTGGGTGCCACTTTTTCAGAGAAGTATCTGTGGCAGTTTCCCAACTGAGTAGTTCTAGTAACGTTGCTGCGCGTGCCTTGCAGACCTAGGACGGGATCAAAGATGGTGGCGGGAGAGCACTAATCTAGACGATGAGTTAGCTGCGAGGAGAAAAGTTTGAAGGAGAAGGAGAATAATCTATTTATTTTGAGAGAGTGTGAAAGGAGGAGCATTTGTAGTTGTTTCGCATACTCTAATAGACAAGGGCATTATACACCAACGCAGCGTTTCAAATAAGCCCCCGTTGCCCACTCCAGGTATGGGCACTGGGCGAGCGTAGAAACCGAATTCGGGAGGAGTGAAGCGTCTGCGCATGCTCAGTACCGACAATAGCGGCACCGCAGTGGCGTGACGTCAATGCGTTGAGTTGGTTTATGCCCGTTACATATTGGGTTAGCCCGCCGCCAACGCTACGATACGATGGATTCAATCACGCAATGGTGCGTTTGATATCACCAGTAAAACAAACGCGCACAAAAACAACAAAGACTCCAATGACTGCTAACGTGTAGGAATGTGAAAGCATTGGTATACGTAGCGTATTCCTACAAGCTGCGCGCCGGGCGACCTCTGGGTAGGCTGCCCGGGCGGGCTCTGCGGCCGGCCGCTCTGCAGAGCCCGGCCCCCCCTCTCCCTCTTACAGGCGGCACGGCCGCTGCGCCATGGAGAGGGCTTCTCTCTGAGGTGGAGTTCGTTGGAATTCTGCCGCGCGCCAGCCAATGCGAGTTTGCCATCAATTCGCTGCTACAGACTGCAGGCTCCGGTCCATGGGACAGGGAAATTAAAGTGCCGTTTGGCGCTGCTTCACACTTGATAACGTCGGTTAGCTTCATAGGAGAGTTAATGCTTTCGCATTAAATACGTAGGACCTCGGCAAATTATTCCACGATACTGGTTTAGCCCGTGACAGCGAAAGTATAAAAGGCAACGAGCGCCGCGATGGCGCATTGTGTGCGCTGCTCGATGGGGTTGATAGCATTGCATCGTTGGCTGGTTTCAGATTTAGTGTGAAACAAATAATTACAAAAGCAACAAGCAAAACAAAAATACGATAGCCTTTTTTTTTAAACAACGTTTGTTAGATTATGGGTTGAAACGTTATAAGAACCAAGCACGTCATCCGTCTCCAGGGCGCGCTCTTTGCGGCTGTGCGTGCGATGAAGTGTTATCAAAAGCAGAAAGCTCCTCCGTTGGAAGCGAGGCGTCTGTTGTGTGTCGTCTGCAAGTCGTGAGCTTGTTTATTATGAGAAAAAAAAAATACTGAGTGGGCAGGACGCCCCCAGTTGGGTTAGTTGCGCAGCGCCACCTGCTGAACAACCCAACGTGAAGTTGTTTATCAATAAGGGCAAAAGCGCGCCGTGCGCTCCGTTATCGACTGGCATCTTTCGTTTGCACGCAGTGTTGGATGTACCGCACACGCAGGATATTATTCTTAAGCCGTCGTCCTTGTGTGTTCGCTAGTGGTTGTTTGCATTTGTTTTATTGTTTTATCGCGTCTATTATTTATGCATGTGAATCCGATGAGTTTGTCATTAAAGAAGTAGTTGAGCGTTTTTTTTCCGCGGTCACCTATTTAACTGAAAAGTGCGCTAAGCATAACAACAAACGTCGTTGAAATACCATTTTCTTTCACGAAGTTAATGAATATAAAAGTTTTGTCCTCATGGTATCGGAAACCATCGAGGAACCAAGAGGATGTAGGGGGATGACAGGCAGTGGTCGGTGATCCTAGAGGCCGTTGATGACCTCCGACGATACCTTGTCCTCGGCTGTCGCTGCTGCGAGCTTGGTCATTCTGGTGTCGCTCACCAGGTCTGACAGTGTTTCGACCGCATGCACTTCGGCATCATGCATCGGAAACCTGGAAAACTTCGGGTGCCGAAGCGATGCCGAACGGCAGTCGCTCGAAACAATAGCGCCCAAAAGGCGTGCCAAACGTGCTCAAATGGTCTAGCCGAGAAAGGTGTTCAGATAGTCACGAGGATCATAAAAAAATCAGAGCATGCACAAGAAAGTTACAGGCTAGGACTTCTCAACTACAGATCTTCGCCTCTGGAAGACGGCCGATCACCATCTGAACTTTTGATGGGAAGAAGAATCAGGTCGCGCCTGCCCGACTTCTTGAACCGGCTCCAAATGCAGTGCACAAGCATCAGCAGAGCAGCTGGGTCAGAAGACCACTTCAGCCACTTCCTCCAGGGAAGGTGGTTCGCCTCAGGGAAAAGAATTTCTGGGCAACGATGGCTAAAGTCCAGGACTTGGTGGCCCCAAGATCCTACCAGGTCATCACGGAAGCGGGCAGAGCACTGCGGAGAAACCGACGACACCTCCTTCCAACACCGGAGGACTTTACCCCTGAAGGGGAAGACAGCGAAGTGGAGGACTACACATGCTTGGCTCCAACAACCAGACCTTCATTTGGGGACCAGCCCACTGGGACGGACACGGCGTCTACAGCCCCAGGACCAGCAACTCGGTCACCGACCGCAGTGTCAGCGACTGTGCCTCTATCTCTAATGGGAGTTTTTGTGCCGTCCGCGGACTCTAGTAGAAGGACGCTACGACGCCTGCATCGTACACCTCGTAGGCTGACGTACGATGAAGCTTTCCGTCAACAGTCTTGACAATAGTGTTGTTGTTCTGCCCTAAGAGAAGGGGGGTGTAACGGCAGAGCCAGCAACATGGTCTGGCAACTCAGCCACCACAAATAGGGACTCGAGGCACGAGCGTCCAATCCGCCATTAAAGGTTCGACCTTCGTTCGGTTCACACCGTCGTCTTGGTTCCTCACTGGTTTTCGATACACTCATCGCGTTTTTTTTTTTTTTTTTGTCAAATTCGATTTGTCAATTGGGAATAATAAAAAAAGTGCCGCCAGTGGCAGGCAGGTGCTCGCATCATCCCCCCCCCCCCCCCCCCCAGGTTACCTTCTCTTCCTTCGCGTTCTGTCGGTTGGTGCTATTTGGGTTCGTCGATCGTTAAGCTGATCGCTCAGCGAGCGGGTAGGCTCGGCAGCCACGAAGCGGCGTTTACGGGTATGCAAACTGGGTTAACAATTTTGTAATGTGCCTCTGCAGACTGCCACCGCGTAGTGGCGTTAACGCAGCGAGGGGGGCGGGTCAATACGCGCTCCTGTTATATCCGACAAAACGCTAAGAAAAAAAACGTCACGCGACTTTTATTAACAGAAATGCGTGACGACCCCCGGTTGATGCCTTGCAAATTGTATATCTCTCACTGCGCTGTAGAATTTGTTCCCAACTGATTACAAGCAGTTTCGTGGTGTCCAATAAACGTTTTGGAATGTCGATCCAGCACTTGCGCAAAAGCACGAAACAAATGCTCGGCATATATCATTTTTTTATTGCCTGCTCGACGGTCAGGCCTGCCTACCACAGATGTTCAGTGACCTGAAAAGCACGGGTATATTTGATTGTTGCTTTCGGCATCATTTTCACTCGCCGGTTTTTTAATACTTGTTCTCAACTTCGCGACACTAAATACCATACCTGAAAGGATAGAGGCCAGGAATTCAGAAAACATAGTAAGTTGGGATAGCTAAAAGAATCGCCGGGGTACCCTTAACGAGAACACACTTTGTTCTCGTCTTGGCTATTCTCAATGTGCGCGCTACGCTATTGCCTAGTCGAGCATCTGTCTACTATGTTGCCCTTCGAGCCCTTGCTTCGCCCTTCTTCTTCTTGTTCGTTTTCCTTTTCTGGTTTTGCTACTTGGAATATTGATCGGTCCACTACGAGCGCACTCTAAAGAATTCGCGCGCTGGAAGACAGTGTAAAAAGAGTAAACGAATGGAATAGTAAATGAGACACGCGAGGAACTCTGTAAGACGGCACAGTAGGAAAATAAGAAACAAGTCGATTTTCCGCATAATCTGGGTACATAATGCATTGCTCTCGAACTAGCAACTAACTCTTTCAGGCCAGGTTAGAGGTGAGCGATACACGACAGATATTCCTGGAAGGTGTATTGAGTAGACTGTTATGGACCTTTTTTTAGCTTCAAACGACACAAACTCGCCCCCTAAAGAACATGTCGGCAAACAAGAGGTGGTGAAAAGCAATGCTTTGAGTCTCCACACACCCGATGCTGTATTAATCGCGGCAAAAAAAAAAGAAGAAGAAAAAAGGTGATGTTCGTGGCAATTGTAGCACTCGCTCTTTTGTACAGCCGAACGCAATTCCTGAGCCTGTACCTTACCCCCTCAATACCGGCTCTTGAAGGGGGCAATGCACGCGAGCAGGACTTGCTCCTAAACATGTGTCATAGCGAGTCTGCTTTCTCTCCGTTTAACAACCCGCACGACATGTCGGAACGCTTTATACGATGGTTGCAATATGTTGAGTTTAAATGGTGTTTTCGGAGATTTCTTTTTTCGTGAAGTTCGAATGGTGTTTTTCGGAGTTTATTTTTAAGCTAAAATTCGGTGTTTATGGGAGTTTAGTTTTCGTAAATCCCCAATTCTTCGGAATTCGGAGATTAATTTCGCAGCGTTTTATATTAAAAATATTAAATGATAACCGGATGCTAATGCATGCCAGATAAAAAATAAAACACACTTGTATCAAAAGACCATTTGCTATATTACCCAAGCATCAAGGAAATGCAGGAATTGGTGTTCCACGCGCCCAACGCGCACGGCATGCCCGTATAAAAGATTCGAAGTAAATAACCAAAATAAAGCGTTGACGAACGCGCTTGCAAGACGCCATTTGGTTTAGGTTTTTCTTTAGAAACTTTACTACTGCTGAGGCCAGCGCGTGCGGCGCGTGGAACACCAATCCCTGCATTCTGCTTGATGCTTCGGTAATATAGAAGTAGGTCTATTAAAATTTCTTCACTTGAATTTGGCGATGCTGTTATTGGCAATACTAACTTGTCTCACGACAAAAGTCGCACACAAGTGTGGCTTCGATAAACGTCGATACCTTAAAATCAAATAACTGCCTGAGGCAGCCGCAAGGAAACTCACAGTCACCCCATCAATCTATCCCGCGGCCGCGCGAGTTGGAGTTTTTAGGGATGTAATAGAGAAGTTTCAACTGCCCCTCGTCCCTATTTTATACAATCTCAATGGTCCATAGCTTTCACTGTTACCCCCCAGAAACATACCCTCTCCTTTCTCTAAATCCCAAATCCCATGGCCCAAACTGGAAACCACAAGAGTGGTTTTTGTTGTGACACGAATGGTACGATGACCTGTTTTCCTGAACTAACCTTGACGAGACAAGCCGTAAGACCCCCTTTTGACAACGGTCCCAGGCTTGAAAGATGACTATGGCGTCATTTTCCCAGGACCATTGATCCTGCGCTGCTCATATTGTAAAAACAAGAATATATATATATATATATATATATATATATATATACTTTTTTCTGCTGTGTGTGTGTGTGGGGGGGGGGGGGGGAGGGGGGAAGGTGCCATGGGCATATAACAATATTCGGAGTTTATCGGAAAATCCGAATTTGCAAAATTTTAACGGCGAGTGTTTTTCAGAGTTTTTTTCGGATTTATCCGAAAACACGAATCTAGGAATAGCGCGTTCACTTTAATCCTCCATATCTTAGCCGCGTTTTTATTTATGCAAGTCCGCTTCTATTTTCTTTTTGTGCGCACTGTGCAATTTATTATTATTTCGTCAGAAATATGCAACCAATACGGGAAAGAAGAAAGAACTTGACAAATCGCTTCAATCGTTTTTTTTTTTTAATTTTTATGTGTTATATTTTTAGTTTCTTCGCTCATTCCTTTCGTTTCTACGTCGCTCCACTTTTCAGTCGCGTCCGAGGCTCCTTCCAATGCATCTGCAGAGGCCACGCAACCTTTTGAGGGCCCAGTTCACGTTCAGCGACCTCATAGAGGGCCAAGTTGCCTTTTTATATTGCTCACGTGTTTCTGACCGGCCCTCGTAACTTAGTCCGCGGCGCAATCGCGCATTCGGATTGTACTTGTCTTGGCTCGTCGTTGACTTGGCTCGACTGTAAAAGAGAGAGAACGACATAAAGACTACGGGGTGAGACGATGGTTGTCGCGGCGACATGCCTCCCATGAATAATGAATGTCCATTCGAAGAGCGCGACAGCCTCTGCTCCGTACGTACAGTATCGGCGTGGACCACAACCGGTGGTACGAGACATCCTAGCCAATAAGAAGGAAGAAATGCTTCACGCAACCTCGTCATCGGTTGCGCTGGTAGGTTGAGCGCAGAGTTACATGGACGGCGCCCGGAAGTAGAGTGGCTCGTTTTGGTTGTAACGCTGGCTGTGACATTCGTTTTTTTTTTTAGATAAAATAAAATATTCTGTACTTTGCTCGCGAGCTTGTGGTTTGTAGATTCGTCGTCTGCTAGCTGGCCGCCACATTTTGGTTGGCGATGTTGATGAGACTAATGACTGGGGAAGGAGGAGTAATGATTGAAGTGAATCTTTACGGTAATTTTTCACTTATTTGTGATACGATCTAACTTTATTGGTAACGTTCTCATTTTCACTTTTTTCATCTTTTCTTACCTGCACTAGCCGTTCTTCGTAGTTCGCAGTGTGTCAAGGAAAAGCGGGAAAGCTCTAATAGGTTGCGATTTGAAGCTGAATTCTATGATTTAATTAAATTACCTTGACATCCCTTTAACAGTCAAGGACCGATTGCGACAACGCAATTTTGAGTATCTGAACCTGTTCTTGAATGAACAAAGCTGCTACATCACAATTAACTGTCGTATATCCGTTAGATAGAACAATTCGCTTACAAGAGTTTACTTACACGTTAGTCTCTCGAAGACCATAAAAAATGTCATGATGCCGGACAGCTGCCAAGTGCACTACCACACTTTTCAATGTAATTCAAAGTAATATTGATTTATTGATTGTTCTCGATTTAGATTTTGACGCGATCACAAAACGTCTTAACTTTTATAATGATATACCTGTCAGATGTCAGTTATTGGAATTCTGAAGACGGCCAAATTAATATATTGAGCATGGACATTACCCCCTTGCACGTTCTTAGTCTCCCCAATGAAACATTTTTCTTTGACTGGGGTGCTTATATTTTGTAGAAGAGTAGTGAGCTGGGCGAGTTGGTAAACGTTGAACATGGTTAAAAATCGCGCGTCTCTTTGTGCGCGAGTTTTGACCATGTTCAGAGCTTATATTTCTTAACTTTATATATATATTTTTTATGGTAGCCTGAACAACCTGAGCTTGATTAAAATTCAATCTTCGCTTTTGTTTTCTTCTTTATTTTTTTTTTTTTCTGACGGGAGGGGGGTTTCTACAGACCGGTTTTGAAAATTTGTTAACAATAAAACACAGGGGTACACGAAGAGGACTAGGTGATTCTTTCGCTTATTGCCCTGCTAAAAACTGTTCTGCCTCGACGGGCGATGGCTTTCGCTTTGGTTTTGTGACTTCATTGGCTCCCGCCGCTGCGTCGGCAGGTGCTGTACTTCCACCCACGATTTAATTAACATTTCATAGATTCGCTATGCGTGAGGACCTTTAAAACCAACGCTAATTACCCTAATCTATTTTCCTACTGGCAGGCTTTCCTTTATCTTTGCAGTGGTCCGCACTGCCCGCCGGTTTAAAAGTGCGTGGACGATGGATTATTTAGGACAGTGCAAAACAGCATTCTCAGCATTAACTCGTATCCGGGGCTTCCTTGATTTCAAAGTATTTCTAACGCATTTCGTAGCAGATCCAGCCTCGTCCAGTAGTAAGAAATGTTACTGGTGCCTTTTTGATAATATCGCCAACGTCCTCACCCCATTTTAAAATATTTCTTATCCGTTTTCAAAAGAAACTGTATAATTCACATATAGTCTGAATAACTAACACTGTTGATTTTAAAAATGTTATTACCAACTTTTTAACAGATGATGCGTAGCGCGTTTTTTTCTTGTTTTTTTTTGTTTTTCTGTGTGCGTGTGTTTTTTTTGTATTTTTTGCCTCGTTCAACAATGTTACTTTTATGCATTGACCGCCCACTCCCCTCTGTAATGCCTTCGGGCCCTGAGGGAATAATAAATGAAATGAAATTAAAAGGAGTCCATTGCGCTTCACCTTTTGGGAAAGTAACATCCGTCTAAGATTACCATGTCCCTCGAGTTCATTAAAAATAAGAGCTTCGCATCAAGAAAGCCAGCAGATCGAAGCCTCATTAAAGGGGCTGCATTAAGCGGATGAAGTCAGGTTTTTAGGACGCAAGGTGGTCTCGGCCTCTCTCGACGCGCAAGGAGACTACAAGAAATGTGTGGGAGCGCGGGTGGTGCTCGCTCTCTATTTCTTTGAGAAGTGAAAGAAAAATGGGATCAAAGGAAGTGCAATGTACATCAAGGATCTCGATGACTTCGGTCTTTATGATCGCTCTTTTAGGAGTTACGTGACTAATAAAAAAAAACGTATATTACCAATGTTGTAACACCCTCGCAAATATTTTTTGAAAGGGGGGGGGGGGGGGGGGAGGGGGTAATGGTAGCGGTGCGCTTTACTAAAAGTAGCGAGTAGCCTAGAGTGATGCCTTTGGCCCACTTGACTCCAAGAAGGAAGTTTCTTCTTCCATCGGGATAGCCAGTTTCCAATTCTGAATGCCTCGCAGAATTTAAGACTAAGGTATATATATTTTTTTTCTTTGTTTATGTCGCAGGCGCCCTGCCCTCATATGTTCATCATACAAAAAAAACACATGGTGTGCGCTGCAGACACGATGACGAAAGTACCCGCTTGAAGCTCCTCCGACTATCGGAAGCGCGTTTGCTTCATATATACGTATGGCTTAAGTGTGTTTGCAGACAAGTCTGTATGACCAACGGGACATGACCGTCGTACAAGGCAGAAGCACGCCTCAGACAGTTTCTGCAGATTGTCTTTTGGACAGTCTGTAAGCGGTCTGACCGCCGCATTAGTGAAGAAGGATAGTGAGTACGATACTCTAACGCGATTGCAACATAGGGGACAAAGTGAAAGCCTTTCTTCTTTAGCGTGGAACGTTCTTTGGCTTGTTGCTCCAGATTTCGTGAAGGCGTATTTCGTGAAGCCGTAGCCTGCGACGTCGCATAAGTTGTAGTGACGCCGCAATTACGTCACCTGACCTACTCACCGATTCCGTTTCCTCGCTAAATTTACGAAGAATTTTAAGTCACGTGACATGATGTCACGTGATGCCAGAAAGTTTCACGTACGCAACACAATTTATTTATTTATTTATTTATTTACAATACCCCCAAGGCCGTGAGGCGTTAGATAGGGGAGTGTGTATTACAGTATTGTTGAATCACTTCGCGAAATGCGGCGGAATCCTTGATGGCTGCGATGTCACCGGGAAGGCCATTCCAGTCCACAATTGCGTCGGGGAGAAGGGCGTTTTGATGTGCTGTGGAAAAACATCTTGGCCGGGCTATTTTTTTAGGATGATCTAGTCTAGAGGACGAATAGGTTGGCGGAGTGAGAAGAGTCTGATGTAGTAGGGGGGAATAATAGACTTTATGCAATAGGCACAGACGAAACATTTTCCGCCGGGTAGCAAGTAAAGGAAGAGAAAGGTCAGATCTCATTCGAGTAACACTAGAAAAACGTGAGTAGTCAGATGCAATGAACCGGGCAGCACGGTTTTGGACAGCCTCAATACTGTCTGTTAGTGAAGAAAGGTGAGGGTGCCAAATGGAGGATGCATACTCTAATTTCGATTGCACTAAGGAAATGTAAAGGAGTCGCTTTAGGTCACTTGGGACAGATCTGAAGTTGCGACGGAGGTAACCTAGGCTTCGGTTAGCAGCAGACACCACTGAATTGATATGGCTGTCCCAAGAGAGGTTTTTCGTTAGAAGAACTCCAATATACTTGTACGTGTCAGTTTGTTATTGAGGAACATCATTAAGATTAAGAGTAGAGGAAGTTTGGAAGGTGGAACGAGAGAAGCACATGTGTTTACATTTGTTAACGTTGAGGGACATTTGCGAATTACTACACCATTTATTAATAAAGTTAAGGTCATCTTGTAGCGCTGCAGAATCAGAGGGAGATGCTATTTTACAAGAAACGACACAGTCATCTGCAAACAAGCACATTGATGAGGACACCTGAAGTGGAAGGTCGTTGATGTAAATAAGGAAGAGTAGGGGACCGAGGACTGTTCCTTGGGGCACACCGGATGTTACAGGGGCCAAGGCAGATGAAGAGTCGTTAGCATAAACAACCTGGGTTCGTTGCGAGAGGAAAGATTTAATCCATGATATTACGTTGGTGTCAAGGTTTAACGATGAAAGTTTTAGTAGCAGTTGGTTATGTGGTACTTTGTCAAAAGCTTTAGCGAAGTCAAGAAATACAGCGTCGGTTGGTAAACCGAAGTCGAGGTTAGAAAAAAGGTCATGGGTTAAGCAAAGAAGCTGTGTTTCACAAGAGAAGTTTCTACGGAAGCCGTGCTGTGCCTTGTTAGAAAAGGAAATGGAATCGAGGTGAATGGATAGATTCGTATGGATTATTTGCTCCAGTATTTTTGAAGGTACAGAACTAAGAGAGATAGGCCTATAGTTTAAGGGAGATTATTTATTCCCGCAGTTGTGAACCGGAATGACCTTTCCGATCCTCCAATCGTCAGGAACTGCCGCTGTATTCAAGGACTGCTGGAAAATTTTGGTTAAAAAAAGACTCGACGAACATACTGAACAAACAAAATCTAAACAAAATTTAACAAAGTCACGACAGTCACTGGTAACACAATCTTGACCAGGAGAATTTCATTTAATATAGGGGAAATTAAAATCACCAAATAAAAGAACCGGATGGTCAGGAAGTTGCACACATAAAGCGGACAACTCGTCACGCAAAGAAGGCACAGAATAGATGACGCGTCGGGTGGCCTGTAACAGGCGCCAAGCAGGATTGATTTAAAACCGCATTTCATTGATACCCAGATTGCCTCGATAGTGCTCGAGATAAAGAGAAGGGAACTTTGAATACTTTCTTGCACGCATATTACAACGCCACCACCACGACGGCCGCATCGATCTCGCCTATAAATGATAAGCTCAGGGTGACTCGGCAATATTTCATTGCCGTCTATACTGGAATGAAGCCAAGTCTCGGAGATGAGTACAATTTTAGCATCACAAGAGGAAATAAGAGAACAAAGTTCCTCTCGTTTTGGCATTAGGCTACGCGCATTTAAGTATAAAACACTAATTTGGGAGCTAACAGCGGCAACAATTGGGGATGTAATAGGGGCAACACCGCCGATGGGGGAGCTAATAGCGGCAACATTTCTGCTCCTACTCCCTGCCCGGTCCTATGGGAAAGTTTCAATTAAGGAATCCGGAAGTGCGTCGTGGCGGAAGGTCTTAGGGCCCATGTGCAATTTGCCAAACCGAAGTTTAAATGGGAGACCCTGCGGTTTTGCGAACGACTAAAGTTTCTTTCGTGCGACGCGGATATTCGCAGAGAAATCCTCAGAGAGAGTAATGGGTGTACCTCGTAATTTAGGCCCACAAAGAAGTAGTTGATTTTTAGTCTTGTAAGAGGAAAAACATACAAGAACCGGCCTGTTTTTTTTCTTGTGAGTGCGCTTTTCAGTCTGTGCTCACGCTCAATTTGGGAGCTATCAAGCGTAACACCTAGATTATTTTTGGCGAAATCTATTACTTTTTGTTCAGTGGATGACCAAGAGTCACCTACGCCATCGGGTATTCCATGAATTATCAAATTACATCGGCGGGAACGATTTTCCATATCTTCGAGCCGGGACGTCATTTCTTTAGTTACAGCTGCTTGTAAAGTGGCCAAATGCTGAAGTGCACAAATATCCGTTTTCGCCTGCACGATGGTTGCCATTTCTCTCTGAAGAGAATTGAGCTTGGTGGTAAGGGCGAAGACCAAGTTCTCGAGTTGCGTCTGGTTATGAAGTACCCTCTCAACATCGGTTTTTAGAGCAGACTGGCCCGTCGTCAGGCTCGTTACATTGGCGTCTAGTCTTAGTAGCAATACATGCATATCCTCAATGTGCTTTGGACCAACCTTTGGAGGGCCGGGGTTGGTTTCGACGTCACCAGAGAGTAATACTAGTTTACTAAAAACGTGAAAGTGATCACAAGCAAAACAAAACAGCACTTTTTGGCACGGGAACCATTTGATAAATACGTATAGCTTGCATTTTTTGTATGTAGCGAGAAACGTTTACAGACTTGCACAAAGGGACGCATGTCGTGTGTGAGCGTCGGTGTCGTTACGGCACTCCCGTGCCTACTGAAGGGGGCAGCGCTGGGTCCGTCCTTATGTAGGCCGGCGGCCGGGATTCTAGGGGCGTTTTCGGCCAGGTTGACGTCACTGTGCTTGGACGGAAGTTTTGGCGGGGCTCGATGGATGACACGGCTGGAAGCGATGGCGATAGTGGCCCATGGGAACAGCTGATGACAGAGGCATAGCCCAGTGACAGCGCTAGGACGATGACTTTCTTGAACAACGGGAGCTGCACAAAGGGAAGCATGTCGCGTGTGAGCGTCGGTGTCGTTACGGCGCTCCCGTGCCCACCGGTAATGAGCGATTAAAACAAAAAAATAATTTTATATGCCTTCACCCTAATCGTTTGTGCATTAGATATATGTTACTAATTGAAATTCAAACAATCAGCTAGACGGCGTAAGCCGCCGCCCAATTAAAAAGAGTTCAGCGGTATTCATATTTCTATTTATCCAGGGTCGCGTCGCCTCGGTAATGCCTGAGGCTCATTGACGTCAAAAGCAGCTAAAGGTTCACCGTTTAACATATCTTTGCTGTTCCCGCCAACTCTACTGGGTATCTGTGTATCGAAATTAAATCGCAGTACCATTGTTGACTTATTCTTTTCATTCATGCACACACAAAAAGAAAACAAAAGAAAAACTAACCTCCGTGATGGTAAAGTAGAGGTGGAAATATAAAGGAGCGTCTGAGCAGCGTCCCGTGAGCCAAACTATGAAAGACAGAACGATATTGTAGATAGTCCTTTTGTCTGTTCTTGTAGCATTGTCTTTTTTTATTGCTTTCTGTTGTGTCCTGCGTCATCGAGGGCTCCATCCGTGAGAGTGTGAACGCATTCGCTTGGGGAAATCGAAATATCATACTTTTTTATTTTTTTGTGTTTGATGACGAAACTGATTTGATGTTTTTTCCTTCAGTAATTTTAGAACACAAGCCGGAAAATCGTAAGTTTTAATCTGCTTTGTTTTGTGGGTGTGCATTTAGCCGCTTTCTAGTGTCGTCGCTTGAGCCTGTTCACCTAAAACCCTTCCTCACTGCTAATTTGGAGAGACGCAAAATAACCATCTTAGCTATGCCTGTTTTTGTGAAATTCTGTTCCGCTGGTCGCCGAACAAAAGGACAGGAAACCCACCGTTTCGATAACCAATGTTCCTATAACATTTTAGTACCTTAACTCCGAACCATTTCCACCAATTTCACTAAACGTAGTTAAAAGATTTTATGTAAAAAATAAATAATGAAAAGTATGGAATTCGGAGCCTTTTACTTGGCTCATATATCACGTAAGAGGACAGACACGGTTTATAATTTTCGGTTTATATATTTTTTGCAAATCTTTTGAGGCTCCGCAGGGCCCAGAGGATCGATCGGTCAGCTATTGAAAGGATTGGCATTAAGATTAGTAACTTGGCGATGGAGGATACCGCCAAATACAAATGACCTGCCTACTAGCTTTCATTTGTCTGTCCTCCGGTTCCCATAGAGTGCCCCACACAGTGTCAAAGCTGCTGGCACAAGCGCGTGCCTTTGTGTATAGTACCCCATTTGCTCGAAACCGAATGCAAATAGAACTGTAGACTGAGACACGCGCGGGCGTCATTAGCTTTAAGAGTGTTGTGAATACGCGAATGAATGACATTGAATACCCAGGCTTTTAATTTCTAGAAACTAACAGCCGAGCCTGTATCCAGCGTTGACGCCATAGCCTGTAACTCAGAAGTTTAGACCAGCGCCGCTGTTGCGCAAGGCCAAATTCTTTTAGGTCACGTTCTGGTTGTGCCTCACCACGTTCAACCATGGTGATGCAAGTTTGCTAAACAAAGAAACAAACACGTTTAAATGAACTCGTTACAGCGTTCTATGGGACACTGAAGGAAGGCTCGAGATTCCCTAGTATTTTTTTTATTCCAAAAATGTTTTAGTTCTTTCAGACACTGTGTTAGAGCGTGTGGACAGACGCTGGGAGGCGCTTGCACCTGCGGATCGTGTTTGATGGCACTCTAGGACGCCACTTCATGCCAGCATTAAATGGTCGGGTCTCGCTGACGCCAGCGAAGTCTTGCGTACCTCTTTTCTGGTTGCGTCTTCCGGACGCTACAGCGCCGAGAGAAACGGGGCTATACTATCTCACGTTGAGCATACCAGCGGCCAGCAACCTTCTACCGGATCGGTCTATAAAGCTGCGACCATGTGGCCTAGGAACCCATCTTACTGATTTCGCGGTTTCTATGTCTGAATAGAATCTCCGATTCTCCAATGCAGGACACCATAGATGGACATTGTTTCAGTTCACGCGGGGCACGCCGAGTAATTCGGACATAACAAAATCAGAAAAATACCGCGTGTAACCGGCGTTGTGTTGGAGAAGTTATGGAACACTGCCACCAAAAACAGACACACATGTGCTTAAGTTTTATTTGCAGCCCGACTGGAGAATGAACCCCAAAAAATACGAACCGAAATTGCATTAATCCATCCGCGCCGTGCACATATACGTGCTAGGCACTCTCAATGGCAGAACTGAAACTTTCAAAATAGTATTGAATTACTAGCTTACATCCTATTTGCCAACCTCAGACGTCACGTCTTCTTAATTCCGAAGTAAAAGGTACCCTTCGAGCGAAGCTGCAAAATGCATCGAACAGCGAAAATATCAAAAGTACATTAACAAACTCATGTAGACTAAAATGAGGAGTAGACCAGACGGATCACTAAATCAGCCGCATCTGGCTTATAATTCTAGTAAAAAAACATTCTAGAAATATTTAACCCTATTTACACGATCATGAAGGTATCTCTAGCTAGGGACCCTCATGACCAGCGGCGAATCAGTTCGTAATCCGCTGCGCGTGGCATGTGCTCGCTCGCGATTTATGAGCGCAGGAGAATTCGCGAGTCCAAGTCAAATTTGTGACTTTACATGCTAAACCAACGACTGGCATGTGGCAAGCCTTAGCGGAGAATTGAGGATTAATTTTGACCACCTGAGGATTTTTCAACGTGCAAACGAAAGCTCGCTTACACGGCACCATCGCTGAAATAAGCCTCTGTAAGATTGCGGGCACCTCTGCTGGTATTCGAACCCGCCACCTGGGGATCCATGGCCCCCGAGGCTGCTGATTCGCTGATTGTAAAGGCACCTGCGTTAAAGGTATCTTTATGCTGGTCGTTTGAATGGTGTATTACAGTGAGTGTGCGCAAGATGCTATAGTGACTAAAAGCACTTAAAATTGAGGCCAATAACTTTTATTTCAAAATTTTCGCCTCGTCAATGCTGGCTCCAAAGGTTTTTTCTGTGTTGCTTTAGGCCAAGCGCAGAATCATCTCATCTGGTTGCGAGTCCAATATCACAGGTATCGTGAGAATTGTATTCGAGGAGGTTTTTACTTCCGTCACGGTGGCTTTGCAATAGCCTTCGTATCGAAGGCCGTAAATGGGATCTGAAGCAAATTTTGCTTCACTTTGGCTAGCTTGTGATTTACGTAAGCACTTCACACTTCACCACTATAGAAATTGAATGGAGAGACTGCAAGGTGACGCGCCGCTTGCCTAAGTGGCTATTGGCAGACTCATGCATCCGATCAATCAGAGGAAGGGATCCATGTGGCAGTGGCGGGGTCTGAACGATACCACCTAAAAGAGAAGTCCTGATTTTTTCCAACCCAAAACATTATCACTAATGAATACAGGCAGCGCCGTCGAACTTGCGTCGGCATCGACGCCAGCGAATCATGCGATGCCTCACGACGAGCGTGACGCTATCTTGCGGCAACACTAGGACACACGCGTCTGCCCCTTCGCTGCGTACTCTCGTCGAGGTTCAGCAACAGAGAGCCTTAAAGAGGGTTCATCCCAAACCATGGGGAGCGTTTGCCATCCCATGGCAGACGCCTGCTGTGGAGATTGGTCGCAAGTGCGAATGAACTCTGTTTTCAAGCGACGAGGAGCGAAGCAGGCGAAAAGGCGGAGGCGTTTGCAGCCGACCAACGCTTTAGGCACCTCCACTCAGCTCGTGTTGCAAACGCGCGCCGTCAGCCACGTGACCCCGATCGTGCAGTTCGAGAACCAACTAACGTAAGCTCTCAAGGTTCGGCAAGTTTGCCACTTGGGGCAGTTGAAGAATCCATTAATGGTGACGTATTGTGCTGGGCCTGCCCTCTGGGTGGTATTGGTGTAAGATAATCGCTTCGCCTGACAGTGTTTGGGCGACGATGTTCTTTCACCGAGTGCAATCGTCGATGATCTGTCTTGCCATCGATGATGCCAGGTGCGCGTATGCTGGTCTCGTGGATACGCCTGCGCTACGTTCACCTGCTGACGGGGCTTCCGGCACTCGTCGGACGAGCGGTTCTCTATGGTTCAAGTGCAGTGCTCCAATTGCTGGGCGCTGAAGGTAAGGGACGCCTAGCTGAGGGACGCGGGCCTGTACGAGTGCCTGATCAATTCCGATTCCCTGGCGAAGCAGATGGTTACCCTCAGGGCCGTCGGTGAGTGCACCATGACTTGTTTGTATCTCATCATAAGTGAAAACGGAGCTATTACAAAGGTGAGCTGGTTGAAAAGAAATTATGGACTAGTTCAAAAAGTGCTTTTTTTTTTCCGCTGGGCTTACACTTCGTGACTATAGGTCACGCCACTAGTCGTAATAAAACTAGATAAAAGTAAAATATGCAGTGGCTAATACCCCTAAAATTTATGTGTACCCCTCCGAACAATCAATCGAGATAAATCATCTTGCTATAACGGTCTTCCGAACGAATATTTTCGCAGTATGGTACCGTACCTGTTTTCAATGCCCTTGTTGGCGCTGACCTCTTGCAGCAGTTCCATCGACATCTGCCAGATGGAAACTATTTCGCTGGAAGTAGTTAGTCTGTTCATATGAGCGAGTGGATTCAAGTGTTTCTTCTTGGTCAAGCGGTTTTGGGCGGTGTTTGCAGTACAAAATACGTGGAGCTGGCGAAAGTGACAGCTGTCTTGAAGCTTCCCACGACCACTCCAAAGGTATCCTCCTCACCACATGTGAACGCGCGCATGCGCACGAAAAACCATTTTGGGCAGCAGATGTGCGCCAGTAAATCGCGAGCGCTCAGTATGGTTTTATGTGGACCGGCTTTAAGTCAAGGCCCTACATACACAGTTTATATTTCCGACTTCTTCCTGAAAGTGATTCCTCAGACACTGCAAGTTCCCGAAGAATGCTGAATAATGTTCACTTACTCCAAACCGGCTGTTCATTTTGATTTGTCACCCCTTCCTCCTTCCCCGCAGTGCCCAAGGCTCGCATCATGGGAGGAGCGGCCCTGCACGTGGAAGCCGGATCCCCACTGAACGTAACGTGCAGCATCAGTAAAGGCCCCGAGGCCCCGGTGTTCGTCTACAGGTACTAAAAAAAGCACCTGGTGAACTTCGAGCTTGGCGGCCGCGTCGTGGTCGCTAAGGGCCGCAACGGCCCTGCCGTGTCCCGGCTCCTGCTGCCGGCCGTCCAGGCCGTGGACTCCGGCAACTACACGTGCGACCCGGCCAACGCTAACGCCACCTGGGTGCTGGTGCACGTCCTCGAAAGCCATTTCCGACTGGCTGTCGTCCAGAACGACACCAGTGGCATGTCCCTCGCCTAGCACGCGGGTCTTGCGAGGAGCTCCTGAAGAGCGCTGCTGGCGTGTGCACCGGTGTCTTTGGCGTCGTTGTTTTCGACGATGGCGGCACCCCATAGGTGACGGCGCTGAAGTTGGTGCCACTCTTTGGCACCCTATTTCGTGTGAGTTTGCCGCTTTTACATTGGCTGTCTTTTAATAAATTATTAATCTGTGTTTCAACACAGTTCGAATTAAGTCGTTCTTGCATGTTGAAGTTGACAATGATTCTTTTTTTTAAGTCTCGGAGTTGTAGTCGACGTTTTGCGAAAACTCTCTCTTCTTCATAAATGGGACGCCAAGTTTCTAGGTCCCAGCAAAACGTCGTCCGTTGTTTATTTTTTAAGGATCATTTATGGTTTCTTGTATTGGAAATAAATCTTTCTCAGTTGAAAGTGACGCGTCATGCACATACTGTCTTCACTTGAGATATCTCAAATTAATTAGGTTTATATGAGTAAAAATAAGAAAATAGAGCGTATTAGCCCATTCATCAAAGGCTTCAAAATATATAAACATCTACACAACAAACATTGCTACAGCATTTTCCTGAAAAACATATATAAATAAAGGATCGATCAATAACCGCTGTAGGAAAAGAGACTAGGACCGCTCGGTGCCACCCCCGTCCTTTTATCTTATCGATACTGAATGCCAGTGTCCTTCAGTTGATGAGCTCGTGCTCAATGTTGCGTCCCCATTTTCCTTGTTTTATTGAGCACCTCTCATAGCCGAAGATGGAAGCGATCATTCTGCCTCGAGCAGATACAGACGCTGAACAGGGCACCGCAGTACCACACAGTTAAAAAGTCGAAGTACACAGCCAAGAGTCACAGCGCTCCTTCTGGGAAGCATCTTCGACACATGACCAAGTGTCCGAAGCAGAGATATGTTTTTGTTCTCTATGATTACTATGTCACCAACGTGTATATGTACACTTAGCAGAGCGCGTTGGAAACTTCAGAATACCCAAAATGTAAATCTGTCGTCATTTCTTTGGTGCTGTGATGTGCAGAGCTCAACTCTGGTAAATATTCTTGTTTCCACTGTTTCGAAGTGTACTTTATTTCCCGCATTTTAGCTTCAGCAGGACGGCGCAGCGGATGCTGAGCCTTGGTGGTCCGCGTGTGTAGCCTGCGGATTCACGTCGTTTTTTTTTTTACTACATGCTCATTCCGCACATCAAGTTTTACTCCTTAAAACACACACACTCGTAGAGAACTGCGAACGAATCAGGGGTGTCGCGTAGAAGAAAATTGAGCGTTCGGGACATGGACTGTACCAGAAGCTAAAACATACAAGACTGTTTTGCCTATGAAATTTAACATTGCTTGTTAATCAAAGGTCGTTATTAAAGTACGTAGTGGCAATTGAGGTCAGTGGTCACGACTGGCTTGGCGATAGCCTTTTCTTAACAGTAGATGGAAATCGACGCCATCAAGCCAACTAACAATCTCACTAGGGAAAACCCGTAAATCAGACTTTGACACTTGTTTGTCATTTTTCGGTCAGACCTCCATAGAAGCGCCTGTTTTGGGGAAACTTGAAGTCGACGGATTTTGTCGCACCAGGCTGGCCTTGGCACTTGTCCAAGCGTCTTGCGTGCCGAGCGGCGCTTAATACAGATCAGAAAGCAGACGGCGAAAACTTATTCCAGTCCGAGTAAGTGGTGCACATTCTGTCATGCATGTGCACGGGTGTCGGTTGTTGATGTACGTTTCAAGTTTTTTTTTTTTTTTTTTTTTTTTTTTTTGAGGTTGAAGGTAACTTCCACAGTCGTGGTCGCCATGAATGGAGCCGTACTCGGGAGGGAAGTTGGCGCAGCAGCTGTGGCGTGAATGCGGCATTAGCACAGGACTTCGTCAGTGTGTTTTCTCTTCCTAATACAGGAAACATTTGAAGAACTGAAGAGGTAGCTATGTATCGCCGTCAGTTCGATTAGATTGTATATTTGTTTAGTCACCACCTTCCAATACACGTCGGAGCCCCCTTGTCTTCCTTGTTTAATTCAACAACCATCACGACAAGGACACCTAGCTTTGCAAAGAAACCAACCTTAAAGTTAATATCATATAGATATATTATGCGTATTGAATGACCCGGGTATTGTTACGTGATTATTATCGGTGTTTGATATATTAGACGGTATAATGAACACTAAAAATTACACACTTTTAGTACCTCTTTTGTCCTTCGTTCTCGACAGCCGGTGTGTCGAGGAGTAGAGGGTGCACAAGATACACCACTACCACCGAGTTTTTGTTTACACAGGTAAATAACAAAATGCACTGCTGGCACCGATGGGACACTTGACGCGATCGAACGGTCGGACCGAATAGTGTTGCTATTCGGTCCGACGGTGCTCGTGCGCCTTGTTTACTTTTGTAAACTTAAGCTAAATTGCACTCTTCTTTCTTTATACTTTTATGATTTAGTTACAGGGTGCTTTCTTTCGACGGCAGTCATGCGTGGCGCCTGAAATTATTATCTGGACGGCATGTTTCACAAGGTTTGATATGCTCTCCCAATGTTTGCTGATCACGTCACAACTGTGTAATTTTGCAAATCAGCACTATCTTTTTTGTAGCAATGCAAAGACATGTTCTATGTTGGTTGCTCTACAGCCTTCAGTTACGTTTAGTTAATGAAGACTAAACCACGCATGAGGTGGAGCGCCGCAGGGACGACTCCCTTCCTAGAAGTGCTTTAGCAATCAACCACCAGAACCTCGGCAACTCTTAATATTACCGGGCGGTTCTTCTAATATAAATCTATTTTGAGAACCTACTGAAGCAGTACCAGTATACAAGTTGAATAGGCATTCCAGGCGCCATAGTAATATCAAGCCTTTGCTACTCACTACTTGAACTCTTCAGATCAGTCATGGTTGTTACTTTTTGCCTCCTAGTTTCAGTCCCGTCCCATAAGTACTGTGTGTGTTTTAAAGCAAATATATTTTATTTTATTTTAGTCACCCTAGGCAGATTATGGAAGGTCATTGCAAAATGGCATCTTTAGGTTAACAAAACATATTTGAGCAGCACGGTATGTGTTTCTCAAGTACCGTAAAAAAAGGGTATGGATAAAGAAAATTATGAATAGTTAAGGGTGTGTACGGAAGCATGTGTTTATTTTGAGTTAACAGGAACCGGTCTTATCCGTGTGCCCAAATCATACCTATATTACGACCTAATTAGGATATTTTTGGTACTGGCAGATGAACCATTCTTTGCATAATTTCTGAATGAGTGTATTCGTCTTCATGACAAAGTCACAACGCTCCTGGTTTCATTAACCGAAGGCCATGTTATGGTTCAGCAAAGAACAACCAATCCAGACCTGCACTGTCTTATGTGAACCATCAGTGAGCGGTTGTCTCTAACAACCATACAGAGCCTTCTAAATCTGAGGGTTCTTTTACGGCTTGACAACTTTTCAAGAACTCTTCTGATAACAGTAAAAGACGTGCTGTGTTGTGCCATACGTTTTGTGCTACTCAAACGACCAAGGATAGTGAGGATGTCCAATACATGCATAGATCCCGCGAACGCAATGGGACCTTGTAAATCACGCGCCCCTACAGCTAACCTAGTGGTGAGAAGGTTTCTATACAAAACAGATCTTGCAGAACAGATTGTGACCTCATGGACATGACGCCTTGCATGTTCATAGATCGATAACATCAGCTTTTTGCAACTACAAATTCGCTTTCCATAGTAGGTAACCGAGAGGTGTCGGGATCATAAACAACTACATACAGCAACTTCGAGTCTTGATATCATAAGGAGCAGCAGCAGCCGTAAGTCTACTGCCACTCTTAAGACCAACTTTCAATTTGGAGCCGTGTGTATGTACTTGAAGCTGTAAAATGTCAAAACGTTCAGACCTAGCCTTACCAGATTTTCCATGACAAAAAATAACAGTATGACATATGAGGTGTTTAGAAATCTTAATGAGAAATTTCGGTTAAGTCCATACTCCCTCCAATCAAACACAACAGCACAGGAGAATAAACCAGGTCAAGCAAAGGCTGGCTGAGCTCTGGGTATTTATCATCAACTTTGTTCTGAAAGTTCAACAATTACTTCGGTTTACAAGATGGTCTGAGTTACCAGCATCAGACGCTGTGACTGCGTGTGTTTACTTCATCGTCCGGTGGAAAGTGTTTCGTTCGCAACGGACGACGTTAATCTTTCGTGTTTTGAATTTCTTGCATTCCAGCGGAACTTTGTCATGCATATGAAGTTGTTTTCTTTATATTGGTAGAGAAATTAAGATTCTTGTTCATGACTTCAGACCCTGCGTTCTCGATGCCTTTACGGATTGCGGTTAATTCCACTTGATGCTGCTAGAGTCATACAGCTTCCAACTTGAACTTACCGAAGGCCTAATGTTAAAGGAAGGGCGCAAATCAAAGCTAGTTTCTTTTCCCTGCGATTATTTGTGCAGTGTTGGAGTGGTTAGAAAGCTTGTATTGGTCTGCTGGCGTGGGCGGCGAAGGTAGCTGATCATTTCTTCCCCTTGCATGTGTTTCACGCCGCCTGTTTATTAATGCGAAAGAAATAACGGTCTCATGGAGCGGAGCCGGCGGCGTCTGTAACCGCGAAAAAACGGCACCTAAATTGCCATTGGTGCAACGCGTCATAGTTCCAAGCAACGCCACCCACGGAAGCCCTCTCCTGGCGCTGCGGTCCGCTCGCCGGTAAAAGGGACAGGGTGGTGCGCGCGCGGCCGCTGCACTCTCCCCCCTCCGAGGTTACGTGTCAGGCGTGACCGGAGAGGGGGGACGGAAAGCGGGAAATTCCCGCTCCCTCTCCCTGTGCACTACTGTATCTCGTATTTTACGCTCTGCTTTCAGCCATGTCGCGCTTCCCGGCCGGCCTTTGCGGAGGACAGCGGGGCGCGCTGCCTGTAGGGATGCGCCGCGTAGGAGTGTTTCGCATTCCTAAACGTTAGTAGTCTTAACTGTCCTCCTGTAGTTTTAACATAACCTCTTGTATAAATTCTGCCTAATTTCTGTCTCCAAAAATTGCATAAAGTGTGGGATAAGCTGTCACCATATTACAAGCTTTCACACCTGGATGAGCGTGCACAACCAAATATAACGGTTCCATGACGGGCAAAAGGTGTCTACCTACGCAAATGCTTGTCGGTATAGTTTTCGGAGACCCTAAACACACACAACAATTGGCGTTCATAATGTTTTTTTTTGTTTTTTGTTTCGTACCAGAAATTGAAGAAAGGAGAACAAAAGAGGAATCAAACGCCAGCGCACGTCCCTCTAGTTTCGGCAAAGTATAAATATTTCGTGCTATAGTACCGCGGAACGCTGATAGGGCGTCGAAGCAAAAATGGCACCGCTCGTCAAAAAAGTCGAGGCGTACAGTGATTAGTTTTGTTATTTGAAGGGAAGAAACGCCAATGGTGATTTATTTCGAGCTTGTGGCCCTGTTCGGGGCCAATGCCCAGTTTGTGAAAGTGTGGTTAAATGGCGCACACGCTTCCAGTATGGCGAAATAACCCTGAAAACCTTTCAAAGGTGAGAAACAAGCGATTGCTGAACCAGGGAAATTCCTGAATACTCACAAAGTTTTATAATAATGACCTCCGGCAGGTTGACCATCGCTGGCAAAAGGCATGACTTGGGATGGAGAATATGTAGAGAACGACTGAACTTCCATCGGAGTTCATTGCTGAATCCCTAGTCCTTCGTCACAATATTACAAACGTTATTAACTCCTCTCGTATTGCTATTAATTTGCCTTTTAAGGCAGTACTATGTTGGGCTGCTTGTTGTTTTGCTGCGGGTTGTTTATTGGCGTTTATCCGATTAAAGGGACGCTATGGAGCTTCTTGAAAAAAATGAGTTAGAAATCAATTCTAGTGGATTTTTACTCCATGAATCCGAGTACCCAAACCATTTCCTCCGCAAGTAATATTGAACGCGAGGAAACGTTAAAAACAGTCGCTCTACGTGACGTCATGGACGTATCTTTTGGCTGCCCAAGGCTAGGGAGGCGGGGCTTCAGCCCTATTTTGAAATTCCTCTTATGGATCTCCCGCGCGTCACATTGAAATATAATTCTGATATCTGTTATTCTAACAGCCAAATCAACACAATTTAAGTGTTTTTTTTTTCTCGAATGCAGAGCCGACCCGTCTTCCCTTTAAACACTTCTATGCAGACATATAAAGAAACTTTCTTTTTCCGGTTGAGTGCATCAGGGGCGGTGTGCCCTAGTGTCACGCAGCTATGCTGCAGAGATAATGCTTGTTAAACCCAAACGAGCTTTAACCGGTCACTGAAGCAACTGGTGAGCAATCTATGAGATTGCGTGCCTATTGGAATTTCGGGAGCAGCGTCACTGTCCTCTCGACCGTTCTGGGGAGTTTAATACTCGACAGTAGTGACCTGTTTGACACTAGAAAACTGGTTGACCTGATATGGTCGTTTATGTTCATAGAATAAGTGACATCAAATTACTCGTCACAAAAACAAAGATTTTGAGCATTCTTAACGTGTTGCGAAAATTAGTTCCTTCAAGGCTTGATTGTGAAAGGAAGAAGCGATGCTTTTGGCAGTTCCAACATCTCTTGATAAAAGAATATAAAGCTAATCTAAAATGCACCTATATATACGCGTATGCTATTTCGAGACATGAAGGTGAAAACAAGAGGTGCCCAGCGAAGAGCCAGAAGTTTCACTACAGTAATTGAAATAAATACCAGTATAGGACATTTCACTTGGATGGACAAGTTGCCCTTCGCGCACGGTTCAGATGGATCTTACTTTCTACACGGGGATTTCCCGTTCAGGCGAGTGGAGTGGTCTGAATGCACTAGTTGACGCTTGTGGGCAAGTCTAGACTTGTCGACTAGCCGACATTTTCTGTCACTTCGACGCAGTTGGTCTAGGTCAACAAACACTTTTGATGGAGTGGAGTATGATTAGAAGCGCTCATTTGGGCTTACTTGACGATGCGCAATACTCTAGCCAGATGCATCAAGTGAATAAATACGTATCATCGAAGAAAGTAGTCTTACCCATCGTGTATAGGAGTCTAATACGTTATTCTAAGTAGTGGCAAGGCTCAAAAGACGACCTGGTTGCAAAGAGCCGTAATGCATAACACGCGATTCATGATCGCAAGGAAACAAGGTCCTTAAAAATAGTTTTTCTTTTTTGGTCATCTTTGTGCGCCACTTTCTCGTGTGTTCATTTCGTGTGTCTTGACCTTAATGCTAGTGTCGGAGTTTAGAGAGGATTTTTTTTTCTTGTTGTAGCGCTGCAGATTGCGAAAAAAAGCGAAATTGTTACCAAATACGATATAGCTTCACCAATACTGGAAACTCCTCCGAAAACCTATGGGAGCGGCGGCGAACGTGACAGTGGCGCCTCTAGCGGACTCGGAGTCTACGGAAGCAGACGGCGCAATGGAAAAGTATAGGCTCCGCGATGTCCTCGAGCTTTGCGAGCCCCGTTTCTTCACCCCAACAGCTGAAACAATTAATTATGGTCAACCTGTTTGCAAAGCGGAATCCACTGATTGCAACTGCAACGAGAAACAAATAACAACGCGCGCAGAAACGAAAATAGAGCAGTTTATTTAGAGGTCTCAAAATCCACTCAGGGGGATCACACGCGTTTGAAGCGCGTCTGGGAAGCGGAAAAAGGGCGTTTAGCCACTGGAACTACGTCGTAAGAAATTACTGTTTATCTGTTACAAAATGCGTTGTCACAATTTCTTATCTGAATAGGTGATTATTAAAACGTGCGCAAACAATATGTTAAAATTACCAGAGCAAGCGCACCAGTCTCTGCAGCATTACAAAAACAAAAAGTAACTAGAAAAATGATCCTTCAAACACTTTCCGAACTTTGCAGAAAAGGTGAAATCCCCATCCCAAACGAAAAAAAAAAAAAAAAAAAATGGAGAACAGTAGCGAACAGCGGCCGGCGATTGCAACGAAGAAGTTAGCAGACGATACAAAAATACAAATCACCCAGCAAAGACCTCCTCCAACGAGGACGATCGCATGGGGCGTCGGTTGAAAATTAGCAGGTAGTGCTCGCCCTTGGTATTGAGTCCAGAACAAAGAAAGCGGAAGCAACACGCCGAAAATATTAAAAAAAAAAAGCTTCACTTTTTTTTTCAGCTGCACGTTACACGTTTGTTTATTTGCTTTCGCGGCGTTGGTAGGAACTAAAAACAAAAGAGCTGCAATCTCCTACGTGCTAGCAGTGTGTGACTTTTTTTGCTTTCGCTTTTTTCTCAGTGACCTTGGCAGGTTGTTTGTTTGCTCGCTTGGCGCAGCAGTTCAAAAGTACATTCCAGTACTTGTTGGCGTACATGTCCAGGCAATCCTTGCAAATCGTGCCTTTGTTTTGAGTGTCGATCAGCGGCCTCAAGGGCGTTTTCAGCTGAACATTTGTTTGGTGAAATATTCGTCTGTTGAGGCGTCAGTGGCGATTTTGAAACCAGATTTGGATAGCTGTTCTAGTTTAATTTGAAGTAACTTAATTACTCACGTTTGTTCGGTCTTCGGGAAGCGGAAGAAGGATTTTCCACCACATCAGAAAAAATGGTTTTCACAGTGGAGATGGCAGGCGCATGACACGACTTCCATCTCCCAGTATGCGCTAATGTATTCCCGAAGGCGGCCGGTTGATCAACCAACGATAACTCATAGCAGACGTGACCGCGTGCTCAAATAAAGTCCAAATACAAATGTATAACGAGCTTACACTTCTTAACATATTTATTAAGTACCAAAAAGTCCAAATTCAGACTGGATCAGAAACTCAATCGAAGGCGAACATAGGAGGTTATCATAGACGACAGTGGAAAAACAACAACAACAACAACAAAGTTGCAGACGGCCTTCCAAATGCCCAGGCATAGCGTAGCAGACGGACCGGTGGTAGTAAGCGACGAAGCGATGGAAAGGAAGTAAAAATTAAGCCAAACAAAGCAAAGCAAAATACGCGATGGTTCAAACGTCAAGTAAGCGCAAGAAAGAAAAAAAAGCAAGCAAAAAACACAAACGCAGGAGGAAGAACGACCGCGGCGGCGTAGCGTCACCTCAAACATAAAAAGAAAGTAGACTTTGCAAAAAAGGAAGATGGTGTACGGCCGTCCATCGGGTGTTCTTTTTTTGTAACTCCGCTTTTATTAGTTTCAGTGATAGCGTCAGATTTGCATGTGCACGGTCGTCTTTTTCTAGAGCATACTGACATCGCAGGAAGGTACGTGGTACGAAATTGCTTTTTGCTCCTTCATCAAGAGACGATCTGGATATAGCCAGCTCGCCTATTCTACGGAACGGTTTTAAGCAATGCAATCATGAGAGGTTGAAATTGCAACAATAAAATAACTGATCGATATGCACTGTAAACTCGAAACGTAGCAATTTTCTAAAACATTTTTTACATTGCCCTTTTCAAAAAAAGAGGGCGAAGGAACATTCGTATCTTGGCTGGCAGACATAAGTTGTGAGTCTTCTGACGGAATTTTTTCTTCTGGAGAGCCCGAAAATTGCACCCTACAAACTGTAACATCTTCCCATCGCGAAGAAAATGTCCTTGACTCATGAGGTGGAATTTGCTTTTTAACATTCAAAGCAGCGAATAGCCGTGACCATTTTTTTTCATTGCTCAAATCGCACGGAGATAGGCAGAACCAATGCATTGTGGAGAATTCATTTGCTAGCGGAGACTCCGAGCTCGCCAGGGGCGCTGCGATCACTTTTCGCCCGCGATCCGCGGGAGTTGCCAGTATTGGCTTACATGGTATTTGTTGTTACTTCGTGGGAAGTTCGTGACCGCGGAAGCAAGTTCATTTAAGTCGACAAATAGCGGCTGGATAGAATAGTTCTAGGGGAATTTCAATGAATTCGTAAAATCCGCATCGCTACGTTTCAGACTCTAATTTACCATGCAGGTGTGACTAGATGGTGTATTTGATCTTAAATTTGTTACGAAATATTCGACTTACTCGTTCGTTGCAATAAGCAACTTCTTTTTTTTTTTGGGGGGGGGGGGTGTTAAGGGGGAATAAGTTATTAGAATTACGCATAAAAGAAGGATTGCCAAATCTTGTTACACTTTATTTGGCAACTAAAGAAAAAACGAAGAGGTTATACGAAATATTTTATCTCGTCCGTTTTCTACTTTTGTTGCATCAGAAAACCGAATAACCCACAACAAAACCTTTTTTCTTTAATCCCCTCCCCCCACCCCCAAAAAAATGCGGCGTCGATCGGACATAAAATTTAAGATGTATTATTAGATTTTAAATGCTGCAATTTTTATCTAATTGTTTTACTGCTCCCATCTACAATCCCGACACGTCTTTTTTTTTTTTTTTTTGTCGCTAAGTGACTGTGCACTCGTAAAAATAAACCACTCTATACTTCGTCTCACCCTACGATGGACTAAAGGCAGAAGCTACTAAGCGCCAGATCCAATCACGAGCCACTTAGACATTATGTGGTATTTTGCTTCGATGCACGTATCAGTGTCCGCGTCTCGGATCACTGATGGGAATGGGCGGACAGGGGTTCGAATCGAGCAATGAGTGACTCAACAATTTTACATTACAAAGAAAGCCACGACGTACTGTCTCTTTGCAGCGTCGAAGGTATAAAAATGACGCAGTGTCTTTGGATTTGGAGCAGTATTCGTCCAAACCTAATCAACGCTAAGCGTGTCATAGTTTAGCGTTTAACGTAATTGGACCTGTCGGCCCGTGGCTCTGGCCTTTAGTCTATCGTAGGGTGAGACGAAGTATAGCAACTTATCCCGGATCGATGGGTTCAGGTTGGGAAATACCACAGTATACAGAGGCCTTACAGCGTTAATTTTTGATGATACGTAAAGGGACACCCTCTGTAAAGAGTGAAAGACAAGCACAATGCAACCTCTGATCGTTTCTACGCTTCGTCGGAAATATGAGGGAATTCCACCATGTGCCGACCACACACTTGCGCTCACCTGTGTTCAACTTCCGTGTAATTGACAGGCGCACAGACAAATTGGATCTTGTTTCAAAGCCATCGTATGACCCATCTGATGTTTTGACGTGCGTGTCTCGTGCTTATGTCGAGTCCGCTTGTCTAGGATTCTAGAGAGAAGTTGTTTTTCTGACATGACGAACTTTGTTCAAACGTCATTGATAGACAGATACCGACATCGATTTTCACAATAGGCTCGAGTGAAACCGCCAACATGCCACAATTTATGTGTACAGGAGCTTTGGTCTTAGCAAAAAAAAAAAAAAAACCCTTTCCTTCAGAGGGCTCTTCGGGTGACTAACCTTAGATTACATCTCCAGTTCTGAGTCGATAATGTTTTCTTGAGCTTGCGCAGGGCAGAATGAATTTATTGATTTTCTCGGTGACACGAAATCGCAACTTGCCTTCTAACGAAAATTGACAGAGTGATGGTACTTGCAGAATTGGCAAATAGGCACGAAGCATATTCGTAATATGTAGTTTGTTTGGCTTCAGTTTTTTTAGCTATAGTTTATTTTTGAATGGAAAGCAATCGATTATATTGGCGGGTCGCCCTTGTGCTCTCACCAAGTCGGCAGACGTCACTGAAAAATTATTAATCTCCAATGTTTGTATTTGTTGGTGACTTCTTGAAATCGTAAAGCGCTCTAAAATGATGAACCCGGGTTATTAATATAGCATATGAATATATTGATATTCGCAAGTCGGTTTATTCTTCGAATTGCAGAAGCGACGCTTAACAACAGCGTCTAACTTTGAAAAGTGGCATTGGTAGTTAAGACTTCTCTTTTTCGTTCTCTAAACACACACTCACCGACAAAAAGTTTTCGGCTTTGTAAGCATGCAATCTTTTGTTTGCGCATTGCAAAGAGCGTAACATCGCTTACATATTGTGGCAGAAACCAGTGTTTGTTCGCTAAGGTCCTTTAGTTTAAGTGAATATTTTCTTCTTTAGTAACCGTGACCGCCCTTGCCAAAAATTAAGTTGGGTTGGATGCCCCGAGTCGGAATCACATGACGGACATAATCTACGAAATGATCGCAGCAGAAACGAAATGCCAAAATGAGAAGAATACGACGTCTTCTCCGTATATCTTTCTTCATTTAATTCAACAAGGTGCTTGCGTTTCATGATGTGAATTTTGCGTAAATATCGTGTCTATTTTTCAAAATATACACGGGAGATCGGTGACCCAATGTGTAAACGCTTTGCAGCTCGAACCTCGTAGATTGAAAACTCGCGATGCAGAACACATGATTCCTGGGTTCAATCCCCGCCCGTGCCCGTTTCGATATAGATGAGCGTCATACCGGCGTGTAGTAGTGTACCACCGACGTGTAGTAGTGTACGCAAGAATCAGATGGAATAGAACAACTTCCCTGTCACTAGAAATCTCGAAGTATTAAGTTTCGGTGCAACGCTGAAGCCTCAGTAGCAAGTATGTAAACACTAATAATACAAAGACCATTTTGGCGCCCACAAAAATGAAAACCACAAATATTTGCTTGAGTGAGCCTTAGAACTACTACGCTATTAATGCTCAAAGTCGATTATTACATTTCAAGCGTGCAGTGATTTCGATGGTGTAGCAAACAAAGCAAGCCATTCTGGTAACTCCGATTAGCACCAATCACTTTTTTTTTCTAATTTCTGAGTTTTATTTCCGCACTTGTATGTACATCGTTCTGTACACAACCTACGCATCGGCCATTGGTTGTTGCGGATAGACCACGTAATCCGCATCAACCGCGCTCCGCGAGAAGGAAGCTTCTTCAGATAATGCAACCATGCCGCCGAGGAAGGGGAGCGACTGCGCCGTGCCGAGGGGACTGCGAAACAGCGTGATATGCGTTTGCCTAAAGCTCAAGAGGCAAGAAGCAACAAGAAGGCTAATACATGAACCGAGAACGGCGGCCTCAGCTGCAACGCGATCGAAGACGCAGAGCAGGCGAAGACGACTCGCGAAACCAGGGAGTCGTCTTCGTCTGCACTGCGGACGTCCCGAGAAATCTGGCATGCTTCGCTCCCTCCTCTCGCCAAGGAGGCGAGACGATGATCTCCAACGGAACGGTGCAACGACGACGGAATACAAAAGTGTATGTTATCCGAGGATCACTTTAAGGAGGATTTCCTCAACGACTCGTTGGACATGGCCTTAAAGGAAAACTCAAGCGATTCTGCGTCTAAAAAAAACAAAAAAAAACAAAAAATCTTTATTTGGTTTTTAGGATCACGAATATCAGAACTACATTTCCGACTAATGTGCCGAGTAGCCGCAGCAGCGCTTTCAAAATAGCGTTAAAGCCTCTCTTTCCCTTTGGGTTTGGTGAGTGGAGAGAATTGTGACGTATTCTACAGAGATGACAACATTTTTGCGCTTTTGTCAAGCCTTACCCGAGCAGTGAAACACGCAGCACGCGCTCCCTCACAAGCGGCACGCACAAGGCAGGTGTTACTTTTTAGTTTGCGATTACGCCCAATAGTTAGATTTCTGATTTTTTTCCTGTCTGTTTAAAAGCCAGTGTCAAAAGCATCTGATATGCTTTTGCATATCAGATATGCAAAAGCATATCTGATATGCTTTTGCCGGACTGATATGCGCAGTCCGGCACGAACAGCGCATTTCAGATATGCGCAGTTCGTACCATGGTACGAACTGCGCATATCTTAGACTTCTGCGATAGCGCATGCCCAGTACGTGGCGGAGGGCCCATCGCATCGTATCGAGTTTGCAACCACGGTTCCCGAAAAGTCTCTAGTGACTGTAGTGAGGCTACCCAAAAATCGCGATCACGATACTGATGGATCACACAAAAGAGAGTCTATTGATACTACAGAGTTTTAGGAAACCGTTTTTGCACATCCTATACGCTACGATGGGCTCTTCGGTACGAACTGCAAATATGCTACCGCGAAAGACTCGCACATGCCAAGTTCGTACCGCAGGGAACACATTAGATGCGCAGTAATGATGCTCTAAAACTCCCCCCTCTCTGACACTTTGTGACGGTCCGGTCGCATTGGTTATGCAAAAAATACTCTCTACAGACATGTTCAAAGCATACACATGTAGGAGGCAAACATCCGTCGAGCGACTCCTGAGGCGTATCCGTGGATAATTATTTCAGAATGTTTGCCGCGAACGCCGTATTTTTTGTACGATGTATTTTGTTCGAGTCCCACTAGAGAGACAAACAAAGACAACCGACACCGACAAGCCTTAAGCACGACGGTACCTTCGGCTGACTTGGGATCGCTCAAGTCCGCCAAACTCATGCTTGCATAAGTTTGTCGGACTTTAGCCAAACTCATGCAAGCTTACATGTTTGCATGAGTTTGGCGGCAATCGCTCATGCTTACTTGAGGATTATCGACAGACTGAAAGCCTTTTAAAGGCACCATTGCTTGCAAGCTGCAATGGTGCCGGCCGGTGTCGGTTTTTTGTTTGTTGTTGTTTGTTGTTTGTCGCTCTAGTGCAGGGGTCTCAAACACGCGGCTCGTGGGCAGCATGCGGTCCGTGACTTGCTGGGACGCGGCTTTCAGGCAACTGGCTAAGAGTCTCGGTTGTTATGTCTCAAGCGCTAGAAATGGCATGCTCCAGAGTGATCTCATCTCGCCGATTAATTTGCACTACAAAAGTAGCTACGCTTTTTTAACTTATTCGCATCGTTTTATGCTTATTTTCACTCATTTTCCCTTCGATTATTTCGCGTTTTGTTTTGATTTCAAGCTTTTTGTGATCTACAACAATTCTGCTACAAGGCTGTAAGCGCGAGTTCTTCATTCAAGGAAGCATGTCGAATGCGGGAACTCTCAGTCAGCATGAACAACTGCCAAAATTAAGCTACGAGCTCGGCATTCTTGCCTTTAAAAATATCACCATTAAAAGTATAATATTTGTTCAGAGTGTTGTAATAATAATCTCCAAGAAAGGAAGAACTACCAAATTACTGTGTTTTTTTTTAGATATATGTGAGATATAGTGGAACTCGGGCATTAGCATTGCGACTGCAGCTAAATCGAATCTAGTAAGAGAAAAAGTCGTTTTGAAATCTCGAAATAAATAGTGGAACATTTGTGCTTTCTTTTCCTCTCCTCTCTTTGATTACCGCAACGGATGGAAAAGTTCGACAACCCTGAGGCCCGAGTGGACTCCGTGGCTGGCCTCCACCCCTTCGTTCTTGTCATAACCTACAGTGTTCTCCGTGTTTAATCTAGTTCTCCTTCACTTTTCTTTCGAAAGTGTGTGTGATATAAAGGAAACGGGGAAAAGCGCCGACGACCAATTTGCCGCCACCACGAACCCTGACTTGCCGCTACATGTTTTTGTTTTAGTTTTTGTCGCGTAAATTTTTCGCGTTGAACGGTCTTTAAATTGCAGAATCTTTCTTCTTTCTGTTGAGAGGTCGGCGGGGAGGAACTATGCCTCATCTTTGTTCGCTTCGACGCCTTTTCCGCCCTGTCTTTTTTGTCTGAGTTGCTCCCTTTTTACACTTTCTCCGTGCTAATATCTCTCTTCGTTCTTTCTCTATCTTTATCTGTACAATGCTCTTGGTCTCTCCTTGTCTTTGTCCCTTTTATCTCTTTTTTCCCTCTCTGTTGCCCTTTGTATTTCTCTTAGTGTCACCTTCTGTCTTATCGTCTTTTGCCTTATCGTCCCTCTTTTAGCCTTATTCGTGTGTCCATATTTCTGCCTGTCTCTCGTTTTCTTTTAATATGTATGTGCCTCCCTTTCTCACTCTCCCGGTATCACTTTTTGTATTCCTCTTTGTCCTTTTCTATCTGGTGGTCACCTCGCTGCCCTTTTTGTTTCTATTGCCGTCATTCTGTTTATGTGTGTTTCTGTCTTTGACTTTATCTTTCCTCCGTAATAATGCAATAGCATTCTTTAGCTACCCCCCAGATATCTTGGATATTATGAGTTCGTAATGCACAATAGGTATGCTCAGTGGACAATTTCAACTCACATTCTCAGACACCTTCACATTCGCACGCTCTTCGAATGACATGACGACCTTATAATGTGTCCTCGACGTCGTCCTAGAGGTCGTCCTAGAGGTCGCCCTGGACGTCGTCCTTGACGTTTCCCTAGGACATTGTCCATGACGTCATCCTAGCGGTCGTCCTCAAGACAGCCCAAGAGGCCCTGTAAGAAGTCGTCCTCGACATCGTCCTGGATGTCGACCTAGAGGTCGTTAAAGAGGTCGTGCTAGACGTCGTCTCTGATGTCGTCCTCTAGGACGTCGTTCTCGACGTCGTCTTAGGCGTCGTCCTTGAGGTTGCCCTAGACGAATGCTATCGCAGTTCATAGACAACCAACAGTAGTGGTTCCTGCAAACGTTTCTTCCACTGTGTCTCTTTTTGTATATTCCTAAGTCCATCTCTGCATCACTCTTGAACCGTCTCTTTTTAACTTTTCTCCTTGCCTTTATTAACTGTTTCGCTTACTTTTAAGATATGAACATCAGAGGCCCTAAATTGGACACATGTCGAAGGTCTCCAATCGCAGCGGTAGGTGATCTCACCGACTTTCTCATTAATTGTCCAACTTACAACCCCAGTACTCGGCCACACCAGCCCTGTATCCGAGAATAAAGGAAGTAAAAAAACAAAAAAAATATATGGTTTACATACGACGGCTCATGACACAATAGTGGAAATTTCGATCAAGCGAAAAAACAGCTCCAGACGTCAGTGGCTGCCAGGAAAGCAGCCACTGACGTCTGGAGCGGTGAGCCGATCCACTGAGATCACGTATGCAGCCGTACAGTCGCCCACCTCCTGGGCGGATTGCGATGTCCCTTCTGCTTCTACACGGGCGACTGGGGAAATACATGAAGCTCGTCCGACTGGTCCTTGGATTGACGACGACGGCTTCACACGGGTGCAGCGGAAACGGCGAACTCTAGCGTCAAGTGGGACAGCGAAATCCGACAAGGTACTTGCAGCCCCTCGCAAACAGGTCACAAATGCGCTTTTTGTGTACAGACTGGACCCTCGTACGACTGTAAAAGACATTGAGAATTTTGTGGCCCCCTTTTTAGCCAGCAAATCGGTGGTTGTTACCAAACTAAAGCCCAAGTTTGACTCGTACGCCTCGTTTCACCTCTCTTGTGACCAGTCAGTGTTCGAAATTTTGTATAAACCGAAGTTATGGCCAGAACGCTCTATTTTCACCCGTTTTTCGGCAGGCTAGACAGCTCTCGAGTCTTTGTGGATAAGCATTTAGTAGCTGCAAATGTCTAAAACGCAAGAAGTGTACTACCAGAATACGCGTGGTTTGCGTTTGAAGTCTTCCGAGTTTATTTCGAATATTCTGTCCTGCTGCTTTGATTTAGTTTGTTTAACGGAGACTTGGCTCTGCGCCGGCATTTCTGATAATAGTTATTTTCCTTCAGGTAATTCTGCGTATTGTCAGGATAGAGACTATGATAGATTGGTCATGAAATGCGGGGGTGGTGTGCTTATTGCAGTGAAGTGTGTAGTTCAATCCCACCGGAGGGTGGATTTGGAATCTTATGCGGAGTGTGTCTAGACGGGTTGAGATTCCAGCGAGTGATGGCTACAACTATTTAGTTGGCAATTACTATTTCCCTCCTTTGTATGATGACACAGCGTTCATTGAACACTTCGAATCACTTCAGAAAGCCGTAGATTTTACTAAGTATCGCGTCCAGATATATGGCGACTTTAATTTGCCAGGGATTGACTGGGCAACGGGCACGGTTTCTTTTACGGCAAGCGTGACTTCTAAAAAGGCCTACTGGTTGCTTTAATTTTAAGCTTTTTAGATTTTTGTCAGTATAACACACTTTCGAATTCTTGCGGAAATCTACTTGACATGTGTTTATCGAACACCCCGCTTGAGATTGCGACTCCCGCTTTGAACCCTTTAGTGCCTGTTGATACTTATCACCCTCCTTTTACTACAAAATTCTGCATATCGTGCAGGCAAAGAGTAAACAATAATTCGGTTGAATACTCGTATTAGCGTGGCAATTATCTTGGACTGTACCAATATCTGGGGCAATATGACTGGTCAGATGTCTTTAAAGACAGTGAAGTTGACTCGGCTACTATCAAAATGACCTCAGTTGTCAAAGGCGCACCGAGGCATTTATTCCGAAATAAATGGCGCGCTCCTCTCATTATCCGAGTTGGTTTTCAAAAGAATTAAAAATTGCATCCTAAAAAAAACTACACTATCATCGCATGTTTAAGAAATCAGGATGGCAGATATGGTATCAGAAGTTCAGTATATATCGTACTCTAGTCAAAACACTTTACGAACAAGGTAACCGGTTGCAATTAAATGGGATTGAACATAGTCTGATTAAAAATCCTAAGGAGTTCTGGCGCTTCACTAGACAACACTTGCGGGAAAATCGACCAAATATCAGTCTTCCTGATGATGCTGGTTATCACTGTGTGCCAGGAGAAATTGCGAATCGGTTTGCCGACTTTTTTAGTTCTTGCTATTCACCGGCACAACAAGGTGGCGCTTTTAGTGACGTTGGTCTCCAGTGTGGGGACCTTCTGCCTATTTTAAGGTTGACGATGACGACATTTTAGAAGCCATAAGGAAACCTAAACCTAAATTATCCAGCGGTATTGATAGCATACCTAGTTTTATTATTAAAGGTTGCTCCTCTCTTTTAGTACCTATGTTGAAGCATATTTTTAACTTGTCCCATACTCAGGCGTAGAATGACATTTATGCTGAACTTTGAATTACTGCGCTCCGGTGGTTTCCGGAAGAGGTCAAGTTGACGCGATTTTCTTTGACATGTCGAAAGCCTTCGACCGGGTTAATCACACATTACTCTTACACAAGCTTGCCCTACATGGCTTCAGCCCGCACCTCTGCGCCTGGTTTTCAAACTATCTCTGTCATCGCCGCAATTCGGTTCGTGTTTCCGGTAGCTACTCCGATGAGTTTATTTCGAGTTCCGTTGTGCCGCTGGGCTTAATTCTAGGACCCATGTTATTTCTTTTGTTTATAAATGACATTGTTTCTTGCGTTAAGGATGCCAAAATTCTTTTTTCGCTGATGATGTTAAGCCTTTCGTAAGTGTCGATTCAGTGTTTGATTGTTCCAGTCTTCAAGATGATGTAGATTCTGTTTTTACATGGTGCACCGAAAACTGTTTGTCACTGAACCCACAAAAAAAACTGATCTATTTTGCTATCTAGAAAGCGCGAGAGAATTTCCTTTGCATACACTGTTGGTGGTGTCCCAATTCCCCGCGTATCGTTTATCTGAGATCTTGGCGTCTGTCTTGACAGCGCACTTTCTTTTAATAATTATGTTTTTACAACCGTAAATGCAGCGCTAAAAGTATTAGGTGTGATTTCACGCTTATGTCGCCAATTTTCTGCCCCTTCATGTGTATTGCATTTGTATAAGTCTTTGGTTAGATCACGGTTAGAGTTTTGCTCTGTGGTTTGGAATTCACTGAATCTTTTTCAAGCTATCGTGACTGAAAATGTACAGAAGCGGATGATTATAAGTGTCTATGATAGGTATATTGGAAGGGGTGTTTCTACCACTACGAATCGTTGCTTCGCAAGTTTCTATTGCACAAACTGATTGTGAAAATACAGTACCGAGATTTTTATATTTTAATACAAGGTTTTACATGGTGACGTATACTCGACGGACTTATTGCAGTCTATTTCCTCCATGTTCCACCTCGAATCATTTGGAACAAATCAACGTTCTACCCTTCCTGTACATCACCTGTGTCACCTCTTTTGAGGGTTCAAATTGATTTTAATAATGCACATCAGAATAGCTTTGATATTTTTAGTGCGCATCAGGATTTTACACAAGAATTACGCGAATGGAAGCAATTACCTTAAGCAGGCCAAATAAAGCCTACCTCTAGTTGTTTTTTTTTTGCTTGTATTTGTTTTTATTTCTTTGATAATTTGTTTTCGTCTTATATGTATGTTTGTGCACAACACAGTAGACTGCTAGGTTGTTTGTGGGCACTGCAAAAATAAGCCATTATTATTATTATAATATTATTATGTAGCACGTATACAGCTCACCATAATTTGTTTGAGTGATGTCATAAGATGATGAGCTAAGAAAAAAAAAACTATCGTGATTTGGTAACACAGAGGTTCGGGCGAGTTGGTTCCTCATGATGTACAGGGGGAACAGCGCACCCGAAGAACAGTAATTCAAGTCAACAGACACACAAATATTTCACAATTCCGGGGGTAACAGGCTGTTACCCCCTTTGTCACAAGGTTCTCCAGCAAAGGGGGCAAGGCACCAAGGTCGAAATTATTCACCCTTCTACCAGGTAGGAACAGTTCACCGTCAGGAAAGTGAAGTTGGCACACCAACCAGGGAACAACTCAACTCCATGGGGAAAGAAAAGTAGCGCATTCAACCCGGGAACAACGACCCTTTCTCGGGGAAGTAAAGTTGCCCCTTCAGACAAGGAGCACCTGCGTACGCTCGAAGAAGTAATGTTGCCTCTCCAATAACGGAGTAACTGCTCACCCGTATGAAAATGTCATATATAGCCCCGATATAATATATATATGGGAAATTACATTGGAGAAAATATGGCTACATATCGATATATAAGTGGGCAAATGCTGGATATATGGCCATATAAGGGCGTAAATACGGCCATATTCCGCCATATACGCGTGTAAATACGGCCGTGTATCGCCATATACACGTGCAAATATGGCCATATATTGCTGTATAAAAGGGCAAATACTGCCATTATAGGCCTAAAAGTGAACCTATTCCAGATATATGGATCAATTAATGAATTGCACATTTTGAAGATTGAAAGACAAATGAAATTTTGTTGTATGTTTCACGTGTGACAATATGACGAAGTGCATAAGATGGGAAGGCGAGTTACTCAAATAATGGATTATTTAAATCGCAACTTTTAGGCGCTCGTTCCCGCATTCAGCGGTGTCGGCGTTTCCATCATAGTAACCACCCTGCTAAATTTAGTGGGAAATTAAATTGGTGTTTATGTCACGTGACATCAGTTTTGCCGCTAAATCTAGCAGTGAAATTAATTTTGTTCATGTATCCCCTTCTAATTTTAGCGGGGAAACATGAACCGTTAGTTTACTGAAGATGCAAGACGCTAGTTCGTCATCGCGAATCCTTTTCCGCTCGAACGGCTGCGAAGCCGTTGTGCCCGGAGTACCCTACACTCTTAAAAAAAATAGTCGCTAAGACTCTCTTTGGGGTGTATTGGCGCGCCGCAGAATCAACTCCAGTTTGTAGAGTCCCTGGACTCTTTTTTAAAGAGAGTCGCCACGACTCCTTGTGGGGGTCTTTGCGCGCTACAGATTTGACTCCTCCACGACTCCAGTTTGTAGTCACTTGACTCCTATTTAAGGAAGAGTCCTGCGACTCTCATCACACTGGAGTCAGGGTAGTGTATGGGCGACTCCAGGTAATGTAGTCAACTGCGACTCTTTAACGACTCTTATCCAACGGAGAAAAAGAGTCACTCTACTCCTTCCTGGTAATCCCCGTGACTATCTAACAAGAGTTGTGAGGACCCTCCTTTTATGAAGAGTCCCCCGACTCCTATCGCAAGAGAGTCATGGGAGCATATGGGCGACTCTCCGAAAGATAGTCAGTGCTGACTCTCACTTTGTCTGAAGTATAGCAGCCCTAGTCAAGTATCAGTTTGTTGAACAAAGGGAGGCATTGTGATCGTTAGGAGACTTCTTGCCGCCTGGGAGGTTCAACTTGAATTTCTCTAAAACAAGGGTAGTAACATCAAGTGTGTGAAAGTATAAAAGTTGAAATGGAAACTTCGATTCCACCTAAAAGAAGCGGTAACATCAATTGTCTGCAAGTGGAAACGTCGAAATGCAGAACTGATATCTTACAATTTCTTGTAATGAAACATGGAAAATGAACGATGATGGTCTTAACGATGCTGAACTGAATGCTGCTCTAAAATTTATCATGAAACACAACAGAAGCTTTCAGGACAGCATTGTTTTGCTACATTGGAATTTGCACACAATAAAAAAAAATTAAAAATTTTATTTTAATCGGCAGCTTACCTTTCTATTAGTTGGATTATACTTATCATTTACAATAGGTTGTATATCTTTTTTATCACACGTCTAGACTATTGGCAAGAGCTGGTGTGAACGAGCATGTTGTGTTGCTTCATACCTGCTTTGAGTGGACAGGTTGGTGGCAATAAATTGCAGGAATCTTCAAATTTAACAATAAAGATAGCTGTTTTCTCTCAACTCATATCACCGCCATTTGTGCAAATGCAACTTCATGAGTCCTACCATGCAGGTACTGCAAAGCAAACCACAAGTATTTAAAACAATTACTTTATTAGACACTAATGTGATACACATTGGCTCAAAAGCCTGCTTCAGCTTATCACAGTGGTTTTATAACAATAACTAAACAAATAACATCATAAGAAATAATACTAATACACAAAACTCGTCTAACTATTAGACAAGAATGAAAATAACTTACAATGACAAGTTTTGTGAAGGCTTGCTTTGCCTGCTTGGTGTTGAGGATTAAATTAGAATAAAAAAAAGTGACAAGTTTCCTAAAAGCTTTGCTTGCCCACTTGCTGTTTTTTCAAAGCTTTGTTTTTCTTTTTGCAGTTTCTTCTTCTATGGTTTGAATCCTCATATCAGCAGATGCACAAAAAAAATCTTACAGAAGTTTAGATACACAATGGAACACACAAACCTTTGTATTATAGCTGGAATATTCACCAGATACATATATGGAAAACATCAAAAAAGTAACCGTTATTGGTAATTCTTTTCCCCTGTTCTAGGAATGTGCTCCGAGTGCTGTCACAACTTTCACAGCTCTTACCGAAATCTTTGTATTTTTTTTACCCTTGGGGTGCTCAAGCACAAAACGTGTGCTTCGTCGATTCCCCCCCCCCCCCCCATAGTGACCTTTCTATGCTCAGTACATGGCTAATACCCGAGAGATTCTCGCTGAAAAGTCCAGGATGTCGATTCATAGGTCCTCGCAGACAACGAACATGCTGCCAGATGTCCACGGGTGCTTTCCAGTGAAAAGTAATGCCGGGTTCCCGAAAGATTTTACTGGGTCCTGGGAAAAAAAAGCCAATGATAAGAAATAAGTTCTGGAGGTCAGACGAAGTTGTAGGTGAGCAAAGTAAAATTGTCAAGGACATGTTAAGTGCCCACAGTGTCATAGATGGAAAGTCCATGCAGCAGAGTGAAGGCAAGTGAGGCAGACGCCAATTGCTGCCTTTCTATATTTCGCTTTCCCCAATTCTCACTCGATTGTGAAGTGTTTCGTACGGTGGAACCGGTGCATCAGGGTGTCTACCAAATTTCTGATTTCAAATTCCTTGACTTTTCTAGAATTTCCATGACTATTTTGATAAAAACTTCCTGACCACTTCAGGGTCAAAGGATCATAATTCGGAAACATTATTCAGCATAGTCGTGCCCATGTGCAACCGTCAAGCTTTGTTCCGTATCGCCGTTCCGCTTTCAGTGGTCATTTTCCCTGATGAAGCCAACTTTTTGACGATTTCCCTGGGAATTTCAGGTTGGTAGACACCCTGATGATGTATCAGGTTACAGATGGACTCCATAAAAAGGCAGACTATTTCATTCAAAATTATTTTAGCCATCAGGAGGAACCTAAAATATTCCAATGGAGAGAGATAGAGAGTGGAGGGGCGGGGGAGGCTGCTGCTGCTATTGTCTGCTTTTCCTTTTAAAAGAATATCAATTTAAGGCTCAAATGGAACGTAAAAAATAAATCAGTAAGTGCACTGAGAGCACTTGAAGCACAAGGTGCAGGGTCTCTACTGAGGAAAAAGTGGAGGGTACCAAGTCCAGCTGAACCTGTTCTGCAGCACCCTGCATAAACTAGGTGCTAGGCAAGACTGGGGCTTATCTACTGAGACTGTCTAGTACAGTCATAGAAAGCATTATAAAATTATTTGCTGGGCAAGCTGCTTCTTGGCTGCAATGAAAAAAAAGAGTACACTAAGACAGGGACAAAGAAGGAAGGGAAGACTTTTTTCTGAATAAACTATTTGGTAGTGAGCACTTGTTTCTTCCTTTCTCGTCCCCGTCTTATTGTGCTCCCTTTTTAGTTGTAACGAAAGCAAGCCACGATGGAATTTAGAGAGGGCTTAAAGCTTGCTTTAACATCTGTGTGCATGTGAGGGGACGTTTCATGTACAGGGCCTACTACGAGGTAGTAATCATCACACTTTTCCATTTGAGTAATAAAATAATGAATCTCGGCACTACAAAGTATCTTATAACATTTTGTGTGCTGTGCCGATATAGGCATCGTTTGCATGCAGAAGTGGTGGGACACTAAAACTAATAGTAATTTGTTTATCATCTTTGCTTAGATAAATATTCCTGAAGTTTGGTAGGAAAGAACTGCCTTCCAACATGACCCCGAATCTGGTCTTTGGTTTGTTTTGAAGTCATGGTCAAGTACTCCTAATAAAATATTGAAATAACCAGTTGAGAAGACTGCGATGATACTTATCTCACCTGGTCTCCAGCTTTAAAAAAAAATATGTCTACAGGTTGACATAGCGAAGACACCCTTTCAAACAGATTTATCTTAAACAACCATAGTTACACGTGATTTATCTTTACCATGTGTAGTTACATCTACCACACAAATGGCACGGCTTTCTTCCGCTCTTGTCCCTTCCCCTATCTTGTTTTCTTTTGCGAAGATCGGCTTTAATAAGAATAGCGTAGGCCCTGACGACAGCAAACAGAGCTTGTTAGTGGTTGTCCGCACCAATTTAATCATAACAGTCTAACCCTCTTTTTTTTAAGAATGCAAACAAAAAGATGCCCTCCCCCTGAAAAAAAAAAGGAGTAAAGTGGTTTAGAGTATGACCATAGCACCTCTAAACTCACAAAGCCTGCCAATTCGACGACGGAGTCATAGAGTGCCTGGTCGCAGATTTGGAGCGTGAGGATTTCGTAGCACAGAGCATCAAAGAGCCATTCCTCGGGGAACCTGGACGTCAGCACACAGCTTTCGCAGTGGCGAGTACCCAAAACATACATCTTTCGTGTTTCGCGTCCGCTGCGGCGAGACTCCTCTCCGTTGTATGCCACTTCATCTTTTCCATTTCGGCGACCGCTTCTCGTGGCAATCTGCCAGATTTTGGCAGTATAAAGGAGGCTATGGTACGACATATACTGGTGCTCTGAAGCGGGGCGCCATCCTGCTGTGTAATATTTGGGCAGCCCCTTTGTCCACAGAACACTGAGAATGTAGAGGTTATCTATCCTACCTGTGACATTATCTGCAACTCATAAATTTTAGTGCTACATTGGATTGTTTACAGCAAGGCATGCAAGTGAGTCATGTTCTTTTTATCCGCAAAAACGCAAAACTTTCAAATGGCCCAATTGTTAACCTCGGCAAAAATTGCACGGTTCGGGGCACAGCCACGCAGGCGGCAAGGCGTTGACACCAAGAGGTCCCCCGTTTTCTTTCCCTCGCTGGCTCTTGTGGTACCCTTGTCTCCGTCGAATGAAAGAAAAGTCCCTTCAATGTCGTGCATACTTGAGCCTCCACTGAAGAAAAAATGATTCCATATGAAAATACTTGCCATTAAAGACCAAAGTTCACTACTTCACTCTTATTTTCTACCTACCTAATACAATGGTTTGTTAACGGGAACACCACCATTAACTAGAAAATCCATTCGTAATGCAAGCCCTACGTAGTAATGAATCATGTTCAAAGTCTAATTAAACAACAAGCACGGGCACTAAAGACACCCTCCTACATGGGCGGGTATTAGTGGACCCGATTTGGCTAACATTTGCGGGGCCTAGCTTGACAACATAATAAATGACATTGTTTCTGGTCACATTATTTTTTTTAGATGCCTTGGCATTAGTTCTGACCTTGGACTGGTTTTGAGCGCACCAATATAAGGTTTGCAACTTCGCCATGGGAACGACGAAGTTCTTTCAAAACAAAATTGCTTTTGAAATAAAATAACAAAAAAAGTTGTACAGATGAACGAACATAATTACCATTGTCTATGCCCGTACCTGCTGGCACCTGTTTCCAGAAAAATCAACAAATACCAAAGTAATGCACATAAGATACATCGTGAAGACGCCTGCCGACAACCTGATGAAATGCTAAGAACGCATAAACTGTTACGTTTTCTGTTCACTGCATGGTTCTCTAAAGGCCCGTTCACACTCTTGCGACCTCTTAAAACAGGGCTCCTTTAAAGCTCTTACGACGAGAGGACACACTGGCGCCATCTATTGGGTAGCAATGTAAACTTGGCGGTCCGGCATATTTACTACGTCTCTTGCGCATTATTCTTTCTTTCGCGTCTCGAAAAGCTCTTGTCAACGTTGTAAACAAGCCTTTCTTACAGGTATTACACACGTTTGACCTCGGAAATTCCGCGAAACCTTCGCTCTTGTAAAATGCAGTTCCAGGGTCACCGCATAGATGGTGCCAGAATGCCCCCAGTGTGTACCCTCGTCCTAAGAACTTTTAAGATGTTTTAACAGATCTCGTTTCTCTCGGTCGTACTCGGTTGCAAGAGTGTGAACGAGCCTTAAGACTCAAGTTTTCGCCAACTGTGTTCATTTGCTTTAACATTCGAAAGTGCTTCCAAGATATCGGTGCCCATGTATCCTCCCGAAGTTGGTGGTGCATGCTTGGGACACCCTCGGAAGCTTCTGCCGTTGACTTTGGAAACCTGTGGACGGACACATACTGCGGTTCCATCCTCCAGCCAAGGCTACGTGCTTGCACTTGCACAGTTTCGCAGTTAGTTCATGCTGAAGCGAGACGAGGTATAGTGGCATTTGCACATTCAAAATATCAAAACCCACCACATGTCGCTCCGGGCGGCATGATGATGATACCAAAGAGCTATTTCGTGTATGGTCTATAAAACCTATATAATGCACGATGCTGAACCTGCCAATTTCTACATAGTTTAGAGCCGGGAAGGCAGACATTCAGCAAGGCACGCAACTGCAATTGCATCTACTTTGACAGGTGTAATGGGCTTCCTTCCCACGGCGCCATACATTGTCACGCCTGGAAGGTTGGCCTGTCACACACCGGGACAACATGATCAGCAGCGCGAGTCGAACTTGGCCTTGCATATGGCCCAGTCAAATGTTTCTTCTGGTAGGGAAACCCCGTCTCGGAGGTAAAGCTGCAAGTGTAAAGATAATCATAAATAAACAGGTGCTTAAGCAAGTTTTAGTACACGTATAGTGCCTGGACGTATTCCCCACTGGCGCAATTGCCTTCTTGTTCCTTCCATGTATTAAGAGTTGTCCCAAAGAAGCAACAATGATGTTACAAAACCGAAAGTGTCATGCTGTCGAAAGTCTGCAGTTGGTCTTGAAACCTTTAGTGAATAAGACAAGCAGGCACAAGTGCCGCTGTCATCATGGCGTCCCAACTTGTTACGAACTTGTTACTGTGAAGTGACTGTGGACTGTCGAGGCACCGTAAAGAATGGTGCGGCAAACACACCGGATGGCTAACCCCACCTAAAACCCCTTGACGAGTTTGTGCTAGTTTCGTAAGTGGCATCAAAGCGCCTGAGCAGGAGGCCCGTGCAGGACTTGGAAGCAAATGGCAGTGTAGCCCTGAAAAGAGAGGCACTTGGAAGTGAGTGGCAGCACGGTACTCACTCGTGGCATGTGTCTCTCGCTTTCAGACAATTAAGGCTGGACCGCATGTAAGGGATTTAGTGATTAACGAGACGAGCATCGGCAACAGCGATGGAGATTTCTCACTGTCGCTTGTAACGCTGCTCGGTTCTTGAATTACTAGAAAACGTCGCTCATTACATTGGTCGCTTGCTCCTGTCGCTTTCATGCAGTGTGCCTCGTCGTGCGGCTGAGCGAGAGCAAAAAGGGTCGCCCCCATCGCTTGTCCCGTCGCTCCCTTCATGGTTGTCAGCGCTTGCAAAAATGTAAAGTGTGAAATGTATGTAGGGCTTTGTCCATGCCGGCTCTCAGACTGCTGGCAGAACTTTGGGTTTCAGTGAAATACGACAACATGGTTTCTCACTCTGCTTATGTACTGAGGAGAAAAGCTGACGAGAAAGTAGCTGAAAAATCAGTTCATAATCTTCAAAAAAGTTGTTCGAAACACCTCGTTTTCTGTTGTTTTTTTGGCTGTCCACAGTGCCGTCTGACGGCACTCCACCCGCGCCTACAAGTGCCGTCCGAAAGAAAGTCGAACAGCACATGTATCGCTGGGGAGCTCGTTAACCAACCCCCCGCATACATTCATGCCGCCTCGCGGCAACTGTATGCGGCTGCTAATTACAAAACTATTAACCTACTGGGCCCCGTTGCACATGACACCTCGCAGCGTCCAGCCCCTCTGTCCCATACCAAGCCCTGCTGTCCCCCATGTACCTCCGGAAAGAGACGCCCATACCATTTTTTTAAAGGGGCCCTGCAATCATATTTAGGCGCCCACCTTCTTTGCGGTTTCCACGTCTCTTGGGGTTCGGGCAAGCCAGCGGGCACAGAGGGAGTAACTAAATATAAGTGAGTCAGATTTTAACCGGAAGACGCGGAAACCTCTTCCACCTACGAGGGCAAACCGCATTGCCGAAAGCGCGCAATATGTGACATCTTCGGTCCTGAGCTTACCACTGGTCAGAGCCGCTAAAAGCTTTTTTTTTAGTCGAAATACAAAATATAAGTGTCGCAAACTGTTTCAATTATGTATGAAAGTAGTTTTTGTTCAGTAATTTAGATCAGAAAAGAAACAAATGCAGTTTATAAAGTACGGAAACAAGAAAAGACTCGTCGGCAAACCCGCCACCAAGCGGCGGGAAAAATGGCGCATACTAGAAAAGGCTTGTGGGATGAGGCTCCGACGAACAGCGAGCGTAGAAAGGTCCCGGATGTACGCGGCGGCGCTGCGGTCGTATACCGGATCGAGAATTCGACCGGTTCCGAGCGTTCCGAAGGCTTTCGGCGCGGGCTTGGCTGGCGATTTGGCCATTTGGCAGTATGGCAGCGCAAAGTGGCTCCCGTTCTGAACTGATCTTTACACCGTGTTTGCTGTAGTTTGTGGCCAATGAAGTGTTATGCCAAATTAGTACTTAATCGTGCAGCAAATGCACTGCAAGCCGCCCTGGCCACCCGCCTCATACAGCCTATCCAGAACATGCTTTTAGTGGCGCCCTCTCAAGCCGTCGGCACGGAGTGCGGCAGCCGTGAGCCTCGATAAGCTCACTACTCCTCTAGTTCACGGCCACTCAAGCCAGGACCTACGACGTCATTGAGGAGGTTATTTTTTGTTTGTTTTGTAATGGCTAGCCCCACCTCCTGGTGCTAACCCCACCTCCTGCAATCCACATCACACTCTAAGAAAGGAGTTAGTTCGAGGGAGTTAGACGGCGTGACAACACCCACAGCGTGCGCTAGCACCCCTTCGGAAGGAATATCCTCTCTCAAATAGAAGGAGCGAGCAAGGGGAAAGAGAACGGGGTGCTACAGGAGTCCCCTGGGGATTCGAAAGGATTATGGTAAGGGAAAGCCTCCCCTCGGGCCACGCTTCCTTTGCGAAGGGGGAACGTGGATGACTAGCCTTGTGAAAGTTAAATCCGATCCTGGAGTTTATGCTTTTACTTTACTTATTTTTTTTCTTTTTTTGCTTCACAGATTCTTTGAAATAGCTGAGGTTCCCTTTTCCTTCGTTTTTCTTCACGTTTTCTTATTCACTTCCAGGTTCAAAAAGTTACTTGACTGTTTCATGGAGGGCGCTGGCGGGCAGGTCGACAGACCGAAACACCATGCCGTGGCATACATTTTGCGAGATCGAGTTTTTACAAGCTTACGGTTGAGCATGTAACCTTCAAAGGAGTTTTAGATCGGTCTTGTTTACGCTTCTGATACAAATGTCTTTGTCGCAGGTCTGATCCGATAAGATAGAGGACACAAACCAATGTGAGACAATCTGGGTAGCTAAAACGATAATAAAAATATCTCGGCATTAATTTGTTTAGCGGTGGGAGACACTGAAAGGTGCATTCAGGTGACAACCAATTTAGTCAGCCGCACGCGCTGGCGACCGAAAAGCTTTTAACATAGGAAATATATAGCAAACAAATAAAATCGTGGAGAAAGCATGAAGACAGCATTTATTCTAGATCTGAAGTTCCGCGGGCACGAGGTTTCTGCGAACTCTCAAGCTTACCCAATATTAAATTTATGCCGCGTTTTATATATCGTACAAATAAATTGCGAAATAAAAAGCCCGCGAACATACTCATTCAGGGCACAACTTTTCACAAAGTTTTTGTTACACAGCGCCCTAACTCGCTCAACCGAAGTTATTAGTGCTGAAGAGTCAGGACATCGTCGGAATTTTTCACTTGGTATCATAACCCTCTCTGTTCGCGTTAGGATGTTTTAGGGTAAAAACTTCTGGGAGCCATCTTTTTTTTTTTTTTCATTTTGTCAGTTTGAGAAGTCTCTTGACTGCTTCATGTACGGCTCTGGCGCACTGCCTGATGGGCCGAGACGTCATTCCGTATATTACATGTTGTGTGTTCCAGTTTCGACAAGCTTACGGCCCTGGCGTAAACTGCGAGCGGAGTTTAGGTCGTTTTCGTTTATTATGTCCCTGTTATACGAGAGATCCGACCGAATAGAGGTAACAATACAACGTGAGACGGGCTGGGTGGTGGATCGAAAACAAGAATATTTAAATGGGCGATGCAATGATTTTAATGCTGAAGGAATTAGCAGCTTGTACTTTTTGTATCGTTTATCAAAAAAAAAAAAAAAAGATGGAAATCACCTTTATTTTTTAAAAAATAAATATCGCGATTCCGTTTCGTGAAATGCAAAGCAGAAAACGGTAATACCTCGGGTCTTTAAACCACGCGTGGCGGCCGGTGTGACGAATATTAGGGTACATCTGTGGGAGTTTTTATGGCACCATCTGCATAAGGCGCACAAAACCATTCCCTATGATGCTGTGGTGAAAGAATGCGAACACACACACGTTCAGACACAAAAGGGAAGATGAAAGGGCGGGCTCGACCTTAAAAAGACTATTTACAGAACCCAGACACACAGGTTAAATCTGTGCTCCTGTTTTTATGCGAATGACTTTGGTATGGATACCTTTGTCTAGTTCGGTTCCCAAGTAGAACAGGATGACGCCATTCCACGCGAGTACGAACGAGTGCAAAAGGCTCATCTTGAAACATTAGTTTGCTGGAACAGTGTCGTGTATGAAATATCTCTAGCTTGTGGGTCTACGCATGTAGGTCAAACATTAAGACGCTTTAACGACAGATTAAATGATCATAAAATGAATGTCAAGACCAATACAACGACCCCTGAAATAGCTAAACATGTTAACGAGCAACTCCGAAGTTGTGGTTGGGGTCCTTTTTAGTGAATAAAGTGTCCAAAATGGAAAACATGACTTTTTTTCTCTTCTTTTTCTGCAGGGTTGTGTTTTTATTTTTCGCTTCACGATTCCGGGGTCTGTTAGGGCTTGTCTTTCTAACTTTTCGATGTGTCACGGCAAGGAAATAGGCTTACAACGTGTTGTACTAGGTTTAGGGTTTAATGACGCAAGTTATCGGGAAGGGGCGCGGCATGCAGCACAGGGCGGGCGCTCCTCAACGATAGAAGGTGGCCTGCAGGCGGACATTCCACAAACGAAACAAAGGGCCCGAGCCCCGCAAGTTCACTTTTCCCCGCTTCTCTGGTGTTCATGTCCGCCCACCGTCTTTTCTGCGTCCCGTTCAATATTATAACGTTAACAGAACGCCCTTCCTCATCGAGTCGGGGAGCAGGCTGCTCATGAATAATCCCCAAGTCACATTAACCAGGAGGAACCCATCACTAAGTTTGGTCTCGACCACGGGCAGCCTCTTTGCTGTGGTGTTGCAACCAAGATAAGAAATATGATTATTTGTAATTATTAAAAATTGCAATGTTTTCAACAGTTGTGGACGTATTCCACAGTGGACAATTTTAAAAATCGCCGGTTCAAGAGATAGATATGTAAGTACGTGTTCAAGCGAGCGCAGGCACTCCCTCGATTATGAAAGCTAGATCCCATTGGCTCCATTGAGCTGCAGTGACCCCCAACATACCTTTGTGCTTATTGTTGGCTATCTTTGGCCCCCGAGGTCGTTCTAAGACGCTTCTTTCTTCTCCTTCCTAATAAGAGTATTGTTTCGTTCTGAAAATCTCCGAACCTCGTCTTCGGTCATGGAGGATTTGTGCACAGATAACATTTGTCTGAATTGCTGAAACTCTAAAGAGATGTTGCTTTTGCGCCATAAAACCCGAATCTACTACAACTACTCAAGCAAAAGCATCTTCCCGAAGCAAAAAAAAAAAAAAAAAAAAACTGTTTTACATGTCGTATTTACTGGGATTTGGTGTCTCGCGTAAAAAAAAGTCGACACAGAATACAGTTTGTTCTGACTTTTGCCATAAAATACTTCAAACCTCATGGGAGCATATGCAAAAGTGCTCCCTGGACGTCGTTCCGCTTTGCGTATGCACCAGCGGAGAGCAAAGAAAAAAAAAATCCTGACGAAGGTTGAAGACTGTCCTGTTCAGTGAGGACACCTCTTGACTCAAATAAGGTATTTCGAGGTCATATGTGTTTACAACCACAACATAATGACCGTGTGGGCAAATAATATTGCGGGTATTTTCCCAAGTGGCTTACTTCAGAACTACACCGATGGGGACAACAAAAATGACGCAGCGCTCGGCTGACATACCCGACCGCTGAGTGAGCGTTCGGCTCAGACTTGTATTCTCCCGTCGCCTGGAAAGAACGCGCGAGGGGCCCTCCAGCCTGCATGAGCAATTCAGCATGCACTGTGCATCTGTCCAGCACCTGCTCAGCATAAAGGCCGAAGTGGGTCAAGCTCACATTTTTTTACAACTGCTTTCGAGAGAGATGCAGCCTGTAGCGGCCGATCAACGTCACTCCGTCCATTAGGGGCACTGCTTGTGGGCAATAAAAAGAAAGCATGAGACGGCGCAGTACCTCAAATGAAATAACTTTAAATATATTATATTTAAAGTTATTTCATTTGAGGTACTGGGCCGTCCCATGCTTTCTTTTTGCTACTCAAAGGACCCCATAAACAACCGTGTTAAAATACAAATAAAATCAACTAACTTTGTGGGACTTGTGAGTTTCATACACTGTCTCTACTACTTTAGCTTCGGCTGTTATTTCTGGTGGTATAAGCTGTCATAAGAGATGGGAAATATCAGAATATTTACACGGCGTTCATTATAAGAAACAAGGCTTCTTATGTCTCCGCTGAAAGGGAACAATTTGGATGACGTAAGTGTTTTCGGCGTGCTTTAGGCCTTTATTTTTAGAATATTTCGCTTTAGTGCGATGACCGGCTATTCAGACGCTTGTTTTACAGAAATCTAGGAATCCCACGCATTCATCGAAAGTTCAAAACACGTGCTCCAAAAACAAAACAAAAACAACACCGTGATTAAGTTTAAAAATTTCAGTTTATGTTTTTGGGTGTTTTTTGCAATACACTCTATTTGACATGTCACAAACTCAAAGGCACATATTTTTTGTGAGGAGGTCTAGGCAGTGAAAAATTGTTCTGGATTGAAACTGTCCCTACTGTAGACGGATAGTTTTGCCACCGCAGTGCGGAAGCTAACGTGGGATATTAACTTTCATCATGCCATAATAATAAATTTTGCTTGAAACGGTACTGAATTTAAAGATTAAGCACTTCAAAAAAGAATGCTGACAGAAGTATGTGAACTTTATGCTCACATACAATGTCTCTTAACTGTGCGTTTTTTTTCGTATATTTTCAAAAGTACAAGCGAACTCCTCTTAAAGGGAAACTGAAGCGGTTCTCTATTTGAGAAAAAACATTTCAATGGCCTTCATTCTACCTCCAGGATCAGGAATATCAAGATTATTTTTCAATTTGGTGCACGGAGGCTTCAGAAATTAATTTTTAAAGTACCGCCGAAGCCCCTCCTTCCCGGGGCGTGACGTCACTCTAGGAGCGTTCGGAATATCTGCTCTCGCGCATCTTCAGCGCCTGTCAAAGCTATGCACGCGCACTCTTGCTATTTTCAGAAAGGTCAGAAAGAGACGTCACGACTGGTGTCAGTGCGGGGAAATATACCTGGCAAGCTTGCCGTATCACGCGCTGAACACACGAGCGACACGCGCTTGGAGGCCCGAAGATCCTAGTATGACGTCACGACTGGTCGAATGTTTTTTCGCTTTTTCTCGCTTTTAGTTGCATCTTCGGGGAAAACAAAAGTGATATTCAGATTCACGGGATAAAAATACGCCAGAATTCACCTCTAACTCGTTTTTTTCAAGAAGTGTTTCAGCTTCCCTTTAAGGCCCGTTCACAGGATGCTTTTTTGTCGCGCATCTAGTGTCGCGAAACGTAGTTTCGCGAAATGGTTGCGCCGTCTGAACGAGTCCGAAAGGGACGCGCGTACTTTTCGGACTCGTTCAGACGGCGCAACCATTTTGCGAAACTAGGTTTCGCGACACTAGATGCGCGACAAAAATGCATTGTGTGAACGGGCCTTTACAGTCGCTCCTACGCAAAGCTTGCTGACGCGGTTTCGGGAAACCACGATGTTGATATACCACGGGTATACAATCTGAACTGTCGTGACTGATAGTCGAATGGGGTTCATGTGTTGGACTCGAGCACTGCGTTGGCACTGCACTTGGGCTTAGCCGCAGTCGATGCCTTGCGGGACATTCAAATTTTGGCTCGAGCTCAATCACTGCAGTGACGGCCGGAACAGCTAAATGTACGGAGTGGGGAGTGCGTACGGAGTGCGGGGTGCGGTGCGTGCACCGTTCATTGACAACCGCTGCGCATTGCTGTAATGATCATTCGCGGCACATCATCTGCAAGAAATACATAGGGCAGGTGAGCTAGTTGGAAAAGAACATGCTGTATTTGTAAACCCTGGGACGGAGAGAATAGAAAGAAAACAGACAACACAGCTCATCGTCTCAAACTCGTGGCCGCTTTTTCTGTTCAAAGTTCAAGAGCAAGTTGTTTTTATTCAACATTTTCTGCGACCACTCGTGCGTGGCCAGAAAAGCTAATAACTGTTTCATAGGTTATAAACTGGAGGTATCTGACAATAGTAGGAGAACAGTTTTATTGTCCCTTCATCGCACTCCTGTACGATGATAATCTGAATCCAATCGGGCAGTGGCCGGGATCTAACTTAGTAATTCTACAAAAATTCATAATCTTTTTTCCCATTATATAAGCAATATTACGACTTAAAATGAGAAGCTAAAATAATTTTAAAAACTTCTATAAATATTCGTTTCTCGCGGCAGGAGTTCTTTTTTTTTATATATATATACACAAGGACGTGGTTCAATATGCAGGACGTCAGGATAAGTCTGGTCAATGTTTTATTAATTGTTCTGCTCTCCCATAAAATCACGATGGAGAATACAGAGCGCGGTCTAAAGAAGACGAAGTAATTATGAAAACTAACGTCAAGGTGATTTCTTCCGAGGCTCTGAAATGTTTTCGCTGAAGCTTTCCCAGCGTACGCTCACAATGGAGGCAGGTGCGCCAGCACCCAGCAGCTCCTCTATAATCCCTTACGTCCTCCAACCCGATTTCGCAAAGCTAGGGCAAGGACGGACTCGACAGGTTTGTTGTTCCCTGCTGCCCTTGGATGGGCATTGACTTTACTCTAAAGTCCGGTTCACAGCCGTATCATCCCGTACCCGTATGGCGCCACCGGCGACGTGGTACGGCTACGGGTGTTGTAAAAAAAGAAGAAAAAAAAAACAGCAAAAAACAAGATTATAAAAAAAAAAAAAACAACTAAAGGTTTAGGGCGAGGGAGAAGTACGCTGGGGAGGGGGAAGCAGGCGGAATGGTGGAGAAAGGGATGTTCCCTCCTCTCCTCTCCAGCAATCCGTCTGCTTCCTCCTCCCGTCATACCTTCAACGGCGTGCGCCAGTGTCACTTGTTCGTGACTTACAAGACATCTACAAAAATTATCGTTGCTGGTGGCAGTCGAACAGAGAAACGAGTACCCAAGCGTTTTTAGAATCGGCCCTCAAGGAGCTCGTCAACGAGACTGATGATTCAGGTAAGATGTGGCTCTTCATATTTATTTTAGTGAAAATTGCTTAAAGCGTACTGATTCCATAAAAATATATTTAAGGCCATTGAAATAGTCTGCAGTCGACTGGTGTTATAGTCGAATAACTCGTGTTCGAAAACAAAAGTCGCATAATAAACGGCTTGCCAAAATTGGCAAGCTCATGTTGCAATAAGGAATATTCCCGGAATATATATTTAAGTTAACAAATGTTAAATACCGTAATATTAACATAGATATCGGCTTGCCTAGAAAATTCTTACTTAAATAAAAAGACTACAAAATGAAAGACCTCTCATGGGAAGTTCAGTAAACCATTCATGTATTAGTCTTTCAAAGCATCTCAATCGCTTGTTTTGTAGTATGGCTAAACATCAGTAAAAAAATGTTACCACGATTAAATTTTTTATTGGATTAATTAATTGATTTATCGGTTTCGCTTATTACCATAAATAATAGATAAAAAAATTCAAAGTGATATATCTTGCTTTCGCTGAATATTGTTATAAACGGCGCAATATACAATTCAGGATTTTATATCAACCTTGATGTGTAGTTGAGATCAGCCAAAAGGCATTCACACTCCCTATTTATTGCTCCAGCCGCGGAGGCAAAGAGGTTCCTTCATATTTTCCGGCAATAGCGAACTGCTTTGATTATGCGCAAAACAGACTCTCACCAGGCGCTGAACGTTACTGGTACACGTATAACTTCCACTTGCATTACGGCAAAGAAGTGTCTATCATTGTTGATCTCTTCAGGACTTCGAGGGAATGCGAAGAGGTTGTTGTTTCATTCACTAGGGTACTTGTTTTTTTTTTATGTTTAACGTCTACTATATTCAACCTTTTATGCTTCTTCAAATCTATATTAATTATTTCTAAGAACAATATTAATTTCAGACAATAATTTTTGTTCCCACAGATTCTCAACAAATTTGAGTGGCGCAGTGATAAGATGCGCTATGAAAGCCAGGGCGCTCACTGTATTTTTCGAGCCAAAGTCCTAGCAGATCCTCGAACTGCACATGGAGAAGGTGGGCTCACAAAGGACGCCTCGCTATTCCTCAAACATCCGCAGCTGGAGCAGATTAGCTAAAGCAATCGATCAAGAAAACCTACCCATCACGAAAATACAGCGAAACTCGTGCCGACGTCCTCACAGAATGCGCGGTGGGTTAATCACTTTGATCCACAGAGCGCTCCAAGCGAATGACGCAGCTCATAACACTGTTTAAATAGAAAACGCGATCTGCGCAGGACAATATTTCTTTTTCCTGAGCGTGCGCGGAAGGGTTCCTTATGAGCCCTGACAAATTACGAAGTTAAACTGGCCCAGTTTTCTATCTTAGTACATGACCAAATCTTGTGCGGCGTTTCGAGAATTGGCGTTGCACTAATTGGGTCAAATTGAGCTAAATTCATATTCGAATTATATGCATCACCTAAACATTTGCCCGCTTCGTACTAGGCACATGAAGGTCACATTTATGTTAAAATAATTTAAACACTACCTGTTCACTTCATCTTGTTATATGTAACCATTTCGTGAAAAGCGTCAAGAGTCTATGCAAAGTTAGTGGCAGCGAACATCGAAACCCTTACGTGACATTAAAAGAAAAATGATGCACTCACAATGCATTCGGAAGCAGGCGCGCAATCGCTGATTATTACATCTAAATATGAAAAAATAATAGAACGTATAATCATTACCTATGTTTGCATGTTTTTTTTTTTTTTTTTTAATTGTGGTACTTTATTATATTGCAGGTCCCAGGAGAAAGATAAACTCATCCGACGGTCCTGTTCTCTACAGAGGACGTCTTCTATTCTGCAGCTGTCCAAGTCCAGGTGGAGGACCTGTCGGTGGATGTTGGCGACGTCATCCATGGCCTCAGCCTCATGATCTATTGGACTTTTGATATTCAATATGCAACGGGGACCAAGACCACCTTGGCTCTCTTTGAGCGCACGATCGGGCTGCAAGACACACCACTGGAAAGGATTGCCCTGAAGCTTCTTGGCAGGCTACAAGCTTTTACTAATTACTATTTTTGGGGGGGTTTTGACCCTTCTCAAGTTTTTGGATTTTACAATAAAACGTGGTTGACAATATTCTTGGCAGTTATGACTGGCAGGACTTTTTTTAGACGTCTGGATTGTGTGTTTCTAAAAGTTTTAGTTAAGTTTTGATGCCGGCACATTGCCCGTGAGCATTATTCTTTTATCCCTGAAACCTCCTCAGAGTGCCTCCTTAAGGAACTTAACACGCAAAGAATTCAGAACTCTCTCGTATGACAGCTGACCTCAGGAATGGCCCCTCCAGCACACTTGAACAAGCCAGTTCGCTGAGTCTCGGGGTCTGAAAAAGTGCCCTTACTATTTGGAGCTCCGCGAGACCCATGGTGTACACAAGCGACCCCAACAGTGTGGAGTCGCGGAAAACCTCGGGGGTTGTATATAGTGTCCGACGGCACTCGCAATTATGGGGATCACGCGAGTCTCTAGGTGTAAAAAAAGGGCACCAAAAAGCACCCAATTTAGGGGGGATGAAGTGATGCCGTGGGAGTTCTAAGCGGTACTAAATAATGCCTGAATTTACGGGTGTCACATGAGTACCTGGGTGTAAGAAAAGGCGTCAAACAGCACCCAATTCAGAAGCGATTCGTTGACTCCCTGAGAGTTGAAAGTGGTTCCAAATAATTCATGTAATTAGGGGTGTAACATAAGTACCTGAATGTAAAAGAGGGCGCCAAATAGCACCCGGAGTAAGGGGTGTCGGTTGAGGCCCGTGGACTTTGAGGGGGGTGCTAAGTGATCCCGTATATCTGGGGAGTACTTGAAATCTCCAACTTGAGAGGATACCACAAACACCCCAGGGGAGTCACATATGGGACACGGTCTAACTCCCCTGAGGGGAGTACCCGTATACACCCTTTTTTCTTAGAGTGCAGCCGCAAGCACGCTGTCGGAGTATTGTGTGCCCGCCGGAAAGAATATAGATTCTTCACGGAAGCCAGGCTGCTACTATACTTTGTTTCAGCTTCGGTCCGAGCGCGGCCGATGTTATGAGCCGAAGGGCCAATCAAACTGCGAAAGAGGCACAACGTCATGGCGTTCTCTCTGCAGTTGATAGGACCAGCCGGTATTCGCCGTCTCTCTGTGCGTGCTCCTCCGCCGGATAGTCATATCAAGCGCAGAGAGCACGCCATGACGCTGCACTTTTTGCGGTGTTTGATTGGCCCTTCGGCTCATAACATCGGCTGCGCTCGCAGCGAAGCTGAAACGAAGTATATTGCTGCTCGGATCGTGGCTTGGACGTCGTCGGCTCCCACAAACCGCGTCCGCGAGCCTCACGTCGTTTGCTTGGTTCCTTTACGTTTCCGGCGATGAATCCCCCACCCTTCGCCTTGGGCTCATCCACACAAGACCTAGCTGGTGGAAAACAATCTACGACAACGCGGCGTCTTTGGAATGCGATTGCAACGATCAGTGGCTCTTAAAACCTCAGTCGCCCCGCTTCAATTGTGAGCTCTGTGTGTGTGTGTGTAGGCGTTGTAAAGAGAGCTCTTCGGTGTGAGCGCTCTTACCTTCACAGTGTGCAAACTCTTCAAATGGTTATTCAACAGGCGGCGCTGTGAGACGCGAGCCTTCGGCGTTGCTTCAACTCGCAGTGTGGTGGTGTGGTTCTCAAAATGGGCACTTATACTCATTTTCATACATAGCGTGCAAAGCTGTCAAAGGTACTGAAGTGGTGCGCATGAAAATACAGAAATAAAAAAGTGTTCCTGAGCGCGTTTCGTGGACGAGTGGTAGGGCTGTTCTGGCGATACCGACGTCTCGGCGGCAGTGGTTCGGACCCACTAGACGCGCAGTTTTTTTTTTAGACATTTTTGTGCAAGGTTGTGCGCATTGCCGAACTACATATTTCAATGCCTCCTTTCTTCTTGCTTTTTATTTATAAGTCGCCGAGAGGCCACATTTCTACCATCTGCTCTGCCGCTTTTCAAGTGTTATTTGCCTCCAGCACAGAGTTATATTTTTTTTTTCGTGCAGCGTGGAATGAGGAATTTCGCTGATAGCAGCCTTGCCCCAAAATTTATAATAGGACGTTAATCGACAATAGTTGTGGCCTGAAACGTTTATTTTGAACTAGCTGTCAAGGGTAGGAATCCCCCTCTCGGGGTACTTGCGATGCACCTTCAGGCGAATGACGTTGTGTGTGAATTCGGCATGCTTGACAGTCCCCGTGCTCGAAACTTCTACATGGCGAGGTCTTCACTTCGGAGACGCCAGCTTGCCAGGTAGACACCGCGCCTTGTACTTTGCGACAGTACGGGCGCACACTCCAGTGTTGTTACTGACCGTCTCCAGGACTTCACGACCGACTTCTCCGGGAAACGCGTTCTTGTAATCGCGTACACGTTGGCGATCACCTGCTTGCACTCTTTCAAGGTCTGCGCACAACGAATCTTCGAAAATATCCGAGCAGGAGAGGTACTTGAGCTTGTTGCGTAAGACGGCATCTTCTCAAAACCAGCCAGTGCCACACAACCCGGAAACCCGCAGCTGCTGCCGCACGGATGAAAACGAAAACAATTTAAAGTAGTTTACATTATCTTTTCCTTTTTATTGAAAAACAATTGTGCTCCGTCGAAACCACAACACAACTATCAGTTGCTAGCACCAAGGACGCACATTTTTCGACTTTTTTAACTTTTTATAAGTGTTTTTGCAGGGGACGCACTATTTTATGGGGTGAACGTAGACACAGTCGGCGATGCAAACCGGTGCGCTAGCTTTGACTGTGTTGCATGCTACGTATCAAACGGAGTATAGTCTTGAATAAGCTGCTGCACCTTGTGGGTTTCTTTTACGGAGATCCCTCTACTAATAACCCCGCCCGATCGGTATGCGCTCCGCCCGTCACCCAGGGAGTGACATACAGCAACGAGAAGACAGCGAATGCATGGGTTTACTGTACCTCTCGGTTGCCTGTCGTCAAGAGCTGGTAGTCCGGGCCTCCCGGCCCTTGTTGTCGCCCGTCATTCAGAGCTCACAGTCGGGGTCCGTGTCCAGGCCTGCGGATCGCCTTTTCCACGCCAGCGCTGCGTAGGCTGGCTGTCCCGGGCTATCAATGCCCGAGTCTCGCTGCGGAACCACCCCGGGATCGTTATAGCCCAGGTCATATGGCCCGGGCTCGCCGTTTCCACCGGTCTTGCTCCAGACCTCGCTGGTGGACCGCTCCGGTGTCCGTTATGGGCCAGGCCAGGCCTAGGCCAGGCAGCTTGGCTTCGACGTTCCTTGTCCAGCTACCAGCCTCGCTCAGCTCGCACTGTCCTGCGCCAGCTCGTGACTTCTCCGCCGACCGCCTGTCACGTGCCCTCTGCCTCGTCTTACACCCCCGGCTCCCACACTCTCCCCCCCCCCCCTCAAGGCCCGGACTTCGGGGGACTTCATGGGACTCAGGGAGCCGCTGGACTTCATGGGCGGCCGGTGTTGCTGTTGCCGGAGTGGCCAGGTTGCAGCGTCCGAAAGCGGCGTAGGTGGTGGTGGCTAGCGAAGCCGGCAGACAATGCCGACCTGTCTGTCGCTCGCTGTCTCACTCGCCCCGATGCAGCAGGGGGCTTGCTCTAAGCTGGTCCGGCCGATGCAGACGGACTTGCCCCGTTCCGCTTAGAGGTCACAGCGGGCTTAGAACTGCCCGCCTGAACCGTACGTCAGGCCGAACAACTGTCAGTCACCCTGAGCACTTGGGAAAACGAATGGACCCGTCTTCCCTCTCGGTGGGCTTCCTGGGTCACGCCGTCTATGGCCGTCTCTCCAGGAAGCTACTCTGCGCAGAACAAAGTGTTAAAACAACACACAACGAACAAATACTCTGCCGCAGATTGTGGCAGTAACCATAGCCTCCACCGCCAAATTGCTTGCCGACGGGTTCGTCCACCATGCGGCTAACTCATCAAGTCTGCATCCCAGATCTCGCTCCTGGGTCGCCAAGAACACGGGATTTCTTGTGTCCTATCGCAACCTCATGTTATACGTGTTCCCCATCGCGACAACGGTAGTATCCTTTCAAGTCAGCGATGTGAACCGGGCAAGCCTCCTCGTTTGTATCTCGCCGAGTAAGCCTAGACGTAAGACACGACGCTCGCGTATTTTTACCTCGGGTGCCCTTCTTACCTCGGAGCAAGCGATACGGCAAAACCACTAGCTGCGTTGCTCAAAGCGTGAGTTTCCTTCAGAACAGGTAACGATGGCGTAAACCTAGTCCATCTTTTGCGCAAGCGAAGGGATCCAAAGCCTGTAACGGGATGACCAAATACTATACCCGCGCTCCAAAACGGCTACACATACCATGTGGTACTCGATGTAAGCGTCAGCGTCCCGTTCCGTCCACGTGTATACGAGCTCTAGGGACTGCTCGGTCCTCGGAGGGGGCGGCAGCTCAGCGAGCAAGGCCGCTTGAATCGTTCACGCCTCAAGGCAAGCTGGACAACTACAAGCCACCTAAATGTCTACCGCCTCATCCCCGGCCCGGTCGTGACGCGACATAACTTATCAAAAGTCTTGTTGTCACTGCCACGACCGGCCAGAGTGAAGCCGAAAAAGTATCCTATAAAACATTTCGTAGCTTTCTCGGAACGACCCCCCATCAAGGGAGAGTCGTCCCTCTGCCCTTCGTCGGTTGTTGGAGTGACGCGAAATAACTAGCCGTCTTGGCCCAGCGGTTACAAATCATACTGCTCCTTAACTCGCCTGCCAGCGTTCCCGGTGTCAACTGCAATTTACGCCAGTTTACCCAACACCCGCTGACAATCTCGACCGCCAGTGTTCCCGGTGTCGACTGCAATTCCCGCAATCTTCCCGACACCCACTGACAAAACCCCATCTGCACCCCAGGCCTCGACAAGCTCTTGCTTGCCTAGCGCATCACTCCAAGCCTAAATCCTAAATATGGAATAAGTCCTGGCTGTGTTCCCTCCTGCCAGTCGCTATCCTGTCTTCCCGCGAACATGCCGTGGCTCTCATCTGCCTCCGAAGACGACTTTCTTACATCTTAACCACGCTCCTCGTGTTCCCCACGGTTGGGTCACCTTCTGCCAACCACTATTCTAAGGTACCCAAGAACGCGCGTCCGCAACCTCGTCCTTCGAGACCTTTAAGTACTCGATTCGAGGAGACACCTGCTGAGCTCTGCTTTGAGACAAGTCACCATAATTCCAACATACTTTGTCTCAACGGGCATCGTTAGCGTTAGTGAACAACCCGCTCAACGAATCCATGGGACTCTCCAGGGACGACTAGAAGCAGAGGCATACCGAACGGGCCCCACGTTGTATGCGCCATTTTAGTGTGGGTTTCTTTTACGGAGATCCCTCTTCTAATAATCCCGCCCGATCGGTATGCGCTCCGCCCGTCACCCAGGGAGTGACATACAGCAACGAGAAGACAGCGAATGCATGGGTTTACTGTAACTCTCGGTTGCCCGTCGTCAAGAACCGGTAGTCCGGGACTCCCGGCCCTTGTTGTCGCCCGTCAATCAGAGCTCACAGTCAAGGTCCGTGTCCAGGCCTGCGGATCGCCTTTTCCACGCCAGCGCTGCGTAGGCTGGCTGTCCCGGGCTATCAATGCCCGAGTCTCGCTGCGGAACCACCCCGGGATCGTTATAGCCCAGGTCATATGGCCCGGGCTCGCCGTTTTCACCGGTCTTGTTCCAGACCTCGCTGGTGGACCGCTCCGGGGTTCGTTATGGGCCAGGCCAGGCCTAGGCCAGGCAGCTTGGCTTCGACGTTCCTTGTCCAGCTACCAGCCTCGCTCAGCTCGCACTGTCCTGCGCCAGCTCGTGACCTCTCCACCGACCGCCTGTCACGTGCCCTCTGCCTCGTCTTTCACCCACGGCTCCCACAATCTTCACTCACTCCCAGAGACGCACCCCACGACAGTTCTAGAAATATGTAAAATGGAGACGCAGGATTAGGTTTCCAATAATATGCACGACGCGAAACTTGTTGAATCTCGTATAAAACGAATTCTCATAGCGAGTACTCGCAGGTGTAGCTATGTGACTCGACTTCCGGCTTTCATCGAGAGCGGACGTGCGATAACCAGCTCCGATGGAGCGATATCAGCGGCCGCATCTGGCCGTGGTATGACTGTGTCTGTTTCTGAGGAAGACTAGAAAGTCACGCTGCCTCCCCTGCCAACAGGATACATCGCAACTAATGCGGTGTTTTTGAACTGCGATGTGAAAGGAAGACCGTGTAAGATACAAGACTTCAGAGAAGAGCTTCAACGACTGGACGTTTTGAAAGACTTGGCATCGGCCGGTCCGTACCAAATGAATCATGTTTGGATGCTTCGACTGCACTCCCTCGCTGCGAAACAAAAGCTTGTAACCGCGAAAGAACTGTCCATCAAGGGTGGGTGTTGTCTCGTAATTGACCCAGCGAACAATAAGGTCAAACTCAAGCTCCACTGGGTTCCCTACGCCGTGCCGAATTACCAGGTGCGTAAAGAAGTTGAGCGTTATGGCAAAGTGGCTGATATCACCAGGGAGCTAGTTCGCGAAAAAAGTTTCGAGAACGTCGAATCTAACACGAGGCTGGTCCGCATGACGCTTAAGGAAGGTACAACGGTGGACAAGCTCCCTCATGAACTACGGATTGAAGACTGCAAGGTGCTAGTGGTTGTGCCTGGAAGAGCGCCCCTCTGTTTGCGATGTCGACGAACAGGACATATCAGACGTGATTGCCGAGTTCCACGCAGTTCGGACTGTCATCGTTTCGGCCACAAAAGCGAGGACTGCCCGAAAACCTACGCCTCAATTGCCGGAGCACGCCGTACGGATAATGACATGATGATGGACGCAGATGAAGCCGAAGAAGCGGCTACAGGCTCAACGCCGACAGAGCAGCAGGACGAAGGAACGCACAAGCAGACCACGCGTGGTGGGAGCAACTCTGACTCAGAGCGAACCCAGTGCGACGTGGCGAAACTGGCAAGACCCGAACAAAAAAAAAAAAGAGGATGGAAATCACGCGACGTCACCCGAAGACAAGAGTGCGTCGAGCGGGGCCTCAGGAAAGACTACATGGAATGCCGACGACGACGGGCCAGGGAATGTGCGGCCAAAGGTGATATCGACAGGGACTTGGACGCCAACCTGAAACGCCCACTTGACCAAGACCCATCTCTGGCCTCACCTGGAGGTGAGAACGGCAGTGGGCCTCCATGGATTGTACAGGGTCCCAAAAAGAGTGGCACCGTGGTCAAGCCACGTGTTCCACAGGGTGACTGCGGGCGTAAAAACTCGCAGTGAAGGCCCGTAGCGAGTAGATGACAGGAGTGCGAGGTCTTTGTCCTTGATTTAATTAAGGGAGGACTTCCTTGTATTAATTCAGGGCAAGTTCAGTGCAAATAACATGATTAGTCTTCCTCGACCTATTCGGTTGGCGACCTTAAATATCCGAGGCCTAAATGCAAGGAAAAACCAATATCAGCTGCAAAGGTTACTAAGCGATAAGGACATTGACATATTCGCCCTACAGGAAACTAAGATGGCCAATGACGAGCAAATTGAGCAGGCACTGCAACCATTCCTTAAGCGCTACCGGGTTTGTGTAAGTCGTGCCGTTGGTATGTCTGCTGGGTGCTTTTTATTTCTTAAATTAGCTCTGATCCGCGTTATTTGCACATCGTCATTGACGAACCAGGTCGCCTCATTGTTTGCGACTTTGCGCTGAGGAATAAACATATGCGAGTGGTATGTGTGTATGCGCCCAACAAAATAAATTAAAGGATAGCTTTCTTTCAACATTTAGAACAGTATTTGCGGTATAACAAAGTAACGGTTCTGATGGGCGATTTTGATTGTGTATGTAGGGCCGAAGATCGGGTGCCCTTTAAACCAATTTCTGACCGAAGTGCCGCAGTATTGAGTGAAATTTTAAACGAATATAATTTGGAAGATGTTGCAAAGTTGGCGGCCCCGAGAAATGAATTTAACTTTACTCATTTTCAATTGTCCTCGAATGCACGTTTGGATCGGATTTATGTTTCTGGTGACTTGACTGTCAGCAAATCAGGATACCATGTGAAACCACTTTTCTTTAGCGACCACTGCCTTGTAGCAGTGATATTGGGAACGGGAGGGAAACCATCGCGTAGGTTCAATTGGGAACTCTGGAAAATGAATGTCAGTTTCTTGAAGGATGAAATTTTTGTCTCGGGTGTGAAAAGAGTTTTAGATTAATTGTGTGGCAACAATGCTATAAGCTGCATGGAAAGGTGGGAATTTTTCAAACAAGAAGTTAAGGAATTGGTACTAGAAAGGCCGTCCGTTTTGAAGTTTAACACAAGGAAGGAGGAAAGAGTGATGCAGCAATATTTGCTTGACCTGCTGAAAACTGAATGCGATAACCCGGGTATGAACGCGACAGAAATCAAAGAGATAAAAGCAAAGCTAGACAAGTATCAGCGCGAACGTTATCGAGGTGTGGTAGTGCGTGCAAGGGCTGACAAGTTTCTTTTGGGTGAACAGCCTACTTCGAGAGCCTTAGCGGATGAAAATAAATTTGCTTTGTCGAAAGAAATATCAGTCACTGAGCACGACGGTATTCTTAACCATGATAAAGACATTATTGAACGTTCTTTCACTGAATATTACGAGAGGGTATTTGGGGGTCCGAAAATGCCTGAGGATGTGCCAGCAATCAGGAATCTAATTCAGATAATACCCGACCTAACGGAAGACAGTAAGGAAACTATGGAACTACCTTTTTCGCTGGCTGAAATAGAACACGCGATTGACGGTTTGGCAGCCCACAAAACTCCTGGTCCAGACGGCCTTTGTGCTGAGTTTTATCAGAAGTTTAAAAAAGAACTTTCTCCCGTTTTCCTTGAGGTTATACGCGAAGCCTACGAACTTAAAGTGTAGCCCCCCTCTTTTTTACAGCCGCATACAGTACTCATTCCCAAATCGAATGACGAGGTTAGCCGACGGCGTGTCAGTGGGTACCGACCCATTGCTCTGAGCAACGTGGACTATAAAATTTTTGCAAGGCTTTTAGCCAGAAGGCTGCAAAGTGTTATCACCGACTTGGTTTCAGAGCACCAAACATGCGGCATCAGAGGCAGGTCGATTCAGACTAATATCCATATTACGCGGACTATTTTAGAATGTTTGTCTAATGAGGGGAATCCGGTTGGGGTGGCTGAGATCGATTTAAAAAAAGCCTTTGATCGGGTATGTCATAAAGTACTTCGAGAGATTCTAATCCGAGCTAATGTTGGGAAAATTATTCTAGAAGGGGTTAAAATGGGCATATAATGGTTGCACAACAAGGTTAGTGATAAACAATTCGTTGACTCGTAAAATAAGCGTTCTCTCTTTCGTGCAGCAGGGATGCCCACTGTCCCCACTCTTGTTCGCTCTTTATTTAGAGCCCTTGTGATTGAGCATTATCCGGTCTAAGCAAGTATGATGTTTCTATATGGGTGACGTGGAAATAAAAGTTCTAGCTTACGCGGATGACGTGGCTGTCTTTTGTAGCGATAAGGAAAGTGTAACAAACGCCTTAGAGTTGTGTAATAACTTTTGTGAATCAGTAGGTGCTGTAGTAAATAGAAACAAATGTTCTGGTGTATGGCATGGTGAATGGGCCACAACGCCGTCAATGCTCGAAGGAATACAATGGAGAACCACGCCCGGTAAATACTTTGGTGCACCGTTTGAGCACATGCAAAACAGTAATGAATACTGGACACAAGTTGCAGGCGAATTAAGAAAACGAGCAGAAAAGTGGTGCAATCGCGATATGTCAATCTTTACGAGAGCCACGGTCTGTAATGTGTTTTTGGTCGCCAAGCTGTGGTATGTGCTTCAAGTAATACATTGCGCTCGAACCAGTATTCAAAGAATGCACAGGGTCTTCGCAGTGTTCATCTGGAAGAGTGTGGCGGAACCAATGCGTCGAGACAGTCTTTTTCGACGAGTCTCACAATGTGGACTAGGGCTGGCGCACCTTTTTATTCGACAGATCGTCTCGCGTTTCCTTTATTTGAGGGACCAGAAAACCCCATTTCTTCAGGTCATGTTACAGACAAGACTGGCGGCGCCTTTGCCAACCTTTATTGTCTCTTCGCAGATTGGTTCCCCTGCAAAAATGGCTGACTTTGTTAAGGAAGTTGTAAGTGCTTTTGAATTTTTGACGGTGCGGTACTCGCTTGAGTTTCTGTCTACAGTAACCCGCAAAAAACTGTCGCGTGATTTGATTGAAAGGCTTTTTCCTGTACCGATGTATCGGACAGTGTATGCGGATGGGCGAGGTCAGGATGTCCTAGTCCGCGTTAAAAAGATGGCCGTACCCCCTGCGGCTAAATCTTTCTTTTTTCGACTGCACTGCGCCACATTACCTGTTAAAGTGTGGATGGCAGAAAGGGTTATAAGAGTTGTTATTGGCTGAAGCTGAGCATGTTGGTTCATTGCTTGTGAATGGGGCCAGCTGAACAAGGAAAACACACAGAGAAAAAAATACAACATTCGCACCGCCGGACTAGCAACATTTAATGATGCCTCTTTTTCCTTTTCTGCTAATCCTTGATTCCGGTTTCTTTTTTCTTTACACTTACGGAGAAAGAAAACGTAAATCAAATCTAAAGAATTAAAAAAAAACTCTAAGTGTAAAGAAAAAGGAAACCGGAATGAAGCTTTAGCAGTAAAGGAAAAAGAGGCATCATTAAATGTTGCTAGTCCAGTGGTGCGAATGTTATATTTTTTTCTCTGTGTGTTTTCCATGTTCAGCTGGCCCCATTCACAAGGTATAACAGTGCCATGGGGTGTTAATTGCCTGCTATACAAACAACCAGAAACAATTGAGCATGTGTTTATTGATTGTTGGGATGCGGTCTTTATGTGGGATGTGCTTCAACGCACTTTGAAAAAAGAATTGTGTATAACTCCACAGTCCATTCGTTTTTTGCCTGTAGACGCGAATGACGGCGTTCTCTATGATATGATAGTGGTTTTGGCCCTGTTTAGTCTTTGGAAATCACGATTGATGGTACGCCATGCTGAGCCCAACCCGAAAACTGCACCCATGTGTTTCACTGATCTCGTGACCCAAGTGAAGAGTGTATACGATTTGAATGGGAATGATGCGCCCGAATGAGCACCTGTATTAGACAAATTGGCTCACATGAAAAATTTTTAATCAACGGCTGCCCAAAAGACCTGAGTAGCCTGTTTTTATGTACGAAATAAAGAAAAAAAAGCAGTTGTAGCTATGTGGAAAGATGCCCGTTTCTTACGGAGCGAACTCAGGTTCGATGCAAAAAAAAGAAACACGTTTTCTTTTTTTTTTACAATTATTCTTGAGAAAAGGGAATGTCGACAAAACTTTGTGCATTATTTTTTTCTTTCCTTTTTTTTTTTTTTTGCACAATTATTATTGAAAAAAATGTCGACAAAGCTTTGAACTATATGGTGTCGTACTCCTTTTCTAGAGGTGCATAGGGAAACGGCGGGCTTGGGTTGCCGGCTGGACGCCGCGAAGCAGCATTCATATTTTTTTTTTTTGGTAGGGCAAATGCTGCTGACCTGTGACTCCCGTTGAGAAGGGGAAGAGTCAACACAGAGTCACACGAAAGATTGACTCTCTAAGAGAGTCGTGAAGTGTCAAACAGAGTCATGGAAGCAGTGACTCCTTTTGGACTCCTTTTTTTTTAAGAGTGTACGCAGCATCTTTCAAAAACCATTCGCACAGCATCCCAACCTTCCATTTGCGAGCGTCGCCGATTCGTCGTGTGTTGAAAGTCGGAAGATGTGCTGTCCGTGGCGCCTCTTATGTGCTACTCTCGTAAAAAAAAATTGAAGTTTAAAAACGCGAACCTAACAGTGTACGCATAATTTTAAGTTTATTGGTAAAAATATTTATTTATTTATCTATTTTTGTGGACATTGTGCGCCAAAAATAATCGCGCTTAGTTTATAATTTAAAATTATCAAAGTCAAAAAGTCAAATTGGACGTTTGAGTGATTTATACAGCATAAGGTTGGTCTTCCAGTAGGGGCGACACTGGTTTACACTGTAGATGAGCAATTTAGCCAGTGCGGTACAACCGCTAGCCTGGGGTCTTTAGCGTGCTCACGCAGTAGTGACACACGACCGCACGCCTGTACGATGCTCATCCAGATCGAAACGGGCAGGGGTGGGGCTCGAACCCAGGATCCCTGGGTTCTGCAGCGCGAGCTTTCGCTCCACGCGCGTCGAGCTGGGTGTGCGCTTTAGCCCACTCGGCCACCGAGTGGGCTAAATTTATAATGTCGTCTATACGACGTAAAGCATAGTATATTCAAACTTGCATCGTTTTGGGTCACGTTTGGTATGGACAGTTTTTTTGGAAGTTCAGAAGCTGGACTTCATAAAGCTGTCCTGTTCATTCGGTATTGACAGCAGGGTAGACGTTATGCGTGTTTTAGGACAGTCGTGTCTCCGGTTAGGGTCACGTGACTACAGTCTAGAAGCTGGTGATAAGGCAGAACACGGCACCTGCCCAAGGCCCCCACAGATGGCATTCACTGTACTATCAACCTTGGGTTTATAGTGCAGTGACAAATTCTCTCTTTGTGGTCATTTCGGGATGTCCCAGAATACAAGCCTTTTGTGTGTGCACTCCCCCCTCTTGGCCTTTCTTCTCTCTTTTCTCTCTCTCTCTAAGCTGAAAGCGTGGTAGAAGGTGCGCACTGACCGAACCAATGAGCCGTAGACTTTTCATCGCTTGACTCCGCTCTCTGTGCGCGGGAAATTGCAGAAGCGTGGTCGCGTGGTGCGACGAATGACGCATTAGCCATTGGCAATCTCAGAATGCCCGCTTGCGGACCTATTTTGGCGTGCGGTGCGCGCCCTTTGTTGCTGCTATGGATTCTGCTTCTGTAGTAAATAGTATCTCGTTCAAAAAGTCCAACCCCTATATCGGCAACAAGCAATTTCTTAAAAGAAGCCCAAGAAGGTTTTGGGATACGTTTAGTGTTCGGTTCCACAGATGAGAGCTTACGCTACATCGTGTTGAATCTTCACAGACATCTTCCTATTTCATTTTTATGTTTGAGTGTTTGTTCTGCCGGGCCGGTGTTTACATGTATCTCGGATTACACCTTTTAATTCCGGTATCGTCAACGCAAGTGCGCTGCAACCTACTTCGCGACAATTGATCGTTTTCCTACAGGTACTTTTCCAATTTACCTCTAGAATTAGGCCGTGTCTACCTCCTGGAAGCCGGGAGAATAATTTCTCCGAATTTCTACCAGCAGTCACCTGCCATTGGCCGTCTGAAATCATGTCACAACTGAAGGTACAATGGTGATTTTTTTTTATTCTCCTGCGTTCCGCGGTAACACGTCCCACGCCCACTTTTCGTGGATACACGTTTTATGGACAGACGTTTCGTCGACATTCATTATGCGAATGCTGATAATCCTGCTTTCCCTGGGAACCAAGTTGAGCGAAATCAGGTGTGGCGTAAAGCAGCTCATACAAAATTAATAAATGTTGGTTCATGCTCAGCATCCAATTGGTATTTTTCTTAAACAGATGAGAAAATACTTTCGATAAATATTTGTGTAAAACAACAATACATTACATAAAGGTTGCCTTCTTTGTTTGGGACATATATCTCCTTATATGGAAGGCAGATGAACCCGTATTTGGCACATAAAGATGTAAATATATAAAAAAATTGGGCATATCTGGCTAGATATGCCTTATATAAACTGATATGCTTTATATTGCCGCGCGCATGGTCACGAAGTTGTTGAAGGTTCTCATTTATTCCTGCTGTGGACATAACTTCTATCGTTTATCCCTGCCTTTGTTGTTCTAGAAAGTGCATGTTCATTCTCGCCCCGAGCGCGCTACGCTCGAACCTTCTCCGCTGAATCTTCGAGATAGCGACTCCCTCTAGATAAGAGGCCGCCCGCGACCTTGTCGAGTCAGTCTCACGCAGCGCTCGATCCTGCGATTTCGCCGACATCGACGCCCGCAACGCTCTGCTGTTTTCTTCTCTTACCTTTTTGTTTTGGGTACAAGTTCGCCCCATTAAACGTTTAGTTTCTCCAGTTATCATCGCCTCATTAATTGTCATTCGTGACAATATTGCCATATATGCCCAATTTTTTTATATACCATATGTACTTTTTTTTTACATAACTCAGATATGCCATTTTCGTAAGGGCATCCTCGGGGAAGTTAGGTTACCTCTCCAACAACGGAGTAACCGCGCACTCTCAGAGAAGTAACATAGACTACTCTGTGAAGTTACAGCATCTGTTTTGAAGGTTCGATTTTGCCTCCTTTGGGGGATAATAAAGTTTGTTTTAAGGGGTAAAACGGCCTCTTTAAGGGTGTTATAGCATTTGTGAGCTTACCAAAATTGAGCTGACATTGCTTCAAGAAGCTACCATTAGCATTATATTCAGGCGGTATTCGTTGACAGCCTGAATATTGGGCTAAGTTCAGCTTTCTGAAGCGAAATTAACCCGAAAAGGTTATGGCCGCCTGGCATCTTTTCTTTGTAGAAAACTTCTTTTCTTATATGAGAGCTTACCACTGCAGAAAGTACGAAATATAAAACATATCAATGCATGGGTCTACCGTTTGTCTCACTAAAGTAGCAACAATGCCTTGATTAAGAATTCTATCAGGCTGTTTCCAAAATCACTGCTCTTGAAAACGGTATGGGACCCACCCACATACACTGACAAAGAGAAAATAGAGAAAGTGCAAAACCTAGCCGCTCGGTATGTGTTAGGAAAACCAAAACGGGGTGGTGATTTTAGCGCGACGCGTGCGAAACAAACATTAAAATGGGACACACTTGAGCACCGTCGAGCAAAGCTTCGTTTAAAGCTTTTCCATAGCATATATCATTTACAATCTGGTATTCCATGCGAAACCTATATTTCTTCACCACATTATGTATCTGCTCGTGTGGATCATGCCCACGAAGTGCGTGAGATGCAAGACTGTAGCATACAGTAGCTCTTTTTTCCCTAAAACGATTTCCCAATGGAATCGGTTGCCTTCAAGCATAGCGTCTGTTATAGACAATGATGCTTTTTATGCTGCCCTAGAAACAGTCACGTCATTCGATTGAAAAGGTTCATAGCATGATTCTAATAATGTTTTTGTAAAACTTGTTGCAATCTCCTCCGTGTGTCGCGATAGTTGTGACTTTGTTGTTTCATGTTCGCGAAATCTTTTTTGTTCGATTGGTTGTCTTTTTATGAATGTTTCCAACGCAGTACCTGTTACGTCATACTTGATCTTTTGTGTATAACCCCCCACTGTAATGCCGAAAGGTGCTGTGGGTATCAAATAAATAAATAAATAAATAACTAAGTCCGGCTTTGCTGTGTTTGAGTTTGAGATATGTACAAGATCATGAGAGAGAGCCAGAATATTGAAAGCCTTTGCAAATTTGTTCGCTATAAACAATGTTACCTTCAACAAACCCATTAGACAATGAGCAGCTAGGAAAGAATAATGACGTGACACCCATCCTTGCAAATGCACAGCAAAAAAAAAAAAAACTCAAGATACAAAAATGTTATCGCACTGAAGATCGCTTATTTTGAAGCAGTTAAAGTTTAATTTAAAAGGACACTGACATGCAGTGAAACAAGTATCTAGAACATTAAACGGAGACACGCTGCGCTTAACAAAATAGTAGCACTGTTTTGAGCGGAACTATACACGGAAGTTCAGCTACGTTGACTGCCATTTTTGAGTGGAACATAAAAGCTTTCTTGGATTCTGTCACGAAATTATAAAAAATATATATATATATATCGTAGCCGATGCACTCACTTGGCATTTTGTATCCAGAAATGGTATCGACAACCAAAAAATCAGTCCGCCAGTGGTCTCTCTATCAGACACGCTACAAGTTCAGAATAGTGATTGGACGAGTCACGAAAAACTTGAGTAATAGTTCCTGTACACAGCGCTTCCGAATTCACACTAGGGTATGGTACCAAAATAAACACCGATGCTCCAATACAGAAAAAAAGGCTGCACAGGTTTGTGAGAAGCTGAAGAAATACTGCCAAACTAAGCACAATTTGAAAACAGTGAAAACAGCGCGCAGGGAGTGTTCAGACAAGATTCGAGTTCGATTAGTATTCTTGTTTTTCTTAACGTGTTTATGTTGCTCCCAAATATATGCAATAGACGTAATTATACAAAGTTTTGAGGAAAACCAATTATTTTAAAAGAAAAGAATGGTGACTGCGTTTCAATTTTGCGTTACCTTTAAACTGCGTTATCTTTATACTGTCTTTCCTTTATACTGCTTTTTGTTTTTGTGAAGTCTGATGTTAAGTACTACGTAATCTACAAACATCGAAAATTCTCAAATATTTTAGACAAACAGGTATTTTAGGTGACTATGAACACAAATGTTTATGGCAGTGTGAACGTTATATAGCCGCGTCAGAAATGCCATAATATGTACACTTGGACGTTTGGATTCCATACTTATGAGCCATTTTCTTGCAATGTTTTTTAGAGCTATGCATTTGAAACTTTTCTAAGATATTAATAATTAAATGCTATATAAAACAAAACAAGTTATCTATTTATCTCGTAAATAAAGAGATATAAAAATTTTCGTACATGACTTGAAATTGAAATTTCTGAAATTTCAGAGGACAACTAAAAGAAACATATTTGATTTATTTCTATTTTGAGCAACTTCTCTCTACAAAATTATTATATTGGTCAGTCAAAGACATGCTGCATAATTTGGTTTCCGTGAAAGTAACATTGCTTCGAATTAGATCTTCCACGCCGACAACTCTGCCCATTGCCACGCCTGGGGTTATTTGCTGCCTGCCTTGTAGCGTATGCAATCTTCCTCACATGCTTTTATTCGGGTGCAAGTCTAAGCATACTAAACTTTTTTTTTTACGAAAAAAAGAACGCTAACACTGATAGCCTTTGTGATCCGAATATACCGGTTTTCAGAAAGCTTGAAGAAACTAAACAGCAGGAAGCAGATAACTCAAGTGCTGCTTTGTGCAAAAAAGTTGCCGTGCAAAGTGAAATTTGAGGCACTATTATTTTGACAAAGAAAAAATTAGACATCGTCGTGATGAATCAATACAAGGATACGGCGGAGAGCAATTACTGAATCTTTGCAGAAAAAAAAATGCGTTTCATTCATCGCCTTCTGACATTTACGATGTGCTTTGTTACTTTCAAATACTTATGGAAAGAAATTGAATTCAAAATTTAGAAGAAAAATAATCATGTATATTATCGTTCATAATTGTTTACAATTCTTTATAATTTTGCGCTTGTTTGACGTTTGCGAAGTCTCGACTTCTTTTACAGCTTTCAGCTTCTCGAGGTCAGAAACCACTCTGGTGGACACAAGTCCCGACTCACGCCGATGAAATAACCAAACACAGTAAATGTACGTTTGTTTCTCTAGTCATATTTGAAGTTATCATCAAAGTGGAAACAAAAGGCAATCAGAAGTGATTCAGCAGAGGAGTCACCCTTAACTTTAGAGCTCTCAACTCGTACGAAACTTGATTCAGGCGGGTCCTATAAATTGGCACTCAGAGCTAAGGATACATGGTTCGGGACACCTAAAACGCAAAAACAGTAAAAAAGGAGCAAGCACAACCTGCAATAACATACTAGTTTTTATGGCTGCAGGAGCATAAAAATGTTACATTGGGAGCGATTCCGGTTCCCATTGCTATTACTGAGATTCAAACAAAAAAATTAAAGCCGTTTACAACTCCTTGCAATGCCGAATTAGGGCACAGCTCTTGAGGAGGAGGAGGGAAGGGTACTGAAGGTCACATGGTCTCGGGGGAGGGGAGGGGCACGTGACCTGGGGAGGGGTCCCGTGACCTTGGGGGTCAGGTGACTTCCAACGACGGCACGTGACCTCGCGGGAAAGGGGGGGGGGGGTCCACGTGGGGGGTAACGTAGAGAAATTTTTCCGCCAGATTTAGCGGGGAAAATTTTCGCTAAATCTAGCAGCGAAATTTTTCCGCTAGATTTAGCGAGGAAACGTTTGCACTAGATTTAGCGGGGAAATTTTCCGCTATATTTAGCGGGGATATTTTTCCGTTAGATTTAGCGGGGAAATTTTTCCGCTGGATTTAGCGAGGAAATTTTTCCGCTAGATTTAGCGGTGAAATTTTTACGCTAGATTTAGCGGGAAAATTTTTTCGCTAGATTTAGTGGGGAATTTGTTCTGCTAAATTTAGCGGGGAAATTTTTCCGCAAGATTTAGCGGAGAAATGTTTCTGTTAGATTTAGCGGGGAAATATTTCCGCTTCATTTAGCGGGCAATTTACTCACAATGCGCCGCGCGGTTACGCCAACGGCGAAGCCGACTTCCGAAGCCGACGCCGACAGCGACGGCGATGCCGCTCAAGCTGGAAATGGGCGCCTAAGAGCTGCGCTCTAAAATTTAGGATACCACCCAGTCCCTGCATAAAAAAAAGTATTGGCGATTTTGATTTTGACGTACCGGAGTCGGGGCAAAATCGCAAATCACTATAATTGCTGATAGGAAAGCGCCACCAGTTCTACTTTTTCTTAGGGTAGATTTTTTATCGTAGGTACGCTTAAACTATTCACTTTATTTTTTGTAGCCCGACGCAACTTCGTTATATTTCGACATAAGAACCGTCAGACGAATACGGCGTATAATCGGCGAAATCACAATTAACGCAGCAACAACCACTTACGAAGTGGGTCAGGACGACAAAAAAGACTCGAAATACACCTAAACACTTCTTATGAGTTGTGATTGTGAAAGCATGCACGCCGCTCTTCCGCTCTCTTCTTTCGCCTCCGGCGTACTTCCGCCGACGGTCGAGCGCGCGCGTTGTCCTCGGCGCGCTGACGCTGGGCGTGGAGCGGTGGAGCGGCTGCCTCGCGGACACGCGGCGTCATGGGGCGGATGTCGTTGAAACTAACACGCAGTGGAGCCGCCAGTAGGCACCTTGCACAGGACGTCATTTCCGTTGCCCTCCAGAGAAGAGGGGAAGAAGGAGCTCCCCTCTTATCAGGACCCTCCTTTGTGCCTCCCGGATTTGTACAGGCGTCGCTATTCTCCCCCCAGAAGATTATAGAAGACTAACCTGTCACTCAAAATTCTTACAAAAGCAGCTTCCCTCTCCTCCTTTTACTTGGTGTTCAAAATTGCGCGATGTGACGTCAGTGCAAGGAGCCTGTAGGAGCCTCGTCGACGCGCGCCAGCCAATGGGACCGAAGCCGAAACACATCAGTTTTACTATGCTCCATTGAGATCGGGGAAACAATATGCCCTTTGACTGGGTTTTTCGCATGGTTTCATAGCTGGGAGCTGGCTACATTCGTAGAAAGGTTTTAAGGTGCCGTTTTGCGCGGTTTAAAGCTGACGACGTCGGCTCGCTCTGTAAGACCAGTAAATGCTTTCGCATTAAAATTAACAGCCCTGAAGCCTCCATAATAATAATGCTTTATTCTGATAGATAGCTCGTCAGGCCTAACAAGCCATGGGCTCGTCCAGGCTATTTCATATCTTCAGCGACTGCACCTCGGAATGCCGCCCGACTCCGGATTACTCTATGAAGATCTTAAAGACGATCTAGAGTAGATATTGGGACACACAATGGTTACACCACACCTTGAACTATTCCGTACCTCAGTTAATTCTGAAACCTGCAACTTCCAGAGTGACGCTCCCCGAAAGAGCAACCCGAATTTTAGCCCTGCAAGCCTTCCAGCCAATCTCAAACGTGACGACACTTTTGTGAACCTCTCCCAAAGGTGCAGCACAGAATAAGCCTTAGGAACAGGCACCGCACCCACGTATGCGCAGACACCCCTCCTCTGCTAATTACACTATGCTCTTCACGCCAGTGAGGGAGGAGGACGTGCGAAAAGAGGGGAAGGGGAGGACTCGGATAATTGCCGCCGACTTTCGGAAACGTCCTTCGCTTCCATTCGTCCTCCCAAACTGTTTTCGCTCCGACATGAAAGAGTCATCGTTGTCGTTCCGGTAAGAGCGGTGGAGCGGGCCAGCAATTCCCGAAGCCATCGCAATAATGATGAACGTCGCGATAGCAATCAGGATTCGTTTCCAGAGGAACGCGCTCCAGGCTGGGTGAGAGAAGCACGAGAGCGAGAGAAGCTAGATGTAATTGTCCGGGCAGACGCGTCGGCGATCAAGTTTACTCGATTAATAATTGAGAGGAGACGTTTGCACACAAACAGACATTCGATAACATGGAGTGGCCCTCATTCAACAGTCGCGATGGTCGTGCTGCCTCAGCGAGCGATGACGAAAGAGCAGGCGTTTGGGAACAATCTGCATGTCAAGCGAGTTTCCACTTAGTATTACACTTACAATACCCAAGCGGACACATTCAAACTGGGGGGAGGTGGGGGGAGGAGAGCTTGGAGTCTACTTTAGCGTTATAGATTTTTTTTTACATATGCTGTATTTAGGGTGTTAAGAATGGAACCTTCAGTGATCTTCTCTCGGGTTTGGCGATTTCAAGGAGAGCTCGCAAATCTGCATATTCGGAGCGTAAACGACCTGGTTATTCACAGGAGGGGAAAGCATCTTCGCCTCCAGCCACACCCTTGAGCGCGGGCGAAGGATCCTGCACGAGCTGCTTTGTTGACCGGCTCCAAGGCCGCCTTCGGAGACAAAGAGGAGCGCATTGGAAGAGGATCAGGAGTGACCTACTTCCGGGCCCAGCCCACGAGATATGGTTTCCGAGTTTCAACGCAGTGGAAATGGGGACAGCTCACCCGCTTGTAGGAGCATGTGCGTTTGCGGGAACAAGTTTCGACGCGTCCGTGACGTAAACGGGACGTGTGTGTGTGTGTGTGTTGGTGCACTCAGGAAAGGCAGAGAGGCATGGCCTAGCAGCGCGCGGACTTTTGCTGCATCACCATTGGCGGCAGTTTTGCTACCCTCGGCGGGGAGTCAGGGAGGAACGGACCCAATATAAGGCGGAGCGAGATGCTGCTCACACGGTCTCCTGATTTTGACGACTGTATCTAACCATGTAATTAAACTGTTCGTTACGTTACCAAGTCTCCCACCTCCACTGAACCCTTGAGTTCTTCAAGGGTTCAGCGCAAGGGAGCCTCCGGACGTGTAAATCGGCTGAAAATCGCAAGGATTTCAAAATATTAGAATCAGCTCCACATAATTTGTTTTATGGAACAATGGTTGCGTTTTTAATCTTAAAAAAATGCAACTATGTTTTTATTAAAATAATATAGGGGATTTACGTGCACTGAATTCCCACCCTTTAAAAAATTGAAACCCAAATTTCGTATGTTTTTTTTTTTATTTTGAGCGATCTTCGATCGATTTTTCGCGCATGTTTTGTTTAAAGCGCATTCGCATTTTATTTACTATAAGCTCCCACCACTATTTGTTCTGATTGAGCGGGTTGGTTCTCTTTATCAGTTAGTAAATGAGACGCAAATTCCTCACTGCTACTTTCTGTCTCTACTCCGTTTCACGTTAAATTCGTCCGCAGCCAAAGTATCGATCCGATGGAGTTAATCAAGCAGCGGACAAAGTGTATAGTCATGCCGCTCGTCGCCTATTATCTCCGGTTAAACCAATGCGGAGCGTGAGTTCGTCTGCCTCTTTTGCAGGGATTGTGGTGACGTCAGAACGTCGAGCTCTGATTGACTCTGACGGAAGGATAATGGTAGTCCTCCTTGCTAGCTCCCTCAGGGTCTGCCTTCTATCTCTCAATCAGAGCCAAACAGAGGTCGCCGTTCTGACCTCACCGCAACTGTTGAAAAGGAATCAGACGCTCCTGTGCCCCACATAACGCACAGTGAACGCGCCGTGATCATGCGCTTCTATAAGTACGTGATTTGTTTAAGAGATGACAGGAAACACACAAAAAGGACGAGCGTCGTGGTGATGCACTCTCCGAGCTGCTTGACTGATTCCATCGGTTTGTAGCTTCGATTGAGATCAGAAGTACAGTGGCACAAAGTGTAGATACAAGGCCGCAGTGGTGCATTTTCTACGTCAGCTACTGACGGCCGGCACGAGGAACCTATTGCTGCGTGAGACTTGGGGCTGTGTTCTGAGAAGATGAAAGCGCGTTCAAACAAAACGCTACTGTAACACTTAGATTAGGTATGCGTGCCGTGCTGGCCCCAGCAGATAACGTGCAAAATTTGGCACTCAGGCTTTTCATTGAGGCGTTGTTGCACAGGTACGCCCAGGCTCTGTTTTGTTTTAGAATAACTCATAAGGCAGGTTTCACGTGATTCATCTTGAACACGTGTTGCTTATGCAACCGGCTTCTTTGAAAGATTTACGTTCTCCTGCCGCGTGTTGTTCAGGCCCAGTAGTGGTTTGACCGCCACGCGGCGCAAAGTTTTAATACAAGTAGGCGACGTGATACTAACTCAAACATCGCCTATAGCAAAGTAATTCCCCGTAAGGCCTTTTAAGAGAGTGCGTGTATAGCAAAATATCAAAAGTAAGGAAGAAATCGCATAATTGGGTCGATCATACTTTCTTGCGGGTTAATTTTACCCGTTAGTAAAATATATACAAGCCGGTGTTGCAATAGTTTTTCGAGCACTCAGCTCGGTAACGCGAGATTTTACCTTGGTGTAGCGTCTTGCACGTATGTCTTTCCACTTTGCCTGATGTAATTATAGATCTCAAGTTTTTTTTATAAAAAAAAATATATATATATGTATATATATATATTGTCATCGTCAATCGGGAAAAGAGAGAAACGACGCCCATGAGTGGATCAAACACTGAAATTATATATTTACAAGAAGGAAGATAGGAACGTGTCAGAAGCAAAACAATAGGCAAAGAATTAGCAATAAGAAAAGCAAAACACTGAAGGCAGATAAAGTCACGTCAATACACTCATAGCCCGTTCCCGCTACAGTCCTTGCCTCAAGTTCAAGTCTTTCCCCGGTGCCTTGCGGAGCGTCGCCGCTTGCTGTGATGATGCGGAAGCCGGTGTCTCGTGCTCCCCCTGGAGTTGCTCGTAGCAGGCGTCGCCGTCCGTAGCGGCTGGTCCTCCCTCCGAGCTCTGGTCGTCGCCGTGCGTCGCGGCCCGACCCTGGCTTTCACTGCCGCTTCTCCTCTCGCGATCGCCGTTCTCTTCTCGTGCTCGCCGTTCTCTGCTCGCGCTCGCCGTTCTCTGGAACGCGCTCGTTCCCTTCCGCTTTTTTTCTTCTTCCACCCGTAATAATCGTCACAGGCACGTGACACACCCCCCTCACTTCGAGAACTTCACGACATGAAGTTTCTTCACGAAGGCGACCTCCTCGATGGCTTGCTGTAGTGACCGCGGCACATTCACAAATACCACCACACTTGGTCCTTAGCACTCACGCACGTATGCCGTTTCCACATCCCAAAAATTAGTATCGCCCAAATCACGAAAACAAGCCGTGGTTACACTCTCGCGCCCCTAATTGCTCGTACAAATCACCTGGGCAACACAATCTTGTCCATACCTAATTCAACAACAAAAACGAAAAAAAAATCCTAATGGGTCTCATTAACCCTGTGTCCTGCCTTTACGAACAAATATCCCCCGACGGCTTAGCTCTCTAGACGACTTAAGAAGTCTGCTCCAACATTGTCTTTCCCCTTAATGTATTCGATGTGAAAGTCCTGTTCCTGCACAAACTCCATCGCATTATGCGACTGTTGGAGTGCTTCGCTTTGTTCAAAAACTCCAAAGCTCGGTGATCCGTTTGTATGCGAAATTTTCTGCCATATAAGAACAACCTAAATCGCTCCACGGCCCAAACAATCGCCATACACTCTTTCTCTACGGTGGCGTAATTCTTCTCCGATTTTCCCAGTGTTCTGCTTGCATATCCCACTGGATGCAGCAGTCCTTCACTTTCCTGGAGCAATACTGCGCCCAGGCATGCATCAGATGCATCCGTCCTCAAAACGAATTCCTTGTCGGGATCTGGCGCCAACAGGATAGGTGGTCTCGATAAGCAGTCCTTCAGTCTCTCGAACGACTCCTCCTGTGCTGACCCCCATTCAACTTGATTTCGTTCTCCTCTCTTCGTGAGCTCCAGCAGTGGTGTAGCAAGATCCGCGTAGTTTGGAACGAAATCGCGGTAATAGCCGGTCAGCCCGAGAAACGACTTCACTTGACGTTTTGTCACCGGCCTTGGCCCGTCTTGTATCCTTCCAAGGATCTCCGTGTGGGGTGCGACTCCTCCTCCGCCCAACTCATGACCGAGGAAGGTCGTCTTTGTAAATGCGATCTCGCATTTCTTCGGCCGAGCCGTGATGTTAGCCTCTTGCAACCGATCAAAAACTGTCTGCAACGTTCTTATGTGTTGCGTCCACGTATCCGAGGCGATGAGAATGTCATCGATGTAATGATGAGCCTCCGGAATTCCATGAAGCAACTTTCTCATCAGTCTGGTGAAGGTAGCAGAGGAAGTCTTGAGCCCGAAAGGCGTGAAACTAAACTGGTAAAGTCCGCTACTCGACGAGAACGCTGTCTTCTCCTTGGCCAAATCCTCCATCGGGATCTGCCAGTATCCCTTCGCTAGATCCAGCTTAGAGAAAAATTTCTTACGGCCCACCTTGGCGAAGGTGACGTCCGCCCTTGGAATTGGCTCTGCGTCATCCTTAAGCACGTCGTTTAACTTCCTGTAATCAACGCAAAACCTGTTAGAATCGTCTTTCTTTTTAACAGTTACAACCGGCGCACTATACGGTGACGTGCACCGTTCAATAACGCCCAGTCGGAGCATTTCCGAAATCTTCTTTTCGACTGTCTCTTGGACGGAAAATGGCAACGGATGTCGCCTTATCCGCACAGGCTCTTCGGTTGCCCGAACTGGCCGTTGGGTTGATCGGCCCGATGATGCCGATCGACACTCTCTTGAATGGTGTCTCGATGGCCGGCATTGTCCCTAGAGGCGCTTTGCTTACTCTGCCTTTTGGCACCGTGCGCTGGCATACATCGCAGGAACGCACGTACCTCTTGATGTCACTCTGCATGCCCGGCCAAAAGAACTCTTCAGCCGTTAACGCGAGCGTGTTCTTCATGCCTCGGTGGCCTGACATGATACCATCGTGTGCCATTGCCATAACAGTTGGTCGGAATCTTGCTGGGAGAGCCAGCTGCTCTATACTCCTCCCGGTGGAAAATATACAGTTCCGAAAAAGCAGGTTGTTATTTATCACCATTTCATACTTCGTACGACACTTGTGTTTCTTTACCACCTTTCCGACCTTGTCGAAACATTTCCTTAAGGACGCATCGTTCCTTTGTTCTGTCGAAAGCTTCTCGACTGTCGTTTCGAGAATCGGTACCTGTGGCACATTCAGTGGAGGTTCCGATTTGTTCCCGCTCTTATTCTTCCTCGACTCTCCCACTCCCGCGGTACTTGAAGGCGGAGTTATGACTCCCAAGTCCGTGTTTTCCGAGTCGTACGGAGAGGCCTCTTTGCGGTCCTTCCTCTCTGGTACCTCGGCTCTCATGTCCAGCTGGTGGCCAACTCACTGGACAGTAGGTGTCTTCATCTCGTCACTTCGTTGTTGATCGGAATCCCAATATGGGTTCGGATCGTTGGGATCTCTCACTTGTGGAACGTTGCCAAGCACTAAGTCGTATAGGGGATCGTCAATGCACTTCGCCACGACTTTTCCTGCCAGAAAGGGTGTGTTGATCACAATTTCCGCCTCAGGTAATTATTTTACTGTTCGGTCCAGTAAATATACAGGACTACAGTTTCCAGTGTAGCACCCAACGGGCACTAAGTTCTTTCTTACGACTACTGTATTGCAGCCGGTGTCCCGAAGCACCGTAACTTTTCTCTCGCCAATGCGGCCTTCGACCACAGGCATATTCTCCACCAGAAACTTGGGTGGCCTCCCTACAGCTGCGTTAACCAGTGGTATTTTGTCGCCGTTCTTTAACGTAAGGTAGGCCTCATCTGGTTCGTCTGCCGTTTCGTCGGAGGCTGTCCACAGGCAAGAAGCTTGTGGTTTATCGCCAGCCCTCACAGTGCATTTCTCGGCCTTGTGTCCCATCCGGCCGCAGTGCCAACATGTCGATGGTTTGTATTGTTGATTGCGACCATTGGAGTTCTCGGCTTTGTGTCCTACCTTATTGCATAAAAAGCATCGGAGGATCCTCCGTGTGTCCTCTCTGAGTACTTTAGGGACTGTACTTGCACTGGTTTTCGGGTCTTGTCCCTCTACCTTCGCTTTTAAAGCGCTCGGCTGAGTCTGTGCTTCCAGAAAGACGTCGGCTTTTTCAGCCAAATCATCTAGGGTCAAGCAGTCTCTTTCTTTCAGAAAGACCATCAACTTACTAGCGCAAGTCGTCATGAACTGTTCCATTAGCATTCTGTCCCGGAGCGCCTCAAAAGTCTTCTCGACTCCTGCCACTTCGATCCACCTATCGAAATACCCCGTCAACCTGGCTGCAAACTGTTTTCTTGTTTCCCCATCTCCGGGCTTTGCCTCACGAAATCTTTCGCAATAACCTTCTTTTGTATACCGGAATCTTTGAAGCAGCGCCAGTTTCATCTTTGTATAATCCATCGCATCCGCAGGGGTCATGCGACCGACCACCGTCAGGGCTTCTCCTGTGAGACAAAGACTTAAAGTGGTTGCCGACTTGTCTTGTGGCCATCCGAGGCCTGTGGCCGTACGCTCAAACCTCTGCAAATACGCGTCGAGGTCGTCGCGTCTCTCATTATACTGCGGTATCAGTTTGTGTGGACTGGCGCTATGACTTGGTCCAGTCGAACCGCCTTCTCCTCTTTCCCCTCGCGCTTCGCGATTTCCTCTTTCCTGGGCCGCGATTCTGAGTTGTAGAACTTCCCGCTCCTTATCCAGTCGGACACATTCCGCTTGACATGCGCGTTCTTGCGCCGCGTGCTCTTCTCTTGCCGCCTCCCGTGCCTGCAGCCTTTCCTCTCTTTGAATATTTTTCTCCCTCTCAACCCAGACCTTCAGCTCCTCTCCAGTGTATCCTAGTTCCCTCCCAGCCGCCATCAATTTATCAATCTCTACAACCCCGGACCCAGCCATGGTCGCGAACTCTCTCCTCCGGACCAACGAGATGAGGCTAGTGGATTAATGGAATCCTGGCAAGCTCGCCAAATTGTCATCGTCAATCGGGAAAAGAGAGAAACGACGCCCATGAGTGGATCAAACACTGAAATTATATATTTACAAGAAGGAAGATAGGAACGTGTCAGAAGCAAAACAATAGGCAAAGAATTAGCAATAAGAAAAGCAAAACAATGAAGGCAGATAAAGTCACGTCAATACACTCATAGCCCGTTCCCGCTACAGTCCTTGCCTCAAGTTCAAGTCTTTCCCCGGTGCCTTGCGGAGCGTCGCCGCTTGCTGTGATGATGCGGAAGCCGGTGTCTCGTGCTCCCCCTGGAGTTGCTCGTAGCAGGCGTCGCCGTCCGTAGCGGCTGGTCCTCCCTCCGAGCTCTGGTCGTCGCCGTGCGTCGCGGCCCGACCCTGGCTTTCACTGCCGCTTCTCCTCTCGCGATCGCCGTTCTCTTCTCGTGCTCGCCGTTCTCTGCTCGCGCTCGCCGTTCTCTGGAACGCGCTCGTTCCCTTCCGCTTCTTTTCTTCTTCCACCCGTAATAATCGTCACAGGCACGTGACATATATATATATATATATATATTTATATAGTGCGACAAACAGAAACGACGGCCGTCAAAAGGCTTCAGCACGTGCAGCGTGCGCCGGATGGTACCTTTCGCAGTCTTGCAGTGACATTCAGCTTCTCGGTGCTTGTGAAGTCAGCAGATTGACAGTAACCCTGCCAAAGATACCTTTGCACGTTTTTTGTTTTTTTTAAGGCTTGTCGGTGTCGGTTATTTCTGTATGTCGCTCTAGCGGGACGCGGGCATAAGTGCTGCTTTACTCTCACGTAATAATTCAAAGCGGGGCATAATGTATTTTCTACTGTTTTCTGACCCTTCCCGTCTGCATTGTTCTAGTGACAGGTGGCTTTTGGATTTTTTTTCTTGCTTCTCTGTTTTGATTAACATGACTCTTAAAAAGGGAACTTACGAGACGCCCTTTTCTCGTTTAGCGATATCTTTACTCGCTCTTCTGTTTCTCCCGCCGCCTTTTCCGAAGCTCGTGGAACTAATGGTCTGGTACCGGGATGACGGTTACAGAGATTTCTGGAGAGCCGTCTGTATATTTCCGGTACCTGAAAACACACAAAGTTTTTTTTGTTTTTTTTTTTGTTTTTGTCTTTTTTTTTTACACGGAACTTTCAAATACCTGAAAATTTTCCGTACACGCGTCTGCATTTCTCTGCTACTAACAGCCGGAAAATGGACGTTACGCATTCTGGCGTCACGAGACTCGTAGCCCAATTTAGTTTCGCCGAGAAACGTAGAGCGAAAATTGTCGTCACTTGAGTAATACACCAATTCGGCTTCCCAGCAAAAGGGGAAATCGACGTCACGTGAACTTACACCACACGACCAATGCACCAATTAATTCTCATCGTAACACTTTGTGTAGAAATTGCTATCACGTACCTGTACACGAATTCACTTTCCCTATAGAGTAATATACACAAGGTAAAAAGAGGACAATGCAAGAGGGCCTCAGAGGCCCAGATAGACCAGTGGCATCTAGTGTTTCTAGGGGGCGGCAAGGAGCACAATGTAGTCCCGTTTCCGGTCAAGTTAGTTTTGGTTTCGGTTTGGGCGTTTCTGCACCGTTAACCTTTTTAGAGCGCAGCTCTTAGGCGCCCGTTTCCGGCTTAAGTGGCGTCGTCGTGGCCGTCGCTGTCGGCGTAACCAATGTCACCCCAAGGTCACGTGACCCCTCTCAAGGTTACCCCCAGGTCACGTGAGCCCCAGGTCACGTGACCCCCCAAGGTCACGTGAACCCCAAGGTCTCGTGACCCCCGAGGTCACGTGACCCCCGAGATCACGTGGCCCCCCCAGGGCACCTGGCCCCCTCCCCGAGGTCACGTGAACCTCCCTCCCCCCCCCCCCCCCGAGGTCACGTGACCCCCTCCCCCCGAGGTCAGGTGACCCCCCGGAGCATATTAAAGAATGAGGGGAGGAGGAGGAGAAGGAGGAGGAGGAGGAGGGGTCTACCCTCCCCTCAGTACCCTTCCCTCCTCCTCCTGAAAAGCTGCGCTCCAATTCGGCGTTACAGGGAGTTGTAAACGGCTTCCACTTTTTTTTCTCTTTTTTCCCCCTGTCTTTCTTCCACGCCTCACTCCTTGCTAGGCTCTCCGAAACTCCTCGGCTCCAGCTGTTTTTTTTTTCTAATGTAGACGCAAGTTTGTTTTGGTTTTTCGATAGAAGCCGTGCAAAATGTGTCCAACAAAATTGAAACTTTCTTCGCTTAAAAAAGAAAAGTTTGTTTTTGCTTTCTCTATTGTAACATATCGAATTTGCAGTATTGCCACATACTGGTTGTTGGAGCAATTTGGGGTCCACAGCAGTAAGTGGTTCGAAAACATTTTATTTGACCGCATTGATATATACATGATATATACAAGAAGCTCTTTATGCTTCATAAGAAAGAGATACAAAAACAAATCAATATGAAGGAGTTCGGCATATTGTACAATTTGCAATAGATTTTAGAGGAACCAAGATAAAAAAAAAAAAAATTTCCACGGGGAGCATGCTAAACGACTCATTCACTTTCACGTCAACTCGGGCACGGGAAGTAAGTGCCAACAAAATAAGGCATCGGTATCACTACCAGTCTTGAGCATAATAATAGTGCGAAGCACATAACGGATAAAAAAAGCTAATTCCCTATTTCCAGCTAATATAAACACAATATTTGGCACAGCCTGAAACTCACTGCAATCAAGCAAATTAAAAAAAAAAAAAAAAAACTCTTCTTGGAATCTTACAAGATTCAACGAGTCTAAACATTCTCTAAAATACTAATAAATAAATCAAGATAATAATTCAGGAGAAATTATGGCTAATGCAGCATCCATCGACAAGCACAACAGAAGCAGATGTGCAAGGGAAAATAACGTAAGACAATATTTTAGCTCATAAAATGACTAAAGAGGCATTGCAACAGTACATAATCTGGGGTCCATAAATGGCACACAACACACCACTCTAAAAGTTTATGAACAAATGTTATACACAGCTACACAGTCTCCTAAATAGGAGAGAGCACCATGGTGCAGTACGTAAATAAATAAATGAAGGCTAAACACAAATGTCATGCACGCATAAGTGTAAGGTCTTGATATCAGCAATATACTGATGTCATATATAGTCATATCTCGTTAACGTGGACACCTATATTCAACAAAAAAAAAATCTTCCATGGTGTGAGTGGTTCATAAAAGCGAATCGTGGTGAAGTTTACAAATAACAAGCAACAAACGTTCCACAAAAGCCTTGCATAGCGTATCCAAGCCTTTAACCTGCATTATGCATACTGAACTTGAAGGGACAGAAGAAACTACGAAACGTTTTCTCAGATTTTGACATTGTGTGGTTTTACATTTCAAAGCGAAACGTCAATTTTTTCGCATTGACATGAATGCTATACTTAGTGCTGAGCGGTGAAAATGGCTAAACATACAATGTTCATATGTTCCGAACCTACTAAAGCAGAGCCAATCGTCCAGCCCTTGGCGAGATAACCATACAAGGTAATTTTAATTTGAGCATAAAAGTAATTACTGCATTTTCACCTTTGCTTCTTTGCTTGAATTTGCGAACACAAACTGAATTGGCATCGAAGGAAATATTCACTGGATCTCTTGTGAACATTTCGTAAGGTTTGCTTTGTGATTTATTAAGGGCTAATGTTCGCTTGTAGACAACAAGGTATTTAAACTTGCTTTTTTCGTCCTGTTTAACTAAAGCTGCACTTTCTAAATGGGGAAGAGTTGGTGGTTCTTATAGTGACCGGTAATACGTAATTGATAGCAGCAATTTGAGCTGTCGAGTTAATTTTCAAGAAAAAATATCCTCACTAATATTCTTTTTTCTAGCTCAACTGAGTGTTTGCTTCGAGTTACATAGCTTGGGTCACGTGGTATAAAAAAAACTTAACGCCTGGCTTTTTGTGTTTTTCTCGGTATTTGCACAACAGGCAACCCAGAAGTGGCTTCCGTAAGACATCACCTGTGTACGCGGTAGATGAATGGGATACATCAATCGGATCCTCAACAACGCGTTCCCTCGGTTTATTGCGAAGGCGTCCAAAATGAGCGGCGGAGAGAAAAATAAAAAAATAATCCGTACACTCTCAGAATTAGAGGGTGTACAGAGGTACAACCCTTGTTCCATATGTAGCATCCCAAGACTGCATTTCGACGCTCTGTCCAACGACGTTGAGCTGGCGATACCAACTCTTACGGGCGACTTGATAGTCGAGCGATACAACTTATTAAAATAGCTAATGTACTCATTAAAGACTACGGTAAGACAATAGGGAGTTTTAGAATAACGTACGCAAGTTTAGCGCACGCTAGCGCTAAATATAGCGCTTATATTAGCGCACACAACGCGAAAGAGTTTTAGAATAGCGTTTCTCCGTCGCGACGCAAAAGCCAAAGCATCTCGCGCTTGCGACGCCACCGAGATACAGTCACAATTTTATTTCACACACGAATTCTGTAACTTTAGAAAAAAAACAAGTTTTTTGGTCCAGAGTACCATTTTAGATTTGTTTAAACATGAGAGTGCCACGCGAGCGGTTGACCGGTCGTGTCCGGTTGCGTCGCCTCGGCGAAAGAGGCTCGTGTACTAATCTTCGCACATCGTACCTTCGCCGAGGAATGTTCGCGCGTCACAAGAGTCAAGTTGCCGGTGATCGTTGCCAAACCGAGTGCAATGTCGTCTCGTATTGAAAATCGCAGTCGCGAGGATGCCGCCGACGTCGCACTCACGACGCCGCCTAAGCAGCCGCCGACATAATCCTGGAGGCCGCCATTTTTGTTAACTCTGCTCGTCTTGGCTTTAGCCAACTTCTCCTCACGAATCCTCCTTGGAGAAGCGCAAAGACTCTTTGCGTACGCACGCTATTTCCGAGAAATAGCGCACGCTAAAATTGCGCACGCAAAGCGCCAAACCTGGTTTGCGTTCGGAGCATGCGCAGTGGCTACGACGCTATTCTTTGCGTACGCAAATTCTTTAGCGTGCGCTATTCTAAAACTCCCTAACAACGTCTCTTTTAGCCTGCTGCAAAACCTCAGTAATCTTCTTTGGGTACTCTTTGATACGCACATTAGCTATTCAGTACTTTACATACAGCAGCTTTGAAGCCCCTTGTAAAAGTTGGTATGGCCGTCTCGACGTCAGTGGACCGAACGACAAAATCTAGTTTTGGGGAGTCGTATAATGGGACAAGGCGTGTATTCCTGTACACCCCCTATTTCTGAGAGTGTAGCAAATACGATAACGCGGTGGAAATCGGTTCGTCCCATCTACGGATCGTTTCATCAACATGCGACGTTTTATCGATAGCTCGTTTGATTATGACAACTCTCCTCGTTCGTTTCACCCACACACCTTCCGAACCTTTTGACGTTTTGTCGTACAGAACTTTGCTGTCTTCGCAACAAACGTTTTGCGTCTTGCTTGGTTCGGATGGAAGAAAAATTTCTTTTACAGAATTACACGCTTGCTTTAGGCACTCGGTAAAAGGAAATACGCCGTCGACGGAACGTCGCCGGAGTGCGTGTCTACAGACGAGTTTCCACGAAACGTCCCAGTGTCGACGAAACGTGTCTCATGAAAGGTCGTTGACGGAAAGTGGTTTTGTGTTTCTATGAAACGTGTTTCGACGAAACGGTACGAACCAGTAAACTTACAGTCGGGAGCAAAAGTTTGCGGGGCACCGGAGCGCGTGCCGAAATGCATCGCCGCGCCGTCCGACGGCGTGAAGCCGCATTAGGGAGACGCGCTTTGCGCATGCGCGGCTTTCGTGCTCGCAATCATGTCTCTTTCGCTCGTTTCTTTTCGACGCACTCCTGATAACAGGAGTCGGCGCCAGTCAGGAACGCGAGTTAGCGCTTCGCTGGTTGTCATTCTGTGCGTCTGCTTCAGCCGCCTCAGCCACCGCGCTTTGTCATGGAGGTCGTGTAGGGGGAAGGGGCGGGGGGAGGTGGGGGTTCACCAGGCGCTCCGTCACCCAGCGTGGCTGCTGAGGCAGCTGAAAAAGACGCGAGGCATGACAGCCAGCGAAACGGCAACTTCCGCCCCTGGCGCCGACTCTGGTTATCAGGAGTGAGTGGGACAGAAACGAGTGAAAGAGACATGACTGCCAGCATGAAGATCGCGCATGCGCAAAGCGCGGCTTTTTAATGCGGTGGAGCGCCGTTGCACGGCGCGCCAATGCATTTCGGCACGCGCTCCTGTGCTTTGCAAACTTTTGCTCCCGACTGTACGTTCTGATCAAGCGAAGAAACATTACCTGATCGAAACTATTGCGTAGAAAATCTCGTTCCAGGAACTCACGACGAGAGGGTCAGTGTGCCGGGGGTCACTATGCCGCTGCTCACGAAGCGGCCGTTGCGTAGAAAGCGAATGCGTGCGACCACGCGGGACTGCCAACACCCGTGGATGCTCGCTGCCGGCCGGCGGGCCGGCGCCAAAAATCACGTGGTTTATGTGACGCAAAATATAAAATTTGTTTAAACATATTAAAAACCCAAAATAATCTGAGAGCATCGCAATTTTTTACCCAAAGTATTTATTCGCAAAACCTGCGAAAAAAACAAAAAAAAAACACGCCGAAGACGCTTAACCTTACGTGTAGGAATGTGAAAGCATTCCTACACGCAGCGCATTTCTACGAGCAGCGCGCCACAACCTCCTTTTGCACACGGCGATCCGACAGTGAAATCACGCTCCCCCACTGCTCAGGCACCAGCTTCACGGCTTCCGTGACGAAGCATCTGCTTCGCTGTACTTTTTTTTGTGTTATATCTCTATGGCGCATCCGCTTTGACCTTTAGCGCCCCCGCCGGCTTCACTTCTTCCGGGACGAAGAATCTGCGTTTTTGTGCTTTTCTTTGTGTTTTATTTCTAAGGCGTGTCCGCTTTGAACTTTAGCGCCCCCGCCGGCTTCACGGCTTCCGTGACGAAGCATCTGCGTTGCGGTACTTTTCTTTGTGTTTCATTTCTATGACGCGTCCGCTTTGACCTATAGCGCCTCCGCCGGCTTCACGGCTTTCGTGACGAAGTATCTGCGTTGCTGTGCTTTTCTTTGTGTTTTATTTCCGAGGCGCGTCCGCTTTGAACTTTAGCGCCCCCGCCGGCTTCACGGCTTCCGTGACGAAGCATCTGCGTTGCTGAACTTTTCTTTGTGTTTTATTTCTATGGCACGTCCGCTTTGACCTATACACCAACTCATGTTTACAAACAAACCGGAGCGCCCCTAGCGGACGCCACCGGCGCCGCGCATGCGCGGTGGATGGTGGGTAAGAAGCCCGCCGTCGCCCATTAACAAACCATTGAATTGCGTTGTTGTCGGCGTCGGTGGGAGTCCCCGTGCTCTTTTTCGCGTTGGAATTGTTGAGGCTACGTCCTCCTAACAATGTCTGACTACGTGAGCGGCTTCAGCAAAACTAACGAGTCAAAACTTTACGTGAATAATGTGACGTGCGCCGATTCATTTCACGTGGACGCCGCAGAATGGGCGCTAAAGCCTGGCTCCCACGATGAGATTCTGCTCGCTGTTTTCAGACGCGACGTTGCTCGGACTGCAAAAGCGTGGACCGTAGCTGAGATGGTGGACGTCGATACTGAAAACGGCAAGTAGAATCGGGCATTAGAGGTCGGTGATGGCCACTGGTAACAATAATGATAAACATCTTCTTGTATCTGTTTACACAGCCTACTTACCCCAACCAACCTTCAAAAGTGTTTTGAGGCCTGCACTTAGTTCTTATCGCAATTACCGAGTCAACGTTTTGTTTCCGGGCCGCTGCCGTTTGAACGAGCTGACGACAAAAAGCAGCCAAGTTTGAAAGAGCAGACGACAGTTCGAACGCATACGTAATGGGGTACGGGCAAGAAGCACCGCGTCCCGCGTCAACAAACCACTCGAATGTCACGTTGTCGGCGTCTGTGTGAGTCTGCCTACTCTTTTTCGCGTTGGAATTGTCGATTCTACGTCCTCATCGCAATGTCTTACCACTTTAATCGCTTAAGCGAAATTATCAAGGCTCGTTAGGCCGCTAAACTTTCCGTAAATAATTTGACGTGCGGCGATTCATTCGCATGATCGCCGCAGAATGGACGCCAAAACCATAATGAGATTCTTCCAGCTATTTTCGGTAGCGACGTCGCTCGTGTTGCAAAAGTGTAGAAGGTAGCGGCGATGATCGACGTCGATACTGAAAATCGGAAGCGAAAACAGACCAAGCGTAACAAGTCGGTGATGACCACCGGCACCAATGATCAACATCTTGTATCTACTTTTTACACCGAGCCTACTTAAGTCTTTTAAGGTCTGCAATTACTTCTTATTGCAATCACCGGGTCAAAGTTTGGTCTACGGGCAGCTTTTGTTTGAACGAGCAGACGACAAAAAGCACACGTTTGAAAGAGCAGACGAAAGTTCGAACGGTCAGGCGGCCGTGTGAATTTGAAGACGCACTGAACCCGTGGGTGGTTCGGACAACTTGGCGGTTTTCTCTCGTTTATGTTGGAACAAAGCAAATACATCTGGCGACCACAAAGGGTTGCCCGCGCACGCAATCGTAGTTAGACAGCGTCTGGTTTGCCCTTTTCACGGCTACTATCCACGTTCTCGGACGAACGGAGGGGGCAAAAACACATGAAAACTGATCTTCAAACCTTTCCAGACTCACTTGGTACAACCCCCGTCGCAGCATTTTGACGAGAAAGCAGGTTTTTTGTCTCGTTTCTTCCAAGGGAACACAGGAATGCATGTCTGGAACGACGACTTCTGCCCACCGCCACAGACCGGAAGTGCGTACGGCGCGCCACCACCGCGGCGTGACGTAGGAGAGTTGAGTTGGTGTATAGCGCCCCCGCCGGCTTCATGGCTTCCGTGACGAAGCATCTGCGCTGCTGTACTTTTCTTAGTGTTTTATTTCTATGGCGCGTCCGCTTTGACCTTTAGCGCCTCCGCCGGCTTCACGGCTTTCGTGACGAAGCATCTGGGTTGCTGTACTTTTCTTAGTGTTGTATTTCTATGGCGCGTCCGCTTTGACCTTTAGCGCCTCCACCGGCTTCACGGATTTCGTGACGAAGTATCTGCGTTGCTGTGCTTTTCTTTGTGTTTTATTTCCGAGGCGCGTCCGCTTTGAACTTTAGCGCCTCCGCCGGCTTCACGGCTTCCGTGACGAAGTATCTGCGTTGCTGTACTTTTCTTAGTGTTGTATTTCTGAGGCGCGTCCGCTTTGACCTTTAGCGCCTCCGCCGGCTTCACGGATTTCGTGACGAAGTATCTGCGTTGCTGTGCTTTTCTTTGTGTTTTATTTCCGAGGCGCGTCCGCTTTGACCTTTAGCGCCTTTGCCGGTTTCACGGCTTCCGTGACGAAGCATCTGCGTTGCTGTACTTTTCATAGTGTTGTATTTCTATGGCGCGTCCGCTTTGACCTTTAGCGCCTCCGCCGGCTTCACGGCTTCCGTGACGAAGCATCTGCGTTGCTTTACTTTTATTTGCGTTTTATTTCCGATGCGCGTCCGCTTTGAACTTTATCGCCCCCGCCGGCTTCACGGCTTTCGTGACGAAGCATCTGCGTTGCTGTACTTTTCTTTTTGTTTTATTTCTATGGCGCGTCCGCTTTGACCTTTAGCAGCCCCGCCGGCTACACGGCTTTCTTGACGAAGCATCTGCGTTGCTGGGCTTTTCTTTGTGTTTTATTTCCGAGGCGCGTCCGCGTTGAACTTTAGTGTCCCCGCGGCTTCACGGCTTCCATGGCGAAGCATCTGCGTTGTTGTGCTTTTCTTTTTGTTTTATTTCTAATGCGCGTCCGCTTTGACCTTTAGCGTCCCCGCCGGCTTCACTTCTTCCGTGATGAAGCATCTGCGTTTCAGTGCTTTTATTTGTGTTTATTTCTGAGGCGCGTCCGGTTTGACCTTTAGCGCCCCCGCCGGCTTTACGGCTTCCGTGACGAAGCGTTTGCGTTGCTGTGCTTTTCTTTGTGCTTTATTTCTGAGGCCCGTCCTCTTTGACCTTGAGCGGCGCGTGCTTGATGACGTATTTGTTTGCCATGTTTCGGACGCAACGCCGACGCCACCTTTTCGCGTAATGGGACATAAATGGCTTTCGCCTTAACAAGTTAAAAATATTTACACAGAAGCGCCGCCGAGCGGACGGCATTAGGCGCTCTATCTGGACGCTGAATCGGCTCCTGTGTTCTCTCTTTACGCTTACTAGACTACTCATGGTTTTCCTTCAAAATGTATCGGGTAAGTTGACATCACGAGAGCAGACGTCGCGTGACTCAAGCACAACTTTTTCCTTCCGTGATAAATTTAGAGAAAAATATGCATGTCACATTACCTAAACACTAATTGAGTTTCATACCGTTTTTTGTGCTTATATTTGAACTGGGTAGATACGGTGTTTTTCAATTCAACTTCCATTGATAGTGCGCGTTACAGTGGGGGTTTTGCCTGTTGCATCTATTTCAACGATACACTCTTAATGGCGTACCCTCTATGGCTACCTATAGACGGGTGAAACTTCTATTTTAGAAGTTACGAGGTCGTTTTTAAAGGTTTCATACATTTTCCGTTGCCTTAGAGGTTAAGACGGCGATTCTTTTTTTGTCTGGGATCACGTTTAGTGGGTACGCTGCGACTCTTGTGTTGTAACCTCTAAAATGCAACGTTGGACAAGAACGGGTAACCTTTACACTATCGAAAGGATTGTTTACATTTGTTTCCTCCCAAAAAAAGAACTTAGAAAGGGAAAGAGGAAGAGAGGGGCCGACACGAGTAAGAGAGGAGACATAATAGGAGGAGGAGTAAACCCAACCTTTTTAGTTCAACGAATTCCGAAACTATGGAGACGTAACCTCACGTGACCAGACTCCTTGGCGCCATCACTGCCTTCACCGCCGACACTTCGCTTTTGGAGGTATCGTGGTTGTGGCCGCGCGCGGCCGTCGTGCATGGTTTCGGATCGGAAGTCGTCGTCGCTGCTGTTTCATCTGGATTACTCTAAAACGACAAATCTTCACGAGGTATGCTTCACGTTTGGCTAGAGAGAAAAATGTTATTCTCGACGCAGGATTGAATCTCCATCACAGCTTCGGTTCGAGTTTCTACACCGAATGTTTTTTTTTATATCCAGTTTGGTTCATGAGTCCGAGTTGAGGTTCTTCTCGTGGACGTCGGGATCAATGCAGTCAACACCTTTTCGGACATGCACGGAAACGCTGTACCTTCTCACATTGAGCGACACTTGAAGCAAGCTGAAGCGAAGTACCTCTTGACCAACCAGGTACGAAAGGTTTCAATATTAATTTTGTGAATTGTCTTGTGTGAGATTTCCGTTAAAAAGTTTGATGCTTCTGATATATATGATTTATGTAAGTCGAGGCACAAAATCCACATATTGTCAGACCAATATTGATAAACGATCAGCACACCCCAGGTAACAATTTATGTTGTGGAGACAGTCGGCGCAACAAAGTTTCGCAACAGAAAACAGTTTTACTGCAGTCGCGCAACAATGTTGTAGCAACAGTCATAACACTGTAGAAGTGTCCGCTGCTAAAGCACTGCGGCAACTGTGTCAGTCAACTGTTGATTGTTTCATGCTCGCAACAGTTGCCGAAGCATTGCTCTTACCCAGCAAAATGTTGCTGTCCTGATGTTGCTAAACTGTTCCCGTGGCAGATTCAAAAACAGTTTGCGTTTACACTGCCAGAATGCAGTCGCCAAACATTGTTTTCCAAAAGTGTTACAACCGTACGACACAACAGTTTCGCGCTAGGTTGGATAGATGTGTCGAGAAATTGTTGCGGAAACACTGGACACCATTGTTGGTCGACTGTTGCTCAAACCTATTCGGCAGACGTTGCGTGCCACAACGGGACTGCAGCTGTACATCAGTTTTCGCCAACTGTCGCCGTATGCATCTTCTCAACATGTGCACTGCATGACCAGGCAGCGCTCCTCGCGACAGTGCTTCCCCATGATGGGGGCAACAATGTCTTGCTTTTGTTGCTAGAGCCTGTGATGCCACAGCTGCGTGGCATAGGTTTGCGGGCGTTCCTCACTTGACTCGCAACCATTAGAAAACAGTTGGGCAGCGTTTCGGCAACATTGCGGGCAGTTTACAGCGGAACAGTAGTACAGCTAACGTTAGTACAACTCAGTATACTGCCATGGAACATTCCCCAAAGAAGTTGCACCGATTCCGTACAATGGAACCTAACTATTGGCGATCGCAACGCCGCCATTTCTCCCGCCTCGGCACTGTGCACAGCTGTTTGAACTGGCTCAGAGTATCGCATTCGTTAGCGTCAACTATTAGGCCTGGTTCACACTCACAGTTAATCCGCTGCCGCCGAAGCGGAATCGGCCGCGACAATGCACATTGGACGCTACAACCGGCGGCCGAATTCTTGCAAATTCGCCCGTCGATTCGCAAGTGTGTACTTCTATTTTGGCTTTCATCGGCAATACCGCAGCCGAAACAGACTAGGTAGAAAATATCAAGGTTGCCAACACCTGTTTCCCATACTGACGTACCGTGAGGAAATACAGAAGTCAGCACGCACCCAGCATGGGACGCGCTACCTGAAATCTCCGGTGACTCGTGGTTCTATAAAAACAATAGTAATTATGCCGCGAAACCTTGTATACTAAGTTTTTAAAAACCATCTTGTGCCTGCTATCTTGTATCAATCTCCAATAAAGCTTCCTACAAAAAACGTTCATTTCCGGTTGTTTTTATGCAAAGAACTAGCTTTCTTAGGCTTATGGTGACCAGAGTCCAGAGGCCCGCCTGTGAATGCTAGTAGAGGGCGCCACCGCCTTGTTGTTTTGGAGTTCTCCGGCCCCGCCAGCAGCGCTCCAGGGGGGTAAAGTTGGGTGAGCGATCGCTGTCCAGAGTTGGCCCGCGGTGGGCAATTACGAGTGTGCCCGGCTCGGACCGCCCGCCTTTGTGCTCTGCGTGCCACACAAGGTCGTGGGTGTCACTGATCTCGTCCATGTTTTGCGCTTGCTGTTTGAATTTCTTTTATCTTTTTATCTTTGTATTCTATGTATTTTCTGCTCTTTTGTTTTTCTTGCTTCTGAGGTATTTCGCTTGATTTTTGAGGTCTCCACTTTTCAAGTCCCGCTTGAGGAAGAAGGTTCCCCTTCGAAACGTCGCGGTTTCTGTATAACTTATACATGTTGAATTAAACCCTCCAAGTTTGTTTCACCCTCAGTGGCTTCTACTTTTATAAAAATACGCCTACAGCCTACTTAGCCCCAAGATATCATTATATATATATACAGCATTTATATATATATATATATATATATGATGCGTCTAATCAGGGATCGAGACGGGCTCCGCTCAAACGTCTGTGTTTATTGTCTGAGCGAACATCTCCGACCGACTACTTGAAGAGGGGAGAGGCGCTCAGGAACCCCGCTCTGAGACGAGGGGGATTGAATGTGGCGCCGGTCTTGAAGAGAAGAGACGGAGGGCTCTTCTCGGTTGGCCCTAGGAGGAGGGGTGGACTGACCGGATGCGCTGTGGTTTTCGGGGTGCGGTGCAACTTGCCGGGGACGGTCCGCACGGCTCTGGTTAGGAAGTTTACGTTACAGGCCCTCCCCCCACCAGTTGGAAGTCAGAGGGGAGGTGGTATCGCCGCAGCTTGCTGGCGTGCACAATATCCGTCTGTCTGTTTAGTGTGCGCACTGCACGGTCGATCTCGTAGTTGACAGCAGACACTTTTCGGAGAATCGCGTAGGGACCCTCGAAAACGGGAGCCAGCTTCCTCTTTTTAGGATGCCAGGCAATTTCAAGAACCAGCTCGCCCGAGAGAAGGACGGCTGCGACGAACTTTTTGTCGTAGATGATTTCGTTCTTTAGGTGATACCTTTCCGAGTTTTTCACGGCTTGTTTTCTTGCTTCTTCCAAAGTGGGGACGGGATTCTCAACGACCAAGGCGTAGGGCTGGGAACCGAACATAAAAAAAGCTGGCGAAAATCCGGTTACTTCGTGAGGCGTGTTGTTCTAGTCCTCGACGACTTCCCGAAGAAGTTTTGGCCACGGTGTTTTTGGATGCTCATTAATCTTTAATTTGAGTCTTGTGACGACCGTTTGATTCGTTCTCTCATTCGCTCTCTCATAAGTGGACGTCATGACGTGATAAATTCCATGATTTTTCATGAACCTTTTGAATTTGTTGCCAATGAAGCAGGATCCGCGATCGGAAAGGAATTTCTTCGGTCTTCCGGTGGTGAGGATTTGCTGGAGGCATGGCAGGTACGCGTCTGACGTTTCGCTTTTGTGTGCGAATGCCCAGACCTATCGGGTTGCGTTGTCGACGGCGACGTGGATGAAGCGTTTGGCGGAGCTGTATCCGGTTAGTCCTCCAACGGTGTCCATTGCGAGCAAGTCAAAGGGCACCTCGGCGGGCGGCAGAGATTCGAGGAGTCCGAACCTGTTTTGCTTGGAATGTTTGCATTTCTGGCAAATGTCGCAATGCTTGACGTAAGCGGAGACGTCTTTTGTGATGTCGGGCCAGTAGTACTGTGGAGAGAATAGACCTAGCATCTTCTTTACGCCGACATGGCCGTAGTCTTCGTGGGCTTTTTTGGTGGCTTGTTGGCGAAGCGAGTGCGGAACGAAGACTTTCTGTAGATTTTATCTTCTCATGACGAAGATGCCGTTTTCCTTGCAGCAGTTTAGGTGATCTGGTGGTAGATCAGGTTGAGCTTGTCGAATGTCCTCGATATCAATTAAGCCGACGATGGGTGATCTTGTGAGGCCATCTGCTTCCACGTTGTCGGTGCCTTTTAGGTGTTTGATGGTGTAGGCGTACATAGAAAGCTTGAGTGACCATCTAAATAGACATCCGGAAGGGTTCTTGATGGCTTTGAGCCACTTGAGGGCAGCGTGATTTGTAATCACAGTGAACTGGGGACCATGCCGATAGCGGTGCCACTTGTCGACGGCATCCACAATCGCGAAGCATTCCAGCCCTGTGATCAACGTTACTAAAACACTCAGTTGGGAAACTCGCCGTCGAAACCTGGGCCGCTGGCGTCCACCGAGACCGAGCTAAATGCGACAACAGCGCCACTCTTCATCATTTGTCTGTACTGTGGTCACCTAGAGCTTTTTGAAAGCCTGTTTTCGCGTAAAAACAAACAAAAAAGACTCTTTTTGTATGAAATTTATTGGAGTTTAGTACAAAAAGAGGGGCGCGTTATGTTTTTAAAATCTTTAGTTTGCAGGGTTTTGCGACACAATTAATATTGTTTTTATACAACCATGCCTCACCGGGCCTTTCAGGTAGCGCGTCCCGCCCTAGGTGCATTTTAACTTCGGTTGTTGAACGCGGCGCGTCCGCCGGGGGTGGAACCCCTGTAACCTCTACCGCTGTGTCTGTTCTTAAAGGGACACTGACAGGGTATTTCTGCTCGCCGAGGTTTTTAGTTGTACGTGACATATGAGAGCTCAACTACCCAGAGCAGAATTTGCGGCTCGAAATTCGGTTTCTTTCCGCCCGAAAACCGCCGATCAAGAACTGGCCGGTTCGAGTCTCGCTCACTCTCTTTTCCGCGGTCACGGGCCATTTTCTAAGGTATCGATGCGACCACCAAATTTAATCAAAGTCGTGGGTCACTGAAAGCACACACTCAATATTCAAAATAGAAAAAACTATGAAACCCATTTTTTGTGGCTTCTAAAAAGCTGCAAATACGTTGATTGAAAAAAAAGTTCCACAGACAACCGGAAGCATTCTGTGCGTGCGTCGTTTCGCGTATCGTGGGACTCGCAGGGATGGCGATGGCAGCGGACGACGGGCGTGGGACCTCTATTTCAGAACTGTCGTTCGCGGTACCAGCGAATTTTGTCTGCCTTTAAAAGAGAAATTTGGGACTGGTCAAAAGAATTGGTATTCATCCCGTACGACACGCCCGACCACCAAGCCGATTTGCACGAAGACGTCGCCGAGCCGTCGCTCCCTTCTTGTGGCTGAAGACATCGCTCGCGCAAACGTCAAGCGCGACGTGTCTACTTCGAGTTGAATATGTACGCGTACGATTTCTTTACTAGGTGAGAATGTCGCCAATGCGTGGTGCATCCCGGCTTCGACCCGGGAGTGCTTTTGCTAGAGGAAAATCAGCAGCAAACTTTCCAACTTAGTTTATCGGCTGAATTATTACTAAGGAAAGAGATGCCCCAGTTTCGATACGCCCCAGTAGCGCAGTGGGAAAGACGTCCTCTTCACACGCGGTAGGACCGGGTTCGATCCCCCGTCAAACCTTTTTTTTTTTTTTTTTTTCAAATATTTTTTGATGTCTAAATTTTTTTTTTTTTTTTACAATTATTACTGAAGAAACAAAAAAAAATATAAGAAACAAATGTTGTGGACGACACGTCGCTGAATTAAATGGTATGAGATTTCCTTTTTGACATCTGCGAACTCAATGTAATCACTTTCCACAAAATGCAAGGAGCATATAAATCAGGTAGCGTCCGCTTTCCGAGGTGCCCGTAAATGGTCTACAGGAATTGCAGCCAGCCATTGGTCCCGATCCCGTTGATCTTTCGGAAACTCTGTCGCACAATGCCACTTCTGTTTCGGACGCGGGACATGTGAGTCAGCTCTTCACGCAACATCTTGGGTGTATTCTTTTCGGAGCCTATCAAAATCCACCACGGGCACTCACTACTCATCTCCAACTCCTCAATGTACGAAACAACTCATCTTGGAGCACGGAACAACGAGCGGAACATACATAACTGCAAAAGAATCCCACGGCGAACAGTTCCCATACGCCGCATGTCGTCTGCTACCGGGAACAAGAAAAAAAAAAAAAAAAAACACGGTCGGGTGTAGCCACGTGACTTCCGCCACACACTCTCTTCTCTCCACTTCTCCGACCTCCGTCGGGTTTCGGTTTCGGTTTCGAGCAGTTGCGTCTTTTGGCTTTATTAGAAAAATACGCTACTCTGTTGCAAAATATTGATTGGGTAGTCCTCCGACACCATAATGAAGCGCCTGGCAAAAAATTAAAAAAAAATTTGGGGGGGTGTCAGTGTCCCTTTAAAGCCAAAATAGAAGTCACGCGCAGTTCCTCGAGTGGCCGCTGCGGGAGAAATGGTGGCGTTGTGTTCGTCATTAGCTCGGTGCTCGGAGACAGATTGGGGCCACTTTTTCAAAGCTGTCTCTATGGAAGTTTCCCAACTGAGTGTTTTAGTAACGTTGCCTGTGATGGAGTAGCTGCGCTCATGATTCAGCAGCTTCCGGGAATAGTAGGCAACAGGATGCTCGATACCATCACGATCAGTTTGTTACAGGACATATAAATGTATATATATTTACATTTTGAGAGAGCAGTTAGTGCTTTTTCGTCAAATGCCCCATGAAACGAATTTTGGGCTGTACTTCGTTTCAGCTTCCGTCCGAGCGCAGCCAAAGGCTGAGGGAAGGTTCGCAACTTCGAGAAGAGCATTCCTACGCACCGCAAAGTAGTTCACAAAAGTAATTTCTTTTAAAATAACTGCTTTGTGCGTAAAAACTGCACAATGTTCCAGATGTGTACTGCTGAGAATGATTTGAAACTAAAGGAATCAAATCTTTGAAGTTTATATTTCTAATAATATATGTAAATGCATGTGGTTTAGTGAAAACATGTATATCCGCTGGCAACACGGCTGCAGCGCACGGTTTTTCTGTGTGATTTCGTTCCCGTAATCGCCGAATCATGTGCTTCGCTGCTTTCCTCACCGAGTCGCTTCAAAACGTCATTTCGCAAAGGCACCTTTGGGCGTTAGGCGCGAGAAGTCGTGATGAATGTCTGCTTTCAAATTCGGCAGGAGACTCCGGCCGTGTCGTACCGATGGGTTGTAAACAAGCAAAACGTCCGGGCCACTGCAATTCAGATACGCGGCGAAATCAGGGCACCCCTTTACCTGCCGATCACATTGAACGCCGAGAAGCTGATGGAAAGGACTGCGCCTCGAGCCCTGGTATATCCAGACATTACAAGGAAACATCAACGGCCAGGTCATCGGGGACCTTGCAACGTGTACTTACAACTCGAAGCTATGCCGAACAGGTGGAAAGCTCGGACACAGATGCCAGCGGCCAGCCTACGTACTGACATCCCCTGTGATTAAGTTTCAGACTCGTGAAAGGGCACTTTTTAAACCTGTTGCAGACGATATCGTTGATACACCCGTAGCAGACGAAATACTCGGCGAGCGCGGGCGGCGCGGACAACCGGCGGCGCAGCGGAGTGATACAAAAGTGCAGGCGAGATCGTGTGACCTATTGCTGGCATGTGATTGGCTCCGGCCGCACGTGGCTTTGGCTGCGCTCAGACGGAAGCTGAAACGAAGTACAGAAAAGATCAATTTATATTGGGATTTTTACTAATAGCACATCGTTCAGTGGGCCGAAAGAAAAAAGAAAGGTAGAAAGTCAAAAGCCTGATTTTCGGTACGAAAATTTGAAAACATAGCGGACTATTTCGTACCTCCTTCCCTTCGTAAGCTTTCTGCCTTTTCACAGTGACACATCCGCGGACCCCGCAGCGCGTCGCCGGGCCCAAACGCAGGTCACACGGCACCGGACCTCATTTAATCCCTTCACCCCTAAGCTGACATTGTGGTGGAAGCTACGTGTTTGCCGGACCAATCAGCCGCCTCCTTTTCATCACCTGACCTCTTTCTCTGCGCGTGGGTATGAGCGAGAGAGCGTGATCACGTGACAAAAGTGTGGCTGGCCCAACGAGCACGTAGCTTCAACAGCGGAGTCATGCGGTTTAGAGAAGCTCGTTTTAGCGAACGCCGTTTTACCGACCCCAGTTTATCGAATTCCTTTATAGAGAAACCCAGTTTAGAAAAAATGGCGATGAGCCTCCTTTTAGCGAATTCGGCCGCCGCGAAGCGGCATGTGCGGATAAGTCAAGTGAATTAACGTTTTTGTAATGAGCCGCCGCAGACTCCCGCCGCGAAGAGGCGGGAGCGCAGCGGGGCGCATGGGTTAACACGCGCACCAGTGATATACGCGAGAAGTAGGAAAGCCTTTTTTTTTTTTTAAAGCGTCCTCTTTTCGGCGTTTCTCTAAACTGAGGTTCTGCTTTCTCTAAACCGTGCTTCGATAAAGCGTGCCCATTCTCTAAAACGTGCTTCGGTGAAATGGCATTCTATCAACCGTAGGAAACCCCTTCAACAGCACTGTCAGCTTCGGGGTGAACGAGGTGGGGAAAGCACATTTTGAGCTACGGGCTAAACTTCTAGGGGGAGAATGGCTGTGCCCGGCTACACACACGAGATTACGAGCGAGAGGGGACTCTCTCCTTTCCGTCTTCTTGAACTCTTTGAAAGAATGCGCGATTTATGAATTGAAAAGGAAAGCTAAACAGGTAAGAGTTGGAAAAGCGTTTTTTGCATCCTTCGGGGCCGCTAACAATAACCAGATTAGTCGGTCTTTAGCGGGGTCATGGACTTGTCCTTCCGTTCCTCTTCGAACGATTGGACACCGACGTGATATTTCCCTTCTTAATATGGAAAGACGAATTCCTCAGAGTCATGTCCCTCAATCTCTCTAAAGAGTCATTAGCATGGCGAGAGTGCCTTACCAAACATATTGAACCGTGTTATTTGTGTGTACGTCCCGCTTTACGGGAGACATACTCGTTGGTATAGTTTATTTTAAGTTTATTTATTTCTCTTCATTGCCCTGACATCCGGTTTGATGTTAAACGGATGTCTAAAGATTTGTGTATTTGTATTTGTGTATCTGTATAGACAAAGCGGCTGACATATGCTTAAGCATGCCATCTCTTTGTCTGTTGACCAAAGAAATTGCGTTTCTTGAAGCATGTGTGTAATGAGCGATAAGAATTTTTTTATCAGTTGCATGTGTTTAGGCGATTGGGATCGAGTTTGACGATGATTTGTATTTCAAAAAAATCAGTTGGAAGTTGGCGCCTGTCCGTGTCGTACGTGTGTCTTTTGACGTCCTGTTTGGTCGCGCATTTTAACCTTCTAATCTGTATCCATCCACGCTTTGTGGTCAATAACTCCCCAGCTGCGTTTGCCTTGACCGTTTTTGTTTTAATTTCTCATCTTGAGTGTCATCGTAATGTAGGCGCAACATGTTCGGAGCGTCAGAAGGCGGGTGCTCCTTAAACTAAATAAAAGGCCGCGAACTCGGAGCGACCGCAACACGCTGGCAGTTCACGGCCAGCGATATTACAGGGTTTTAGTGGACCGTACTCTAGAGCTTCACGTACGCAAGGAAATTGCGGGTCGTGAGCGCGGATGCGCAGAACGCAATAGTAGAGCTAGCGTATTGCGTACGCACGCAACGCTGGGGATCTTGCGTTGGGGGCTAGCGGTCTTTGCGGGAAGCTCTCGAGAGATATCGGGCCCAACGAGAGCAGCAGTTTCAAGATGGCAGTTACCTCGACTGACGCAGCAAGGGCGACAGGTTATTCGGGAAGTACAGGGTTACGTGAAATTGCGTGGTGTTCAGCTCGGCAATTCATTCCGGAACCTACCACGGTGGAATCAGATCGCCGTGCAGCTGAAGGAGTGCACAGTGATTATGTTCACCGCTCGCGATGTGCGTCAACGCTGCGATCTGCTCAACGCTAAACCTATTCGCGCAGTTCATCGCCGACGGACGAACTTCAAGGAATCGATGAAGTGGTCGCTATGCACTGGACATAAGTAGGTCATGGATTTCATTCCGCGACAGCACTGATGAAAGGTGCCGTATCTACGGGACGATTGACGGAAAAACCGTGATCGAATTTGGCTACACACTCGTACTCGTAGCCTCTGTACCCTGCAGAAAAGCTCGCTTGACGAGGCAGCTGCGGCTTCGTTTAATTTGTAATGAAATGAATTCCCACGTTAACATTTTCATTTTTTTTTTTTTTTTGTGAGGAGAATGGTGGTTTTATAAGCACGCGGAATTCTACGGCTCAGGCGAATTTAACCAAGGTCATGCGCGTTGTTCACTCGGAAACGTAACGCACAACTAAATTCGATCCGAGCAGGTCGTTTTTAGCGCATGCTACATTATTGCGTATTATACGTAAGAGCCAGCAACGCTATACTAAAACTGAACATAGTTAAGGGAAAGCCGACTACAGAGCTATCGCAATCCTCTGCTTTTTTTTTTTTTTTTTTCCCCACGTTTGTGAGTTTCCTCGTTGAGACCAGTTTCATGGCCGAGTGGACCAACTACCCCTCTCTAGGCAACTGTATCCACAGCAAAGAAAAAAAGAGTGAGCCGCCATCTTGGCACCTCGTGCCTGGGAGTTTCGAACTCTGGGAACGTTCAGTGACTAGCAGATAGCCATATGAAGAAACTTTCATGTTTCAACTCGTCGCTAAAGGGTGGAGCTGTTATCGTGCTTAGTTGAATTCCTCCTCTCCCTGCGTTTTACTCCTTTCCATCGAAAGCTATCCTCCTTGCCCTCCTTCCGCGCTACGTCCCCACCGCCGTGTCGGGGCGAGGCCCATAAGGCGCTGCGACTGCGTACCGCGTCGTACTTTTTTTCTTTTTTTTTTGTTTTATATACGAAGACAGTTTTGTTTTCTGACGTGAAGAAACTAGCATGTGTGCACATTTATTGGAGCTCTAATGCACGTGAAGGGTTCCTGATCAGCAAATATAATAACGCGAGCGGAGTTGGAATTGCTTTCTTTCTCCTAGCTTTCCCCAATTCCGCTAAACTCAAGGCATAAAAAAAATGCCAATGTAGTCTTGAATATTTTGGGACATCGGTATGCACTGCAAAAATATATTTTGTTTGCCCGTTTATTGCAGCAAGAGCTGAGAGCAGGCACACGGTAGACTGCACCTCTACCTGAGTGTAAAGAGGTTCGTATAAGGGGACTGCGTTGCTGGCGGGAGCTCGTGCCGTCGCTTTGAGCATGGATTGGGCACGCGCCCACATTGCTCGCAGTCCATAGCGCACGTTCTGTTAAAACTTTTCTTTTTCTTGAACAAAGTACCAACTAGCCCAACTTTCCACCCTACTACATTTGCAAACTCGGCATCACTCGAGTCAAGGCTGGTTCACACATTTGCAACGGTTGCGTTCGCATGCAACCGAAACGACCGTAACGAAAAAAACACCGTAAAAACCGTGACTCATGGATGGTTTCCCGAAGCGACCACTTGCATTGCTTGCCATGCTGTGTACGGCGAACACTTGTCCCGGCGCCTTTGTCGTTACAGTTGTTTCGGTTGCATGCGAACGCAACCGTTGCAAAAGTGTGGGCACATTGATATTTTAGACCCATGTTGTTGTAAAAAAAACTATCTCCAAACTCCGGTCTAAAAACATGCTTTTCGTGCAAGGCTCGTCAAATTATGAGGCGCTGGAGAAATGCAGCATTCTGCGTTAAGTCCTTATTTCGAACTCTTTTCGTTCGCCTTCCGCCCATTGAAAAGCATGCGGGAAGGGCCTTAGGACGCACCTGATATCGCTGCGCCGCACCGTTTTTCCGCAACATTAGTTTCGTCTGCTTTCCTCTCCGTTACCATAGCAACGAACGCAGAATGAATAGAAGCACGCACGGTACCGCCGCGTGAAGCTAGCAACAGCTGACGCCATTTTACGAACGCCGTCTGCTAGCCAAAGCCGAACGCGGTGTGTCAGATTAGCCGCCTCCGCCGGTGCGCCGCTAGCAAAGACGACGAAGCTGAGACACGCCGACGGCGAATGGGCGAGCAACAGCACCGCGGGACGACTGCAAGTGCGGCATTTATTCGGATCAAAGGCGGGAAATAAGCAAGAACAATTTTTATTTGAATCATAACACCCGATATCCAAGTTGGGGACCTCATACCTTTGCTGGGTCTTTCCTGTGAACTTTTTACAGAAACACGGAGTGCCGCATTCAAAACACAGCTCTGTTTGCAAAATATGGGGGCCCTGAAAAGGACCGTTTAGACCGCTACCAGAACCTATAACTGACGTAACAAGCACTTGACGAGCGGTTGGCGCATAAGTCATATTTATGCATGCAGGCGGGTGACAGGCTCAGCGCAGCGGATCCCTCCAAGTCACCGGGGCCGTCAGAATCCTCGCCCTGTCTGCGTCGGGGCTCTAGATTTTGGCGGCCGCGGCGACGAACGACTGGAATCTAATCAGTGTTTCCGCGCGCCTTGTCTCTCCTCCAAAACATGAACTTTGCAAGGCGACCAGTGAAATGGTGGCTCTCGCGGCGTCCAGATTGAAGAGAGTTTTTGGCGTGGGCCCAGTTGCAATCCACCGTATTGGTGCACCAGTGTTCGCGTCGACAACGTGCAGCTTGTAGTTGACGGTGAGGTGCGTGAAGCGAGCGTTATGTGCAAGCTTGCGATAGCCAGCCCAACAATCAGTGATTATTCTTGTTTCAGGGCGGACCCACTCGGCTATTAGCTCTTGCAGGGTTTTAGCGTCACGGGTCTCCACTGGAACAAGAAAGCAGCACCCGCTGCAACGCGCCAGGCCGCCGAAAACCCACTGGCCAGGCCTTAAATACCCGCAATGGTACTTGTGCCGACCGAACATACTCTCGTCTAGTTCTACAGTCACGCCTTCGCCACCAATCATGTCTGAAGGCTTAAAGACGGCATTTACCACAACCTCCCGACAAAGGCTCGCCCAATCAGTTATTGTCTTACTTGCGATATCAGCCTCCCGGTGAATGACGGCGCACGGTAGGTTCTGGCACCAGAGGTAGATGATCTTCATGAGTTGGAGAAGCGTCAGGTGCAATCCTTCGAAAAAGGAACCGCTCTGTACCGAGACCTCGCCCCGGCACTGAACTTTAACCGGCTTCCTCTTGGCCACCTCACGAGTCATCCACACACCGCACCCCCCCCCCCCCCCCCCCCGTGTAGCCATCCGCAGATCTAGCGCGGACTTGCAGCTTGTCATCACAGCTTCGCACTCTGGACACGTACGAAAACCCAGGAGCCAGGAGCAGGCCAACGCGCTAAAGCAAATTAATTGCTTCAAGAGGGTCTTTCATGGCGCCATGAAGACGGCACAAGTTGAACGCCATGGCACTGCGATGCTCGCCTCTGGAAGAATAAAGCGCCGAGGGGGAACTGCGCGCTTCTTTGCATTTATTATTTTTATTTCATCCGCCATTTTATACCGCGTGACACAATTTTAACAAACTCATTGGTTGATCGGTCGGACCACACCATCGCGTGACAAAACAAACGCCAAACCCTTGCCAAACGTATGTCCACAGACGGCATCGTCACAGAGAAGGGAGCAGTCAAACCCAACAACAAAATGAAGTAACGAAGTGAATAAAAAAAAAAAAAATAAGAAGGGAGCCGTTGGAGTTTCGGACGGCGTCTTCATTGATGAGAGTAGCTGCTCTGGCCAGAGCGGCCAGAGCAGCCGTGCTGCTCTGGCTGCTCGGAATATTCCTTTTTTATTATTTTTTTTTTTACTCTACAGGGTGCCACAACTCTTATTTGAAGCTGATTTGGTAAATTAATAACAAACAACGCGTTTGAACGGAGGAGGTAGAGAGTCGTGGCGTCAGAATTTGACGTGGTCGAAAAGAAATGAAAATAACGAATGCACAATACATACCGTATGCCAAGACCGCTATACTCCGCACTTGGCGAGGCCTTATGACGCAGCCCACGACCGTTAGGCTATTTATTTTGTTTCTTTAGATTTTTTATCGTGACGACTACTCCACTGTGCCTCGGAGTCTCCAGCGGAGATCCGGCAGGTTTTAGTAATTATTATTATTGTCGTTTGAAGGGCACTCTTCGTATGCTGCTTCGTTCCTGACGCCTTGAAAATATGGGGCCAACGCGCTAAACTTTGCACCACGTATAAAAAAATAAAAAAGTTTAGTCCATGGTCGGATTGGTTTGTGGATACAAGTAGTCCAATAAAATTAGTCCAATGATTGATAAGTACGATTATTTAGCTTCATTATTAGCATCTTTTGTGTGCATTCGTGAAATACAGCACCCAACGAGAAGACACGAGAACAACGCTGCAACTGCTGGACCATAGACCACTTTTGAGAAAATGCGCCGCAAGACAGGAAGGGAGTAAGGGATACAACAAGTAAAATATTTAATGTCACCAAAATACTGGGCGGGGAACACTTGGCGGTATCAGTGTATCGTTTTGAAAGCGATACAAAAACACGTCGGGGACACTGGACTTCTGGACCAACTTTGAGTGCGTGCGCGTGTGATGTGTGTGTATGCCATTCTTTCTTTTTAGATTGTAGGCGCGAAACATCCACACGGACTAGAGCTTGAGTAATGCAGAGTTGTTACTCAGGCCCCACTCAGTGTGGATTTTTCGCGCCTATAATCTAAACAGAAAGAATATTTTTATGGCGTCAGGAACGAAGCAGCATAGAAAGAGTGCCCTTCAAACGACAATCATAATTACTAAAACCTGCCGGATCTACGCTGGAGACTCCGAGGCACAGTGGAGTAGTCGTCACGATAAAAAATCTAAAGAAACAAAATAAATAGCCTAACGGTCATCGGCTGCGTCATAAGGCCTCGCCAAGTGCGGAGTATAACGGTGTTGGCATACGGTATGTATTGTGCATTCGTTATTTTCTTTTCTTTTCTACCACGTCAAATTCTGACACCACGACTCTCTACCTCCTCCGTTCCAACGCGTTGTTTGTTATTAGTTTAACAAATTAGCTTCAAATAAGGGTTGTGGCACCCTGTAGAGCAAAAAAAAAATAATAAAAAAGGAATATTCCGAGCAGCCAGAGCAGCACGGCTGCACCGGCCGCTCTGGCCAGAGCAGCTCCTCTCATCAAAGAAGACGCCGTCCGAAACTCCAACGGCTCCCTGCTTATTATTATTTTTTTTTTCTTTTTATTCACTTCGTTACTTCATTTTGTTGTTGGGTTCGACTGCTCACTTCTCTGTGGCGATGCCGTCTGTGGACATACGTTTGGCAAGGGTTTGGCGTTTGCTTTGTCACGCGATGGTGTGGTCCGACCGATCAACCAATGAGTTTGTTAGAATTGTGACACGAGGTATAAAATGGTGGATGAAATAAAAATAATAAATGCAAAGAAGCGCGCAGTTCCCCCTCGGCGCTTTATTCTTCCAGAGGCGAAAATCGCAGTGCCATGGCGTTCAACTTGTGCCGTCTTCATGGCGCCATGAAAGACCCTCTTGAAGCAATTAATTTGCTTCAGCACGTTGGCCTGCTTCAGGCTCCTGGGTTTTCGTACGTGTCCAGAGTGCGAAGCTGCGATGACAAGCTGCAAGTCCGCGCTAGATCTGCGGATGGCTACACGGTGGGGGGTGGGGGGGGGGGGGGGGGATGTGGTGTTCGGATGACTCGTGAGGTGCCCAAGAGGAAGCCGGTCAAAGTTCAGTGCCGGGGCGAGGTCTCGGTACGGAGCGGTTCCTTTTTCGAAGGATTGCGCCTGACGCTTCTCCAACTCATGAAGATCATCTACCTCTGGTGCCAGAACCTACCATGCGCCGTCATTCACCGGGAGGCTGATATCGCAAGTAAGACAATAACTGATTGGGCGAGCCTTTGTCGGGAGGCTGTGGTAAATGCCGTCTTTAAGCCTTCAGACATGATTGGTGGCGAAGGCGTGACTGTAGAACTAGACGAGAGTATGTTCGGTCGGCACAAGTACCATTGCGGGTATTTAAGGCCTGGCCAGTGGGTTTTCGGCGGCGTGGCGCGTTGCAGCGGGTGCTGCTTTCTTGTTCCCGTGGAGACCCGTGACGCTAAAACCCTGCAAGGGCTAATAGCCGAGTGGGTCCGCCCTGAAACAAGAATAATCACTGATTGTTGGGCTGGCTATCGCAAGCTTGCAGATCACGCTCGCTTCACGCACCTCACCGTCAACCACAAGCTGCACTTTGTCGACGCGAACACTTGTGCGCACACCAATACGGTGGATTGCAACTGGGCCCACGTCAAAAACTCTCTTCCATCTGGACGCCGCGAGAGCCACCATTTAACTGGTCACCTTGCAAAGTTAATGTTTTGGAGCAGAGACAAGGCGCGCGGAAAGACTGATAGATTCCAGTCGTTCGTCGCCGCGGCCGCCAAAATCTGGAGCCCCGACGTAGACAGGGCGAGGATTCTGACGGCCCCGGTGACTTGGAGGGATCCGCTGCGCTGAGCCCGTCACCCGCCTGCATGCATAAAGATGACTTATGCGCGAACCGCTCGTCAAGTGCTTGTTACGTCAGTTATAGGTTCTGGTAGCGGTCTAAACGATCCTTTTCAGGGCCCCCATATTTTGCAAACGGAGCTGTGTTTTGAATGCGGCACCCCGTGTTTCTGTAAAAAGTTCACAGGAAAGACCCAGCAAAGGTATGTGGTCCCCAACTTGGATATCGGGTGTTATGATTCAAATAAAAATTGTTCTTGCTTATTTCCCGCCTTTGATCCGAATAAATGCCGCACTTGCAGTCGTCCCGCGGTGCTGTTGCTCGCCCATTCGCCGTCGGAGTGCCTCAGCTTCGTCGTCTTTGCTAGCGCCGCACCGGCGAAGGCGGCCTTCGATGCGAATAAATGCCGCCGTTGCAGTCGTCCCGCGGTGTTGTTGCTTGCTCGATCGCCGTCGGCGCGTCTCAGCTTCGTCGTCTTTGCTAGCGGCGCACCGGCAGAGGTGGTTGATCTGACAAACCGCGTTCGGCTTTGGCTAGCAGACGGCGTTCGTAAAATGGCGTCAGCTGTTGCTAGCTTCACGCGGCGGTAACGTGCGTGCTTCTATTCATTCGGCGTTCGTTGCCATGGTGAAGGCGAGGAAAGCAGACGAACTTTATGCTGCGGAAGAACGCTGCGGCGCAGCGATACCAGGTGCGTTCTAAGGCCCTTCCCGCATGCTTTTCAATTGGCGGAAGGCGAACAAAAAGAGTTCGAAGTAAGGACTTAACGCAGAAGGCTGCATTTCTCCAGCGCCTCATAATTTGACGAGCCTTGCACGAAAAGCATGCTTTTTTGGCCATCCCGCGTCCTGTTTTTGTATCCGTAACATGGGTCTAAAGTATGAAACTGCCAAAGTGTGAACCAGCCTTTAGGCAAATAAAAGACAGAATAACGCGCGCAAAACCAGGGCTTTTCGGTAATTTTAGGCAATACTGCTCGTTTTGCCATACCAGCAGCTTGGTTTACTTCGTAAACATTTTATAAACGCCGAATACTATACTTCGTTTCAGCTTCGGTCCAGACGCAGCCAAAGCTACAAGCGCGAGCTCCGGGCTTTCATCATCCCTGCCAAGCACGCGCGCTCGTGCAGTTCAAGCACTGTTCTGGGCCACATGCTCGCGCTTGTAGCATTGGCTGCGTCTGGACCGAAGCTGAAACGAAGTATACCTAAGACTTTGCACATGCAACGACTGCTATTTACGCGCCTCGTGTATATAACTACCCACCAAATACACTCACTTGTATCACCTCAGTTAAAATAAAAATAAAGAAATAACGTGATCGGTTCCCTTGGCAGTGCATTTCTCATTTAGCCCACTTATTAGCCAGGCCGCGAGACGCATGGACGGCAGAATCGTCCGATCCGACATCCGATCCGACAGTCCGAACGCCGCTCCGAATTGCCGCACGCGACAGTTTGAAACACACGCACACGCTTCCGACCTTGCAAGCGACACAACTTTCCGTTCGGCTCCGCCCATAAGATCCAACTTCCAAGCACTGCAGCGGAAGTCCGCGTTCATAGATCTCTGGTCCCAGGTTGACGGTTTAGCTCGCACAAGCGGAGTTAGGAGCTTGTTCTCGCTAGCGCGTGCATTCTTTTCCGGGGCCATCTTTTCCGAATGGGTCAGCGGGATCCACGCGTCCGGCTTTCCGTCGCCCGTACCGTTTTCTTGTTCGCCCCGCCAGACCCAATACCTCATCGTGACATCCACGCTAGCTGCGCTGTCATTGGCTGGACGCTTCCGACAGTCCGTCCGCCGTGCGAAACAATGTTGCACGTTGGACGCACGCCGGATCGCCAATCCGACATCTGAAGAGACCAAATTTTTCGGATCAGGCAGTCGTATTGCCAGATCGGACGTCGGATCGGATGGATATTTCGCGCATGTGTCTCGCGCTTTTATCTGTTTTGAGGTATTGTTTTGACGTCCTCACGCGCAAGGTACGCCTTTGAGTTCACTTCCAAGGCATATAACCTTTACCGTACACCCACGGGCGTGCCTTACTGCATGAGTTACATATGAGGAGAGAGATATGTTTCAGCAAAGCCCCAAAAACCCAAAAGCAATTTTTTTTCATTGTAAATAAATAATGTTTTATTAATCACAGATGACAAATCACATACAAATATGAAGACAAGAAAATATATATTTTTACAAGGCAAAATATTGCACATTCGGAAGAGGTCGGTGTGAAAAAATGGAAGGAGTTGTAAATGGCTCGCGCTTCCTCAGGCCAGTCTTTGCCAAGATCACTGACTCAAACGGATCGTTCGTGAAGTGAGCCTGAAAAATAAATGCAGCATCGCATATTTTTAGTTGCCACTTGTCAAGCATCGATCGCGGAAACATGTTGCACAACAAAAGTGGGAGTTGCTCGATCGTTGTTGACTCTTCTTTCACTGACGCAATATGGTCCTGGTAACACTAAACGCCTCTTTATTTTAGTTGCACTTCAGTCTCTCATCAATTGTTCTTTACTCGGCCGACTCAGTGCAAGCGAACGAGTCAGCTTTCATAATTAAATACGCGGGAAAAGGCGTGCCAAAGTTCTTCGTGTCGGTAATTTTGTTCCGTGTGTATCTCGTCTCAAGCTCTTATTAGTCGATCTTCATTGACGAGACCGAAAGAGACAGGTAATACGATTCAGAGTTTCATAATGACTTACCTGGCAAAGTCTCCCTCCGGAGGCAGTCGAAACTTTTCCGGCCGATCCGGTTGACCCGTCCCAGTGTTTTAGTATATCGTTCAGTCACCCCGCCGCGCTATCCGCTAGCTGCTACGACCTCCGCTCTATGTAGCGTAGCGGAACCAATATTTTAAGTTTTACTAGAACGTTCGCAACCCTCTACGAACTACAGCGCTACCAGAGCTAACGCAACGCCACTAGTGGATCTCTCATACACTAGACCCGTGTAAAACAGTATTCTAAAGCAATTTTCGCAATAATTTTGTTAACGTCGTTTTCTTAAAGGGAAACTCCGCTCAATTCCGAAAATTTTGGGATAATGAGTGATTTCTAATTAACAAGCCCTAGTAAAAGACACTACGTCGTTTGCTTCGCGAAAAATGGGATATATATTTTTAAATCTAATTTTAAACACGAGCGCAAATCGAAACCGAAACTTCGGCTCCATCCGGCAACAGTGGCCTCGGGCCGCCAAGTACATGGCCATCACGTGTTACGAGATGTCACGTGATCCTCGGCCCAACGACGGGTGGGCGTGCGGCAGGCGCGAGTGTCGTCTGCACCGCACTCTTCGCCACGTTTTGGTGTCTACGGCATTCGACGACGTCTGCACAACTGCGGCATAAGTCTGCGACTCTGCGCACGTGGTGTCCATAGTGTGGACGAAACTCCGAGAGGAAATAATCACAAACGGTGAGACGACGACGGTGGTTGTGACGCGGAAGACGGCGGTAACGGCGGGACCACGGCGGGCGGTTGGCCTGCTCCCAAGAAGCGCGCTGCGCAGGCGCGTACGCCAATCACGTGGACACCGCTGAGCGCCAAGAGGCAACGTTGCTGACGTCATGTGCTACGCTCGATCGGAGAAGTAAAAACAAGCAAAAGGGGGCCATGATGATGACGTTTATCTCAATGTTGGCTCCGCCCATGCCCTAGCCTTGACTGCGCTGTTGGTTGCGCCTGAATTCGCCCGCTCGAGTCAGCCGATTTCGGCAACTTGGCGAGTTGCAAAGTTTGCCGCACCGTTTAAGAAACATTTAGACAGAACTGCGTCGTAATATTTGACGTGTGGTCTTCCTAGGCGATAGTGAAGAGGACTGCATTGTTTTTTTTCAAAACCAAAGATGAAGCGGAGTTGCCCTTTAAGATAATCTGTTTTTTTTATTGAATGACATGTTAATCGTGGCTTGTTTTGTAAGTAAATGACAATTATGTTTGTAATTGAATACAACTGGAGGGCCAAGTTGTCGAAGCTAAACCGATATCAGTGAAGCGCCGAGCCACCGAGAAAAATCTCCATAAATAAATAAATGACAATTACCGTGGCTCTCTTGTTGCGTTGTTCACCGAAAATGAAACAACGCCAAGGAAATCCCTCATATCCTCCTGCTCGCTTGCTTCCTTGGTCAGTTTTGTCCTCACGACAAAGCAGCCGAGCATGAGGCCGCGCCCTTCGCTCGCAACACCACAAACTGCAAAGCTTTTCTTTTTTTTTTTTCTGTGGCCGTATTTAGCATGTTTGCCAAGGAGATTAGAAAGGGAGGAGGGGAGGGGGCACGACGTCAGCCGTGTAGCCTCCACAAGCCATGCTCATCTTCCTCCTTGCTTTTCACTTATCGGGCGAACGTGACTACAGCACGTGACCATCGCGTCGTTGATGGCTGTGGGTAGCAGTGAGCGTGGCGCTGGAGGGTTTTATTTTTCAGTCATCACAACTCGAAACTCTGGCCTGTGTCCAGCCGACCGAGTCTACGGCTGCTGCGCTTCTTTATGTACCCTCAACTGTAAAGTGAATGCATTCTGTTTTTTACGGAGCGTTACCATCCTGAAAACGATAGTATTCAAACTAGAACGCCAACACTGTAACAATTGGCTGTTTGTGTGTTTTGGGTAATGTACAGTGCATCGGCGGGGAGTATTCCTTTTTGATCTCCTGGCCATTAATTACTGCAGTGTCCCAAGAAAAATAAATTATATACACGCATGATTACGTAACTATGTCGACCCGACAGGTTGGACCAGGGCCGTACACAGAAAATATACATATATATATATATATATATTTTTTTTTGGGGGGGGGAGGGTTTTCAGAACACGGTGGCCATCTTGAATGGCCGTATTTTTATATTTACTTTTAAAAAAACAGAAGCATATGATCGGCCTGTAATTAACAATTGCGAGCAGCTAAATGTTTCACATGTACCATGGTCTGGAGTGACTCTAGACTGATTATATTCTAGTTACACGGGCGCTCTCAACTGCCATTGAGTCAACGGCAGTTGACTCAATCGCGATCGGCCGGAGTTACACAGCGGCGCCAACTATCATCGAGCCACAAATGACAGTTGGGTTCAACTAAGCTTACCTACCTCAGTTCAACTGAACGGACTTCCCCAACGGAGGTAAAATGGCGCCTGTCCGCGGGACCGCTGCCGCCGGCCATCGTTTGAGAAGCACTTACTGTTTTGGAATGCAGGGGGAGGCCTCTAAAACGAATCGTAGCAGCAAAATATCGGGGAAGGAATAGGTTTAGGCGTCCGAGCTGTCGCTAGAAAGATCTCGGCTAGCCGGCAAGCCACCAAACGAGCGAAGATGGCGGCGGGACCAGCTGTGTGAATGGAAAAAATAGTAATGGGCGCACCCACCGTAGCGGGCGGTAGCTTGCACCACTTAGCCGAAAATATGCGCAACTTAGCCCTGAATCTGCTTTGGTACTCGTGTAAACGCCGCTAAAAAGCAACAAGGTATTGAACATAATGTACAATACAGTTATAATAAATAAATGGTGTGTCCCCGAGTAAATTACTTTAACAATTAGACGGACCCCATGGCACAAGAACTAGTTTCGTTTTGGCTTCAACTGGGTTCTAGAGAGCCGTGTAGCACCATCTCAGTTAAGTTCAATCACAGCTGAGGCTGATAAGTGGAATTGAACTCAACGACGGTTCAAAGCGCCCGTGTAACTAGGGTATTATGTGTCTCGTCCTCTCCCGCAGTATGTAGGGTTGCTGCCTGGCTAGAACAAGAGGAGGTAAAAAGAGGAGGCCAGAGAACAGACAAAATGGTCTAGCACGCTGGTTGCACACCAGGCGGTCGGCCTGCAGCGTGTCACGCGACACATACACATCGTTGGATGCGCTGTCAAGGCTAGTGGTGGGGGCGTCTTGGGGGCTCCGTGGGGAACGTTCAGGAAGGAAGGAGGGATACAGGGAGAAAAGGAACGAAGTAGGAGCAGGGGTCTCCCGGTTGTGAATGGAAGAATAACATAGGGGGCCCACGACACACACACACACACACACACACACACACACACACACACACACACACACACACACACACACACACACACACACACACACACACACACACACACACACACACACACACACACACACACACACACACACACACACACACACACACACACACACATGCTATCAGCTTAGGACAAAATTTATTTATTTTCCCAAACTTCGCCGCAGTAAACATGAATTTGGTGAGAGGGAACCGGTGGTAAGAGAATAAAAAAAATATATACAGCCATACTTGACCCAGATCCCTAACCGCAGCCCCGCGCACCCTCTGCAGGGTCCGATGACACTCAGAACCCACAGCTCGGAACGAATCTTCGTCATTATCTTTCCATCCTCTTTTCACCGCGCGAAACACCTCATACCGACATCTTGTATACCCTGAGATGGGGAACGATAAAAAAAACGGACGAACACAACAAAACCTCGAACGCAGCTGAATTTTATTGATATGAGCATACCAATAAATAGACCTTCAGACAAAAGCAAAAGAGAAAGGGCAAAAAGAACTCAAACGCATAAATAAGACAGGCAACGAGTTCGCCCCAGACAGCCTGAGCCACTCCCCGGCTTCAACACTTTCCGAAAGGGAGTCGACCACCCGAACAACAGTCCCGAGGTCAACGCACAAGGCGACTTCCGAAACGATAATGCCGAATCTCCATTTTCTACTTCCAAGCAAACGCTTCCCGGTTTTCTCCCTCCCCTCCCTCTCCCCTCTCCCCCCTTTCAAGGTTTACAAAGCCCCCCTCACACAAGCAAGAACTCTTTCATCCGATCACTGATAACCAAGGACGGCTGGCTCACACAATCCCCCCGCTCACGAAAACAATTCTTTTTCGTTACACAGAACGGAAGTTTCATCCCAAAGAGGGGAACAAAAATTACAAGAACTAACATGATTTGCCAACTCAGAATTTTACGCCATATTCTTTACACACCTTTTATGTTCCGCAAAACGGTCATTCAAACAACGCCCTGTCTGACCAACATAACACAATCCGCATTTAAAGGGGATCTTGTAGACCACCTCTGCAACACAGGAGACTGAGGGATCTCTGTGTTTTTTCTCGCAACATCCCTCACGTCTGAAGGAAAACGGGGTGAGCTTGTCTAAACGAAAGTCTGTCTTAAAAACCACATTAAAGCGCCGTTCACACTCTTGCAACCGAGTACGACCGAGAGAAACCAGACCGGTTTTTAAGCCTTTTGCGACTTCTTAGGACCGGATGCGCGGCAGCGGAGCTGGTCCTAAGAGATCGCAAGAGGCTTAAAACCCGGTCTGGTTTCTCTCAGTGGTACTCAGTTGCAAGAGTGTGAACGGGCCTAAAGCGCCGTTCACACTCTTGCGACCGAGTACGACCGAGAGAGACCAGACCGGTTTTTAAGCCTCTTGCGATCTCTTAGGACCAGCTCCGCTGCAGCGGATCCGGTCCTAAGAAGTCGCAAAAGGCTTAAAAACCGGTCTGGTCTCTCTCGGTCGTACTCGGTTGCAAGAGTGTGAACGGGCCTTTAACGTTAAATTTCGCACCCAAGGCTTTTAGGCTACGAGAAAAACCATGAAAATAAGGGATCACAGCAAAGGTTCTACCTTGAACCCTCTCAGCGGTCACCGATGCGCTTACAGGCAGTCTACGTGCACTAGAATCGATAAAATTTAAACTATAACCCGTCGACAGTAAACTATAACTCCCGGGACTCTTTCGAAATTGCTCCTTCCTCCCCAGCCAACAGTAAAAGCGGGTGGGGGGGGGGGGGGGGGCTCCAATATATTTGGGGAGGGGGGGGGGGGGTTCCAACCCCGAAACCCTCCCCCTGGGTACGGCCCTGCCCAATACTTACGCATTTTTACGGTAATGATTTCCGCTTTCCCCTCCAAATGTTAGCTGCGCTCTCATCGCTCTCATGTTATGTCACACTGCAATACTTTTGGCTTTTTCTTTTTGTTGCGGCCGCTGTGCAGGTCGTTCACTGAGGCGTTTTACTGCGGTCGTGACAAATCGAACCAGCTGAATTTGACTCGAGGTTGGGAGATGTTTTATTGACTATTAGGAGTGCACGGAGCACATCACGCTCCATTTTGATGGGGTCCAGCCACCGCCGCGACTAACGGCCAAAATGCGTCGTTTTCGCAGTTCGGCGATTGTTGGAAATCTAAGAGAATTGTTGACCGATTCCTGTTATCGTAAAACTATCTGTGTGTAATGAGTCCAGGGCTTACCGGTGAAAGGTAACCCCCGCTAAAGAAAAGCCAGCCCGAATGCGGCAGCCAACCACGCTGCAAGCGCCCATCCAGTAGCCGGCGGAAATTAGTGTCCCGACGACGCGAGGCCTTCCTTTTCTCCGTTGCGATTGCGGCGATTGCCCTTATCGTCCCGCGCACAGGTCCCATCTACCAGCAGCGGTGTGTCGTCTGCTCGTGATCCGCCTCAACCACTTGTTTGCTTGCTTGCTTGCTTCACTCTAGCCTTCGATATGATAAAACCTACCGGACGGAGCGCGCGCAAGCCTGCAAGGAATCCTACTAGAATCAACCATCCATCTCGCACGTGACATGTCACGCGCGCCAATTGCCAGAGAGATCGACAGTCTCGTTGGCCACAAAATCGTTTAGGCTTTCTATGACTAGGCTTCACAAATATTGCAACGTGCCCCCTCCTATTATTTAGACCCCTTGACGTCAGCCATAAATCGCTACCTGTTGCAGTCGTGCAACGGATTTGTCGCGGCTGTTTCTCGCAGCAGCAAGATGTAACCCACCCCTCAGAACCACGATCGCGAAGCACACAGACCGGACTGGCGCGGCGTAACGGCCATCTTCAATTGCGTCCCTCGCTGGCTTTCCCAGCCCTTATCCCGCCAAGACTCGTCTCACGAGACCCACGCTAGCGCGCCGCGCTACGCACCTCGCTATTTTGGTCCGATAGCGCGCCTCCGCTAGCCTCCGCAGCTCCGCAGTGTTTCCACTAGCAGCACGAATTCGCAGTAGCGTCGTCGCTCTAGCATATAGCGTAGCGGGGGAGCCAAAACGATTTACTAAAACACGATATCTTCGTCGCTGAAGATTTTCTTTTCCCTTCGGGACGGCAAAAACGGGCTTCTTTCGCAATGCTGTTTGTGCAATCTTTAGCACTGCATGATGGCATCGCGTTGTCGTCCAGGTCCTGGTAAAAAAGAAAAAAAAAAAGAAGAAAAAAAGAAAACGGCCGGACCGTAAGCAAAGGAGCCACCGCTACGCCTCGTCCAGTGATGGCGTTGGTTTCTAGCAGACCAGCGAATCGCGCGGGGTCATAAAAGCGCAACGGTCAAGTGTCGCGCCCGATCCTATTAAAGCGAGGGAAATGAGAAATTTTGAGTGGGAAAGGTTACGGGTTAGGAGAAAGTACTCTTCCCCATTTCAGACAATGGTTTACGTTACCTCTCAGTCTCGGTGGACTCTAGCAGCCCAGGTTTCAAGAGTGAGTTTCCCAATCCCAGAAGGCAACGCGCTGCCTTTCGGCTACATCATGACACAAGAGAGCAAGGAGTCTCTATCCGTTCGTCGTTTCCGACAGCGTGTCCCATAATGCCTCTCCGCGCCTGTCTGCTCCCGCAGGCGGTCTGATACACCTGCCAGTCCGGCCTATGCTTTCTCCGCCGCAAGTGAACGGGATAGAGTAGACCCTCTCTTGTTTACATGGGACGAACTGATGCCCGCGAATCTTAGAGCAGATCTTATTTAGGGGAGTGCAATCAACCATTTTGTTAACTGAGTTTGAATTTGCAGCGGAACGCCACCCCTACTTCGAATCTGGACGCGAGCGTTTTTAGCCGATGCGCTGTGTTGTGTATAAAAGCAATGCCGGCCAGTTTTTCCTTCCCTAATCTGGGTGCCGGTTTCGGTGTAGGAGGGGCAAAAGTTAGCCTCTTGAGCGGGTTGTCCAGGAAGTCGTCGGGAAAGCCGGCCTTCCTCAAACTCCGCTTCTGCAGCCGGACACTATTCTCCGCATAACGGGGCCAAGACCTAGAACGCTCTGAAGTCATAAGGGACTTGACAAGCCCTGGTTTCATTAACGGTCTTGGAGTGAGCGCTAGCGAAATGCAGAAATGGCTTCTTCCGTCCTTTGCCTAAACTCACAGCAGATTCCTCCGGGATGGATCGCCAAACGAAGGTCTAAGAATTGGAGAGCTCCATCGGAGGTGTCCTCCTTTTTAAAGACGAGGCCTGCGGGACCCGACGAGAAGGCCTGCAGGATAGTCTCAGGGTCTGTCTGCTCTTCATGCATGATTAGGTAGTCATCTACATAACGGTACGGCCAGCAGCCCGGCGCAGAATCATTCAGTCGCTCCCTGATTGCCCGATTGACGTACGTGAGAAATAAATTGAGCATAGTTGCAAACTAAAGACTGGGAGAGGGGGGGGGGGGGGGGGACGGGTAACGAACAAAAGACAAAACACTGAAAAAAACAGACAAAGTCTCAAACGAAAAAAAAAAAATTGGCTTGTTTTGTACTGTTTATACAGCCTTGAGCTGAGACGGGTTAGCCCTATTGTGCCTACATGTTTTTGCTCCGCTTTAGAGTGGCGACAGCTTCTTGTTACCGTTTCCCAGATACTCTCCCACCGCCAATTTTTTCCACTTATTTCGCTAAACGTAAACAACGTTGAATTACTAGAGTCTCAAAACACCGGCAACACTGTGATACCACTTCCGTTTCCGTTCACGAGAGGAGTCGGAGACTCAGCAGGATGGCGGTCGTGGTGGCTGTCGGTCTCTTTGTTCTGGTGTTTCATATTTCGGAGTTGCGAGAAGGAAGTGTGCGTTGCTTTTAACGAAACGCGAGTTCCCGCGACAAAATAAAACGCATCAGACCGGCATCGGACGCCGGGCCCTCGCCGTTGGAACTAGAGCGGTGGGCGCTCCCTAGCGCTAACTGACGACAATTAGCGGCGTAGTGCAAGCACAGGACCGGCGAGTCTAAGAAAATGGTCGACGAAAACAGCGCAGATTGCCATGGTGACGAGGTAGGCAACACCGGTTTGTCGGCAACGGGTATCAAAAACGTTGTCGCCACCCTAAACAGCGGAGTGGCGGAAACATGTAGGCTCCCTAGTTTCCCCACTGGGCCACTTCCTCAGCTAAACACTTAATTTCACAGGACAAACTTATATGTCACTCGCTACCCTTTGTCCCCTTCTTTTCTTCTTCATTTTCCCAAAAGCCCTACCCCCTTTCCTCTTCGTTCTTCAGGCCCCCGTACATTCCAGCCAACGATAAGCCCAGACGGCGTCAGCTCAAAGTTGCCGAACGGTCTCCTGTCAACACACATACACAACGACATCGCGAGGACCCCCCGGTTCTCCCGAATCAATCACAAAGCCGCCGACAGATCCCGTGTCATGATGGAAGCATGGCAGAAAGTAGGTTGCTGAAAATAGAAGTTTATATTTCATTGCCCTGGTGCGAAAAAGTATTGCGTATTTTTGTCTTATTTTCGTTCCAAAATAAAAACAGCGTTTAGAAACCGAACACTGTGCGTTCAGAGGAGCGCCGAAAGGACATAAAAAACCGGGACTCAGCTTGTCCTGGCTCTTGTTTTTCAGGAGCCTTTCAAAAGTGGATGAAAAATTATGAACTGTCTGATTCGACTTACCACATTAAAGGTGTTCATTTTCATTACGATAGGCTCTCTTCAAGTGTCTTGCATAGTTCAGCTTGTATTGGTCCGTTTTTATTTTTAGTTCCATTCAAAAAGTGAGCTCACATAGCTAGGACCCCCCGGTTCTCCCAAATCAATCACAAAGCCGCCGACAGATCCCGTGTCAGGATGGAAGCATAACGGAGAGCAGATTGCTGGAAATAAAAGTCTATATTCTATAGCCCTGGTGCGAAGAAGTATTCCGTATTTTTGTCTTATCTCTGTGCCAAAATAAAAACAGCGTTTAGAAACCGAACACTGTGCGTTTAGTGGAGCGCCGAGAAAACTTAAAAAACCGGGACTCAGCTTGTCCCGGTTCTTGTTTTTTAAGAGCCTTTCAAGAGGTGATGAAAAATTACGAACTCTCTGACCCGACTTACAACATTAGAGGAGTTCATTTTCATTACGATAGGCTCTCTTCAAGTGTCTTCCACAGTTCAGCTTGTATTAGTCCGTTTTCATTTTCGGTTCCATTCAAAAAGTGAGCTCTAAGCCACTGGACCAATCTACCACATTCATAATTTGTGGAAGCAGCGAAATCGAAATGCGACAAAACGAAAGATTCGTCCGCGTTATTTGAGGCCTATAGAAAAGCGGACCGGATGGGAGGGGCCGAAATCTTTTTTTCAAGAAACACACAATCTTCCCTACAGTTCTGTCTAACGATTTGATATGAAGGTATACTTGGACGCCGGCATTATTCGTTTAGGAATCAAGCGAAACTTTGTATCGGTTAAATATACGTCTACGTCCACTCCCATTTGATGATTATCGTGTTTTAGACTCCGTACACAGGGTGGTTTTCAGCGGTGGGTTTTTAATCTGACTGCCCGCCAGAGCGTGAGCCAGAACGCACTACGGCCGCGAGACGTCGCGCTCTTCCTCTTCTTCTCCGTATCAATAAACAGTCAAATACCTGGGCGGAGCCGTCAATCGTGCTGGTGTCGGGAACCAGTAACCGCTCATTCACACTGGAAGCGGATCCGCGTTCGCAACCGCTTTGCGAACGCGGATTGTATAAAGATCCAGTACAATTGCACGTGTACTCGATGACATCGAATGCGCGTGCAATTTACTGGATCATTTTAGAACCGCGTTCGCAGCCGCCTTGCGAACGCGGATCCGCTTCCAGTGTGAATGAGCGGTAAGTCTGACCCTTGAAATGCAGGCGTGACACAAAACCCAGAGGCGTCTCGTTCGCCCACTTACGTTCTTCCCAGGCGGTGGGGACTGTTTTTTACAGGGAAATATCTGAACAGATAAAAGTTACTCGAGCAAGCTTGCATTCAACATCAATTTCTTTTCTTTCTTCCTGGCTCATAGTGTTGGAACTAACGCGTTAGAAGTAACAACGTTACTGGTAACGCGTTAGTTCATTTTAGTGACGTACTATCGTACTCGTTAGAATACCAAATGAGTAACGCGTAAAGTAATTTCGTTATTATTTTACGGTATCTGCTATCAAATTACTTTACTCATTACTCGTTACTTCTGATTAAAAATGGCAGCATGGTGGTTCGAAAGCAAACTAATTTTTATTCTGCGCACTACAAAAAATGGCGAAGAAACCCCAACAAAGCTATGTATAAACAACTTCATTTCAAACTCCCTCGGAAGACACTTTCAACGCTCCCACAACCGGGACCAAAAGGCGCGTGATTATCGCTTTGTCGAATTCTTGAGCGTCCTTGGTGCAGTCTTTGTATCGAAGCTACTAAGGCCACCGTCGCCATGCCTTGAAGGAGCAGCCGTCTCGCTGGAAAGAGACATCCGCTCAGAAGGCAACAGTCTGCCGCCGCTCGAAGAATTCTGCCGAATCGTCCCTAGCTACTCCAGCTGGTCAAGACTTTCTCTTCAAAATAAATATATTCTCTTTCTCTCAAAAAGAGAAAGGATAAACTCCAAATTTGGAAGCATTGAGGTTCCCACGCTTTGAACCAAAATAAGTGGCAAGGCTACCGCAGGATAGCCTTGCCACTTATAGAATCTTATAGAATACCTGCCGCCGTGGTACAAAGGTGCGTTCGCTCCCTCGGTAACGACTCCCGTTCAGAAGGTCGCCTCCCACTAAATCTTCTGGTCATCCTTTCTCCCATAGCGCCCCCGAAATTAGACAAAAGACCGCGTAACCACCACGGAATGCACCTTCTTTGTATCGAAGTTAGCCCCCAACTCCCTGGCATTCAAACACCGAATTATGCTGGGCGCTGCGCCCGGGCAATCCTTCTCGCAGTTCCTGGTTGCGGGTCAAGGCTACTATACCATTTCTCGAAAGAGACACATTCGTAGCAGTAATAGTGATGGCTTTCGTCTGCTTCGCCCTTACTTCGCCGCTATCGGCGTGAAAAAAGAAAAACAAAAGTTTTTGGACACGAAAGACAAACTTAGGGTAAAACTAAAGAGCTTATAAACGGTCGCCACCTTTTTTAATCCTATATACACGTAAAGATAGTACGAGTACGCATGGAATATTAACCAAAGTATGGCCGGCGCTATACTTCGTTTATAATCACCAATAATTTTTTTGGTTATTATTATGGGTTATCTTAAGCGATCGGTGTCCTGTTTTCGTTGCTTGTGTAGCCTAAACCGGACTGTGACTAAAACCGGTGTGGCTGTAAGGTATGCTGTTTGTGAGCAGTCCGTGTACTGTATGTACACTTGCCTTTGTCATGCAACTCCTGCCTCTAACCAACAAGGCCGTTTTGGAACGCTTGTTATAAAAGCCCGTTTTACTGCCATCTCGCACTCACTTTTCGTGCAGGGTAGCAACGACCACCGAAACTTTGTTATTATGGCCCGGGCTAAAGGCTAAATAAACTCCATGGAGCGAATTATGCAACGAATAACTGACGAACGCCGCCCGACGGCACGCTCGCTTGGCGCGTGACGTAGCAGCAACTGTGCTGATGCCACGCGCAGAGCAAAAGCCGCCGAGCTAAATTCGTCGATTTTTCGCTGTATATTCGTCCCATGGAGTTCAACCTAAAGTGCTATGTTTAAACTGAGCGAAACGAAGCCAGACAATTTGCTGTTTAAGTCTGCTCTGTGTGCCAAAACTCAAATCTGAGCACATCCAGGACGTCGAACTCTAATTTGAAAAAGCACATTAACAGTTATTTTTCAATGTCACTTACCCTTTTCCGTTAAAATGCCGTCGTTAAGCCTTCTTAGCCAAAAGAACGCACCTTTCTTTCGAGATCGCTTTGTTAGTCGCAGTTTTTCAGCTACATCTCACGATGCTCATGTATGTAACCTAGTGAAAAAGCCTTCGAAAACGCTTTAGTTTAGTTACTTGTATAATTCAGAAAGAAAATAAATGAATCATAGAAGTTATATATAAACACGCCTATGTGATATATGTTTAAGGTTGCGGTTTATTTAGACCGTTTTTTTCTATACAAATTCGTGATGCAGTTTATTTAGTTAATCTTTCGTTTTTCCACACTACTGGTAACTAGAAATTAACAGCGGTGCTTCGCACCAGTCCTTATTGTTTTTCTCTTCGGCCAGTCCCTAAATTCGCAGAAGCTGACAGGGTTCGCGGTAATTTCAGAGAAACGAAAGACCGAAGCTACAACCCACTTTCCCAACACACCCTTGAAGAAGCAGAGGAAGATCGAAAGTATGCGTCAAACTCCCGTTTCTCAAGAAGTGTTCGACAATCTTATAGGAACGTTTGTGGTTGAGACTCTACAGTCATATACTAACAGTGAAACACAAAGTAACAACAAACTAATGTAAAAGTAACGTCTGTTAGTCATGGCAAGTAACGACACCGCGGTATTTCGTTACATTTACAAAACTGAAACGGAGCTCTGTAACGCGTTAACTTTTTTCCAAGCTAACGAGTAACGCTATTTTATTTATTGTTTTCTGCGTCCGGACATTTCATCGAATGCCGTTTCATCGAAGCCGTTTCATCGAAGCCGTTCCATCAAACACTGTTTCATCGAACGCCGTTTCCTCAAACGCCGTTTCATAAAAGCCGTTTCATCGAACGCCTTTTCATCGAACAACGTTACAGTCTGTAATATTTTGGAATTTACTTTAATTTTTGAACACAACTTCATCTAATTCTCTCTGATTTTTTTTTTCTTCTTTTGTTTCTGTTTTTATATCACTGGGGGCATTGACGGGATAAGTTCCATCGTGAACATATCCTGCTTCGAGAAGAAAGCCTACATGAAACAATGACCCCTCTCCATGTCACATGAAACAATTAAAAAGGGATCAAAAACAGAAAGCACAGACATTTAAAAGTGTTCTAAGTGCGCGTCCTTTATTTGCAGTGTCGTAGTTTCAGTCATGTATGTACATGAGTAAAGCTTTTCATCAAGTCGCATACCCAATTGTTTTTATTTCTTTTTATGGCATTTGTTTTTATTTTTAGTGATTTGACACCGCCTTCAAAACAATTTTACAATTGACTACCTTAGTTTTAACAAAGCTAAATGAAACATTTATAAAACACTATTATGCCACAAAACTCGGTACAGAACCATAACAGAGAAATTCGATGAAACGGCCCAAAGCGATTTGTTGAAACGGCGTTCGATTAAACGGCGTTCGATGAAATGTCCGTTCATTTGATGAAACGGCTTTCGATGAAATGACGTTCGACGAAATGTCCGCTACCCATTTTCGGTAACGGGGACAGCACTGCTGGGAGACGTTTTCGGTGTCAAAAGTATCGGAGATACGGAGTCGAAAACATGATAATCATCGAATGGTAGTGGACGTACACGTAGAATGATACGGTGCAAAGTTTTGCTTTATTTCCTAAACGAATGAAGCAGGCGTCCAAGTATAGCTTCGCACAAAATTGTTAGACAAAACTGTAGAGAAGATTGTGTGTTTCTTGTAAAAGATTTTGGCCCCCTTGTAGCCGGTCCGCTTTTCTATAGGCCTTAAATAACGCGGGCGAATATTTCCTTTTGTCACATTTCCACTTCTTCGCTTCCGCAAATTATGAATGTGGTAGATTGGTCCAGTGGCTTAGAACTCACTTTTTGAAAGGAACCGAAAATAAAAACGGACCAGTACAAGCTGAACTATGCAGGACGTTTGAAGAGAGCCTGTCGTAATGAAAATGAACTGCTCTAATGTGGTAAGTCGGGTCAGGCGGTTCATAATTTTTCATCCACTTTTGAAAGCCTCCGGAAAAACCAGAAACAGGCTGAGTGCCGCAAGGCGCCTCCTATTATTGAGGCTGTCCCGGTTTTTAAAGTCCTTTCGGCGCTCCTCAAATCTCACAATGTTCGGTTTCTAAACGCTGTTTTTATTTTCGCACAGAAATAAGACAAACATATGTAATAATTTTTCACACCAGTGCAATTCAATAGAGACTTCTATTTCCAGCAAGCTGCTTTCCGCCATGCTTCCATGTGATCCTACAGGCCGAGAATGTTTGTGTACAGTGATTAAACTATTTACATGTAAATTGACATGCGCTATAAATCTGGCACTCTCTCTTAAAAGCAGCATGTTAGTGCGCATGAATTCCCCCGCCGTCTTGCCTTCTAATCGCGTGGAAGAAAAATGGAAATATCCCAGGCATGATTTGTGCAAAAGGCTAGATTCAACAGTCGCCTCTTATTTCTACGAACCCCCTGAAAGATTCACTACCATATACCGAGTCCTTTCTCCAAGAAGCGAGGTTTTAGTAGAAATTCGTTGCTGGGCCGCTGTTCTTTGTAGTGACGAAGAAGAAAAAAAAGAAGAGAGAGAGCGCGCCGGGTGGGGGAGGGGGGATGCAGCAATTTTTGCAAGCTAATATGTTTTTGTTTCGACAATTGCGATATTTCTTTTGCCGGTAGGTATGCCTTTGTTTAGAGTGGTACAATATATGATGTAAACAATTTTACGCACTTCTCACAAATGTTTCATCGTCAATGACACTTTGTAAAGTATTACGCACTGCCTCGGGTGCTTTGACCTTACCCACTGGAGCGTCGCAGGAGCGAGTATTTCCGCAAAATAAATACGAGGACCTGTTTCTCCCTTTGAAATTTGAATCGACAACTTCTGTGGCATCACAACCAGGGGCGGATTTAGAGGGGGGGGGGGGGGGGGGTCCGGATGTCCTGACCCCCCTCTTGATTTCTGCATGTGTAAAATTTAGGGCGTGAAACGAGGGAGAGTGGGAGGGGTTTTCTAAACAAATGGTACGCCGACCTACACCTGACCTTCCCCTCAGGAAATTCCTGCATGCGCCCCTGATCACAACGAACATACTTTCACCATGAAATCATAGCAAATAATGATTGATGATGAAATTGATTGGATCCTAACAGTAGAGTCACATTATTTAGGCTGCAAATAATTGGGCGACGTTCATGTGATGTTTTTAGTTCCAAGTTCGAATGTGTTAAGAATGAGTAGCCGAAAACCCTGTCTGCAGGCTGCTTCCTGAAGTGGCCTGATATCTCCCCAATTCGGGAAAGGGGGGGCAGGGGGAAGAGAGAAAGGTGTGGTTGTTGTGTGAAGATGATAATATTTATTCTCACTCAGGCGAGCCACCGGTCATTCAAAAGTCGACTCGCTCATAACGGGAAAGCCTGTGGGGCCACATCTATAGTAACTATGAGTAAAATGTGGTATACACCTATGTCACTGAGAAATTATGATCGTGCAAACGATGGGGCGTTGTGGATACAGGCGAAGCAAAGACTTATTTTACGACTGCACCGTCTTTATTAGAAGCCAAAATTGCGGCTTGCTTCTTCCACCCTCCTGACGTGTGTCATGTCCAATGTTTGATAAATTCGGTAAAGCCTTGATCGCGGAGGCCCCGCCAATATTTAAAGGTCTCTATCAAGTTATAAAACAAACATCGAGCAGATTTAAGGACGAAAAAATTCGCAAAATAATTCAAAATGGGATGAACAACCTATGAGGGAGATCTATGTTTCGAACAGCAATGACGAGATTAGGGAAAGCCACTTGATTTATATGTCTCGGAAAGAAATGTATTATCGACGACCTGAACCCTTTATTGCGCAAGCCAATCCTTGTGCAGACACGGGAATAGTTCCAGCAGCCGCGCAATGCCAGAGGGCGGCTGCTGCAACGACCCCAGCACACCGCGGCCCCTCGATCTCCACCGACCGAGCGGCCTCGGGCCTGCGTCGAGCCGCGCTGCCGTCCTTAGTCTCGCGGATTGAGCGTGGCCGCGACAATGGGGGAAGGCACCTAGAAGTCTCGAGGTCGTTGTCGCGCTCGCAGCTAGCCGCTCATTCTGCGCTTTTTGAGGATTATCCGTACAAGAAAAGCCGACACAAAAGAAGCCCCTGACGTCACGTGACTCTTAAGTAAGAAGAGGAAGGGCGCGAGGGGCATTTTGCGAAAGGGCAACTCCCCTTCATTTTTGGTTTTGAAAAAAACAATGCAGTCCTCTTCAGTAACGCCTAGGAAGACCACACGTAAAATATTACGACGCAGATTTGTCTAAATGTTTCCGATCCCGCAAACTTTGCAGCTTGGCAAGTTGCTGAAATCGGCTGAAGCGCACAACGGATGCGCGTTTTTGCTCGGGATTCAGGCGCATTCGGCGTCAAACTAACGTCATTTCCTGCGCGCGGGCGCGCGTTTTCGCAGGAGCGTTGGCCGACCCAGAACAAGACGCGCGCGCCGAGGCGTCGAAGCGGCTCTAGCCCAATGAGGGTCGGTCGAACTATTACGTGATCCTGCGCGGTACGCTGTTTCGTATTCAGCACATTTGACAGTGTTCAAAAGCATTTTTATTTTCGATGGAAAAATTAAAAAGAGTGTTTCTTCTGACAAACAAACCCATTTTATTTACTTACTCTTTCATTTAATTTTTATTTTGTAGTATTTGCGTCAACATTTACATCGCGTGTTAAGGATTCTGATATCTGTCAACGCTGATAACACGCGGCCGGTGATGCTTGGCTTTGTCTGCATGCGGGTGCCCCTGAGCTTTGCGAATTTCGCTCTTTCTCGTCCCGCTTTCCACCTTTGCTGGCACACCAGAATCGGAGCCGGCTAGCTGTGTTTATCATTATCAACCAGTTATTAAAAACGGAAGATGACTACGTCTCTGCTGTGAGGCGTCAAAATTATTTTCGCCGAAAGATAGCTCCTTGTGAAATAACCTTCAAAACATGGTGGCTCTTTCAACTGGCGACTAAAAATTCACGCAAAAACACGTTCTCAACATATTTATTACGGATGACATATCTGGTTTGATATGAATGAACGTCGTGCAAGCTTGAGTCCGTGTAGCCATTATCAAATTTCCAGTTGTCCTGCACTGACGAAATTGTCCATCTAGCGCATCTTATAGAGTCCCAAGCGGAGAGAGAAGCCGCTTCAATCTATAGCAGACGGAACCCACGTTTCTAAGTGGAATAAACGCTATCATCATCATCACTTCAGCTTAGCCTCGAACAGTACATTGTGGCAATGTCGCAGTGCCCTTTCTCTCAAATGCTTTCAAACCCGGGTGCCGCGCGCACTGCAAACCGGTTGCGACAATGCAATTCGCTGGCAAGTATGGCGTCGGAGATGGACGACAGCGTATTCGACATGGTGAAAGTTTGTTGGACTTGTGAAATCATTGATTGAAAATTGAATACAACAGCCAATCTCCTGTTGTCATCTGCGGCCGTGGGTCGATAGAGATCGGGATATTTTCGGCTGTGGCGTTCTCCCCCATGTCGCAATGGTAAACGTGCACGAATTAGCAAAAAATATCCATAAACCGTGGGGTGGTAATATATCCAAACTCTGCAAGTGTAAGTAGTTATAGCGCGCCATTCACTAGTTAAATTTGAAACCACAAATCTTATACAGCCCGGCGACTCGCCGGCTTTGGCAATTAGGTCTCTGCAGGCGTGACGGGGGATGCGCCAGCTTTGGTAGCGAATGGACTAGCGAGCGTTGTACCTTCAGTCATTTTCCGAATTTTACTACACGGCAACGTTGCAAGAACACTAAGATGGGAAACTCACCGCTGAAACCTGGGCCCCTGGCGTCTACAGAGACCGAGCTAAATACGACCATTTTGCCACTCTTAATCTTTTTTCTTCTTTCTTTTTTTTTTACTGTGGTCACCTTCAGCTTGCAGAAAGCATGTTTTTGCGTAAGAACAAACAGAAAAAGCTTGTTTTCTTGTAAATTCTATTGAAGTTTACTACCAAATGACGTGCGGGTGATCTTTTCCAATATCTTTAGCTTCAAGGTTTTGCAGCACAATTAATATTGTTTTTATACAACCTTGCCTCAGCGGTGATTTCAGGTAGCGCGGCCCGGCCTGGGTGCATCGCATCCTAACAGAGTGGTTCTATTGTAACGTTGCTACACAGTTTCCTAGGCAACATGGAGCTCGAAGCAGTGCCGGCCCATTCACACCGGCGGTTGAGTTGCGTTTGCGGACACGTTTGCTTAAAGAATCAGTGCAATTGCTCGCGATCCGTTGAAGAAAACAGACGGATCCGCTAAGCATTTGCGTTTCGAACGCCAGTGTGAAGGAGCTGATTTAAGCTGTTTCTTTGTCGTGTCGATCAAAGCTTCATCATAAACAAATTGGTGACAGTTCACTACACAACGTTGCGATGTTTAGGTCTGTACTACATAAGTACCACGCTGCATAAAAACATGTCGTGCGCTGCAGTTGCGCAACGTTTAAATTAAGCTGCCTAGCGAACGTTGTACCTTCGACCTTTTTTTGACTTTTAGCACACGGTTTCCTAGGCAGCATGGAATTCGAAACAGTAGCCTAACGCTGTGCTTTTGTCGTGCCACTCAATGTTGCGTCAGAAACAGGTTGGTAACAGTTCACAATACAACGTTGCGATTTTCACGTCTGTACTACACTGATACCACGTTGCTTAAGCAACATGTCGCGCGCTGCAGTTGCGCAGCATTTAAATTATGCCGTCTAGCAAACGTTGTACCTTCAACCTTTTTCCGACTTTTAGCACACGGTTTCCTAGGCAGCATGGAATTCGAAACAGTAGCCTAACGCCGTGCCTTTGTTGTGGCGATCAAAGTTGAATCAGAAACAAATTGGTGACAGTTCACTGCACAACGTTGCGATGTTTGGGTCTGTACTACATAAGTACCACGTTGCATAAAAAACATGGCGTGCGCTGCAGTTGCACAACATTTAAATTACGCTGCCTAGCAAACGTTGTACCTTCGACCTTTTTTTGACCTTTAGCACACGGTTTCCTAGGCAGCATGGAATTCGAAACAGTAGCCTAACGCTGTGCCTTTGTATTGCCATTCAATGTTGCGTAAGAAACAGATTGGTAACAGTTCACTATACAACGTTGCGATTTTCACGTCTGTACTACACTGATACCACGTTGCTTAAGCAGCATGTCGCGCGCTGCAGTTGCGCAACATTTAAATTATGCCGTCTAGCAAACGTTGTACCTTCAACCTTTTTCCGACTTTTAGCGCACGGTTTCCTAGGCAGCATGGAATTCGAAACAGTAGCCTAACGCCGTGCCTTTGTTGTGCCGATCAATAATCCGTCAGAAACAGATTGGAAAGAGTTTACTACACAACGTTGCGATGTTTGCGTCTGTGCTACAGTAATAGCACGTTGCATAAGAAACATGTCGTGCGCTGCAGTTGCGCAACATTTAGATTATGCCGCCTAACAAACGTTGGACCTTCAACCTTTTTCCGACTTTTAGCACACGGTTTCCTAGGCAGCATGGAATTCGAAACAGTAGCCTAACGCTGTGCCTTTGTCGTGCCGATCAATGTTGCGCCAGAAACAGATTGGAAACAGTTCACTACACAACGTTGCGATTTTCACGTCTGTACTACACTGATTCCACGTTGCTTAAGCAACATGTCGCGCGCTGCAGTTGCGCAGCATTTAAATTATGTCGTCTAGCAAACGTTGTACCTTCAACCTTTTTCCGACTTTTAGCACACGGTTTCCTAGGCAGCATGGAATTCGAAACAGTAGCCTAACGCTGCGCCTTTATCGTGCCAATCAATGTTGCATCAGAAACAGATTGGAAACAGTTCACTAAACAACGTTGCGATGTTTGCGTCTGTACTACAGTAATACCACGTTGCATAAGAAACATGTCGTGCGCTGCAGTTGCGCAACATTTAAATTGTGCTGCCTAGCAAACGTTGTACCTTCAACTTTTTTTTTTACCTTTAGTACACGGTTTCCTAGGCAGCATGAAATTCGAAACACCAGAATAACGCTGTGCCTTGTTGTGCCGATCAATGTCGCGTCAGAAACATATTGGAAACAGTTCACTACACAACGTTGCGATTTTCGCGTCTGTACTGTACTGATAGCACGTTGCTTAAGCAACATGTCGCGCGCTGCAGTTGCTCAACATTTAAATTATGCCACCTAGCAAACGTTGTACTATCGGGGAAAAATGAAATGCGAACAGAGAAGCGCGTGGCTCGCGGTACAGGCTGCGCCGCCTGGAAGTGAGCCTAGGGGCGAGGGTGCGTGGCCTACTCCGATGTGTTCACGCTCCTCGATTGGCGCTCCTCCGGCTTCGGCAGTGCGCCTCTTAGTGCGCTGAAAGCTATCACCGCTATCTTTGCTGGCTCAGCGCGTGCGGTGCAAAGAAGCTCGCCGCACTCGCCGAGCAGGCAAAGAGAGCGGTGACAGCGCACTGAGAGGCGCACTGCTGAAGCTTGGGGAGCGCCAATCGAAGGGCGTGAACACATCGAAGTAGGCCACGCACCCTCGCCCCTAGGTTCACTTCCAGGAGGCGCAGTTTGTACCGCGAACCGCGCGCTCCTCTGTTCGCATTTCATTTTTCCCCGATAGTACCTTCCGCCTTTTCCGACTTTTAATAAACAGTTCCCCAGGCAGCATGGCGTTCTAAACAGTAGCGTAACGCTGCGTGTTTGTCGTGCAAATCACTGTTGTGTGAGAAACATATTGGAGACTGTTGCGCAAACACTCCCAACACTCCCACAACATTCGGAACATTCTCGCAACATATCTACAACATATCAATGTGACACTTGAAGCAAGCTGAAGCGAAGTACCTCTTGACCAACCAGGCACGAAAGGTTTCAATATTAATTTTGTGCATTGTCTTGTGTGAGATTTCCGTTAAAAAGTTTGATGCTTCTGATGTATATGATTTATGTAAGTCGAGGCACAAAATCCACATATTGTCAAACCAATATTGATAAACGATCAGCACACCAATGATATGAAAAATTCCACAAGCTTGGTGAGTTAATTTCTTTTTTGTCTGTTCATACCGCAGGCAGAGGTGCCAGACAGGCCCCCTTCGTCGGTCCATCACATATACGCAACAGCTAAAAAGACTGTGATTTACGGCCGAAAACCAGGAGAACGTGTTCCACTCAGTGAAAGCCTTCGTGATCGCACTTTCGCAGCCGTTGATACTGCTCCAAAAACTGCTTTTGCCCAAGGATACTGAACCCCGAGTGTTAATGAACGGAAAGCTGAAAGCGTTGCTGGTTAAGCTGGGCCAATGAAGACCTGGGTGAGCTTTGTCGAACATTACCTTGCATAAAAAGTTCATTCTTTTTGGAACGTCGTCGTGGACCGGGCGTTTTAATTTTTGTTTGTAATTACTTTAAGGCTTTGACAATAAAGGAAGTAGTTCTCAACATTTGTTGCATTATTTAAGCTGCCCAAGCGCATATCTTTATGCGGGATGTTTATATTCGCCAATCAGCGAGGCTATGTAAGCGTAAAACTGACAAGGGTGACAAATATAATACTATTGACTATAGTCAACTTTAAATGAGGGCTGATCTTAGGGCGAGGGACGTGCTTCGTGTTTAATTTATTTGCTAAAAGCTATAGTCAAGGAGGGGTTAAATTGGCGAAAATGACCCGCTAAAAAGTGTACATAAGTAGATACTATATACAGCGCGTATTTTTTTATTCTTTACGGTGTTTTTAAGAAAAGGAGATGTTGCTACATGGATGCACTCTTTGCCGCATTTTTGCGGGGCTCGGCGGGCACTAGGTGAGGGGATAAACGTCCCATTTTGTTGACTAATTAATCAAAATATGTGGATTGACTTTTGAATTAATGGCTCAATTGGTCATGCCGCAATTGCAGTGATAACGCGACCAATTATTAAAGCCTGACCCAATTTAGACAGTTCACAAAAATAAATTACAACTTTCGAGATATTTGTCGTTTCAAAGTTTGCTTTCTTTGCTTGATTCAAAACAGGTCGCAGAAAGGCGCGCCTGATTATGGTGCATTGAAGCGTGACGCAGTTTTATTGGCTGCTCGTAACTATCTCGACGGCGTGCCTTTGGAGGACGCGCCGTTGTCAAACTTCAAGGATAGTTACGGAGGGACAGAGGTAACTGCGTCGCTTTCCTGCTGATTATATTCAGCTTGCGGCCTTGAATTGACCGAAGGCAAAATTTTAACCATGAATATCTCAAAGATCGTTGTCTTTTCACGAATCGCCTCGATTGGGGTTAGGCAGTAACCATTACTCACGTTATGACTTCAGTTGCGACATGACCAATTAAGCCATTAATTAAAAGGTTAGTTATCAAATTTTGATTAATTAGTGAGCATAATGTGAAGTCCATCATCTCATATATTTTCCGCCGACCAAACGAAAATACGGTGAAGACTGCATCCACGTAGGTATTACCACCTTTTATAAAAACAACTCTAAAGAGAAAAAAAAAAGCCCCGACGCAACGGTCGTCCACATTTTAAAACCTTAAAAAAACAAAGGAAAAGGAGCGTGTATGTTAGACGCTACCGTAACCTTTATGCAGGAGCTTCCACGTGACCACTTCATAGAGGGTACACTGTTTGCGGTTGCATTGTAACTCCTATATACAAAGGTACAAATTTGCCAAAACGTACCTTCTGCTAAAGGTCTCCCCGCTAAGAGTGTAGCTGTGACACCGTGGAGATCGCCTTGAACGCACCGCGGTGTCAGTATCTTAGAGAAGAGATCACATACAAAAATCGCATAGCTGGACATGTTAATTTTTATATACGGCAAGGTATAAATAATTAAGGGGTAAAATATTCCTTATATAAATGTGTCCACGTCTGGGTGGAACACATATTATCAGGGTCAAAATAATGCTTGACAAGACGCAAAAAAAGACATATGGGGGCTACGAGGTGTTATATGAACAAGTCACACTTATGCCACCAAAAACAACCACTACAAAACGTGAACTCGAAAGAAATTTTCCATTCTCTAAAACCTTGCTGTCGAGAGACGTAAGATAGACAAACCTATTGAGCATAACCCATTTTAGGACCACGTCATGACCTTTTACGGGCGACCGAATGTCGCAGACCCATGACGATGACAATAAATCAAGCGAGAGACGTTAAGAGAGTGCAGAAGCTCGCTGACGTTGCATCAGTCCATACCAGTTTCACGCGCGACCTTAAGTAGCGGCATAATTAATCCCATCGCCGATCCAAAGAATCATCTTTCGACAACAATCTATTTTTCTTCGAAAGTATAATGACATCTCCCCCCCCCCCCCCCCCCCCCCCCGTTCTCCCACCGCCCCCTATTTCCACGCACATTGTTACCGTTAGCAGCAGACGAAATCCGGATAAGAAATCATAGAGGACGGTCAATACCGTTAAAAAAACGAAACAAACATTTAAAAAGCACCAACTTGAGTTATGCAGAAATCGTGGCCGCGAGGAAGATCGACATTACGAAGCGTGCCTCCATTTTGAATCGCCAATGTCCATGCGGCCCACGTCTCCAAAGCTTTAAACAGACGGATTCATTAGCGTTTTAGCAGGCGAAGGCCGGTTCGTTGAACTGTGCCCCATTTATACGGACAAATCTAAATGAAGGGGTTCGTATTGGACTTGCCAGGTGGCGTAAGCTGCCGCCAGTTATAAAGGGCACACCCATTAGCATCCATCCATTTATCCATTCATGCATAAAGAAAGCTACTTGCGCTCCGATGATCATTCGAGAGTTTTAGAATAGGGAACCGAATGTTTTGCGCGCCCGGCACAGACGTCCTGCGCATGCGCTTTGAGACACCCGTAGCTCTTTGGAAGGCCTATCTGAATCCTTAAGCTCGATATATTCATCTTTATATACCGAAGAGCCCAACTTAATGCCTTGCTGCGGTCCCATTTTGTTGTTTTGTTTTGCGTGTGGGTGGGTGCAAAGAACCATGCAGATGATTATTTCATTCATTTCACCACATACCAGGCACGTAGCCAGGGGCGGGGGGGGGGCGCATGGGGCCAGCCTCCCCCCCCCCCCCCCCCAAATCTGCAATTTTGCTGAGTCCTCCTTTACCTCCTTCCCTTCATAGAGCATTTGTCATGGGCTTCATACAGCAAGTCATGGGCATTTACCAGAAAAAAAAATTTCTGCTAAATTTAGCGGGGCGTAGCTTTAGCGGGGAAATTTTGCCGCTAAATTTAACGGGGACTTTTTTTTACTTAATTTAGCGGATAATTTTTTTGCTATATTTATCGGAGAAATATTCCGCTAAACTTAGGCGCCGTGTGACGTCACGAGGGCGACGGCACACGTGATGTCACTCGTGACCCTCGTGACTCATATGGGAAACATCCCGTGTGACGTCACGAGGGCGACGTCACACGTGACGTCACTCGTGACCCTCGTGACTCATATGGGAAACATCCCATAATGCAACGCGCGGTTACGCCGACGCCGACAGCGACGACGACGGCGACGGTGACGCCCCTCAAGCCGCAAACGCCCGCCTATGAGTTGCGCTTTCAAAATATGCGTAACTTGTTCTTTTGTGTTAATTTTCATTAACAGGCAGCAGAAAATGAAGACAAAAATCCTGGCTATTTTGCACACAGAAATCAATTAAATGACCAACGAAACAGAATAGGAAAGTGACTGTTAAGTGCGATGAAGGTGATCATATGCGTCCTTGCAGAAACACTTCACAACGTATACGTGATTCTTTGTAGGTTCGTGATCCTTCTCGCGCTTAAAGGGGCCCTCCGGAGCGTTCTGCGATGGTCTATTTGTGGCGGTAACTCAATCTACAGGCCGTAGGGATCCTAAAAAGCATAAAATTATCGTCATGCGCGGCGGATATCCCTATTAAAACTGCTATAAAAGTCTCCGGGACGCCCCCCCTTCCGAGATGACCCCGGAAAACGGGAGGGGCATCTCTTTACGCATCAGCCAATAGCAAGCGAAGGATTCCGGCGTCACTGCGCGTCACCAACGAGGCCGACCGCCGACCCGCGGAGGAATCTCTCGAACACGCGCGGACCGTCGTCAAGGGGCCCGGACTTTGTGCTCGGCAGTCGTCGTTCGTTGCACCGCACCGTCGCGCTGCTACTGCAATACGCAGTCGCATTCCACAGATGACAAGGAAAAGTTTGACTCGTTGACGCGGAAGGATCGCAAAGCTGGCTTCGGAGTCGGGATCCACGGGAAGAAGGAACACGTGTCCCGCAAACGCACGCCTGCAGACGCCCCGGGAAGCAGACGAGCCGACGCGCCGACGCATCACCCCCTAGCAACAAGCTTGCGGGGAGAAAACATAGTTTGCTGGTTTCGGAGCGATAATTGCGGACTATGTTTCCCGCACCACAATCAGTTTACGTTTTTCTCAAACTCTAATTTACAACAAGCTTAAAAGTGTTGCAATAATGACGTTCGCATTCACCGCGAAATGCAGCATTTCCATTGGTCAAGTTTTAGCGATGGGCAGGGAATGGGGGATTGTCTTCCAAGAGAAAATAGTCCCGATAGATTTCTACTGCCATCTGCTTAATAAACGGTTTTGTAATCTAAAACTTTTTATACATATTAACTTGCACCTACTACGCAATATAACAACATAAACAGACAATCGCAGAGAGCTCCGGAGGGCCCCTTTAATGGCGCGTACTCAGAGCCCTTGTGCCGTCCAGCCACAGTTGTCGAGCCTAGAATAAGGTACTTCAATTTCTACACCACAACAATCTACACTCTAAAAAAAGTTCGTGCGTCTACTTTCACGCACAACACTCGAAAAGCGAATCCCTGCAACGTATGGAGGCAGCTCAGCGAAGGACGATGCCGAAACATATGTTTAGACCATAAAAACGCAGCCTGAGTTGTGACATTAAGCAGTGCAAAAGGTCACGCCTGAATTGTTTAATGTCACAACTCAGACTGCGTTTTTTGGTCTCAACATATGTTTGGGCATTGTCATTCGCTGAGCTGCCTCCGTAAGTTGCGGTGATTGGCTCTCCGAGTGTTGTACGGGAAAGCTGACGCACGGACTTTTTTTTAGAGCGTAGACTCGTTTGTCCTTTGTTCCCCTTTCCCAAGAATTATTATCGTCATTCTTCTCCAGCTTGCTTGCGCCATTGCATTAACTGCATTATTATCGTGTCTCCTCTTAGTTTTCTCTGCTCCTTGAGTTAAATGCCCCCGCACTAAATTAAATATAATTTTGAATTAAATTACAAATGTAAAATTCACGACGGCGTCTTGCAATTGAAGGAAACTAAACGGTCGGAAAACAGAAGCTCAGCACTTTGGTCCCGGGTGCCACGGAGTTGAGCTAAGCTGAGCTGACCATAATGAAGCTGTATTAGTTTTAATCTTAAAAGTGAGCGAATGCTAAACGAAACGGGAAACTACTGCCGTATTGCTCCTCCCTCATCCCCAGTTCATCGCAAAACAATGAGGCTCGTTTTCTCTCCTCGCGAACAGACCCGTGAATCGCTGACAGCTATCCGAAATAAACAGCTCACTGCAACAGGTTTACGGTCTTTTGTAGTGAACAGAGCATGATCTTCATATTTGGTGGAAGTGTCCAATTATTTGAAACTGACACTTGTTTCACGCGGCGTTGCCTTGAAGGCTGGGAAACTTAAAAATTTATAGAATTTTGTTTTGTAATTTGAAACTGATGCAGCTATTGCCAGTGTAGCGTGCTGCGCATGCTCTTTCTGGATGTTCGTGGTGGATTGCGCACGAATAAAGAAGTTGAAAGTTTGCGCTTGTCCGTGTCTACTCGCTTGTAATTGTCCCCTGTGTCACGCAAAAAAACTCTATACTGCGACAGTTAGGTACTACTGTCCAAAAAATTTATCTCGAAAGAAAAGCTAGAGAAGACAAAAACAGCGTACCTCTCGTCCGTTGGAACCCGACACCATTTGCGTCCTGGCTTTCGGCAGTAGTTGTTCTCCCACTTGGGTCAGCATGCAGGTGGTGTGGACATGACGAGAATGCATTCTCAACCACGTGTTAAGAACACAACGAGTTTCACAGAAAAGAAAAGTAAGCCGCGGCCGCACACACCTCTCGCGGCGAGGTCCTTCGCTAAGCGAAACAGTTTGCGGCTCGCGTCTGTCGCCCGTTCTAACGGTCTACCAACTTCCCGGCACCACCGGCCAGCGCATCTCGAGGCGCGGTTTCGGACAGAGCGAAACCGCCCCAGACACGTTGAAAGAGTGAAAGAGAAAGTCACGAAAACAACCGTCAAAGCTATTCGTATCTTCAAAAAAACTTCACCTTTATTTCAGGTTATTAACTATGCGCATCGTATTTAAGTAAAACAAAATAACATCAGCCCACGCCCGCTGCGAGCGCGGCAATCGGAAGCAGTTCGCCGGACCGGACGTACATCATAAAGATACCCGGCCGGACGGAAGGAGCCGAGATCTTCATTCCCCTGGTAAAACAAACTACCACAGCTGGGGACAAGCGTGACTGAGGAAAATTGGTTTTCCGCCTCACGTGGCTCCGGCCCAATGTCTCAACACTGTCTTCCAGTGGACCGGATGTTGGGGTCCACTGGGAGATGGCGATGAGACTCGGTGTTGTAACGTGTTACAAGTAACGGCGTGACTCGTGACGCGTTACTTTTTTTCTGTCACGTAGTGACGTGCTTGTTACGTTTCCAAAACAGTAACGTGCTTACGTTACTTACTTTAAATGATGAGCTTCGTAGTAACGTTACTCGTTAGGTATTCTCCCCAAGACTTCAAAAAAGTACGCTTAATTTGTGTGTGCGTTTCTATACTTTGTTTCAGCTTAAGTTCTGACACAGCCGACGATACGAGCTGATGGAACAAATCCGACAGAGTCAAAAGGACAGCATCATACTGCTCGCCTGTTTTAGTACGTGTTCTATCCTCATTGGATCAGTCATAAAGAGAAAAAGGCCCAGTGACTTGCCCTTTTAATGCGCTTTTGACGGTGCTAGATGTGTCCCATTAGATCGTAGCGTCGGCATTGTGTGAACTTTGGCTGAAATAAAATATATGCTCCAAGTCATTAATTACCGCATTCATTCCACTCAACCTTCAAAATGTTGCCTCTTTTCCCCACGCAAGAAGTTCCATTTAGAAAAACCCCACCGCCCACGCCCTTTGTTCTAGTGTCGAAAAACGCTTTCACAAGAAAAGAAAAAAAACGCTGCTACCGTCAATTCATAAATAGTAAAGTAAGGCATACGTAAAGTGCCTTACGTGTTATCGCTAACGGTAACGCGTTCGTTTTATCTCGATGTAATGTAGGTAGGCAACGCGTTCGTTTATTTTCGAGATAACGAGTAACGTATTACGTTACTTTTTTTCGTTAACGGCTATAACACTGGTAGGAAACACACAAAAAAGCGAGGGGGCCCATACAAACGTACACGGTACAAAGAAACGCAAACTATCTCGTCCCACAAATAGAGATAGACATGCACACCGTTTACCAACTGGCGCAATGTTACCTTAGTAAATATACTCACTCGTATACACCATTCACACAATCTAAACTCAAAAGGTATCAATACCTGAAAGACCGTCATTGCCAGCGGCGAATCAATTCACGATCCCCCACGCGCCGCATGTGCTCACCCGCGAACGCGGGCTGACTCGCCGATTTCAAAGAGGCCTGCGTTAAAGGTATACCTTTATACTGGCCGTGTCAATGGGGTGTTCATTGCACACACAAGCACAAACAAAATACGCACACGCACGACAAAATGCACGTTTGAACACCTATTTTATACAGAAAAGTTTTAAAAGCAATGGAGTCGGGAGAAACGTATATGTAGAAATTTTCCACGCGGGCGCCGCCATCTTGAGTTGCTAATCTTTCAGTATGCGGGAGAACGTCGTTTAACTCTCGCCACACCACTGGGAGAAGCTAGAGTTTTAATCGCGACTCTCTATCATTCCTGTTTTGACTTTGCTGTATTCTTTTACTTGTTCCAGGTAGTAACGCAAACTTACGTGGCTGGAGATTAGGGTAAACAAAAAAGGTCCCCCGTGCTACTCCGTTTCACTTAAAGTACGACCTCAGCGCCGCTACAACCCGGTAGAGATAATCAAGAAACGCCAAAAGGGCATCGCAACGCTCATCGTATTTTACCGCCGACTAAACCAACCACACTCTAAAAAAAGTCTGTGCGTCTGCTTTCACGCACAACACTCGTAGAACCAATCAGGGCAACTTACGGAGGCAGCTCAGCGAATGGCAATGCCGAAACATATGTTTAGAACAAAAAACGCAGTCTGAGTTGTGACATTAAGCAATGCAAGCGTGACGTTTTTCATTGCTTAATGTCGCAACCCAGAGTGCGTTTTTTGGTCTAAACATATGTTTCCGTATCGTCATTCGCTGAGCTGCCACCGTAAGTTGCGCTGATTGGTTCTCCGAGTGTTGTGCGTGAAAGTAGACGCACAGACATTTTTTTAGTGTGCACGCACAGTGAACGCACCGTGTACCTGCGCTTTTATTTATTTTTTACTCTATTGCCTCAGCCTGTGAGAGATGACGAGCGTCGTGTCCGTCCACTTCTGCCACTGCTGAATGGACCTTTTTCCAGTAAGCTTCTGCGCATGCGTACAACACCTCCTCTGGCCTTGCTTCCGGCTATCGCCATTTTCGGAGGGCAAAGTTCCGGTCCACAAACATTTTCAGCACCTATTATTGATTTCCTGTTTCTTATTTTTTCCGGGTCTTATTTGAGTACGGGCTAGTTTGGAGCATAAAGGGCAGCAGAGATGAATACACCGGGGAGATGTCAATGTATTCTCACGGGCGAGACAAGGTTGGCTGCACTTCCTTTGTAGTTCGAAGACAACTCCACAAACAACTAGAAAAAAAAAAAAAGATGTCCATCGGCTCTATTTGATTGTTGCCTTTGCTGAGGTTGGACTTAATGTAAAACGGAGAATAGGGAAGGAATGGTTGAAGTACGGACTAATGTGGGTCCAAAATCGTCTTGATTTAAAACTGTCGCTCGCGCGTAAGTGTATACGCTGAGTGTTTGCGCACTTGTTTTCAAGTTTCGCCGCTGTCTACACTTCGCTCTACCTTAAGTCCAGACGCAGCCGACGCCACAAGCTGATGGGACCAATCAGACAGCATAAAAATCACACCACGATGTCATTTGTCATGTTTTAATTCGTGTTCTATCATCGCTGAACCGACTACTAATAGAAAAGGCCTAGTGACTTGCGGTTTTGACTCTAATTGATTGATCCCAGTAGCTCGCAGCGTCGGCAGCGTTTTGACTTAAGCTGAAACGAAGTATAGACTTTTTTTTTTTTTTACACTTCCAATGTCCCTTGTATGTGGACATCGTGTTATCCGTCGTCTTCAATATAGCAGACCGGGGCTCGTCGTCCCAAGGCAACAACGCTGGGCGATTCTATTTGCGTCATAAATTTACTCTCTCTCTCATCTTTGGGCTTGAAGTGGCCCCAAAAATGTTCACGCGTTGATTCATTAATACAAATTCAGAATTCAAAAGAACACTAAAAAGGCCCCATTGAGAATGCCTCGATGTATTGTTTTCTGGCAGCACCCTTCTAAAATGTCGTCATCTTTTTGGAGGTCAAGTGTCGCCTTTTGGTTGCGGCCACTATTTTGCTTCTCGCAATATGTTGATACATGAGGCCGGTGGGTGGGCTTGTGAACGTGAACATTACGATTTAGAAAGTACTGGTTGAGGTGGTGATTAAATATTCTAAGTAAACACTTCCTTGACTCTGTAACGCAATAAGGTATAAGCATTATGTTAATAATATATACGGCGTACGTTGAAACACAATAAAAAATAAGCAGGATTTCAAATAATATGCACCAAAGAGTCTATATATTGAAAAGTCAACGCACCGAAAATTTTGTTCACCAAAATGTCCCTGCACCAAAACGTTCGCACCAAGAAGTATTTCAACGAAATATCGTAGACCGTTTCCCATCCAAGCAATCACGTTAAGACGCAACGCCTCTCATGATGTCGTCCCGTAAGACTCCAAAATTGCTCATGGGAACGTAGCGTTTGGAAAAGCATCTGGAATAAGGCAACACGAATTCGGCACTCCGCATAACACGTTTCCATTTCATTTAATTTCATTGATTGATCCCTTAAATGCCCACGTCGGGATTTACATTGGTGCGGGGGGGGGGGGGGGGGGGGGAGCAGGTTATTATACGATTCAGGTACGCAGTACAAACAAGAAAATCAAACAAGGGATAAAACGCAAGTGGGGTACAGGCCGTAAACGGTGGCAAGTGCTTTTCTATATTTTGAGATATCCAATATCTTTATTATTGTGTCTGGTAATTTATTCCAATTATATATAGAAAGCTGCAGCAGAGAGCAAAATTTACATATATTTGTACTACGGATGTATAAAAGAAGCTTGGAAGAGTTATCTAACAGATAGGAGGTGTGAAGTGCAGGTATGCAGTATAAAGATATTTTCAAAGGAAGATGATTGTAAAATTTATGTAGAATGGTTAAGGCAGATATCGTCCTGCGTGTTCTGAGGGAGAGGAGGCCAAGTTGAGTTTTTTAAGAGCACTGACGCTAGCCGTGAAATTATAATTCTGATGAATAACCCCTACCGCTTGGTTTTGAACTGCCTCAAACATCTCTTCTAGAAAGGTCTGATGGTGATCTTAAACCAATGGGGTTACTCCAGCTGGGAACGAACAGGTGAGGTGTATGCTAAAAGTTTAGTTTCTTTAAAGGCAAGAAAAGGGTTGCGTCAGAAAAAGCCGAGCGTCTGGTTAGCTCTGGTGGCAGTGTTATTTATATGGCATTCCCACGAAATATGGCTTCTTAAGTAAGCCCCGAGGTACTTACAGGTTGGTACATTTTCTATCGTGTTACCGGAAAGGTAGCATTGAAAGTCTATTGTCTTATGTTTCGTAGTAAACGCCATTTGTTTGATTTTATTTACCTTTATTTGCATCTACCACCTTTCATAGCGAGATTCAATAGCGTATAAATCAGCTTGGAGCCGAGCACACTCAGAGGGATCGGTTATATTAGAGTACAAAACACAGTCATCAGCATCTAACCCAATTGAAGACCTAATTAGGAAAGGTAAATCATTAACATAGATAAGAAATAACAAAGGACCCAGCACGGTTCCCTGAGGTACTCCGGATTTAACTAGTATAGAAGACGAGCAATTGTTGTTAATGGCGACATACTGTGTTCGGTTAGAAAAAGAGAAATAAGCTATCCAGCTAATCAGAGCTTTCTCAGTTTTAAGCGAACGTAATTTTAATATTAAACGGTGATTAGGAACCTTATCGAACACATTTGAAAAGTCAATAAACTTAGTTTGCGTTTCAGTATGAAGATGGAAGGTTTTATGAATGTCTGCTACAAATACAAGAAGCTGGGAATCACGGGACAGAAACCACCGGAAACTGTGCTGGTTTACAAAAAGTAGACCGTCATCAACCATGTACTTCATAATTTTTGAGTAAACAATATGCTCCATCAACTTGCTTGAAAGACAGGTGAAAAAAATGGGCCTATTATTTTTGCGTAAGTCTTCGTCACCGCTCCAATATATCGGAAAAACTCGAGCATGTGGCCAGTCAAGGCTACTTCGCCGGAGTCAATGGACTCTTGGAATAGCTTGCATAGACAAATACTGGAAACAGGTTTAGTTAATTTGAACAATTTAGTCGATATATCGTCCGGGCTTGGAGCAGCAATACTGGGAAGGTTATCAGACAGTTTCTCGATGCCAAAACAGTGTAATAGAAAGAGGGTTCATACTGATTTAACTTGTAAAGCTCCTAAAAACGAAAACACGAGGAAGGTAAGACAGTAGCATTTCGCTTGGTTCGCTCTCGTTTCCATCGTGTCCTCGTTTTTTAGACGCTTTACAACTAAAACATGTACCAACTACCCTACCTATTCATTTTACTGCGGTCCATACTGGCTGCGATTTTATATTGAGGCATGGTGGTCGGGTAAGGGAAAAGACACTTCGTGAGAACATCGCCAAAATAAGAGTTAAGGGACTCACAGATTTCACCTTCCGAGAGTTTATTTCCACCCGAGTCTACGATGGGGGGGAGGGGGTGGTCTGATTTGCTTAGGTTTTATAGTTGGCCAGAAATTCTGGGGGTTAGTTTTTCAGTAAATTATACATATATGTTAAAGAAATTATGCTTTGCTTTTCTAATTTCGGACATACATGTTGAAGCGCATTCTCGCTATTTAGACCACGCTGATGAGAATTTATCGGATTTGATCGACTATAGAGCCTTTGCGTTTTACTGAGAAGCCGTTTGAGATGAAGAGGAAACCGGGGGCGATCGGTACATGACCTATTATGAACTCTCGGAAAAAAAAGAATGCACTGCTTCTCTCAGAGCATTCCTGATTGGGATCCAATTTTCATCAACAGTTCTACTTTAAAGCCCTCTAGAAAAGTATGCATGAAAAGTGATAGATGGAGAAGAAGAGCATTTTGGTCTGCTCGATTATACCTAAAACAATCTTGCTTAGTGGGCAGGACCTAGTGGTTGGAGTCGACAATTTGACATAAATAAACAAATGATCGCTATAAGGCTCTACAAGTTCGACAGCTGCGACACATTCCGGATTAGTAGTGAAAAATAGCTCAAGAGTTACAGAACCGAAAGTTAATTTACCGACCATTTAGAAAGGGAGTGTTCACTGCACCAGTCAACAAAACATCGGGCCTGAACGGCAAGAGAACGCGACAAATCGAACGGCATGCGGGCAGGTACAACAGGGCCTGCGATTTCGGGGTGCTTGAAGTGACCAGCGAGTATAAATACACCTGAGGGACACAACTGGGTGAGTGGTTTTATCCCACAGGTCGATCGCTTTACGTGGGGGAGAGGGAGAACGGGAAAGGGGGGCGAGGCTTATAGGCACTAGTCTTCATTGCAGGGTTGGACAGTATATTCAATAAAAGTATTTAAGCTTAGTTACTAAGTACCTGGTGCATAAATTATTTAAAATACTACCCAAGTTACATTCACTATACAGTATCTTGGGTAGATTACAAATACTTCTGACTGTAATTCGATTACTGAACTTGTATCGACGTCAGTGACAAACAAAATTATACAGTTGCCCGAATCTGGTTTACCAGAACGGTTTATTAGCACGGAACGGCACACAACAGCAAAAAGTACATCACAGGGTGGTTCTATGCAGACAAACTATAAGGAGCAGGAACTAAAAATAAGAAAAATAAAAAAAGAGGTAGCTTCAGTTATAGTGACATCGCTGAATACCACGTGCTTCGGTGCACCATAAACGCATCGTTGAACTACAATTCACGTTCCATATATGGGGAGTTCAAAATAAACGATCGTGGAATACGGAAATGACTGAATGGATAACAAAGAAAGCCTACGTAATAGCCACTGCACTGGTGGCACTTTCTTCAAGTAGGTTGCGTTCAGAAAGGCACTCAATGTTGGGAGACGCTTTGTTGGTATTTTGAGAGATCATCCTGCTCGCAGTTCGTTTCCTGTCCTGTTCTCTGCTTATCATTGTTCGCTTACAGACAGTGTTAGCAAGGGAAGTAAAAGCCGGACGTTCGACAAAGAAAAAAGCAGAAAGAGCTCGATGTTTTAAAGCGCAGCTCTTAGGCGCCCGTTTCCGGCTTGAGCGGCGTCGCCGTCGCCGTCGCCGTCACCAAGGTCACCCCAAGGTCACGTGACCCCCGAGGTCACCCCTCCCAAGGTCACGTGACCCCGAGGTCACGTGACCCCTCCCAAGGTCACGTGACCCCCCAAAATCACGTAGGCCCCCTCCCTGAGCTCACGTGATCCCCTCCCCCCCGAAGTCATGCGACAGCCCCCCCCCCCTGAGGTCACGTGACCCCCTCCCCCCGAGGTCAGGTGACCCCCCGGAGCATATTAAAGAATGAGGGGAGGAGTAGGAGAAGGAGTAGGAGGGGTACAGCCGCCCCTCAGTACCCTTCCCTCCTCCTCCTCAAGAGCTGCGCTCCGATTTGGCGTTACAGGGAGTTGTAAGCGGCTTTCACTTTTTTTATAGCAAGGCTACATATACAACAAGCAGAAAAAGTGTATTCGTTTTGTGTCCATTTTTTTTGCACTGGAGTCTGCCATGTTGTCGTGTGTCGTTTCCCGTTTTGCGTTGCGCCTCACTGTGGCAATCTTTACTTCTTTAAAACCACCTTTTTTGTTGGGGCATTTGTTTGGGAAGCTCTAGAAAACAAAAGTCGCGTTTGAGAAGTCGAGGAAAAAATCTTCTTTGTACGAACTTTGGGGTAAAATATAAGTCAAAATCGGCGCGTATCCACATTTGGCGGCAAGAGTATTATTTATTAATGTTCGTGCTTCTTTTTCATGATTGTTTCTTCGTCGACTATGTTGGGTAATGCAGTAAACTGAATAACTGCAGAGCTATAACAATATACAGGACTGGACACGACCCGAGGTTCTTAAGAAGTCAGTGCCTATAGTTAACACTACCCCTTAAAACGTGCCTGTCAAATAAACGAGATTAAAGATTTAAAATTGGCCCGATAAAACTTTTAATTGCTCTACTATAAGCGATAAAGGCCAGACTCCATACGCTTGATATATATATATATATATATAATTTTTCCACGGAGCTTGTAATGGTTCAAGCAAAGTCGAGTCGGGCGATCGTTATCACCTACAGCATTCATAAAACTCCGCCATTAACCGGGTAGCAACGCGTAAATAATTTTATACCACGCCATAAACCATAACGCGTGGAAGAAAACAACATCATCAAAATAGAAGAGATAAACAAGTAACCCGAAAGCCAGGGCCACCGCCAGTATTGGCGAAGCGTTGATATTCCTCAAGATGCTTAGTATCTAAAAAAAAAGAACAAGAATAACAACGGCTACTGAGACAAACATTTTTTTTACTATCAGGCCAAGCTTGAAGCGATCCGGACAGGGTTGCCCATTTAACGATCATCATCTGGGCTGTCGAAGCGCCGGCTGTTCGAGCCTAGAATTAAGAGAGAGACCAACTACAAACCATGGAGATCGTTTGCAGTGTGTTTGTTTATTTGTTTTTGGGACTTTTGACAATACAGGATTGTCATGATGCTGAGGCAAAAGGTGACAGTGAGTCACCTGACCAGGCCCCTAGCACCAGACTTCACTCGCAACAGAGGCAGCAGGCAGACTATTGGTTCTGTGTTACAGTTAACTATAAGCAAAAAAAAAAAAATACACAGATGGTAACTAGATCACTACACTACATATGCTCATGCAATGCAAAATAAACAAGCAACAATATACAACAAAAATATATGACCAAGATTGCTACAATTACATCTGTACACATAATTTAGAAGACAACACTATAATGCTGAATGTAGAAAATATGCTGTTGATTGTTTTCTGAAAGTCAAGAGGTTTGAATTATGATCGATTATATCGGACAAACCAGGATGGAGGTTGAGAAGATTAGGAGTCTCCCAAGATAGTGATTGTTTACCTTAATTTGTTCTAGTTTTGATTTTTGTAAAGTTCATATTTCTAAAATTGTAGTGTGCGTCAGTATTCGTATATGTAGAAAGGAATAATTCACGGTCAGTTTTAACTTGGGAGCATATAACCTCAGACAATCGTTGAATTTACAGTGCCTCAGTATTTAGTATACGATATTCTTCAAAGTATTGGGATGTATGATCGCGGCTTGATAGGTTTTGAATAATCCGTATACTTTTTTCTGTATTAGGTACAAACTAGTCATATTACATTTAGATGAACCCCCAGACAAGTAAGTAAACAATAGTGCAGTCGCAAATGAACAATAGTGAAGTAGAGGTGACGCTTTAGCCATATTGGTAGCAAGGCACAAAATCTCTCCAGCATACCAATAGGCTGTGCAATGTCACGCTTCACAAAATTTACATGATATGTCCAGCGAAGGTTTTCATGAAAATGTATGCCTAAGAATTTGTATTTGTTAACCCATTCTAGTGACCGTGACTGAAATACTATTTCGGTAGAAAGGTTTAGTGGTCTATTAATTCAAGAAAAACAATATATTTTGTTTTCCTAACATTTAGAAGCAGTTGATTGACATCAAAACACTTCGCAGATTCTTCCTGCCCCAAATAATCACCACTGCGCATGCGTTGCGATGTTGCGGGGCGAGGAGGAAAGCGGGAGGAGACGCTTCCAGATGGTCAACCCTCTCGTAACGTCCTAGCAGCTAGTATAGGCTCCTTGCACTGACGTCACATCTCATAGTTTTGAACACCATATAAAAGGAGGAGAGGGAAGCTACTTTTGTAAGAATTTTGAGTGACAGGTTCATCTTCTATAATCTTCTCGGAGGAGAATAGCGACGCCTGTGCAAATCTGGGAGGCTACTGATAAGAGGGGAGCTTCTTCTTCCAATTTTCTCTGGAGGTCATCGGAAATAACGTAATGTGCAAGCCACGTATTGCAAAGGCGAATCAAGAACCACGTGACCCCGGTCAAGCAGTAGGCAACACTGTGAAATCTAGGCACACCAATTCCACCCGCCTCCAACCATCGCTCCCTATTGTACCCGCGTTAGAATGCTAAGTCGTTGGCACGGACGCATGCATTCCCGTCCTCACGCTTTTCGCCCTCTGCTTTTTTTCTCTTTCTGTAGTTATTAATGTACAACGACAAAAACATAAAATGACGGCGCAGGCGAGCTGGTGTGAATCTACCATTTTCCCAGAATACCGGAGACTGAATAGTGACTACGAAGTTTCCAAAGTGAAACGGGAAAGAAACAGAATAACAGAAGGCACGCAACGTCTTAGACACAGAGGACTTGTTTATTCTCTGGCATCTTTATATATACAACAACAAAAAAAAATACGATCAAAGCACAAGTCCACTCAAAAGTCATGGCGTACACCCTATAAGAATGAAGATACAACCGCCTTTTTTACACTAAGTACTGCGCATGAAGCCCTACTCTCTGTGGTACCTTCCTTATGGTAAAAGAGATTAGAAGGGTAGGAGGGGACATGACGTCAGCCGCGTAGCCTCCACAAGCCATGCTCCCTTGACGCCTCGCCTCTTTCTCATTTTCCTCCTTACCCTCGTCACTTATCGGGCCAACGTGACCACAGCACGTTACCTTCGCGTGATTGGTGGTTGGAGGTAGCACTGAGTGTGGTGCTGGTGCGTTTCAGTTATCAGTCATTGCATCTAGAAACTGTGGCACGCGCCCAGTCTACCGATTATACGCCTGCTGCGCTTCGTTATGTACCCACAGCTATAAAGTGGATGCATTTTGTTTTCTACAGACCGTTACTATCCTAAAAACGATAGTATTCAACGTGGAACGTCAGCGCTGTAACGATCGCCTGTGGGCGTATTTTGGGTAATGCATCTTTAATGTTCGTGCATCAGCGGGAAGTTTTCTTTTTATCTCCTGGCCACTAATTACTCCAGTAGCCAAAGCAAGAACAAAATAAAAAAAATTATACGCACGTGAATCCGTAACTATGTCGACCCGACAGGTTTGACCAATACTTAGGCACTTGTACAGCAATGATTTTCGCGCCCGCCTGCAAGTTTGATAGCTGCGCTGTCATCACGCTCATGTTATATCACGCTACAATACGTTCGGCTTTTTCTTTTAGTTGCTGCCGCTTGCGCGTTGTCCACTGAGACGTTTCATTGCTGTCGTGACAAATTGAATCAGCTCACCTTGACTCGAGATTGGGAGATGTTTTGTTTACTATTGGAAGTGCGTGGAGCACACCACGCTCCACTTCGATGAAGTCCAGCCACCGCCGCGACCAACGGCCGAAATCCATCGTTTCCGCAGTTCGGCGACCGACGGAAATCTGAGAGAATTCTTGATCGATTCTTGTTATCGTAAACATGTCTGTGTGTAATACGCCAAGGGCTTACCGGTGAAAGGTAACCCCCGCTGAAGAAAAGCCAGTCCGATTGTGGCAGCCGACCACGCTGCAAGCGCACGTCCCGTAGCCGAAAGAAAGTAGCGTCCAGGCGACGCCATGCTTTCGTTTTCTCCGTTGCGATTGCGGCGATTGCCCTGATCGCCCCGTGTACCAGCAGCGGTGTGTCGTCTGCTCGTGATCCGCCTCAACCGTTCGCTTGCTTGCTAGCTTCACGTCTAACCTTCAATCTGATAAAACCTACCGGACCGAGCGCGCGCAATCCTGCAAGAAATCCTTCTGCAATCAACCATCCATCTAACACGTGATATGTCACGGGCACCGACTGCCGAGAGGTCGACGGTCACGTCGGCCACAATATCGTTTAAACTTTTTATGACTGGGCTTCACAGATATTGCAACGTATTCATAACCTCCTTGCTTATGGTGGATAGTGTTATCAATACACTCGCTCTGTAATTAACATACGCGGCACGTTTTGCATCCTGACTGACCTTGGAAGTCAAGCCAGCGAAATCGTACTTGGAAATCAAACCACAATTATGACGCTTGACGCTTTAAAGAAGCGGGGTGGACGCGCGAGTAGGGGGTATGCTGCGGATAAAGGGAGTGGGGCCATGAGTTATAGGGAAGTCAAGGACGGTTGGGGTTTGGGATGTGATGGGGGAGAACATGTGGACGTAGCGGAGGCGGTTCGCCCGACAGTATAGTGGGAAGTTTTAAGCGTCGAGGTGGGGAAAGTATAAGAAGGGAATTAACAAGAAGCTGAGCGTTTTAACCCAAGGATCGTCGGAGGGGGGAGGGGGGGGGTGGGGGTGGGGGAGCGGTGGAGCAAAAAGAACGCGAATGGAGTAGGCATCGTGCTATAGTACCTTGGAGTTGATTCACCTTGAAGTTTGGGCAAGTTTGTAAACAAACATAATATAAATAAAATTAAAAAAACAGCGCGAAGACGAGAACAAAGCTGTCCAATGGGTATCTTTTACTTTCTCCTCGTCTTTGCGCTATTTTTGTTTTCATTGAGTATTTGGTAGTTTGTTCATTATTAAGTAGCAGTTTAAAGCGTGCGTTTCACCACTAAATTGCTTATAAGCATAACAAACGGGTGGTTACAGCGTCTGAGTGTTTTTTTGGGAAAGAACGTCAAGGACGCCAGCAGTCGCTGACCGAGCAGTTTTTGTGGTTTTGGTTCTAATAACTTTTTCGCTAATTCGGAAATGAATGATTTCGCATGGTCAGCTTTAGTCAACAATTAAAATCACAACCAAGTTTGTTTTTATATTCAGAGTATATCCAATTGTTCAGCACTTTAAAAGGAACAGTCCAATCATTCTACAGTGTTTTTGTGAAGATATTATCCCCTATCATATTTAACAAGACCCCTTAGGTAGAGAAGGAACGCCCAAAACGGTGGATGAAATGTTGCCGAATCTTATAATATGGAAGAAAAACGGGACTGGTTGGGGACTAGAAAACATCTAGGGAATAGACCCCTTTCAGAACCCGATCAAGCAACACTGGCGGTCGTCATTTCTCGGGCATAAAGAATGTGATTAGTGATTAGATCCGAGTCCCCACCTAACGGCGACGCAGCCCTCGTGTCCAGTACATGCTCAGGCTGCAAGCCCAAACAATGGCGGGCTCGGATAATTGACACAGCATCTACTAGATGGCGCGCACTTTTGAAAAGGGCCAAATGCAGAAAACTATAGGTATTGAAGTTTATCGAATTTCAGAGATGAAGCTACCCAGACAGAACTAACCGCTTAGGTTTGAGAGAGCTTTTAACAAATAAGTCTTTATTATTATTTTTATTCTCTATTGTCAAGTACTCTGAGGCAGAAAAGCGCTGAAAGCGAAAAAAAAACAACTAACACGTATTTAAAGAAAAAGAAGAAAACGAAATCACAATAACAAATGCAACACGTACGCATTATACCAAGAGAAGCATAAAATGCCGTGATAAAAAACACTGTCTCAAAATGCGTGACGAATAATTCTTTTGTTGTCCACGAAGATTGATATATGTTTCCTTCATGCCTCATTTTGTATTATATAACTTCTACGCGTCAATAATGCAACTTTTCGTGAACACACATCGAGTAAAGACAGTGAGTATTCAGGAAATCTAATGATAGTTAATCAAGATGTTTTATACCTTAGACTGTTGTGAGAGAAACATTAAGAAATTTCGAAGTCGAAGAAAAGGTCACAGGCGAAGACATCTCCTGTAAAACGAGGCTAAAGCGTGTATTTGTTTTTTCGTTCCTTATTCAGCCCCCGATTTCTTCGCTCAACATGCATCAATTAGACAATTAGAAACATGGAAATCAGTCACCGAATGAGCTCTTAGATGATTTCATTTAGACATACTCGATACAATCATTAGCATCTTCCATCCCAGACACATCCTTTGTTCAAAACGCTGCAATTGACCTTTTAAACGCAATGCGCAGGGCACGTTCGTCTGCTTCTTGTGCAGGGTAGCGGTGACGTCAGAACGCCGAGCCCTGATTGGCTGATCGCGACCCCATATCTGAGCGTCGTCTGCTCCTTTGCAACGTTGTCTGCTCGCAACTTCGTCTGCGTCTGACTTACCTTTCCTGCGACTTTCGGAAGCGCAGGTCTTTACGAGCGAGCTCGACTTCGCCTTTCAGAGATTGCAGACGAAGCAACTCGAGCGCTACGTTGTTTTTGTCTAACTAGCAGACGCGCATCAAGGAGAGGAGTGAAAGGACTCACTGGCGAGGTGTCCCGAGGCACCGTGGTTTGTTCGCTAAGAACCGAGAGTGAGGGTGGCTAGTGTTCGCAAGTTCCCTCCCAAATACCTTTTCCCTCCTTTCGTGTGCGGCGAGACTCCTCACTCTTTTACGGCGTCGGCGGGTTGGCGCAGTTGGCGCAGTTAACGTCGTCTGCTTTACGTCTGCTAGTCAAGGCGATGGCTGCTTAACCTTTCCTGCGTCTGTCGGAGATTCACCGCTTTTCCACCGGCGAGAACGCGGCCTTCCGAAAAGGCGAAAGGAAATACATTGAAGTATACGACCTTTATTTTGAGGTGAAGGATTTCACTCTAGTTGCGAATGTCCAGGCGTCGTTTAAGAATTGTAGCAATGCAGTAAATATGACGCACTTCGATAAAGGTGACATTTTACAGAGTCACTGTGAGTGCCCTCGCCGGGCCGCAAAGTGCAGCCACATGGTGGCTACCGCACTTTACGCGGCTCTAAATGGACTGTCCAAGACGGACCTTCCGCGGCAGTGGCTGCAACACCCCAAGAGCAGCATGCCGCGGCAGGTCGCTCACTCAGGTAAGAAGTAAACACCATGTTCATCGCTAGGTGAAAACGTTTAGTTTGCACGAGCTTCGTGAATGTTACCTCGCGTTTAATGAGTTGTTCAAATATAGTCAGCTACAGACAGATGACAGCCGATGTAGTGACTGTAAATAAAGAAATGTGGCTGTGCGATCGGTACTGTGAGCACATCATAGCCAAAAGATGCACGATCGCTGCTTGTTGTCGCAACTTTCTCGCTCGACTAAAGGCTGTAGTAAGTTAGCGTATTGCGGTACGTATGTGTGGCATAAATCAAGTGGCAAAATTTTGAAAACTTGTGCTAATCTGTGGAAGAGAATCCCACACAAGATTGAGCGAGGTACTCGAGCGGCGTTGAACGTATCCCGGAAGTTATGTCGTAGACTCGTTGAGAGCATGAAGTAATGGACGTTTTCCGAGAAGCGTTCTGCGCACGCTCGAGCGCCCGATGCCAAGCGGCGGAAGTCGAACAAACAATCGAGGAAAATCTGAAGGAGGCTGTGTATCAGCGAGTAGGACACGTAACTGCAGCATATATATAATTGTGTACACAAAAAGAAGAACGTCGACGGAAAGGAAAACACGGCGTTCGGGTGGACGCCACGGATGCCCCTCTTTAAAGTCGCGTTGGGCAGGCGCCGCTGCTCAGAGAGCGAAGAAACTGGTAGCGTAGCTTCCATTATCGATTGGTAGTGCAGGTAGGTCACTTCCTCGATTTTTAGTTCGTGCAGCCACCGCCTGGTGCCGTCGGTATGTGGAAAAGGTGCATTATTGTTATCATGCAATTAAATGCAGAGGTGCAAGCGAGCTGGACAAGAATGACAAAAATTATCCCCGGAGAAGGGAAACAAGATGAACAAAAAACAAACAACTATTTTTCGAAGGCCGTGTTCTCGCCGGTGAAAAAGCGGTGAATCTCCGACAGACGCAGCAAAGGTAAAGCAGCCATCGCTTTGACTAGCAGACGTAGAGCAGACGACGTTAACTGCGCCAACCGCGCGAACCCGCCGGCGCCGTTAAAGAGTGAGGCGTCTCGCCACACACGAGAGGAAGGAAAAGGTATTTGGGAGGCAACTTGCGGACACTAGCGACCCTCACTCTCGGTTCTTAGCAAACAAACCTCGGCGCCTCGGGACACCTCGCCAGTGAGTCCTTTGACTTCTGCGAGTTTTTAGATAAATACAATGTACCTCTCGAGTTATTTCGTCTGCCCTCTCTGAAAGGCGAAGTCGAGCTCGCTCGTAGACCTGCACTTCCGAAAGACGCAGGAAAGGCAAGACAGACGCAGACGACGTTGCGAGCAGACGACGTTGCAAAGGAGCAGACGACGCACAGATAGGGGGTCCCGATCAGCGAATCAGGGCTCGGCGTTCTGACGTCACCACTACACCCTGCACAAGAAGCAGACGAACTTGCCCTCCGCATAGACCTGTGTTCGAAATCCTATCCAACGGCTATAAAAATGAAGAGGAATAATCTGAAACGCAGGCCGTTGTGAAGAAAGGCGACGCGCCTGTCTGCATTTAGAGCAAATATTGACATCGATGTTGTTCTTCGAGCTTCGTGATTATGCATTTATGACATGCTTGTGCGAAGATATGCGGGAAGGTTTGTAATAAAATGAAGTCTTACAAAAATCGCAACCTTCTTACCTTGTCATGGCGTCAGCGTAAACAAACATGGCAGGGCCCTCGGAGTACAGCAGACACTGTTCTGTACGCATTAAGACCACATTCGTTGAAATTGCACGGAAATAACTTTTAAAGACATCAAAACTATTCACCCACATTTTTTTTCTCGGGGGGCGGGGGGGGGGGGGGGGGGGGAGGGGGGGGAGGTGGGGGGAGAGGGGCGGGGGATTTTTTGTTTACAATGCAGATATAAAGATACAAACTAAAAACAATATAATACAACCGAAAAGACAAGGTTATATTCAAAGGAACTCTTTTTACTTATTGACATGTGGCATCTAGGCCTGGGAGATACAATATCGTAACATTTTGACTCTTTTTATTTCCCCTACGATCATCTTGATATTGTGAGGTTCTTTGTATAAAACGTCCGTCTCTGACCAACCTGTCGTGCGATTTTTACATTCTACAATATGTTTCGCCAATATTGAGTCTGCCGCGTTTATTTGTACATTTTCTTGCATTCTAGAAACCTGACATTTACACATTTAAACATGTGTCCCACAAACTAATAACTACAAGCCAGCGGTATCTAATAGACGACACTTTCTTGGCACGAAACTGACCGTTCCCGATGTTCCATCTGACAGACTTTTTGACGAGAGTGAAACGGTCAGGCGATTTAGTTTAAAAGCTGAATTAAATACAACATCTAATTCAAACTTCTTGGGGCAAGCCTTTAAATTTTGAAATATTTGATGGAAAAACTGTATCCAGTACCTTCTTCCCTTGTTCTTTATCCCTTTGTGTGCATCTATAAAATTAAGTTCTACTTGTCTTTTTATAAAATAATCTTTACACCAAGCAGTCTCCAATTTCTTCTATTATCTTTCACGGAATGATTCATTCAATGGGTACATTAATTCCGCATTGCTTTCATTAATATCTAAGTGACAACTCTGACTTTAACGTAGTTTGCGTGAGAAGCTGTCTTACTTAAAAATGGTTTAGAATTTTTTTCCATATTCCCACCAAAGACTCTTTTCGACATGCACCTGTAAATCTCTCGGGTGTTTCAATTCGCGGCCAAACTCTTTAAATCGACCGGAAAATTCGGTTTCTTAACCTATCCCGCTATGATTTTGTGCAGGGTTTCCAAGGGGTGGTGCAATTTTTTTCTATAAAAGTTGCATGGACCAAACTTATCTGAGGAACAAATAAAGAAAGAAAAATGCTTAACTCCTATGAAAACTCAGCGAATTCGCCACGGGTCTTTGATGAAAAGGCGCCTTATTGTTTGAAAACCGGTGACTTCGCTGCGTTTCCATACGAGTTCGGCCTTTGTTTTTCTTTTTCCTCAGCTGAGTTTGCTCTATGATAATTTTATTAAAAAAAATTGACCACCTGTGGTTAACGCGGCAGAATATCGTATGCGATCGGTTAAGGAACCGAATTTTGCGGTCGATTGAAAGAGCGCTGGTCGCTACTTGAGACACCCGGCAGAAACGATAGGATCCCAACCTCTGGCTGTTCTACGGTAAATCCTTTTTCTGGGGTTGCTGTTCTCACCCTTTATTCCAAGGTCTGAAATTTCCTCTGCCGGATAGAACACATAAAAATATCACGTCATGAGGGCTTACCAAGCAACCATTGTAGGCACTTTCGTCTAGGCCGTCAATTACTGTACTGTCTAGTGTGTTCAATTAAATCTCTGCCAGTATTGGAACCACGGATGATCGTATACATACTCCATCTTTGTGTATGCATTTGTGGCCGCTGCATTCTACTACTGTTGCTCTGTGGTATAGGTAAAAATACAAGAGGATGTGTCCACTGGTAAAACACTCTTTGATTGAAAGTTAACGAAACCTAACTGAGTGCATGTCTATTCCTTTGAAATAAGTGAACCTTCGCCAGCGAGTAGTAAAGATATTTTACGTCCATCGACATAACCGAACACAATTTTTTTCGCGAAAATCTCCAACAGCCTCGACAGCTCTTGTGAATTTCTGAGCGTTAGATGTCTTTTCGAAACGCCACATTCTATAAACTTAGACACTATGGGCTGCCAAGTTTCGTTTTAATTAATTACTGTGCGGAGCGGCATGTATCACGTGTGATCCTTCAGGAAGAATTTAAGACTTAACGACGAACCATTTCGGCTGGCCATGCTGCGTCTAATGGGAAGTCAGGTCCTGTTCCTTAAGAATTGTGATAAATATAATTTATTATGTTAAAAATGTTACCCTCCCATTTACAAATGAAGAGCCTAGAGCTTCAACGTTTTTCTCTCAAAAGTCAGCACCGTAAGGTTCGGAAACTTTTCGGATATGTTTGTTTGTAATAGTTAGAGCGTATTCTCTTTCAATTCCACCTTCACCACATTTGCTTCGCAAAAATTGCTTCCTTCGGTTCGATATGTACTGTCCACTCATTTCCCTGACATATCTACCACGAAATATACAAAAAGCAACCCTTCCATCAAAATCAACAACTTTGGAAATGGCTTGAATTGAGGAAAAAACATAGAACCCTCCAGGGTTTCCGATTCAAACCGAACTTTAGTCCCTGGTTCAGTATCTTCTCTGTCTCACTAGAGATTGCAACATTGCCAGGATTCTGAAGAGGATTTAGAGCATGATGTGTAATCGTCTGCTTACACCGGATGTGTAAGCAAATCTTCTCAGAAAATAACAAAAATGAAAAGACATGCGGCGAAAAAAAAGTTTTATCTTCTTAAGTTTGTCTCACGGAAGCTTTGCGATTCTTCTTCCACGAACAAATCACGTTATGGTTAAGTTTGGATTGATTTAGAATAAATTACGTCGCAAAATTTACCCGCTAGGAAATTGTTTTCTTTTTTATCTTTTTTTTTTTTAAAGTTTGATCTGTTTTGATTTACTGTGAGCTTTCACTTTTCATACGTATGAGTGTTTTTGCTTTTTTTTCTCTTTCGAGATACGAATTTACTTTCGTAAGATTGAATTCGAAGCGCTCCGGGCGAAGGGAGGGAGGCGGACAGTGAAGCGAGTGTCTTGTCCCTGTCAAAGAGGAATTCAACCCGTGTTGAAATCAAACTGAACAGCCGAAGTCGCTCTGCTCGTACGCAAGACAAAAAGAACATGGAATTAATCTGTAGACATGGTGACAGATGTATCTGCGGACACGCCTGCATCATGTTCAAAGCATGCTTGTTTTATGCGTTTCTATGCTTTGAACATGTCTCCATACAAGTTTTGCATGACCAACGGGAAGGTATAACCATAAAAAAGCAACAGACACACCTCAGACGGTGTCTGCGGATTGTATTTATTTTTGTATAAGCAGCGGGACCGCGGCGGAAGGGGCTTCATTCTGAAATGGACAAAGCAAGACGAATTTATGAAAACAAATTTTTGCGCATACAAACAAAAATGTGATATAGAATTTGTGGACAGAACAATCGAAAATTATCACACTGGTTACGTACCTTCAGGGAAAGATTAAAAAAAATTCAATGCCTTGCGAGAGGGAAATGCTGGTTCCGTATTCATTAATCCGAGGAGAAACTATAGTAACCATAGTCGTAAACCCGAGAGTGGGGACGTTCTGTGTTTGTCCTTTGTCCGTGCACCTAGTCTCGGGTTTACAACTATGCTCAATTTACACAAGTTAGCCTGCACCCTCACAATTGCCTCAAAACTATATTAGTTGCATAGACCTAACACTTTTGCTACATTGTGCACGCCGCCGCCCAATAAAAGAAACAGCCATAACCCTTCTTCCCTTTACCAGTTTATCTGTTCAAAGATTGAACTGTATTGAGCTGTAGAAAAGGCCTTTTGTGGCAACTGGAATAGTCCCGAAGCCGCCATAACTAAAATCATTTTTACTATTGCCTGCAGTCATACTCAATCCCAAGTTCACGTAATATATTAATGAAAACTCAAGAGCCTTATTTTTATACTTCGATTAACTTCTATGGATGTTCGGACAGTGCAAACAATTTTTTTTTAATATAATATATCGAAGTTCTAGGACCTATCATTCATTTGAATCGAAAGTTAGAAGCGAATTTGGAAAGCTTTCAATATGAAAATTGTGGCCAATAAGAATTGCAAATACATTGACATAAAAGCGTGTGATATCTGAAACGGGCCCTATTTTCTGGTTGAAAATATTAGTAAATCATTTTCCACTTTTGATTTAGAGACCACTCAGTTTTAAAGCTTTGCAGAAAGGAAGAAATGTTTAATGGCGAACTTGTGCCAAAGATAAACGGGTACAAAAGATAATGACAGGGCGTCGCGGGCGTCGAAGTCGGCGTAACAGCAGAGTCGAACGCTGGGGAAAAACTGACTCTGGCTCGCTATGCGAAGCTCCTAATGTACAGAGCGCGACACTGCTAGCGCGAACAAGCGATCGCCGGTTTTTCCATTTGTTTCTTTGAACCCAAAGGATGTCATCAAAGTTATTATTGCTACGGATGTAGTTAATTTAGGTCTATAAGGCAGGCGATAAAATTTCGTGCTCGCTAATACTATTTACGAGTAAAATGGGAAAATTCACCGATGTCGTGTTCGCTCTAACAGTGCCGCAATGTGTACACTAGTGAGCTTCTGGAATAGTCGGCGTGGAATATTCGTTATTTTTTTTTTTTCTCCCCAGTTTGACAGTTTTTGTTCAACTTTTCTGGAATCGCCGTCACACTCTAGCGTTTGCCAGATAGATGTAGTCACGGTTGGGAAAACATTTTACATAGATTAGGTTGGGTTATAAAATTGTGACATCTGGGTCAGTGTTATCTGGTTTGACGGGGTGCATTTCTGTTTTTGAGGCTCGTTGTGAAAATGCCCAAAATAGGCAAAGACCTAACAACTTGATAATTCATGGCTTACCTTAGTGCCACTAAATAAGCTACGCTTCAGAGTAACGACACTTGGCCATATTGTGGCTTAAAATCACGGTTGCCAGTTATCTGAAGCTTTAGCTGAAATCACAGGAATGCCTTTTCCGCCCTCCAAAAATGTTTAAACCGTTCGCGACAGAGCAAAGCAATATTACATGATCTTCCTAACACCGAATCTAATGCTGAGGAAGTCGCACTTTTGAATCATGACGATCGGCCGTTGTGACTGTTTTGCATATGAGCCAAAATGACGGCGCCCACAACAATGTCGGGGAACGGAGTGCCGATACTCTAAGCGCAGCTTATTTAGTGGCTCTAGCTTACCTGATACGGATAGTGAAACGTGGGCGATCACCGAACAAGTGGTCCTAAAATGTGTTCAGGGAAGCCAGGATTTAGTTTAGATCAAGGCTGGATTGTTTTGTGGTCTGACAACACTGAGACCGTCGCCATTTTAATGTTGGCAAGCGTTGTCGGTACCGAAGCACAGTGGAGGCATCGGAGACAACCGTACGGGGAGTGTGCGATGACGCAGCAACTTTTTTCCGCCTTCTGACCATATTATGTGAACGAGCAGTTTAAATAACTTACCGCAACCGTCTGACAAAACTCTCGGAGGCCTGTGCATGCTGGCGACGACCTCGTCGAAGCAGCGGACCAAGTCCTACGCCTTCGCTGTGGAAGCTTGTTGTCGCCAGCGTGTTCACAGGCCTCCGAAAGGACTATGCCGTCATGCCTTTTATCTTTGAGAACACTTTGAATTCTTTTTTTTTGATGCGAATACGCTCGAAGTCGTACTGTTTAGCGGTATATACTGCTCCACGCGAATACATGACTCAAAATTATTTTGTTTTAGCGGAGGGTTTTTTGGTGGAACACTCTGGTGTTCTTCTAAAAGAAACGGTGCTTTGTGCAATATTCTTCAAGCGTTGTAAAGGGCTAAAATTGGTTTCAGATATATCATTGACCTGAAGCACAGTTGACGGATGTTGCGCTATTAATGAAGATTTCTTCAAACCTGACAGAATAACTGCAGTGACTTTCTCAAAAATACCTCGGAGCTTCTTTGCACAAAACAAAATTTCTACCTCGGCTGCGAAAAAAAAAGAAAAGGTGGTTGTAAAATGAAGTTGGCACCGCCCGAGTTCCTTCATTTGACGTCCACAACGTAAATTTTTGCCGCCCCGACATTGAAGTTTAAGCCACAGCGATGAACCTAACCATACCACTGTTAACCATACGCATCTTCAATTATGGTTGGTGGCGGAGATTTTTAAAACTGCCATCTTTTTGCCTCGCTTAACAGCCTTGGTCACGTCGGCATGCATTGAGCTGCTTGCGCATCAAGAAAAAGGCAGGCCGACACTACAACGCACATAAAAAAATAAAAAGTTCATAAACAAATTTGGTACAACTTCGTGAAAAGATTATGGCCCGGTTCAATAGTTGTGAATGGCTTCACGCCCCGCGGTAACGCCCACATATTTCTCCACGTTGTCACCAATTATTCTTGTCGAAAGCCGCGTCTCGAGTGACAGATGAAAATAAGGTAAAAAGGTGAACCCTGTGGACGTTTGCGTTCACGACACGCACGAATGAAAGGTTTATCGCTGCATCCGCTGCGGAACGCAGCAATCGTTGGCATCGCATCTCTCGCACGAAGCGCGGTCGCTTGTTTACATGGTGTCTTTGCTGGTCGGGTCTCTGGTTTCGTTTTCTCGGCACTAACAAGACGGCGGACGTAGTTCTCGGCGCGCTACTAGATGGCGCTCTAAATTTCACATATGGCCTATTGACTCAACAAAAACGTCCAATCACAGAAGTGCTACAGCTTCATTTGGTAAAGAGTTGCAGAAAAACATCTTGATATGCTTTAACGGAACAGCTAATAATGCTCGGTTGGTTCGACACAATTAGCATCCACTGGTGTTATTAAGCTCTGATACAAGTTAATTGAAACATTATGGGAAAAAGAGCAATGAAAAAGAGGCTGATATTGGCACGCTATCTTTATATACATAATAAATGCCGACAAACTCAATGTTTCATCGTTTTGAAATTTTTCATTTCAAAACCCGAAAGGCTAACTTATTCATATGACAAAAATACCGATCAGTCAGGGTAGCACGAACATGTGGGACTTGTTGAAAACTGCAAAAAGTTGAGAAGGGAAAAGTATACATTTCGTTTACCATTCGTTGAAAAGCTAAGTCGTCACTCAGAGGCACCGCATTTGCCGGCATCGCCAAGAGAAATAACATGTGTAGATCAAAAACAGTGTACAACCAGCTGTTACTTGCATATTGCATTAAACGCCGCTGTTGTCGCCGACTCGGAATGCGAAGTTGTTCATGACGGTTCGAGCTTCTGTTGCTTCGGTCGACTTGACTCTGCTTGCTCGTGGCTGAATTGGCTTGGATCGGACCTTCTTTTTTTTTTTTTGTATCTCCATAGGAAACGGCAGCACCCAGCGGAAAAGGCGAGATTGGAAGTAGAGGGCTACCACCAACCAAAGTGTGCAGCGAACACTAGTGCGGTTTGGTAGACGAAATCTGAAACGTAGGAAAAAAACATAAAATACCAGCTGTTGGATTTAAAAAACTTCCCATGCAGGACGCAGGTCGTGCCTTGCGAATGCATTATATTGTGTCTTTTGATATCTAAAAAGAAAAAACAAAACAAAAAAACATTGCTTTTCAATGTTTCCAGGCGACAACGTCCGTTTCCTTGGCCTTCAGAATTTCGGTACCTGAAGCCTCGTTACAATATTTGCATATTTCGATACTTCCATGCTCTTGATGAGCCCACGGTTGTGTTTTTTCAAGGTCACTTCCAAAATTTTTGTGTTTCATCTGAGGCAGGCTTTTTACAGGCTTTCTTTGCCAGTTAAATCTCCAGTCTTACGTGCGTAGTTCAAAGGAAGGCCGGCTTTGAGGTACATTTTTATTACACTTACTTGTCTATCAGAATGTAAATGCGTTATGTGTTAATTTCTCCGCTGTCCTTCTCTAAAGCAGACTTGACATGTTGCACTTCATTTTAAAGCCCGGTTTCTATAATTTTATTTCTCTACCGGCATGGCACAAAACGTTCTGCGTTTCGTAGGATATTATTTTTTAAATAACACCTTTATTCCCAGGTTTTCGATTGTGTATAATATTTCCCCACGAGCTCAGTCTGCAAAGGTTTCTAAATGTTGCTTTCATATCGTGCTGTGTTTAGTGTGATTTTGTTTCGCCTCTTATAACATTCTACAGCCCTAGTACTGCTTTGCAGCGCTTTTTGTTTTTGTGTGCGTTCAGTATTGTCGCGTTTGATCCTAGGTCGCCACATGCTACTCTTTTAAATTATTTATTGCAAAGGCTACACTTCCTTCCGCAAAACTTCGCAACAAATATTTTACTTTACCCGAGTAGCCGTTACATGAAATATACCCCCCCCCCCCCCCCCCCTATTTATAATACATTAATAAAACGCAAGTGGCACTAGTAGTATGCGAAAAAAGGCCAACTTCTGACAATGGGTCGTGAAACACTCGACGCCTTCATGCCTTCAGATTGGCCGAAACCGTTCACCTCTGGGTAATTTCTTTATCTGCTTCTCTTTCTTTCGTACTATTTCTTCCACACCTTGCCATTTATATCCGTGGATGTTTGAAGTAAATGTGAGTTACACCGTGCGTTGCTGTTGTTGGTACATGCGATTAATTTATATGTTTACCTTCTTGTACAGCCTGCAATGCAGTGTTCACCCCTGCCTTGGCCACCTAACAGAAGGCTGGCAATACTGTTGAATAAATAAACTGTCCCGTCTTGGCTCGTCAGCTTATCAGTTCTTTTATGCCATTTAGAAAAAAAAAATCGGAATTTGCGTTTCATTTTATTACTCTGCTATTTCCTTGTTTATTTTGTTCACGTTTCTGTCACCATCGTTTCTCATTTACTTTAGCTCTCACCAATTAAATTCAAGTTACAGCAGAACGCTGCCGCAGCGTCCGATCTGTGCTGCGCGTTGATCCCCAGTAGGTGGTGCAAAACCTCCAGCACTGCGTTATTCTTCTCTAGGAGGCGTTACTTCAAGAGTGTTCAACGTGAAGCAACACCTTTGAGCGTGATTGAGCTGCGCGCACCGATGCATACTGCGTCAACTTTCGCGATTGCGCCAGACGGCAGAATCCCCCAGCGACGTCGAAAGCACGCTTTGTTCAAAGACGGCGTCAAACCGGACTATTTACTTTACTGAAATAGAGTGCCTAGATACCCTTACCCATTTCTCACTCTAAACGTCATTAGGTACGTAACCCTTACTGCGATCGAAAAGGTACGCGTTACCTAAGCTGGAGAGTAACCCAATATTTTCTCGGTTACTCTGAATCTGTCTTTTTGACGTGTAACATCTTTAGTTTCGGTTAGAAGGAGATCGCTTGCTATAGAACCGCATGTAACTGAAACGTGTAACACTAATATCGCTTATATCTTTGCAACCGTACTACCCCCGCGCGCCTTACTTTGGTGTCGTTGTGTAGAAAAAAAAAGCCATTACTAGATCACGCATTTGTCATGCACACAGATGGCGCCGCTGTCACTCCACGCATAACGAAATCGAAGCAAAATTTTTCCTCGCGTGCTGCGTTCACAGAGGTGTAGCTCGGCAGTGCATTTGTCAGTCCGAGTAGGAGTTATCGCATTGTTGCATTGCAAGAATGTGGACCAATGCATTGTTTAGCTCAAGGAAAGCTCATTTGAAAGGCATCTGCACAAAAACTACCATTCTTAACACAATCGAAAGGAATATAGACAAACCCAGTGTTTATAACAAGAAATAAACCGAAAGGTGCGTTTTGCCACATGAACTATGGTCAGTGTGGATGCGCACAAATCTGTTTTGTGAAGACAAAGCATTTGCGCATGCTCTGTTCCCCAGCAAGTTCCACCAATTTACCTTAACGTCCGAAACATGGCTGGAGTGTACGTCTGCATCTCAGCAACCATGCGCCAAGCTCGTCTTGCGTGTTTATAGGTCTGGGCACTTGACAGATCTGTGTAGTTCTTATCCAATCACTTCAATGACCCAAACTTGTTTTTTTTTTGTTATAATTTTGCTGTTCGAGAAGACATCACCAATCTTGCCACTGGTCATAATACTGCACTAACATCCGCCTGCATTTGTGCATAAATCGCGCCAATATATTCCGCTAGGGCTATCCTAAATTTCAAGTAGCACAAGGTTGGCTCTAAAAAGGGGGCGGGTCCCTCTTGGGCAGCCCACGTTGTCCGATCCTGCAGGTTGGGTCCGACAGGGCAGTCAACCTGGGCTGCCCTTGGGGAACCTACACAGGTCGGCAGCCCACATACGACCCCCTGTGGTGCACGCAAGGTGCTCAGGTTAGCAGTCCACAAGAGTTTACCTCATGGGAGCCACAGTAGGCTTATGTGGGCAGCCCGCATGAGGTTCCCCCGTAAACCTTATTCCGTTCGGGGTCATTTCATCCTTCTCTTACGATAAGAGGTATTGCAGTGCATCCCCAATTAGGCATGTCTCCTTTTCCCCGTATGCCTGCTGGAATATTATCACCATTTTGTTTTTTTAAGTGAATGTGCCCTTTTCAGAGATCAATGAAACGACTTGAGCAAGAACACAAAAAATTGACTTTGTGATTGCACGAAAAGGAACAAACAAAAGTGTGGACCACTCGATATATTTCCCGATAGTCAGGTAATTGACATACGTAGCAAGGTTCAGCCGGCTACATACACCGACTTTTAAACAGAAAACGACATTCCAACAAACGTGTTGAAATGTTTCCTAGTTATGCGAAACTCTGAGTAAAACTTTGTACCCTACGTAAAACGATTTTGTGTGCATACATCCTCAGCTGTAAGATAGTAATAAAGTTTTGCGAACCAAAATTATTTTCTCGAGTAACTCTGTAATTGTCAGTCTTGTTACTCGAGTTGCGCAAGCGAGAGTGCTTGGCTAAATATTCTTTACAATATTTATTAATGATATTGAGCCTTTTACACCGGATTCTACGTTCGTTTCATACGCTCACAATTCAAGTATTTTTATAGGGACAAAGCCTACCTCTGTTTGGAGAATTGTGTTTGTCCTTCCTGTTCCCGTTCTCCAGGGATTATTTCCGTCATTCTTGTCCACCTCGCTTGCACCTTGGCATTTAATTGCATTATAATCATAACCGTAAATTGCAAGCTTCACCCTGGTTGGTGTTACACTGGTGGCATCTAATAAAACCTGTCTGCTCTTCCGACATCTAACCCCTGGTTAGCTCAGTTGGTAGAGCACTCCACTTGTAATGGAGAGGTCCCGGGTTCGATACCCGAACCTGGCAGATTTTCTCGGTCGCGCACCAGTCACTTAGCTGTGTTTGGAGATTTGTGTTTGTCCCTTGTCCCTCTTGTTCCCCTTCTCCAGGGATTATTTACGTCATTCTTGTCGAGCACGCTTGCACCTTTGCATTTAATTGCATTATAATCCTCTGGAGAATGTTTTTAGAAATACAAGTGCTGGTGTGTTGAAACTCCCCGCACAAATTACGGCTAATCATCCTTAACGTGTACACTAACATCACTTCTTAAAATTTGAATATAGAAACCTTGAGATTACCATCTTACCGAAGTAGAAGTTACGTAACTTGACATATGAAATCATAATTACTTACAGCGCGACTGGGACAGGGACAGACAGTCCTTGTCCCAGTCGCGCTGTAAGTAATTATGAACTCTTGCCAACTCGCCCAATTGTCCATTTTGCTAGGTTGACATATGAAACTTCGCGGTCTGTTCAGGATTGTATTGTTCACTAATAACTTGTAAGCGGGGGAGTCAATTAAAATATTTTTCCACTGCAATTTATCAATATCTGCGAGGGGGGCCAAGCCTTGTCAAGCTTCTTTTAAGCCACTGTTTGCTCGGCCTTCTTCTTTTAGAGCGCAGCTCGTAGGCGCCCGTTTCCGGGTTGAGCGGCGTCGGCGCCAGCATCGGCGTAACCGCGCGCGTTGCATTATGGGACGTCAAAGTAACTTCAGGTTACTCGCTAATTTTAGCAGGGAAACTGAATTGGCGCGGGGTCACGTAGCGGGGAAGCTTAACAGACTAAATGTTGCGGGAAATTGACGCTAAATTTCCCGATAAATTTGTTGTAAAAATTTTCGATACATTTCACGCTAAATTTTGCGGGAATATTTACACGCTAAATTTAGAGGGGGAATTTTCGCTAAATTTAGCAAGGAATTTACCGAAACCTTCCCGCTGAATGGGAGGCGAGCAGGAGAGCAGGAGGGGAGCTTACGGTAAGGGAGGAGGGGCATGCCATCCACTCCGTACCCTCCCCTCCTCCTCCTCAAGTGTTGGGCTCTAATTCGGCATTACAGAGAAATGTAAACGTCTTTAATTTTTGTCTGAGATTCAAAAGAAAATAAATATTATAATAAAGTACGATTTGTGGTAATTTTTATCACCTTAAACTGATCTCTAAAATAAAATTTTCAGAATGTGAACAAAATATTTCTAATCTAAACGGAAAGTGTAATTTTGGGATTTTCATAGGCAATCCAAGTTGGGAACGCCCACGCGTCACCCACGTGGAGCCCACCTTTGTGCTAACTCTGCCCCCGCATTGCCGATGTGGGACCCACGGGGGCGTTGCGCGAGGTGCCCAAGTTGGGCATGCTCACGGTGTGCCCCTGTAGAGCCCTTCAGTGTGCTACTAGCAGTGTCCCCGCTTAGCCGAAGCGAGACCCACAAGGGAACTGCGACCACAGCCTAAGTGGACGTGTCCTCGCTTTGTCCACATCTACGTTAAATTTGCTTTCTCATAACCGATGTGGAACTCAAGGGCTTATTGCATGAACAGCCCGAATTAAGCATGCCATTTTCGCACCAACATGGGACCCACGAGTGTGTGTATGTGGGGGTCGGGTTCCTCAGCCCACTTTGCCCACTTGGGGTCCGCGTGGGCCCCACTTTGACTGTTCTCTCGGTTTGTGGACAATTAGTCGCTTCATTGGTCTTCCAATCACGCATCCAACTCATTGTTGCCAATCACGAACTGTCTCATGGTCTACACAGGGGGCCGGCGGCAACAAGATTAAAAGCGGTGAGCGTGAAAGGGTTACTGGCTGCGTCCCTAGAAGCGGACACTGTATCATGGTTTCCACCGGCGTCCTGTTCAATTCCCAAAGGCAAGCGCTACTCAGAAACCTTTCGCAAATAAATCGCGCGACCTGTCGTCTGCTTCCTGTGGTAGCAAACAAAGCAAAGGAACGCCGCCCTCTCAGGAGGCGTCTGATAAATATCCAAGGGTAAACTCATCTATCTTGTCCGCTCCCTTGTTCGCCGCTGCTCTTGCGTAAGCTCTCCTGGGTCTACTCCGGTCAGCACCCTCTTGACAAAGACGTGGTTGAGACATCGGAGGTACGTCGGATGCTCCAAGGAAAGACTGCGGGTTACTGCGCGTGCGTTAGGAACCAACGTTTTTTTGTCTTTGAGACAAGTGCCCTTTACTCGTAGGAGTAAAGCTCCTAGCTAATATTCACGCTCGCTTTTTTCACAAGTGCCGACAGTAATGTTTTGTGGATGCGATAAACACGTGCTACGAGCAAGTGCTCCACCGTCATTTGCTTTGGGCATCTCCTTTCAGTGCCGCGCCTTCATTTGCTTCCAACGGTAGCACGAGGCATGGGTCTCACAAAATTGGTGCATTGGGAGCTACTTGTAAGACAAACGCAACTCCGTCGAGGAGCTTTAGTCAGGAGCTACGCGGTAGAAGACCAGTGCATGACGTTGTCCCGTCTAATGCGAAAAAAAAACTTTGATAAAACTGTTCAGAATGAAAGATTCTTACCCAGTAATGAGCATCGTGGCCAATTACAAAGCTTATCCGTCGAATAAGGGCAGGTGAGCAGCTTTCTAAAAATATAAAAGAAAATGTTTTGCCTGAATTGAGTTTCGCGCTAGGGGCTACTGTTGTGCTTTTTTTCACTTCTTAAATAAAGCGTCAAAGTTTATATGCCCCGAAAAACTGAAGATGATGACGGACGAAAGCGCTCAGGGATGTCAGAACGCCGAGTACTGACTGGAATGATTAGTGGGTAACCCTAAAGCTAGCTGCCTTTTTCTCCACTGTACTCGTCGAACGTGTTACAAGGCGGAACGCCGGCGTCCGGCGTTCGGCTCCCGCTTTCGGATACGCTCAGCAACTGCAGTGGAGACAAAGGCAGCTAGCATTAGGCTTACCCACTAATCATTCCAATCAGAACTCCACATTCTGATGCCTCTTCGCGCTCTCGTTTCTTTCTCTCCCTCAGTTTCCTGGAGGATAATTCGGCAAAACGTAGGATGTCCCACTCAATCTGTATTATTTTTTATGTTTATTTAATATGCTCGCCAGCCGCCTAAGCTTTTACGTTCCTGCATACTAGTACTGTACCGTTGTTGCCTAAGACTCAAAGCAAACACTTATCATATTCACAGTCATTAAAAGCAAAACGTTAATTAAAAACGCCAGGAATGTTAAGAGATATCGATTATTGGTTACACAGAATCTAGATCTTAACTATGACTTCATTAGAGTTGACGACCACAAATCAACTGTACAGCCATAGGGCAGTAGGATTTTGACAACAGAAGAAAGCCGTAAACCGTTAACGAAACAAGAAACCTTTCTAGAAGGGCGAAATATAGCTGATGGGTATCGACTGTTTTTTGTGCTTTCGCATAGGAGAAAGATATGTGCCTTAAGAAAAAATAATTTTCTAACGCAGCGCTTTATGTGGGTGTAAACAATGAGGTAGCATAGGTGACGCGCCGCCTTTCTAAAGGTGTCTTCACACGATGTATCTTTTCAAGGCACCATTGTTTAGCGAAGCCGACATTTCGCGAACTCGGCCTGTTCACGCGTGGAGTTGGACGCGCGAAAGCTGTGACGTATTGAATCACAAGGATTTCACAGAACATTGTCATCTGTACCGCGAATATTAAACGTTTGGCATCAAAATAATAGGAAGTACGCACAGTGTAAAGAGCAGGGTATTGAACCGAACCCGAAACGTGAACTGAAAACCGGAAAAGAACGTAATTTTCACTCGAACCGGAGTTGAACCTGAACGAAATATTTTTTTTTTCGCTCCGGAGCGGAACTGAAGTTTTCCATACGGTTTTTAGTTTATACGCGAAGTCAAGTCGCGTGAAAAGTGCGGGCGAAAAACGCAGTAAAGTAAAAAATCAATCAAAAATGTAAAAAAACAACTTATTTTTGGGCAAACCCGAGAAAGCCTGGGCGTGTTAAGAGACTTTGTGTCCAATCTGCTATGCCCCTGGTCAGAAAGCTAGGATTGAAGAAACCAATCCTTCATTGTCCAACGCAGTGGATGTCCACGCTGCATATGCTAACCAGGCTACTTGAACTAAGAGGCTTGCTGGAGGGTCGCTCTTAAAAGAAGAAAGCTCCAGATCGACTGAAGACGTATGGGCGGAAGTCGAAACACTCACAGTATTGCTTTGCCCGGCAGAAGTGGCGACGAAGCCATTGCAGCAGGAACAGCTCACTGTAGGAAATTTCTACGGCGCATGGCTGATATATTCCATGGACACTTCCAAGATATCGTCTCCGTAAGCAAAGACCTTGGTCCAGTCAGTGAAAAAAAGGGAGCGGTCGACAACTTCTTCACACGGATGTCTTCTGTACAGCAATGTACATGGATTCCACTACCGCCTTCTTCCCCCTGACCAAATGTACCGGGCCACGTTGGATTTGGCAAAGAATTGGAGACGGATCAGAGCTCTGCAATGCGAGACAGATTCTACCTTGTCTTTTGAAACTGCGGCGGCTCCAGAAGATCCGGAACACGAACTGAAAGCGCTCCTCAAAAAAAAAAAGAGGTTGCGGCTGGCGTGCAGGTGTGATGTACCAGTAGCCCTCTTTATATAGCATGCCTCCTGGAAATGCTAGACAAGGAGGACGCTAACGTGTTGCAGTTATGGGAAGAGAGACGGGAGCGCCATCCAGAACTCTCCGCATTGTCGCAAGTAGCCCTGGGATTGCCTGCGAACCAGGTCAGCGGGGAGCAAGCTTTTTCGGCATTAAAGTTCATTTTATCGTCTCAGAGGTGCCGTCTTTCACCGGATATGCTTGACGACGTCCTGATTCAGGCGATTCAGGCAATTCAGGCCTGACATTGAATTAAGGTGCCTGGATCGCGTCTCCGACTGGTGTGTTTAGCGTTCTATCCCGCCCATACAACAAAAGGGGTCCCAAAGTGGCCACAAATGACGTCACGGAAGCTGGAGTGTCATGCTGTTGCATGTCGCGATCCTGGCGGTTGGTCGTGTAAATGCTGGCGAAAACCACAGGCGAACGCGAGTGTCGCTGTCGTCACGGCGTTCCAGGCATCCCCACTTCCGGCTGCTTTAGCTTTCGTGGACTGCCGCATTGGAGAGCGACCTGCAGCAGAGCAGGGGTCTGCCACGCACACCACAGCTGTTGGAACGCCGCCAGGTTCGCAACCGGCGACAGCATGGCCAAATACAATATAGCTTCGCCAATACTGGAAACTCCTCCGAAAACCTATGGGAGCGGCGACGAACGTGACAGTGGCGCCTCTAGCGGACTCGGAGTCTACGGAAGGAGACCACGCAATGGAAAAGTATAGGCTCTGCGACGTCCTCGAGCTTTGCGAGCCCCGTTTCTCCACCCCAATAGCTGAAACAATTCATTACGGTCAACACGTTTGCAAAGCGGAATCCACTGATTGCAACTGCAACAACAAACAAATAACAATGCGCGCCTGAACGAAGATAGAGCAGTTTATTTAGAGGTCTCAAACGCCACTCAGGGGATCACACGCGTTTAAAGCGCATCTGGGAAGCGGAAAAAAGGCGTTTAGCCACCCGAACTACGTCGTAAGAAGTTACTGTTTATCCGTTACAAACTGCGTTGTCACAATTTCTTACCTGAATAGGTGATTATTAAATCGTGCGCAAACAATGTGTTAAAATTACCAGAGCAAGCGCACCAGTCTCTGCAGCATTACAAAAACAAGAAGTAACGAGAAAAATGACCGTGCAAACACTTTCCGAACTTTGCAGAAAAGATGGGGTCCCATCCCAGACGAAAATAAAAAGAAATGGAGAACAGTACCGAACAGCGGCCGGCGATTGCAACGAAGTTAGGAGACGATACAAAAATACAAATCACCCAGCAAAGACCTCCTTCACCGGCGACGATCGCACGGGGCGTCGGTTGAAAATTAGCAGGTGGTGCTCGCCCTCGGAGTTGAGTCCACAACAAACAAAGCGGAAGATACACGACAAAAGTATATAAAAAAAGAGCTTTGCTTTTTTTTTTTGGGCTGCACGTTACACCTTTGTTTATTTGCTTTCGCGGCGTTCGTAGGAACTAAGAGAAAAGGAGCTGCAATCTGCTACGTGCTAGCAGTGTGTGACTTTTTTGCTTTCGCTTTTCTTTTCCCAGTGATTTTGGGAGGTTGTTTGTCTGCTCGCTTGGCGCAGCAGTTCAAAAGTACATTCCAGTATACTTGTTGGTGTACATGTCCAGGCAATCCTTGCACACCGTGTCTTTTTTTTTTTTGAGTGTCGATCAGCGGCCTCAAGTGCGTTTTCAGCTGAACTTTTGTTTGGTGAAATATTCGCCTGTTCAGGCGTCAGTGGCGATTTTGAAGCCAGACTTGGATAGCTGTTCCAGTTTAATTTGAAGTAACTTATTTACTCACGTTTGGTCGGTCTTCGGGAAGCGGAAGAAGGAATTTTCACCACATCAGAAAAAATGGTTTTCGCAGTGGAGATGGCAGGCACATGGCACGACTGCCATCTCCAAGTATGCGCTAATGTATGTCCGAAGGCGGCCGGTTGATCAACCAACGATGACTCATAGCAGACGTCACCGCGTACTTAAATAAAATCCAAATAGAAATGTATAACGAGCTTACACTCCTTAATATATTTATTAAGTATCAAAAAGTACAAATGAAGATTTCGGATCAGAAACTCAATCGAAGGCGAACATAGGAGGTTATCATAGACGACAGTGGAAAAACAACAAAACAACAACAACAACAACAAAGTTGCGGACGGCCCTCCAAATGTCCAGGCATAGCGTAGCAGACGAACCGGTGGTAGTAAGTGACGAAGCAAAGGAAAGAAAGTAAAAACTAAGCCAAGCAAGGCAAAGCAAAATACGCGATGATTCGAACGTCAAGTAAGCGCAAGAAAGAAAAAAAGGAAGCAAAAGACATAAACGCAGGAGGAAGAACGACCGCGGCAGCGTAGCGTCACCTCAAACATAAAAAGAAAGCAGACTTTGAAAAATGGAAGGAGGTGCACGACCGTCCATCGGGTGCTCTTTTTTGTAACTCCGCTTTTATTAGTTTCAGTAATAGCGTCAGATTTGCATGTGCACAATCGTCTTTTTCCGGAGCATACTGACATCGTAGTGAGGTACGTCGTTCGAAATTGCCTTTTGCTTCTTTATCCGGAGATGGTCGGGATCAGCCTGGTCGGGATATAGCCAGCTCGCTATTCGACGAAACGGTTTTAAGCAATACAATCATGAGAAATTGAAATTGAAACAACAAAAAGAACTGATCGATATGCACGATAAAGTTGAAACGTAGCAATGTTCTAAAACATTTTTTACATTACCCTTTTAAAAGAAACAGGGCGAAGGTACATTCGTGTCTTGCCTGGCAGACATAAGTTCTGAGTCTTCTGGCGGAATGTTTTCTTCGGGAGAGCCCGATAATTGCGCCCTACAAGCTGTAACGTCTTTCCCTCGCGAAGAAAATGTCCTTGACTCATGAGGCGGAACCTACTTTTTAACATTCAAAGCAGCGAATAACCGTGACAATTGATTTTCATTGCTCACCTCGCTCGGAGATAGGCAAAACCAATGCATTGTGGAGAATTTGTCTGCTAGCGGAGACTCCGCGCTCGCCAGGGGCGCTGCGATCACTTTTCGTCCGTGTCCGTGGGAGTTGCCAGTATTGGCTTACATGGTATTCGGCATGACACTTCTATGACGTCATCAGGCGGAAACCGAGGGACCACTTTTTTGGACCCGGCAAACATACACTCTAAGAAAAAATGGAGGAAAAAAGTAGCAACGACGCGTCTTCCTCCCTTCTACTGACGCGCCCCCAAACGGACACGAGAAAAGGGGTGGAACGAAACGTTTTTCTCCTTCTCCAGGCAGACGGGAGAAAGCTTTCGCTCTCCCGACTCATCTTCTTTCGGTTTCGTTTTTCGAGCAGGTCGCGCACGTTGTTTAATAAATAGCTGTTGAGTTCATTGAGCTTTAGCGGCAGTGAAGGCCACCTGTAATTCCGTCTTCTAGTCTAAACGTGCAGAACATTTCGGTTGCATTGGCGCTTTTATCACTAATTTTATCAAACGAGCAAACGAAGCCGCTAGAAATAGCGAAGTTGCGGAGCAGTGCCAGCAGTGCCACGTACACTGGGGGATGGCCGTCTCCGGATTGCGGGACTCGCGCGCGCGGCGAACCAACGGAACTACAGTCGCTACAGTCGCTACAGTAGCGAAACCACGCGGAACTGTGTCGACGTTTTAGACGTTATGGAAACCGCAGGAACTGCGTCCAAGACAGGCAGGTTTTGCTGCCGGCTGCCGGGGTGCCTTCCGCGCTGAGTTCGGTTCTGTTTTCCGATGCCGAGTGCAACCGGCGTTCAACGTGGTTCTGTATTTGTGCGTGTCAGCAACATAGCTGCAACATCGTGATGGCAGTGTTGTGGGTTGTGAACAGAAGACTGGAATTATCGCCGATGTGACCGTGTGTTCGCGTATCAGTGGTGTAACAACAAGATGAGATCGTAAACTGTCGGGCATTGATGCCGCTGGTCGGGCCGTGATGAGGGGGCGGGGTGTCGCAGGTTGACATTCCGCTTTACATCAAAAAGTTTAATACCACTTGAGGGGTTACGCGCAATCGATCAACGTGCGGATAGTCATATTGGAACGCAGGTCTGAACAGTATAAGCTCCTATCGCTATCGTACAATGGACAATATGACTGTCGGAATTGTCTGGTCCCCGAGAGCGATTGCGCTCTGGGGCAAGGACTGGACAGTACGAAATCGTGACGGAAAGAACGTATATTTACAGTATGGAATTTCGGCATTAAAAAACAATAGAAGGTAAAATCGGAAAAAAAAGCTGCCCTTTATTTTGCTGTTTAAATATACTACGGTTCCTGGAGAAACTGCCTTCCAAGTGGCGCGCTGGGATGAGCGCTAGACGTTTTTGGGCTCGCCACGGCGTAGCTCCGTACATTGAACACCTGCCGCAAGTCGCGGCTTTGACTGCATTCAAGTTGATCGAAAAGCGATTTCTCAGCATGTGAAGCATCCCTTCCAGCTGAGTGAATATCCGCTCTACCGAGATTAATTCAAGACGGCAATTGGAGCTCTGCGCGAACAGCACAAATAAAAAAAAAAAAAACAATAGAAATACAGGCTACGACGTGCCGTGTGGGGTAACAAACTCATGGCTTCGAACCGCATTAGGGCGGCTTGATTTATTGGCTTTCAAATAATTACGGCTTGATCGAGCGTTTACTTTTAATAAGAGATTCATCCCTTGAGCCGTTTAAAATACTTTCAGAGGTATGACATTGCTGGGAAAAAATCAACATGCTGGGAATATTTTTTATTGCTTAGGGGGTCACCGAAAAGTTCCGTACGTTCAAAACGACCAGTATAAAAGACGGAAACGCAGAGCATGGGTGTAGTGTTCGGGTTAGTGTGGTGTTCCGTTGTATTGATATTTGTGTGTGTGCCGTGTATGTGCTCAATGTAAGTTCACCTAATGCTTGTAATATATGTAATGTGTGCGTATAGTAGAGGATCCCCAAGCGCAGGAGAGCGGCTCTGAATCGCAGTAGTGGCCTGAAAAAAAAAATTATTTTTTGTAGAACATGAATTGGGCGGTACCTAGCGCCACCTAGCCTAGCTGCTTGCAATTACTCTGCTTGACCCCGCCATCTGGTGGCTAGCGATTTAACCTTTCACGCTACGCGATAAACAGCGGCTTCGAGTTTGTTCTTTCGAGAGTGGCTTTTGGTTTCGCGGATTTAGTTTGCCGTTCTCTGTGATGTGCGGTTGACGAGGAATTGTGACTCGAGGAACAACAAAGGTAAGACTCAAAGTGCGCGAAGTAACTGGGTATCGGTTGTCTCCGTTTAACATCGCAGTGCTGTCGACGAGAAGACTGAGTAACTGCTTTCGAAACGCAAGTTTCTGTACCTGTGGGGGGAATCTGGCTTCGGAAATAAACACAGTTTGCGGAAAGCTCGTGTGACGCTTTTATTTGCTGCTGCTCTCGTCCCGTACAAGAGACGTAGCGTCCTGGTTAAGCCTTATTGGGCTCGATTTGCTCGATTCGGGGCCGCCATATTGAGATGCAAGCGACGGAGGAACGTTGCTCCCCTGCTTCAGGGACGAACGTTTCTCCCTTTCTAAAGGAACATAGGTTACAAGACCGTTCCTCCCCTAAGGGAGGACTATCCATACCTTTTTTTCTAAGAGTGTAGCAGTCGGAGACGCGTTCCAGGCATAGAGTTATTATAATGCACGCTAGAGGTTCAACTGGCGCTAGTGTGCTGCTGCAAATTGAAGCAGACAGCAACCAGTCCGAAATTGACTTCCGGTACTGCATTTCTATGGGAAAAAGCGAGTGCATTTTCTCTCTGCGCTCCATTATAAGAGCAAATATCACGAATAATTTGTACTTACAAGGCACATTGGAACATTTCTCAGTCACGCAGACGAAATAACTGGTCAGTTACGGCATTTTTATTTGAAATTCGTGGCATGAAAAACGGTGTTAAAACCGCTTCGTACGTGTATTTATGTGCACTGTCGGACACTGTTAGCGCGAACACGGCGTCGTCGCTTTCCAGCATGGGAGATATACGTGCCGAAACGAACAAATTATATGTGAAAAACCAAGAGAGACGGCAAGAACTACGCAGTAACACTGGATAAGTAACTCCTTATGCATGCAGACGATCAAAATAAATTGAAAGCCACGTAATATACGAGTAGTCAGATATGCAATAAATAAGTACTGCTTTATTCTTTCTGCTCGTGAATATGTGCGAAGATGCTTGTTCTGGGTTCAAATAATCAGCCGCACGCTCCAAATCTTTGCAAATAGGGAGAAGCAGAGAACAGGTGCCTGATTAAAACTGCCCGACATAAGAAATAATGAAAAGGCGCACCTTTCGTAGCCGACATACTTATTTTTTTAACAGATTGTCAAGATGCACGACGGAGTCATTTTCATATAGTGAGTGACAGAACGGGCACCGTAATGCTAGCGAACCTTGAACGCACTCTACATTCCTTTCGATTGTTATTTTGCTTAGAATCGTCGCTCATTTTTACATACATGCCATGGAACAGAGGTTTGGGCCTGAAATATAGCGAAGTTTAACATCGTTCAGTAGTAAAGAAAAATGCTGTAACTAAAGCAATTACACATTCACTATATCAATAAACGTACATACTATCCGGTACAACTGAAATAAGAAAAGTTATTTGTGTTATTTTCCGGCGAAGAGACAAAATTCACGCGGGTTTTCCCATAGGAATGCACAGGAGCACCGCAAAAGTAGACTGGTTGCTGTCTGCTTCAATTTGCCTCCCGGAAGTCGCATAGACACTAGCGCCAGTTGAACCTCTAGCGTACATTATAATAACTCTATGGTTCCAGGCACCAGAATTGAACTGCGCATTCACCCACGTCCTGAGGTGCACCTGCAGTAGCTCGTTCGTTCCACACAGTAAGTGAGACTTAGCTTTTTATATGTTACAGTTTTATGAAATATGCATAGTTCATCTTTCGCTGTCGTCAATTGTTTTTGTAGCATATGAGTACGAACCGATTCGAACCTTTATTTTTTTCACTCCGGAGTTGAACCGGAGCTGAACCGTTTTCCCTGAACCGGAACGAAAAACATTTCGGTTCGACACCCTGGTGAAGAGACAGATTGCTTTATTAATACCACTCTATAAAATTCGTCGGATACGGCTAACTCGGTTTATTAGGGCTACGAAACTGAAAAAAAAAATTGCGGACGTAAAAAGAACAAAAAACAAGAGGATACTTTTGAAGTGTTTCGGAAAGTTTCGCACCACTAAAAGATGAGTTATACCCAGTCCTCTTGTTTATACACTCTTAAAAAAAAAAGGTTACTAAAAGGGTGGAACAAGCAACTTTTACATCCACAATCTGATAAGGAAGGAGGTGCCTTTCTTATTACCTCCTCGAGGGAGACAGATAATAACGCCCCCTACACTCTTAAAAGAAAAGTTGCCAAAAAGTTACCAAAAGGGTGGAATAACCAACTTTTACACCCTCAGTCTGGGGAGAATGGAAGAGTCTTGCTTATTACCTCCTAGAAGGAGATATATAGTAGCGTTCTCTATTTAAAATGCGTTTTTCGAAAGTAATTTAAAGTTAGACCCCACGTCACTTTCACCGTTCTCAGTCGAAGTTCGTCGGCGTTGGAACGCTAGTACTTCTCACTTTTAGATATAACGTTTTTGCGTAAAAACAAGCCGAAAAAAACTATTTTCTATGACATTTTATTGGAGATTAGTACGAAATGACAGGAGCGTGCTGTTTGCCTGGACCCAACCTTACTAAAACCACTCAGTTCAGAAACTGCCATAGAGACTGCCCTGAAAAAGTGGCACCGATCTGTACTCGAAAACCGAGCTAATGGCGATTACAACGCCGCCGTTTCGCCCCGAGCAGCCACACGAGGAACTGCACGTGACTTTTATTTTGGCTTTAATCGGCCATTTTGGCGCCGAAACAGATACGGTAGAGGGGTTTCAGCGGTACCTCCGCCGTCTCCCAAGCGGAAGCGCCCCGAATTACTACTGAAGTTAAGATGCGCCAAGGTCGGGACGCGCTACCTGAAGTCACCGCTGAGGCATGGTCTTATAAAACATTAGTAAATGTGGTGCAAAACCTTGAATACTAAAGAATTTAGAAAACATCGCGCCCTTCATTTTGTACTAAAGTCCAATACAAGTTACTACAAAAACTGTTTTTTTTTGTTGGTGTTTACGCAGAAACATGCTTTCTAAAAGGTCAAGTCGACCACAATACGGACATATGATAAAGAGTGGCGCTGTTGTCGCATTTAGCGCGGTCTCGGTGGAAGCCAGTGGCCCAGGTTTCAACGGTGAGTTTCCCAACTGAGGGTTCTAGTAACGTTTCCTAAACCATTAGTTTAGAGGGTTTCACGGCGGAATTTGTATTGTTTTTATACAGCCATGTCTCACAGGTGACTTTCAGGTAGCGCGTCCCTACCTGGGTGCCTCCTGACTTCGGTGAATAATTGCGGCTCCTCCGCTTAGGAGGGGGGTTGGCAGCCCCGAAACCCATTCCACGGTATACGTTTCGGCGAGAAAATGGTCGAGCAAAGTCATAATTGAACAGTACGTGCAGACGCTATCAAAAACGATACTCTGGCTACTACGAGAAGGCGCCACCGGCCCTTGGAACGAATACGCTCAGCCGGGAATTTCCCAGAATGGTCGCAGAGGGTGACATGGCGGCGATGCGATCTTGTTTAGTTTGGTTCTCGAATACTGATCGGTGTCACTTTTTCTTAATGCAGGCTTCTGTGGTGCCTGTAATAACTAAAATAAATACACCATATGTCAGGGAGAACAGGTGCACCCTGATACAGGGTGTAAACGTTATCCCTCTTGCTCCCCTTGTCCAGGGGCTACTTTCGTTATCCTATGGCAGTTTCCCAATTGAGTGTTCTGGTAACGTTGAGTTAGCCCCAGAAGAAGTGTGAGCTGGTTCACTGTTATTACACCCCGAAAGAGGTGATTGTACACCCTTGAAGCATGTGCTGTCTCTCGTAGAAGAGTGAAACCTTAACCCAAAAGTATGCCCTATTACCTCTTGATGAAACTAAAATTGAACCCCTGATATAAAGGCTATTGCTCCCCATTAAAGATAAGGTTGTCTCCCAAGAGAGCTGATGGGCGCCCCGACATTGGGTGTAAACGTTGCTCCCAAGCGGAAGGGGTAAGTTTACTAACCTTTTGAGACGGGTGTAGCCCGAAACAGCCCATCCCGTTTGAACCCGTCCCATTTCGACCCATTCCCGAATCGACCGTCCCGTTTGAACCCGTCCTGTTTCGACCCATTCTCGAATCGACCTTACTGTTTGAACTCGTCCCGTTTCGTCCCAATACCGAAACGCCCTTCTCGTTTGAAAACGTCTCGTTTCAACCGATACTCGAAAAACCCCTTCCGTTTGAACCCGTCCATTTTTAACCCATTTGTACAAGATCCTGCGCATCACAACTTTCTCGCGAAAAGTCTAATCGTTCTATCCCTGGTCTGCGCACCTTTTCTGCTTAAGGATACATGTTCTGAAATTTTATTGCATGCCAATGTATTCTGAAAATATGCACCTTTTAAAGTAAGCTTCGAAGTAATATATTATTTTTACTTCAAAAACTTAGTGTTTTTGCTTTTTTTTTTTTTTTTTTACTTCAAGATGATCCCCATAACGTGCAACCGCGAAACGTTCTAAGTACACTCTGCGACACCGTTACTGCAAAGACGACCTTGTCGCTTTTTTTTTTTTTTTAATTTTGCTTCGAAATAGTATCAGCAGGCACCAAATTTTAGAGCTTATGGTACTAGCTCAGATGAGCACCTCCAAAGCCAGTAATAATTCTTATGGCAGCCTTTCAATTCTATAGGAGAAACAGCAGAACCACCCATCGCATGTTCGAGCTACGTACAATAATGACGTTTTCCATACACAAGCACATTGGGTAAGCTAAATTAGCATCGCGGCGCTAGTTTTAGTGTTTCCAAGGTGCTTGCGTACGTTATTATAAAACCTCATATTAGTGATCTGTGTATTTTGGAGAGCGATAAATCAGGGAGAGGCAGGGTGACATGAATGTGATAGCGACTTTTAATTATTTTACAATTTCAAACGCTGAACACTCGCGCACAAAGGGAACCATCATAGACCGGAAAATACCTTCGCCTTGGTGGGAAAGTCAAACAGGAAAATCGTGCCATGAGAAAGGTGACACTCCAATTCTGATAGTTTGTGGTTCTTGCAGATCCACTTGTGCACCCTGGCCCTCACGGCACCACTATTTGCACGCTTCTGCAAATATGCCCTTGTCAAAGCCTTATCCTAAGTGATCAAATAGATGAACCTGTAAATGTTCGGATCAACCCTCCCTGACACCGCGTTTATCTTACGATGCCATGTATCCAATGTTGTTGCGGTAGACGGAGAAGTGAGGTCAGCAAAGAAGACAGACATTGGACACTTGAACCTAATCAGCTGTTAATGAACAATACAAACGAACCGACCCAACTGATAACAAACGATGGCCGAAGCGGGAAGGTTGTTTCGGGATAGGGCGGAATGGGAAAAAATAAAACGAGAGGGTCATTTTGAGCCGGGTCAAAACGGGAAGGTTGAATTGGGAATGGGTCAAACCGGGAACCACCCTTTGAGACGAACTCAAGGGACAAGCAATTTACACCGTAAAAGATGTGACAACACGAACCTTTTTTTAAGAGTGTATGCAGTGCTTGCACTCGTTGCGACTGTTGAGGAATCTGCACCGCGCCACCGACTACACCAACCCGTATCGCGCGTACGCAGCGGTTCACCGATAGTGGGTCGCCGCCATGTGTGTTTTATTTTTTTTGGCTTTGAACACTGTTTGGTTCAGATATGGGATTGGCCAAAAATCAGGCTGCTCCAAAAGCTGGCTCCGCCTCGAACGTCAGACGCCATAGCGATGTCGAGCGGCCATTGGCAGCATCCACGTTTCTCTAAGGGGTGATTGACAAGCCTCGGTATCGTTTCCGCAAAATCTCTCTCCAGACGCGGGGAGAGAGCCCGCAACCTTTTTCGGAAGCCCGCGTCTATTTCGGTCGAGTTCTCACAGGGCATCTGTTTCCCGACACCTAGTTTCGCCAGACTAGATTCGCGAACAAGATGCATCGTGTGAAGAGACTGTAAGAAGGTACTCGTGAATCTACCAAGACCTAATACCGCAAACATCAACATTTCTGTAGCAGCACAATATATTTTTGGAGCTTTACTTCGAGAGCTCAAATTACAACCCGTAGCCGCGCTTATCCAGTTAGGAGATTTACCATTTCGTCTCGAATGCGGGGTTGAAATAAGAAACATTAAAAGGAAGCGCGGGCAGTAACACCAGCCACCGTTGACAATGCATTCGTGGATGCGCTTTTCTAGGATTACAGCGCTGCTGGGCGGTAGAGCTAACCGGATCACCACTGGGGTGAACATATGGGTGGCTTGACATAGCTCCCCTGTTCGTTCATCTATGAGTCCGTGACCCTTGGCAGTGCTAGGACCTCGAAGATTCGGAGCCTAGAAACAACCGTATATTTTTTTTTGTCTACATGGAAAAATAAAACTGATTGAAAACACCGGGATTAGCTACAATCGTTGGGAGTAATGTGTCCGAATAGAGAACCTTCTCGACGTGTTACAGAAAGGGCCATCCTCTTCCTACTTTCACTAATCGTGTGGAAGCCTGCCAAAGCTTAACACGCTCATTTTCGTTCCTTTTGAATGGGGTGTGTTACCGGTATTTGATCAAATTGGAGCGAAACTTACAATATCATTATAATAGGGCTGGTAATTTTGGCACTTCAGTCCTCATTCGAAAAGTTTTTGTTGAAGCTTTAGCAACATTGCCTCTGATAGAGAGCAAATTCTAGTCAGCGGATATCTTTAAAATGATTCACAAACTCATTAAAAAAAAAAAAAAAAAAATTTTCATTTTTGTATAATATCGGTCTCCCTGCGTTAAAGACTATGCTCTGCGGTTCCGCGGACCTCAAATTATGAATAAAACTGTTCAAAGGACTCCACGTCTTCTCAATGCCATGGGACACGATTATTTTTCGTCGCTATTTTTGCACCGGTGTGACTCTTGAAAATGTGGTACGGGCTTTACCGGGAATTCGCGAAGGGGATAGACCCGGGAAGTAAAGGTCAGAGAAGATTTTGTACGTGGGGAAGGCGACGGCACGGCAACTACCCGACCTTTCCGCGGTCATTATATCCCCTCCCGCCGTATCCACTTTACGCGCAGTCACGCGCTGGACGCGTTCTTTATAAGATACAAGTCTTGTTTATGCATGTCTCGCGAAATAGGCATCAAACATAAACAAAACTGCGGGGATGAAAGGGTATAAAGAGATAGGAATGATAGATACATAACTTTAAGAGAAACAAAAAAAAGAAAAATAAAACTCCAAAATGTTTTAAGTTGATCCCGAGCATATAAAGGCCGTTGTTGGCGAGCGCTTCGTAATTCGGGAGAGATGAACGTTGGTGATCAGCCGGTACATCGTTTAGGAAAAGCTGCATGAAAGGGAAAGTTCCAAGGGTAGAAATGGTGTAAGGTCACACTAAGAAAATCAATGACTAATATTGTAAAACGGTGAACCAGGAAAAAGCAAGGGGTTCGTTGGAGTGTTCGGGTCGCTCGCTGGCCAAGTATCTTCGTTTAGGGTCTGTCGTATCTTTCGCTCGTGGTGTTTTCATGATGGTCAGTGTTTCTAAATGTCAACACAAGAGGCCGTCCATTGCCATGCGGAAAAGCAAAAGTCACAAGTGAATCATGAAGCAAAACGTCATTTTACATCAACGGGTGCAGCTATCAAAATTACAAGGGAAAGTGAGGGGGAAGGAAGGCGAAACTGGAGGAAGAAAAACAGTCCGACTTGGGTGAGCAAGATGGAGTTTAGTTACTCGTTACTGGCGGTGTTTGGATGAGAAAAGAGAAAAAGAAAAATAGAGTGGAGACGTTATATCACTTGTGAAAAATGGGAGAGAGACCAAACAGTAGAGAAAAAACGTCATAGGAAAAAATAAAAAATAAAATATATGGACAGGGGAAAGATTGACTCAAAAACTTCACGGGGATTCTCTGAAAGGTTTGGAAGAAAGAAAATGAAAGAAGGTTTAAGATGGAATATTGGATAAAATGTAAAGAAGGAGAAAATAGCGTAACAACAAAAGAAAATGGCACAAAAACAATATCTTTAGATTTATCGGTCAAACATTGCATTACTCAATACTGGTTATTAAATATATATATACAAACGCTATTGGATTTCTAAATTAGGCCTTTTGGCGAAATTTCATTTTAGAGCCGAGCTGTTAAGGGCTAGTTACCCCAGGATCGTGTCTGGTACCAAACAAATGCCGACACCCGTGGTCGACAGAACACTCTGGTTGCCGCCGTCGCTCATAGATGGCGGTAGCTGTCCAGAGTGCTGTGTTTGCTGGTTGTCTGCTTGTTGACGTCACTCATAGATCGCGGCAAACTCTCCCGCCACGGCAACCAGAAAACTGGTTGCTGCCGTCGCTCATAGATGGCGGTAGCTTTCCAGAGTGCTGTGTTTGCTGGTTGTCTGCTTGTTGCCGTCGCTCATAGATCGCGGCAAACTCTCGTGCCTCGGCAACCATAAAACTGGTTGCTGCCGTCGCTCATAGATGACGGTAGCTGTCCGGAGTGCCGTGTTTGCTGGTTGTCTGCTTGTTGCCGTCGCTCATAGATCGCGGCAAACTCTCCCGCCTCGGCAACCAGAAAACTGGTTGCTGGCGTCGCTCATAGATGGCGGTAGCTGTCCAGAGTGCTGTGTTTGCTGGTTGTCTGCTTGTTGCCGTCGCTCATAGATCGCGGCAAACCCTCCCTCCTCGGCAACCAGAAAACTGGTTGCTGCCGTCGCTCATAGATGGTGGTAGCTGTTCAGAGTGCTGTGTTTGCTGGTTGTCTGCTTGTTGCCGTCGCTCATAGATCGCGGCAAACTCTCCCGCCTCGGCAACCAGAAAACTGGTTGCTGCCGTCGCTCATAGATGGCGGTAGCTGTCCGGAGTGCCGTGTTTGCTGGTTGTCTGCTTGTTGCCGTCGCTCATAGATCGCGGCAAACTCTCCCGCCTCGGCAACCAGAAAACTGGTTGCTGGCGTCGCTCATAGATGGCGGTAGCTGTCCAGAGTGCTGTGTTTGCTGGTTGTCTGCTTGTTGCCGTCGCTCATAGATCGCGGCAAACTCTCGTGCCTCGGCAACCATAAAACTGGTTGCTGCCGTCGCTCATAGATGACGGTAGCTGTCCGGAGTGCCGTGTTTGCTGGTTGTCTGCTTGTTGCCGTCGCTCATAGATCGCGGCAAACTCTCCCGCCTCGGCAACCAGAAAACTGGTTGCTGGCGTCGCTCATAGATGGCGGTAGCTGTCCAGAGTGCTGTGTTTGCTGGTTGTCTGCTTGTTGCCGTCGCTCATAGATCGCGGCAAACCCTCCCTCCTCGGCAACCAGAAAACTGGTTGCTGCCGTCGCTCATAGATGGTGGTAGCTGTTCAGAGTGCTGTGTTTGCTGGTTGTCTGCTTGTTGCCGTCGCTCATAGATCGCGGCAAACTCTCCCGCCTCGGCAACCAGAAAACTGGTTGCTGCCGTCGCTCATAGATGGCGGTAGCTGTCCGGAGTGCCGTGTTTGCTGGTGGTCTGCTTGTTGACGTCACTCATAGATCGCGGCAAACTCTCCCGCCTCGGCAACCAGAAAACTGGTTGCTGGCGTCGCTCATAGATGGCGGTAGCTTTCCAGAGTGCTGTGTTTGCTGGTTGTCTGCTTGTTGCCGTCGCTCATAGATCGCGGCAAACTCTCGTGCCTCGGCAACCATAAAACTGGTTGCTGCCGTCGCTCATAGATGACGGTAGCTGTCCGGAGTGCCGTGTTTGCTGGTTGTCTGCTTGTTGCCGTCGCTCATAGATCGCGGCAAACTCTCCCGCCTCGGCAACCAGAAAACTGGTTGCTGCCGTCGCTCATAGATGGCGGTAGCTGTCCGGAGTGCCGTGTTTGCTGGTTGTCTGCTTGTTGCCGTCGCTCATAGATCGCGGCAAACTCTCCCGCCTCGGCAACCAGAAAACTGGTTGCTGGCGTCGCTCATAGATGGCGGTAGCTGTCCAGAGTGCTGTGTTTGCTGGTTGTCTGCTTGTTGCCGTCGCTCATAGATCGCGGCAAACTCTCGTGCCTCGGCAACCATAAAACTGGTTGCTGCCGTCACTCATAGATGACGGTAGCTGTCCGGAGTGCCGTGTTTGCTGGTTGTCTGCTTGTTGCCGTCGCTCATAGATCGCGGCAAACTCTCCCGCCTCGGCAACCAGAAAACTGGTTGCTGGCGTCGCTCATAGATGGCGGTAGCTGTCCAGAGTGCTGTGTTTGCTGGTTGTCTGCTTGTTGCCGTCGCTCATAGACCGCGGCAAACCCTCCCTCCTCGGCAACCAGAAAACTGGTTGCTGCCGTCGCTCATAGATGGTGGTAGCTGTTCAGAGTGCTGTGTTTGCTGGTTGTCTGCTTGTTGCCGTCGCTCATAGATCGCGGCAAACTCTCCCGCCTCGGCAACCAGAAAACTGGTTGCTGCCGTCGCTCATAGATGGCGGTAGCTGTCCGGAGTGCCGTGTTTGCTGGTTGTCTGCTTGTTGACGTCACTCATAGATCGCGGCAAACTCTCCCGCCTCGGCAACCAGAAAAATGGTTGCTGGCGTCGCTCATAGATGGCGGTAGTTTTCCAGAGTGCTGTGTTTGCTGCTTGTCTGCTTGTTGCCGTCGCTCATAGATCGCGGCAAACTCTCCCGCCTCGGCAACCAGAAAACTGGTTGCTGCCGTCACTCATAGATGACAGCAACAATTCTTAAGTTTAGTTCAGAAGTTTCCTGTTATCAATAAGCATGCTCTATTTAGCTATATACTTTTCAATAGTCTAAAACCAGAACAAACTAAGGGAACACACTTTTTGAAAAGCCATGGACAGCTCTCTAAAAATATTCACGCGTATTATTCACGTCGTGCGGAATATTGAGAGATGGTCACTGCAATAACAAACCATGGCACACAAATGCTTAAACCACGACCGGATTTACAGGGGCGACCAGCTCACTCCGCCTCTCTCTACGGGAGCGCGCGTCCCCAGAAATATCACGTGCCCGCTTGGAAGGGACAGAGCGTCCCGCAAGGGGCCGCGAGTGCACCGCCACAGAAAAGCGCGTCTGCACGTACGCCGTAATGAGATCTTGCGGGGCGTGACGGGCATGTGCAGGCGAGGTTTGCTTCAGACGTATCAAATATTATTAAATAAACAAACATTGCTATTACAACCTATCTTGCAGGGAACATCAAGTACTACTGAATCGTTATGCACTAGTTTTCCGGAGCAGGATCGTTTGTATTGTGAAATACGCTCCTGTAGGCTGTACTCATGGCCGTGGCTGCGGTGAATTGGGTTCCTCTATTTTCCGCACTTTCTTCTTTTGCACATTTCAAACACTCTCAATACGATTAGGTGGATTATGGGCATAGTTAACATATTTGTAGGTTCATAAAGATGCTGCCTGATGCCAACTTTAGACTAAAATCATCGCTCTTGCACACTCGCAGTTGCGAGCGCACGACATTCTTTAAGGTTGATTAATATATACGAAGGGTTAGACCATTCCACGAGAGGAAAGTCATCTTGAAATGCTATTCTCAATATTGAACATTTCAAGTATATATTCTTTTATAAAAGATGGCACAGAGTACAAGCGTTTCACAAACACATAATATTAATATCTTTATTCAGACTTTGCGTCTAGGCTGAGGAAGCAAAAGGCGACCTAACGCCGCCTGACAAGCAAGCTCCCAGGAAATACGCCGTGCGCATCTCTGCGACGCTAACGTTATCTCAAAGGAGCCGCTTTTAAGCTCGTGCCCATTATTTAATGTACATGCAGTATGTTGAAAGTTTACCCTTGTTTTCATAGCTTACCATCAGCTTGGGGGGAAATCTTTTTTAGCCACTGGTTCCGTACATCTGTCACGGGAAACTCGTGGAAAGCGCTTACTTTTCTTGTTGTGCGCCCGCTCGCCTTGCAGAGCGGAACGCAGCAGCATACCATCGCGAGCTGCTACGCGTAGGCAATGGCAGGAAGACTTCTCACATGACAGCGCACCTAAACGCGATCGCATGGGGAACCTGGAGCTTAAAACAAACACCACTAATGCTCAAGGCACCCACTGCCAGTCGTGCATACTCGCATTGCCGGCACATACGCACACTGAGAGCACCGTCGGCGAGTCGGCTGCCGTCGCCGCGTGAGGAGTGTGGCCGAGTTACAGCGCCAGAACGCGCGGTGGCGGTTGCGCGAACTACAAAGTACAAAACAAGCAAAAGCAAATACGGCGCGCAGGGGCAGCCTCCGGTGACCTGGTCGCCCCTATAAAGGCGGTCGTAGCTTAAACATACAATTCCAAAGATGCTTACCCTACTTGAAGATGAAAGATTAGAATTCAGTGCATCGTCCTTTCGAGAAATTCAACTTATTTTTCTCCACAAATGAATCTGTGTATGAACTAAATTTTGAGGGTTTCAAAACTTCTGTCTGCATACAGGTACATTTTCTGCTATAACCGATAATAAAATATAACATGTCTGAAACACGCATTCTTAAATTGTGGTAATCAAGATTTGTGAATGTTCTTTTTTCGTCAAGCTGCTGCTACTGTGTCTTGCAGGCTGTCAACTACTTGCGAAGCTGTGTCATGCATCTATTTTCTTGATCGGCACCATCAACGTACCATGTAAATAAATTATTTGTTATTATATTATTATTATTATTATTATTATTACTATAAGATAAAACATCAGCAAAGAAAAGAACACTTTGGATTTTCTGGTTGACAAGTTTTTTTTAAATAAAATTTCTTGCTGGAAACCTGAAATCCATTTTGCAGACAATGGTCTGCAAATTGGATTTTCTGTTCTCAGGAAGGAATCCTATTAGATTTTCGAAAATACGGGAGTTAGACAAAGAGGACGGACAGGAGAAACATCTTTCGACTTTCAACACATTGAGGTATTTTATTACCAGGCCGACAAGCAACGGGCTGCCGAAGGTTTGGGAAAAGGGTTAGTGGCAAACATTAAACTAGCGAGAGAGGAAGGGGGGGGGGGGGGCTAGGAAAAGTGAAAGAGAGGGGAGGAGGAGGAAGGTTGAAAAGCGAAGAAAAGAGCGAAGGGCCGGATAAGAAGTAAAGGAGGTTTGGGGCGCTTGGCGTGGATAGGTATCTCGTATCGAAAACTCTGTCCGAGTCAACGCCTGCCAGTTCTAGCCCTTTTCTTCGCTCTTCCCCCTTCCTCCTTTCCCCCTCCCTTTTCCACTTCCTAGCCCCCTATCTCTCGCTGGTTCATTCTTTCCCGCTAACTAAAACTTTTCCCAAATCGTCGGCAGCCCGTTGTTTGTCGGCCTGGCAAGAAAAGTCCTCAATGTGTTGAAAGTCGAAAGATGTTTGCTCTGTCCGTCCTCTCTGTTCAACTCTCGTATTTGCGAATCTGATTCCAAGGCGCTCAATCCAAGTTCAGAATTTCCTGTTCCATAACCCTGTTTATACTGTTTTTTGGTAGGGTATTTAGCGAGAAAACTGATGTCACGTGATTACATAGGAGGTAGGGTCAGGTGACTACGAACTCACATGACCTCGATGGACCGTTATGTCCATTTCCCCACTTAATCTTGCGATAAAATGAAATACAGTGCACGTGCCTTGACCACGTTACGTCGCTCACGCTCCACACGTTTTGTGCTTCTTGATCTTCGTTAGTGTAATGGAGATTGTCCAGTTTTTAGAGCGCAGCTCTTAGGCGCCCGTTTAAGCTTGAGCGGCGTCGCCGTCGCCGTCGGCGTTACCGCGCAGTGCGTTATGGCTAAATTTTTCCGAGGGGACGCGAGGTCCTCCCGAAGGAAACCGAGGTCGTCCCGAAGAACCCGAGGTCCTTCGAGAGGACCTCGGGTCCCTTCGGGAGGACCTTGGGAGGACCTCGGGTTTCTTCGGTAGGACCTCGGGAGCACCTCGGGTTCCTTCGGGAGGACCTCAGGAGGACTTCGGGTTCCTTCGAGAGGACCTCGGGTTCCTTCGGGAGTTGCATGCAACAGGTTGCATGCAACCTGTCGCATGCAGCTGGCATGCAACCTGGGTTGCATGCTACCTGTTGCATACAACTGGCGTGCAACGAGTTGTGTGCAACCTGTTGCATGAAATCCAGGTTGCATGCAACCTGGTGACGTCATCGGCATCGGCATCGGCATCATCACTGATGACGTCATCAGTGACGTCACTGATGACATCATGGGATCGTCGTCGTCAAGCTCACTTGACCCCTCGAGATCAAGTGACCCTCCCCCCCCGAGATCACGTGACCCCCCCGAGATCAAGTGACCCCCCCCCCCCCCCCGGGATCACATGACCCCCCAAAGTCACATGACCCCCCCCCCCCTTGAGTACCCTTCCCTCCTCCTCCTCAAGAGCTGCGCTATAATTCGGCGGTACAGGGAGTTGTAAACGGCTTTCATTTTCTCTTCTTACTTTTGGGGATCTTTTTCCCTTCAACTCAGTTCACTATCAGTATTTTCAACTCTTCTGTTAATCAAGCTATCAGATTTCACCTCTTTTTTACCCTCCTCTTCTCTCATCGCTTCACTTCTTCACTTTATATCTCGCTTTTTAAAACACGCTTAATCAAATAATCCTTTCAGTAATTCCTTTTATTTTTTCAAGGTGAGAACGAATTCTCCATGCGAGGTCCAAAGTCGCCTGGTAAGGTACCAACGCCATGCAAAACACAACAAACCAAAATATATCTATACATTACCAACTAGTGCAATACATCTCACTAGGACAATAACACTAAAAAATGACACTTTCTGCTATAGGTTTTTACACTCGTAAAATAGTGTTGCTGTGAGTTATCAAAAATTCTGGTTCGATCGAATCCGCTTCAAGCAAAAAAAAAACAAAAAAACACAGCTTCCAGAAATTCCTTTTAAAGAATGCTGACAAAAGTAAAAGCAAAAAAGTAAAATGTAAAAACCAAAACAATGTTTTTTTTTTCTAAAACATTATTTTAGAGGCGGCAGAGTATTGATACCGGTTTTCGAACCTAAACAAACCCTATCCACCCACCTAAAAAAGGGAACGGAAAAACTTGGGTTTAAACTTCATAGTGGCGAATTATCTGAGATCATCCTAATCCCCACAGGGGGGCACTTATGGTCTTCCCTAGACACGACAGGCAATTGGTCAGACGATATTTCGTCAAGCGGGATCTCCTCCACCGCGTTATGTAAGGTAATTTTCTCCCGCCATTGAAGCAGCATCTACTATTGGCTATTGTGTCTCGTTATTACTTTTTTTTTATTGCTTACTTGAATTGGTGACAATTTGTCTTAACCGTCACCGCCTTGAGGGTCAAAGACGCGAGCTTGTTTTTTTTTTTCTCGTCTAAGAGGTTTTACTGAAAAGAAATCACGGGGCTGGATTGCTTGCAGGGGCAGAAGAAATCCGATCGAGGACACAAATCATAATCTGAAGTGGCTTTGTCGCCGACGTTCTGTCGGAGAGAATGAAGCTTGCGCCCTCGCAGTGCTGCCACACATCGGAAAGTTTCGGAAGCCATCTAATCATATTTCTCTCAGCGAGCGTGGAGGGCATCTTGCTCAGTGTAATGAGAGTTTTATATACGCATTCGTTCCTAGTATTTATTATTATGTTTTTTTTTTTTTTACTTTTATGTATCGTTCTTTGCAACGGTTCGCATCAACCCCGCCTGAATATTTCCCGGGAATGACCTTTTTTGTTTGATAAAGTAAGGGTCGCTTTTGTTGATATTGCAACCATAGTTTGTCAAGGTTGTGCATTCAAAATTCGCAACAATTGTCAACTTGAATTTTTTTTATTCTTTTTATTGTTAAGAGATGATAATTTTGGGGTTAATTGTCAGCTTTTTTTTTTTTTTGTTATACTGAACGGAATAGCGTAGAAAAAGAGAAGGACAGGGAAAAGAAACGTGCGCGACACACAAGCGCAGTTCTTTTCTTTGTCCTCGTCTTTTTTGTGTGCTGTTCTGTTCCCTATGCCATCATACTGCCACGCGCGTCGCTGAGCGAGCGAGTAAGTGACTGCATGGTTACCCGCTTGGCCGTCGCGCAGAGGATTGGGGTTTGATTCCAGGGAGGGGAATGTTCTTTTATCTATTTTTTTCTACTTGGCGTTCTCGCAAATTCGAGAACATTCTAGTCTGATCAAGTTACGAATTTTCTACGCCCAGTGATCTAGGCCGAATGCCCCAGAGACCCACGAGGCTACAAATTGTGCTCCTCATGCCAAGTCGGAGTCAATCTCTCCCCAGCGCTCGATCCTGCTGTTTCGCCGACATCGACGCCTCCGATGCTAACCCTCTTCTATATTGTTTTGAGCATAAGTTCATTTCATTAAATGCTTAGTTTTCTTCAGTTATTTGCAGCCTCATCATTTGTCATTCGTGACAATACTAAGTGGCCCAGCTTATCACACTTCAGTGGTTTTTGTCCTTTTCTGACGCCACAAATTTTATTTACCTTCTGCTGACGTTTATTAGCTGGTTTTGGACTTTATTGTACGGGTTACGAACAAAATGCGCTATTTCTGAATCTGAATGAGGCGACATATTCAATGACATTGAACACACACACTCATACATATAGACGCACACACGCACACACACAGCCGGAAACACATGTTTGGGCGAAACCAGCTGGATATACAATTGTCAACCATCCATACAAACAAGACCAAACCAAATAAAATTTGCATTGAACCGCTGGTTATTTTCTGCTCTCATTTGTACGGATGGTTGATACTCATATGTTCAACTGGTTTCGCCCAAATATGTCACCAACCAGCTCATCTTTTCCCCGTCACAGAAACGCACAAACACACACACACACATACACGCACAAGCACGCGCACACACACACGCACACACACACACGCGCGCACGCACGCACGGACGCAGGTAGGCACGCACGCACGCACATACGCACGCACGCACGCACGTATGCACGCACGCGCGCACACAAACACGCACACGCACTTGAAGCCAGAAACGTAATTCTTCAATTAGTCCTTCAGGTTCAGCTTGACTTGATTAAATCCGGTAATTAGAAGCCTTGTCATTTATGTTTTGCATTTTTTCTTCCGGGAGTTTAAAATTTTCTCTGGTGAATATTAGATCCCGCCATCTCGATGAAATATTTTTGGAAGGCTTATCTCTTTGACTGGAGCTTGACTTTGAATGTGCCAGTGGTTCCAATCAAATCAAGGTCGCTATTTTTCTTAAATCCTCCTGTCAGAGATTTTGAAAATTTTAACCGAACTTTTTTACAGATGTTAAACTTTTTGGGGGGCTTGACAAATTTATCTTTAAAAAAATACGTCGCACTAATGCTATCTTAAAAGCAGATTTGGCGTTAACGTGTTAGAAGTAACGGGGTTACCGGTACCGTGTTAAATTTTTGAGTAACGTAGTAACATACTCGTTACATTTTCAAAACAGTAACGAGTAACCTACTTACGTTACTCACTTTGGGTAACAAGCAACGTAGTTACGTTACTCCCTACTTCCTGAGACCTGAAAAAGTACATTTACATTTGCTTCGTCTTTCCATACTTCGGTTTACCTTCCAGACGAAGCCGACGCTACGAGATCATGGGACTAACCAGAAAGCGTCAAGAAGGCAGCATCATGGCGTTCGTCATGCTTATGTACGTGTTCTATCATCGCTGAACAAAAAATGCCCTATCACCTGCGCCTTCGATGCTGCGTGATCGGTTCCGCTAGTTCGCATTGCCGGCTGCGTCTGAAGTTAAGCTGCTAGGCGCCAAGTAATTAAAGATAATTCGAAAGTCTTATATATCCCATTACGCGAGAAGGCGGCGTCGGCGTTGTGCCCGAAATATGGCCAAAAAAAATACGTCATCAAGCACGCGCCGCTCAGCGACGCACAGCAACGCAGACGCTTCGTCACGGAAACTGTGAAGCCGGCGGGTCGCCGCGCCTGCACAGTGGGGGAGAGGCATGTCACCAGCGGAGCACCGTGTGCCAAAGGAAGTCATGACGCGTTGCTTGTAGGAATGTTCTGCGTGTAGGAGCGCATTCGCATTCCTACACGTAAGCAGTCTTAAGTGTCTTCGGCGTGTTTTGTAGTCATTCCACGCCCCTTCAAAATTTTGCTTGTGTTTCCCCTACGCAAATATTTCCCAATTTAGAAAGACCCCAACGACTTCGCCCTTTGTCGCACTGTCCAAAAACGTTGTTGCTAAAAAAGGGCTGTTACCGTGAATTTACAAATAAAAGTAACGCAAAAGTAACGAGCGTTACTTTTTATCAGTAACGGTAACGCGTTCCTTTTTATTTCGAAGTGACCTGGGTCGGTAACGCATTCCTTTAGGTAACAAGTTAAAGGGACACTGACAGGGTATTTATGCTCGCCGAGGTTTTTAGTTGTACTTGACATATGAGAGCTCAACTACCCAGAACAGAATTTGCGGCTCGAAATTCGGTTTCTTTCCGCCCGAAAACCGCCGATGAAGAACTGGCCGGTTCGAGTCTCGCTCACTCTCTTTTTCCCGGTCACGGGCCGTTTTCTAAGGTATCGATGCGACCACCAAATTTAATCAAAGTCGTGGGTCACTGAAGGCACACACTCAATATTAAAAATAGAAAAAAATATGAAACCCAATTTTTGTGGCTTCTAAAAAGCTGTAAATACGTTGATTGAAAAAAAAAGTTCCACAGACAACCGGAAGCATTCTGTGCGTTCGTCGTTTCGCGGGTCTCGCGGGGACGGCGATGGCAGCGGACGACGGGCGTGGGACCTCTATTTCAGAGTTCGCGGTACCGGCGAATTCTGTCTACTGTTAAAAGAGAAATTTGGGACTGATCAAAAGAATTGGTATTCATCCCGTACGACACGCCCGACCACCAAGCCGATTTGCACGAAGACGTCGCCGAGCCGTCGCTCCCTTCTCGTGGCTGAAGACATCGCTCGCGCAAACGTCAAGCACGACATGTCTACTTCGAGTTGAATATGCACGCGTAGGATTTCTTTACTAGGTGCGAATGTCCCCAAAGCGTGGTGCTTCCCGACTTCGACCCGGGAGTGCTTTTGCTAGAGAAAAATCGACAGCCAACTTTCCAACTTACAGTTTACCGACTAAATTATTACTAAGAAAAGAGATCCTCCAGAATAGAGATGCCCCAGTAGCTCAGTGGGAAAGACGTCCGGTTCACACGCGGTAGGACCGGGTTCGATCCCCCGTGAAGGTTTTTTTTGTTTTCAAACATTTTTTTTGATGTTTACATATTTTTTTTTTCAATCATTACTGAAGAAACAAACAAAAAATAACAAACAAATGTTGTGGACAATACTTCGCTTAATTAAATGGTATGGGATTTTCGTTTTGACACCTGCGAACTCAATGTAATCACTTTCCACAAAATGCAAGGAGCATATAAGTCAGGTAGCGTCCGCTTTCCGAGGTGCCCGTAAATGTTCTACAGGAATTGCAGCCAGCCATTGGTCCCGATCCCATTTGATCTTTCGGAAACTCTGTCGCACAATGCCACTTTTTTTCGGATGCAGGACATGTGAGCCAGCTCTTCACGCAACATCTTGGGTGTATTCTTTTCGGAGCCGATCATAGAAATTCGCCACGGGCACTCACTACTCATCTCCAACTCCTCAATGTACAAAACCCCTCATCTTGGAGTACAGAACAACGAGCGGAACAAACATAACTGCAAAAGAATCACAGGGCGAGCAGTTCCCGCACGCCGCATCGCACGCCGCACGTCGTGTCGTCTGCTACCGGGAAGGAGAAAAAAAAAACACAAAAAACGCACGGTCGGGTGTAGCCACGTGACTTCCGCCACTCACTTTCTTCTCTCCACTTCTCCGACCTCCGTCGGGTTTCGGTTTCGGTTTTGAGCAGTTGCGTCTTTTGGCTTTATTAAAAAAATACGCTACTCTGTTGCAAAATATTAATTGGGTAGTCCTCCGACACCATAATAAAGCGTCTGACAAAAAATAAAAAAAATTTTTTGGGGGGTGTCAGTGTCCCTTTAAGTGTGTTTTTGCTTCACCCGGTAACGCCTACAACACTCCTTACGCGTGAGTTTTACGGTTAGGATGAGATAATATAGCGCGAAACACATGTACCACGAAACCGTCCGATCCGACGTGCGGACTGCCCGAATGACCTTGGGGGGAGAGGGTTTTCGTAGCATCGGGGAGCGTTGAACACCCTCGCCTCCGACCGTCGTATTGCGCGGTCGGACGTCGGATCGGACGGTTTCGTCGTACATGTGTTTCGCGCTTATAGGACGGTAATCGCCTCGATAAGTCGAATATTTAACTAAAATTGGTTCGTGGACTTTTGTTTAGAGCGTTCCGACTAACAACTAGCTCAGAGTCATCGAAAACCGCTATATTAGTAAATATTGGTAGGAGTTACCGCTCATTCACACTGGAAGCGGACCCGCGTTCGCAAAGTGGTTGCGAACGCGGTTGTATAAAGATCCAGTACAATTGCACGCGCAGTTGATGTCATCGAGTGCGCGTGCAATTGTACTGGATCTTTAAACAAACTCGTTCGCAACCGCTCTGCGAACGCGGATCCGTTTCCAGTGTGATTGAGCGGTTAGAGCTCGTGGGAAGCGCGTGGTGGTGCACTTAAGCCACAGACGCGCTGCGTTAGGCTAAAAAGATACTGCAGACACTTCCTCAGGTGTGCGTCTTCCCTTTATGGCAGTCACACACTGCAGACATGCTCGCCAACATACATACGAATGAAGCAAACAGGCTTCGAACATTCTGAGGCGTGTCCGCAGACAAATCTGTCATCATAACTGCCGCGAACACAACGTTCTTTTGTTTGTTTTTTTAGTATTTGTATGACGTGGTACTGGGGCTTAGAGGTATCACTCGTGCAACAAATCCAAGGCTGACGGTGCGAAAACTCGGATGATTAGTCTCATCATCCCCTGAATTACGCGTTGTTTATATTGGCCTAAGTATCTCTAATGCACTCTGCGTGCGGGACATTCGGACGGTAGATCAAAGAAGCAAAATTTTGTTTAGAGAACCTTGTTTTGAATACTGCAAACTATTTCTCTGATATCGCTTACACCTATAAGCAAACCTTATAGAGAACGAAGGTTAACTTTTTTCTGTACTAGTTTACACTAATTCCCTTCTCTTAATTTGAGTAATATTTTTAGCAAATACGTTTTAGCACACTGCTGTCTTCTCTGATTAAAATTTACCATTTACTCTTGATTCTCACTCGTGTTTATCCGACTTGCCTCCCCACTGCGATGAAAGATTCATATTAAGTTCCGCCTTCTCTTAATTTTCTTGAGTTCTATTTGCACCTTTACTTTTATTTTACGTTCCTTTGCTACGTTTGTAGGATGAAGTCATATATCTAACTTCACGTTTCTTCCTCTAAGCTCATTCTGAAAACGTTGTTCACTACAAGCCCCACTGACTCATTCTCAGCGTACAATTCCACTTTTTCCCGATCCGCTCTTCCTTTCAACTACATCTTGCCTCACACTTTTCTTCATCTCTCACAAGGCCATTCTCATTTTGCATTTACATTTCCTCATTTCCCCATTTTTTTCCTCTGTTCCTTAAGCCTCCCCGCGTGTTGGTGTTCACTGGCGCGAGCACTCCTTTCCTGCAGATGTTCGAAACGCGTCCTCCTCTCAAGGGGCTTGCATTTTTTACAATGGAAGATGGCTCCGCATTCAAGGATCTTCTTGAAACCTTTCCTTTTTTTCCGAATCGTGTTATCCCTGTTTTTTTTTTGTGAGCTCGCGTGAAAACAGCCGGCGCGAAGATGGACAGTTTTCGTGTCCCCAACGCTGCTCAGCGATTTATCTCTCTGCGCGTGTTTCGAAAGGCACTACGCCGCAAATCTTAACGAAAAGAAGCTCGTTGCAGACTACTAAAAAGGGGAAATGGAAACCACCCTATAGAGCGGATATTAAATACAAAATAAAAAGAAATACTGTGGGAAGAATCTTTGCTAAAGAACAAACAAAACAAAAAGCCAATTGTAGCTGTGCAGGTTTCTGTATAAATTATGAGAGAGCGAACAAGGATGAAAACCTAGCACATTAAAGCGACAGGAATAGTTCTTCAGAGTTTCTTTTCTCTTTGGTATTTACTTTACCGCACTGCGTTTTGTTTAACAAGGCGCTTTTTGCGTCTCTTTTTTTTATTGCCATTTGGATAAATTATTGTTGGGTGAAGCGCGTATGACTAACACGACGTAACAAGCGGTGGTGGAGATTTAGGCATCACCTTGTCTTTACTCAGAAACGCTTGTTTGTTTCTAATTTTTTTTTTTTTTGGTGGTTCTTGTTTTGAATTTTTACTTTGACCGAACGAGTCTCTCTCTCTCTTTCTTTTTCTCTTGTTGTAGTCAGACGTCTGTGAAATTCTCGTAAAATATTATATTACCCCCGTGGTTATTTTTGGGGCTATGTTTAAGCGTATCTATATCTACTAATAACTTTTCTCCAGCAGTTTGGCTTCCTGAACATTTAGACTGAGGAACGTCGAGAGTTGGGTTGGTTGGTATTCGTTTAATATAATAAAGAAACAGAGCAAAAAAGGCATGGACAGTGCAAAATAAAGGTGCAAACAAGTGAAACGCTTCTAAATGCGTGTTCCTTCTGCTCTGTTCGTTTGTTTGCTTTTTTTTGCGCGCGATTTATTGCATTATCGTTAGACGAAAGAGATTTTAATTTTCAATTTACACATGATAGTCTTTTTTTTTTGTTCATTAACGTTTTTGTGTATGTCGGAGCGCATTAATCCAATCTTTTTTTGCTTTGACTCTGCTGCCTCGCCAAGTTGAGCGCCATTAATTACGGCGCTGGAGTGTTAAGGTAATGCGTTTTTATTGAAAAGTGTAGATGCCTCGCCGTCTCTCTAAAGTGTTGGGAAGTATAAATGTTGGTCCAAAACGCGGTGTACATCTGACAGTGCGGTGAAATGGTTGGTAAGATGAAAAATGGAATGGTGGGAAAAACTAAATACAGGGTGATTCAAGGAGACGTCAGGCTCTTTAAATCGACCGCAAAAATCGGTTTCTTAAACTATCGAGCTAGGACTTTGTGCAGCTTTCATGTTGTATCACCCTGCAGGTTACACAAAATGAAGCGGGGTTCGTAGTAATGATAATAATAATAATAATAATAATAATAATAATAATAATAATAATAATGATAATAATACTAATAATAATGATAATAATCTTTATTGGTTTGGGAGAGCTGCGGCACCGCAGAAAGGCAATAGCCCGTACCATGGAGTCCCAAGATGCCACGTCTAGTGATTGTGATTATGTGATGATATTATATGCAAGGTGAAAGTGATGGTAATTAAAAATGATATGTTCATGGGGAGGACGACGCGGTCTTCTCAACATCTCAATCACCATTGCTCGAAGGTTAGGAAAAGATTCAAGCGAGTTGGCTAGCGAACTGAGGTGACCTCCAGCAGGCTGTTCAATGAATATCTAAGATGGAAAAGCCCTGGCGATTTGGCAATGTCGTCGCTCACTTCAGTGAAGGCAGTGGGCGCCAGAAAGTGGCCTGGTGTTGGTAGGCGAATGCCACCCCCAAGGCATGCTTGTCCAGGGCTTATACATAGCACCGCATTCATCGGGTGTAGCATCTTGTTGTGTCGTCGTCCCTTTTACTGGCCAGATGAAGCTTGCAGCAAAATCCATCAATGATAGGGAATGTTCGCCGTAGAGAGGCTAGCATAAATAACCCGTCTATGTGAAGATATGCAGCATGCTTGATGAATGAAAATATGCGGCTTAACCGTTTGAATTGAGTGACATTTTGCTCCACCTATAATCCTGGCACCTCACTCGACACTGCGGGGAGCGACGGGTTAGGATTATCGGAGAAGGCCTAGTAGAAAATTAGGTTGTTTTTGTTTCCGGACATCGATGGAGTACCTTGAGCGACCGTCAGGAACTGGAAGGTGAGATCGTGGAAGATGATGTCCGGATGCTGGTGGGAGTTGAAGAAGACTTCTTGCTTCTTCTTGTTGTGGCCGACGTTGGAGAGTCAGTAGGCTTGGAGGCGAAGTTGCAATGAATACAACTGATAAAAATAAACTTTACTTCAACAAAAAAAAATATTTCACAAAAGGAAATGTCACTGCAACTAACTGCCGCCCACGACCTATGTAGTTAGGCAGTAAGAAAGGCGGATGCCTCGGCGTGAAGTGTCCCCCCACGCACGGTGAGTTTGCTGCTAAGCTGCAGAGCAGGGCTGTCGCCAGGCGCGTATCCGAAGGGGAGGGGGATGACCCCCTTGAAATCTTTTATTTTGCTGGGGCCTCCTCTCCCCCCTCCCCATTCTACAGCATTTTTCATGGGTGCCCCCCCAAATCAAAATCCTGACTTCGTGCCTGGCTGTCGCGCACAACATTAAACTTCATAGCTTTGAGCATGTGGAACATCTGACTTGATTAACTTTGGAATTTTACAGAAAGACCTGTGTCGTTTGTGTGCACTTTACACATGTGTGTCTTTTTATAGTCTACCAGTTTTGTAAGTTGTGCACTTTGATTTTACAAATATTATGCTTTTCAGGAAAAGAAACTCTAACCGGGACCACGGATAACCCAAGGAGAGAGCCTGCTCCTTATGATGGGCCACAGCCTCCGGTAGCATTCCAGCCAGAACGCTACAGAGTCTCTTCTCAGTGTGATTGAGTCACACTTTCCCGAGGATGTGACTTTTCCTTTGACGAAGTATCTTTTTTATAAACATCTTTCTGCAAGTAGCACGCTTACAAGGCAGCATTACTACTGCCCAGAATGCATGCATTACATTGGTGAAATCCCGGAATCTGAGAATTCGGTGACATGCCTTAAATGTGGGATTGTTCTTGAGGTGACCAAGCTTACAAAAACTGAATTCTATTTCATCATGCTTGACTTTGAGTCTCAACTCACGGATATTCTAAAAGTTCACAGCCTGGCCAACCGGTTATCCGCACCCCAGCCTTCTTTAGATGTGGCAGACATCACAAAGAGCAAAGCTTATAATAAGCTGCCGGTATCAAAGGGCGACGTCTATATGACCTGGAGCACAGATGGTGTACCCCTTTACGAGTCCTCTACTTCTGCCATGTGGCCACTGCAGCTCGCAGTGAACGAGTTGCCCCAAAACGAAAGAACGAATACGTTCTTCTGGCTGGTCTTTGGTTCGGAACCAAAAAACCAGATATGAACTGTTACCTGGAGCCGTTCGTTCACGAACTGAACCGCCTCGCAAGCCAAGGTTTGTGCTGGGAAGATGACCTTGGAATGTCGCATGTCACACGTGTCTTTCCAGGATCATGCTGTGTGGATACCGTCGCGAGGGGAATGGTAATGAACATGAATCAGTTCAATGGAAACAAATGGCTGTGCTTGGTGCACACACGAAGGTGAAGTTGACCGAAAAGGCAACGGGCATGCCCATGTCTATTCAGCAACAGGACCCAAGCACGCTTTTATGACACACGATTCAGTCTTGAGGGATGCTGAGAGAGCTGAACAAGCAGCGCAAGCTGCTTGTGGTGTTAAAGGACCAAGCATCTTTTTTATGCTCAGTTTTTTTTTTTTTTTTTGCATTTCTCTGCGGATTTATGGTTGACTAGACGCATGCCGTCTGCTCGAGCTTCGTCAGGCATACGAAATTCATGTGGCTCAGCCACAAGTCCGCATTTCCTTACAGTCTTGGTAGGAAAATAAATGAGATCGACAGTAGGTTGCAGCTTTTGCAGCCCTTGTGGGAGATGTCGAGACTGCCGCGGTCTCTACATCTCCAAAAGTACTGGAAGTCGTCCGAGTGGCGAAATTGGCTTTTTTTATTCTCCTTTCGTCCTTCATGACCTTCTACCAGCCGCATTTCTTCGAAACTGGTTAAAGTTTGTTCGTTTAATTCATTTTCTTGCGGCGGGCTTCATTCCCTAAACCCACTGAGTTTAGTCAAGAAACAAATGTCTTTTTTTCAGGGAGTATGAGGCATTGTATGAAATAGAGAATATCACACACAATCTTCACATACTCCTTCACCTTGTAGAGTGCGTAAGAAACTGTCGTCCCCTTTGGAACTACCCTTGTTATCCATTCGAACACATGAATGGTCAACTTGTTAAGCTTGTAAACAGACGAGGTATGCGCAGTTACAAATTGAGGAAAAGTACTGCATTTTGTCATCATTGCCGCGATTGAGCGATTTGCATGTATCGAACTCAGGTGCCTTGGCATTTTTGAAAAGCTTCACCAGAGGCTAGAATTTGAAGCAACACATGGCAAACGTTGCAGGAGTATTTCTGCATGGAAAGGGAAAGCGTCACAACAACGGTGTTTGTTTTAAGAAAGCAAGTCTTGGTGTTTTCAGGTTTTCATATCTAGGTGCGACAAGTCAAGACGTGTAAATTCCTATGTGAAAGTTGATGACACCTTAGGTAGAATCGTGGAAATCGTCTTGTTGTGTATATGTAGCCATAACTATGCTGTCAGCCACTGTGATAAAGGGGTTTTCGTTTTTGTCAACAAGTTGAGGGTAAGGGTTTATTTAAACTCTGGAGTTGACGAACTGAACATTCAACCATGTTTCGAGGCTTTGTCAGATGAAGAAATAATTAAGGTTTCAGCACATCGGGCGTCAAGGTGTGTGTTGTTGACAGTTGGTCAGAAAAGGATCCTCTGCAAGATAGAACAGGCTTTTGTTGTAGAGGCGAGTTGAAATGTGTTTTCACTGACATTATCTCGTTTGTGCAAGCAAGCAGCTCAATTTAAAACTCGAGAATCCATTAAAGTTAATTTCTTCATACTGTTTTGCTAGCAATTTCAATCTTCTGCACTGTGACCATTCTTTATCAGTGTGAATCAATTCTGTGTGCCTGGTTTGGAACAAGCTTTTTTCGTAACAGTCACATGTGTAAATAAAATACCTGGTTTGCATGAAGTGCTTCCCATAGTATTTGTCATTGTTACATCATTTGGCCATTTTATTTTTTACACAAATACATGAATTCTATTTTGGCCTGACAGCTGGAAATCACCTCACTGTTTCTAACTTAAACAAAAAAAAAACAGCTGCTGGCTGACTTGTACAATTCACTTCAAAATGTTAAACACTACATTTTGCTGACCTTTATTACTTTTACAGAAATACGCATTAAAAAAGTAAGCATAAGTAAACTAAGTAAACCGGTGAATTAAGGAACATAGTAACACAAAAAACTTTGACGACAAAATAAAAAATAAAAAATGTATACTGGCTTTCACCAAACTTTAGCTGGAAGAAGTCAACTAAAAATTTTAATTATTGTGTTAAGACAGTTATAGACTCAACTGACCTAGTATGACGTCAGAAAAATAAATTTACACATGGAACGTATAGGAAATCTGAGTTCCTGTTGACTCTAGCTACAGAAAACAATTTTAACGCGGAGTCGCCAGACAATTTCCAGACTGTTGACACTGCTTAGAGGAGGTAAGCACGTATTTATATAGGGAGTCGATTCGGGAGTATGGCCTGACACTGACTGAAAGCCAGGAGAAACTAAAACTCCAACACATTGTCGACAAAATTTGTGGACTCTACCTCACTTCAAGAAGTAAAAAAAATCTTCAGTGCAGGGGCTCGACTGTAAGCATGGGGCAAAGAAAACAAAATCGTCACAAAGGCGTTAGAAATTATGCTGACTTTCTGCCACAAGAAGTCAAGGTAAAACATTCAAGAAAGAAATGCTGTTAGCTTTCTACTACAGAAAGTCAAAAGAAAAAAAAATCACAGATTTGACAGAAAAGTTGTTGATTTAATGCTACAGGAAGTTAAATGAAAAAAAATACTGTTGATAGAAAGTCTGTTGACATGTTTACCTTAGTCAAGCGAAAAAATTCAACATGGAGTTGACAGAAAGTCTGTTGACATTTTGCTACAGGAAGTAAAAAAAAACATTCTACACAGAGTTGACAGCAAGTCTGTTGACATTATGTTTACCTTAGTCAAAAAAAATTCAACGTGGAATTCACAGAAAGTCTGTTGAGTTTCTGCTCTAGGAAGTCAAGAGAAAAAAATCAACAGAATGTTGACAGAAAGTCCTGTTGACTTCCTGTTTACATTGCCAGCAGAAAGGCGAAGTCACAATGAAGTCATCAGAGTCAACAAGAAGTCAAGACATTTTCAACAGAAAGTCAAAATTTATTTTTATAGGGGTTGAGTGCGACAAACCTACGAATATTGATATATCCGATCGCGTTACGAGTTGCCAAGTCCCGTTCGTAGGACTTTCGAGGATTTTAACAAGTCTCAAACCAAGGTGTACATTGGAGAACAATTATATCTTTACCGACGACTGCTAGAATCACCGGGAGAGCTGTCAATTCAATCGACGTTTTACCACCCAAAAGAGACTTTCGCTAAAAAACCGGACTCGAAAAAAAAATAAACTTAACATAGGTTTGAAACACTTTGTGGAAGTGCTGAGTCTACGTGTATCGTTATTTCGGAATGTCCAGTTAGAAGACGCGCACAACCTCGCGTCGCCGGCAACGTAAATAAAAGAATTACTTAGTCTGTACGTTTAAGGGAGCTTTATTGACCCAGATCTGGAGACAGTCTATGGCTAGTAACCAATACCTCAGTTGTCAGTAATAACTGCAGGGCTGGGTAGTATCTTGATACAAATGTATCGCGATACCATCTGAGTCTAAGATATACTTTCGAGTATCTGTATCTCTGTATTGCGATGTATTTGAAAAAAAAAGTATTTGTATCTCAGTAGTGATTTTTTTATCGCTTGTATCGCGATACTTTGACAGACTTGAGTATCTCGTTACTTTTGTTGCTCGTTTTAAGATAAATTTAAAAGATTAAAACATCTGTTCGGTGCAACTTGTTTGAGAATTTATAACATGAACTCGCCCCATAAAGCATGATCCATCGCAGTCACAAACATAAAAAAATGTGGTTTAAAAAAGGGTTATTCTAAAAATAGCTAAATTAGCTCCTCTCACAAAGGCCTCCACTCTCTCCAAATTAGCAGAGCGCCCTCTGTAAACGACTTGAATGGGGGAAAATTACGGCCCTGTGGCACAATCTCCCCACACTATGGGTGACTCAAAAGCATATAATACTACAGTGTGAGATGCGACCTCACGGCAAAACAGGGTTAATTCCGTGCAGACGTATTTTGTCGAACATGGCAGGCAGTCTTCAACGTTCTGTTACTATGTGGTTCAACGGGGTGACATGTTGTTTTAGCAAAATTAATGGCAAATAAAGTGTTGTATGTAAGGGGAAATGCATAAAATGGCACAAAAAGAGGAGCACGATCATAAGTTATTATTCGCATTCCCCAGGAACTACTCCTTCCCCACGTAGCCCCGTTGAGGAACAGTTGCATTGCTATAAGTATCTGTATTTTTATTTCGGAACACCTTTTCGCCGTTTTTGCAGAAGTGTGCTAGGGATCTTTCGTTGCATGAAATAGAAATGTATCTCAATATCTGTATTGTGGGCCTTAACACACATGTACCTCGGTATTTGTATTCCTGAATACTTTTTAAAGTATCTCTGCCCAGCCCTGAGTAACCAACACCTCAGTTTGCACACTCCCTCAAAGCGCGGATCACACCCCTAAAATACGAAGTACACTGAAATCCGTATTAGCGGTAACGCTTTGCCAGTAACGGTGTTACCGGTAACTTTTTGCTTTTCGTTTGTAACATTGTAACGCAGTCCTTACTTTTTTTCAAAACAGTAACGGATAACGTACTTATGTTAGTTACTTCGAATAACTTGTAACGTAGTTACGTTTCTCGATACATTTTTTCCCAATACATAAAAAGAATTACACCTCAAGTTTATTTTGATTCTCTAGGCTCGAAGCCATATAGATGTCCGAGTTTTTTTTTATATATATATTTACTTGTAAGTATTTAGGTAAAACCGTGAAAATAATAAAGTAATTATGATATTTGTTCATGAACATAATGTTTTTTTTTTCTTCTGAATGTGGCGCTTATGCATACCACTACAATAAAAACAGTAAAGCGTGTGAATTCCTAATTTAAAAAAGTGACGCAAAAGTAACGTGCGTTGCTTTTCATCTTTAACGGGAACGGTACCAAGTAGCGTTTATTTGCATGGAACGTGAAACGCATTTCGGTACTTTTTTCGGTAACTCCAACATTGACTGAACGTATACCTAAGTATAACAAGGAAATACTATACGGGCGTATCTTTTTCTTTCTTTTTTTTTTCTAAAAGTACAATTTTTTTCCTTAGTTTTATTGCTTTTTAACAAAGGAAATTGTTCGTATGTTCGTTCTCTGTTATTTATACAGGGTGACCTCACAGCGCTATATTTAGGCGTGAAATAAATCCCACAAATAAATCAATAAGCGTAGTGCATTTATACCTTTTCGCATAGAAAGGTTTCTTTAGGTTGTGCATTTCTCATTCACAACAGTATCAAGTAATAAACAACAACACGAAGAAAAAAAAAACTTTTATCCTATGCAGAGGAAGGAAAACGGCAAAGACAGTCTGGTTCCCGCTGCTGCTTACAGATGGGACCACTTCAGCACTAATCTCCTGGATCTGCTTTCATCTACTCAGAGCCATATATAGAGAGAGTTCGGTCAATGGGAGGAACGGGCAGAGCCAGGCGTGTACTAGACCCAGAAAGAGGGCTTGACGTGCTCTTTTGGCTAACCAGAAGCCCAAAATAATCCCCTAGTGGTGGTAGCGAGAAAGTTTTAACAAGCTTGTAAAAGTTAAATGTATTAACCTCCATGATCGAAAATTTGATGCACGTGATGTTTCAGTTATGATTACGCAAAAAGATGAAATATCAAATGTGCCGCTTGAACTCTGCTTAGCTGACTGAGTCTGACCGTTAAGACGACAGATTCCCAGCTCTTGGCCCCCGGGGTACGAATTACGTCCATCGTTCTCCCAGATTTTTTTTTGCGTGTCCGTGATGGAAAAATTACGTGCACAAAATTTGTAGTCACCTAGAGTTACTCCGACGCACGTATTCATGTTGTTGCTCGCTATCACCGCCAGGGTATGTATTCGCGGCTTCTGGGTGGCCACATTCGAATTTGTGAAGATGCCCTGGAACACACCCAGCGCTCTTTCGACCAATAGCGCTTCCTCATTTACCTCCGATACTTCCTAATGTATGACCAAACTCGCCCTTTATACGGCTCTGAGGCTGCTAGTTTCTCAAAGCAGCTTTCACGTTTCTGCTTCATGTCGCGCAATCTATGAGTCGCAGCGTGAAAGACAAGGGTTTTCGGTCGTTTTCCTACCCGTTAAATAAAAAAAAGAAAGAAAATTTTTTTAAGGCTTAGTTTGTTTTTCTGCCTACGCTTATACCATATAAGTATTATGAAGATCTAAGTCTGGTAGAGCCAAACAAGTAGCTTCAACGGTGTATCATTATGGCGCCCGTGCTTTTATCTCTTTACCATTACCGTCTAAACCTATCACGCAAAGAAAAAGAAAGCACACAATCGGGGAGGGTTCCTCGTTTGTGATTGGTTGGGCCAGTAATAACATGGTTAAAATTGCGCACAAATAGGAAGGAACAAAGAAGAGGGAAGAGAGAAGAGACAAGCGCAAACTCACAGCTCGATGTATTGAAGGAAGAAAAAAGGAACAGCCCTCGGTATCAGCTCGAGCCGAAGCCACACTCGCAATTGGGCACCCGAGCACGCGGAGGACACACATCATCAACCACACTCAGACGACTGTAGAAAGGCGATTTCCTTGTCGGTTAAAGCCACTAAAGGATGGCTGACACAACGCTCGCCTAGCAGAGTATACTTAAAGCTTCAAAAATTTCCCGGGTGTGTTTTTCGGTGAATCTGCCAATTATCGAGGTCTTTTGTACAGAAGGTGTACACTTAAAGGCTTGACAATGCAGAGGTAGGGCCCCACTGTTGAATTTAGAGAAAGATTGTGCTGCCTTAGCCGGTCATTAATACACCGTCCTGTCTGTCCGACGTAGGATCTACAACAGGAAAGGGGAACGCTATAAACCATGGTTGAAGAAACCCCGAGACTGCGGGTAAACGACTCAACACTAAAAAGTCTCATAGAGACATTTCAGTGCTGTGTCGTTTACCCGCAATCTCGGTTTTTTTTTTTTTTCAACCATGCACAATGTACACCAGCTCGTTTGCGCCCTTACTTTTTGTTCTATAAACCACTCTGGTTGAACAGGGCACGTAAGGGCGGACGTGTTTTGTGCGACACATGTGTTTTGTAATATTTTCTCTTTTCGCTCAAACCTTAGAACAAATTTGGCCCATTTTTTGTGGGGGCTGACATCACTAAGGGGACTCCATACCTATTGGCTACCTGTTTGAGATTGTGAGATATTTTGTGTATATACGGAACCACCACCACTAATTTTTTGTCGATATCACGTGCAGCTTTTTCGCATCCTTTCACTTTTTTATCAGAGTTCCTACCACTTCAGTTAGCACCTGCGCTGGAAACCCAGACGCTGTAAGCCTCTCAATTTGAGCATTAAAACTGCTTTTTGATGGTGTGAAGGCATGACGTCTTTAGGGCTGAAGTAAGGCAGGAAGGAACTATGCCTCTCTTTACGACTTAGAGTGCAAGGACGTATAGTGCAGTCGACCTTTTTTAGAACGGGGTAAAAATGACCAGCACAGGTGGTTTGTTTGCAAAGATAGGGAAACGTCTAGAAATTGCAACACACCTTCCTTATGAGTTTCACAGGTAAAAATAAGTCCTCAACCGCACTTATAAAATATGTCCATGATGCTACTAATTACATTATTGTCCAATGTCTTTCGGTATACTAGCAAAAAATCATCTACATACCTAAACACGTGAACTGGCATAGACGCTATGGCCGTCTTAATGGCGCGGTCGACCCCCGCAAGAAAAATATCACTTAGGACCGGTGCAACGCAAGAGCCTATACAGACTCCCGACTTTTGCAAAAATACCCCGTTTTGCCGCCCAATGACTGTCGAATTAAAATAGAAATGCAGCAGCTCAAGAAAACTTTCCATGGGTACACCACTTGATTTCCGGAACGAGAGCTCACCGTGGGACTCAGTACAGGACTTAACCGAGGCAAGTAGATGTTCGTGGGAAGCGAGTAAAAAGATCTTGAACGTCGACGCTGAAAACACTGTGATTGGACAGTTCATTTGACCTTAGTACTTCAACGACGACTTCCGAATTGCAGACTCTAAAGGGATCCGTAATCTTCACACCCGAAAGGTGTGAAGATTTTGAAAATTTGTTATGTACATTTAATTACATTGAAGCTATGTACATATATACAGGTCAGGTTCGGGACAGTACATGATGGACTGGCGGTTCGATCAGCGGTCCGAACTGCACGAGCACGAGCACTCACAAACCTTGTCACTCGTCGTCTTCTTTCATTGACGCGAAAATACGCTCGCAGTCGCGCCTAGCAGGCGCATATCTTACACACCTCCCTACTACACTAAGGCACATAGTCGTTAAGATAAGTAGGGCGGCGTGTTGCTCCTTGAGTCTCGAAGAGTTGCTAGGCAAAACTGTTGTCGAACCAGCTGGTTAGACTGCTGGTGTGGTATCAGCCCTAACGTCCGCTTCTTCGGAGACCGCTTCAGGTAGAGCCGTTAAACTCAAATCGACTGAAGAGTTATCTTCTGAGTTTTCTGCAGAAGTTGTCGCTGGCCTTCTGCAGAGCTGGTCAACATGGCGACGCCAAGATCGCCCATCTTCGGTTTCAATCCTATAGGACAGTGGACCGGTCACGGCTGTGACTACTCCAGGGGTCCAGTTGGCACTGGACAAGTAATTTCTTGCATAAACGTTTTCATCTACTGTAAATAGTCGTGTCTTTTTCCCTTCCTGGAGAAACTTGTCCTCTTGTTTCCATGATGAATGGAACTGAGAATCTGGATGCAGGCGATCTAATGCTGTTTTCAGACGTCGGTTCATCAATAGTTCCGCAGAACTCCTGCCCGTTGAGGAATGTGGCAGTGCATGTTGACGGTTGTTTGGCACTGTCTGAGTGGTTTCATCGAGTCACAGCGTCTCCTGTTGTTAACCTTAAAGTGAAACGGAGTCCAGAAACCGCGAATGAACCAGACAAGAAAAATGAAAACTGACGTTCCTCTAGCAGGTTATTCGAAAACGTAGCTTCTCCGGGTCTAAGGAAGTGAAGTCTCCCTGCAAGAGTTCGGCTGCCACTCTAAGGCTCCCACATATTTATACTCAACTTCAATACGCCATGTTGACTGCATTCGTTAAGTTGAGTTACAAATTATTAATTACATAAAAGTCGGCGAGTCTCAAAACAACGAGAAACACCCATGCAAGATAGAGTGCGAAGGAGTGGCAAGAGTTATGCGACGTCGCGTGTGCAGTGGTGCCAACATCCTACACGACGCCGCCAGAGACACCAGCGGTCCAGTGCCAGTGTCCAGTGCTCCCTGTCGGGTTGAGGCCCGTACCCCCGGCGTCGTTCTGGGCGGCTGCCAGTCGCCGCTAGCTCTCCAAGACGTGCACAATTACCCAGGTGGCATTGGCGTTGGCCGGGTAGCACGCGCAATTGCCGGAGTCCGCTGCCTAGACCGCCGACAGTAGGAGCCTGGACACGGCCGAGCCGTCGCGGCCCTAGGCGACAACGACCCGGTTTCCGTGCTCCAAGTCCGCCAGGCGGCGCTGGTGGTAGCTGAAGAAGAACGTCGAGTCCTCGGCGCCCTCGCTGGTGGTGCACGTGAGGTTGAGCGTCGGGCCGGCCTCCACGTGCAGGTCTGGGCCTCCCAGGATGCCAGCCTTGGGCACTGCGCGGAAAGGGAGGGGGATTACTGCCGGTTCAGGGACTGATGTAATGTAAGTTGTTTGAGGAGCTTGCCTGTTTGAGGAATCAGTTTCAGGAGGCTGTCTGAAATAGGAGCTACGCACAGAGAGCCTAGATTTAAGGAGGAAAATAAACCAAACAATGGACAGTACTTACAATTTCATCGCGGACACCAAAAGCGCAAATCGGTTGCTCGTGCGCATTCGTGCGTTGCACCGTATCGAGGAGGCTAATCGCGTAGAGGATGAGGACAGTTTGCAGACACCTGATGCCCTCGTCACCTCCTCGCAAGTTTTATTGCAAATTGCGAAGAGATCACCTGGCGCATAAACCCAGTAACCTATATACATCAGTTGGAAAAACTCTCCAATCTAGGCACATTGACTACTGCCAGCGAAGTAATTGGCACCAGGCGCACGTCGATCGAACAGCTGCGATAAGTACCTGCAAAAGCCTTCGCAGAAAGCGCTGTGCTATATTGAAAAAGAAAACGTCCGTTCGTAAGGCCATGATGTCAAGAGAAGGTAAACGGATTGGTTGGCGGAGAGATATCAACCAATGTGAGCTGCATTTCGTGGTTAACTTTTGACCCTTCACCTCTTTTGGTTTCGAGTGACAGCGTTGCTTGTAGTTTCGTAGTGTAAACACCATGCAACAATGTAAAGCACATTACAACGCGGATGAGTTGATAAAAAGGCGATACTTTGCTTCCCATCCAGCTAGCCTGTATACTTATTCTGCTTTCACTTCTGACGTGAAAAGAAAGAAGTCATGGTTTAATCAGCAAACACTCTGTCAGAAGCCACCTGCCTCGCCTGTAGATCGGAGTTGAGCAGGCACTCTAGAAACCCACGTCCCTCAACAGGATGTCTCTCACGTGCAGCGCCCAGCTGTTGGAGTACTGCCCGTGCACCGTGGAGAACCTCTCGCCTGACGTGTAGCGGGTCAGCCCCACCGTCAGCAGCTCGAAGTCGCGCAGGCAAATTCAGGAGACTGGAGCATGCACATGTCATCATCGAAGATAATGCACGTCATCGGCGTCTGGACGTACACTCTAAAAAATGCCCTTGTGTCTGCTTTCCCGCGCAATACTCGGACGCAGCTCAGCGAATGACGATGCCGAAACATATGTATAGACCAAAAAACGCGGTCTCAGTTGTGACATTAAGCAATGGAAAACGTCACGCTTGCATTACTTATTGTCACAACTCAGAGTGCGTTTTTTGGTCTAAACATATGTATCGGCATCGTCAATTGCTAAAATGCCTCCGTAAGTTGCGGTGATTGGCTCTCCGAGTGTTGTGCGGGAAAGCAGACGCACGGGCTTTTTTTAGAGTGTAGGTGAAGAACACTTCCGCGCAGCAACTTTCTGGCGAAGGGGATTTTTTTAGCCAAGAAGAGCCTTGTCCTACTTTGACCCTTAAAAACGTATAACGTTTTCCTTTTTTTTTTCATTCAGATACAAATAAAACTTTGGAAAATTGTCTTTATGGCCACATAAGCTTCATAAAGGCAAAAACGGGGAAGATTGAATGTTTGGCGCCAGAAACACAGGGGCGGGAACATTCTTCCATCCGGGTTATCAATCAGCCCGACCTTGCGAAACACCACTGCACAGAAGGCGGACCTCGTATATGAAGCATATAATTTTCAAATTCATATCATTTTGTTTTTCTGTAGAGCAACACCTGCAGTTTTTGTGGACTTTCTAGACTCGGCGGGATGTGCCTCGCTAGAAAAGCTCAGGTCACTGGCACGTTGAGCTTTTTTTATGTCTTCGAATCCCTTGATCTTGATTTCTCCTGCATATAGCATGGTTTGCTCCACAATGCTGTACACTTTTTCACCAAGCAGTTAAAAAAAGACCAGTAGTGTGAGAGTTGGAACAACGTTGGGAGGAAGCTGAGGCTCATGAACGAAAATCTATAATTGTCTTAGCATGTACGTTAACCTTTTCTTTCAAACATCTTCATTAGAAATACTGTGGTTATGGTTATTGAAAGCACATTAGTACCCCTAACAGTGGTTCTCCCAGTCAATATTGTTATCAGATAGGCTGCTATTATATCTGGCAGTTTTTAAATCCGAGTTCCCTTGAGAATCCTTTGAGAATGTACGTGCACTTCATTGACTTCACCATCATTCGCATCATCTGGCGAGTGTTCTATGTCACCCAGAAGATAAAGTACTTATCCAAGGCTTCCTCCTTAGACGTGGACTTTGCCATTTGAAAATTAACACACGAAGGTATATTACCAAATACCCGTAGAGAATAAGGATCCGACCACGGAAATGTCATCGAACTCCTGTAACTTTACTTAGAGATCATATTTATGACTATTTCTCAACAAAATATCTTCTTAATCTCCAGAGTATAGTCTAAATGATATCTAATTATAAAAACGTTATGCCAGTTCGTTGTGACACAAACTGCGCGAAATATTTTTTTATTATGTCAAATTCACACATGATACCAAGAGGGAGTATATTTCCTTGGGGGACTTGTGGGTGTTCTAAAAGGGGAAATATGTTCCCTTTGTGCGTTTGAAAATTAAGAAAGAAAATGGGTGCAGCGCGACCTCTTTTGTCGCGTGTTTGACCCTCTATGCCCTATCGCTAGTGTGATTTGTCCAGAAGCCGTTGGGGCAACCGGCAGATCACCTCGTCACCTCTTTATTTTGGGCTTAAAAAATAAAGCATAAAAAGTTTACAAAAATAATAAGCTAGCTCGAGTAGAGCAAAACAGTTTCATGTTCTCACTTCTTGCCTTTAATCTAATGTAGTGGCAATAGACGTGTGACTATTGTAACCGCTTCATCTATAACTTCAGGAGTGACTGGCGTGATTTTTATCTCCCGCTCATATAAGATAGCTGTAAGGGGCTGTAAGAAAATTAAAGTAATCTTTGCGAGCTTAAAGTGTGAATGGCTGTACTCTGAGTGGCAAACAAATAGTCTCGATGGCTGGCACTTTCAGCCAGTATGGCATCGGACACACACTTCCCTTAGGCTTCATGGAATTATTTTTACAAATTATGCATCCAAGATCCAACTAGTTCGGGATCTGTTTGAACTATGTAAGCATGATTGCGCTCATGGACACGAACATCGAAAAACAGACAACAAAACTCGAATCTCATTATCTGTTCTTCTTTATTGTTTGTGTCCAGAAACGCAACCAGGTTTTCGAAGATTCAGCACCAACTCGCCGAACAGTTAACCTCGCCTAGATTACCTTGTACCTTAGGGCTGCAAAAGTGAAGTGATTCCCATATTTTTAAGTTTTATTTGTATTTCGCGGTTTATTGAATGTTGCAGCTTCTTTCAAATTGCACTATCTATTAACGGCGCACAAGAAGACGTTCAAGTGACTGCAGTTGGCAAAAAAAAAATGAAATTAAATATTCTGGAAGTCCTAGATTTTATCTTCCAGCGCATTCAGCATGACCCTTTCCACTGAATAGCTTGGCTAAAGTGTTTTTGCTCCGTCGTTTTGTATTTTGAGTGATACAACAAGTCGAACGTTAGCGAATTCTTGCTTGATCTTATCGTTTCATAGCTCTCTTAACGTAAATAAACCACTTTAATTTCTTTAAATAATGTATCGTTGCCTTACATTCCCCCAAGCTCTTGTCTTGCATATTCGATATCCATTGGCGTTGCGGTATGCCCCAGCACCCCTGACTGTGTCCATGAATAGAATGTATGAAACGAGTGGGATGGGGGGTTTTCAAGCTCCAGTTCCGCAGTGGTTATTCACCGTTCCGATAAAACGCTAATGGGCAGTGTCATTTTTAGCGTTCGTGCGTTAAATGCAGCACACACGCTAAAATGTGGACTAAGATTACATTCGTGTATACACTATTCTTTTTGCATATATGTCCAGCGTTGTCATAGCTACTGGCACAAAAAACAAAAGCTCTTCGAGTAGCATTGGCTTCCGCTCTCGGGCGATCGCGGTGCTACACAAAGCACCTCGTTCGCGCATTGGCGATAACGGTGCTCTAAACTATGGAAAAACAGAGTATAGACGAATCAAAGGGAGTGGGTAAGTCAGTTTTACTGGAAGGTAGCTTGCGTCACCTAGCCATTGCTCTTGATCGCAGTCCCTCGAATAGCTGATTCACCAATCATCTCGGCCCTATGTTGCTGCAAATATATATGAAAAAAAGATATTAAGAGATTGATAGGCGCACCTCTTCCTTTGAAACATGAAAACATATTCGATAAGAATTTAGATCAAGGCAATCCACCTACACCACCTACGCAATTCTGTGCTTTCTGCTTATTTTGCAAATTGCCTTTTTCAATACCCTTGTTTGGTGAAATTTGTGCACAAAGTTCCCGATTATGATACAAAATTGTTATAGGAACATGCGTAACTAAACACATTGGGTTTTTTCCGTTTTGTACCATAATCGGAATATAGTGGTACAAAAACAAATATCTCAGCCGGCTATTGCCTCTCCCCCCCTCACATTAGAAGCCAGGAATCCAAAGAAAGGCAAACAGATCGAAATGACGTCATCAGAAAACGGCCAAGTGAACACACACAAAACATATTAGAATAAAACTTACAATTTGCCGGCTTGCCTTTTGAGACGGGAAAAGAAACGGAATAAAAATGGCAAGTTTGTCTCCCCGCAAATAAATCTAAATTAAACTAAAACAAGAAAACGAGTATACATTTTTGTCAATTCCCACGATTCCCTCCAGAAAAAAAAAACAAAAAAAAAACGAAAATATTTTTATAACACCACGTTTAACTTAAGTCCGACCGCGGATAACGCCATGATTTGATGAAGCCAATGAAGCGGTTGCGAAATAGTGTCGTCATGGTTCTGGTGGATTGAGAGCCAATCATGCACAGTAACTGTGCCTCGATCCTGTGCTTTCTTTTGTGCATATTTGATTCATCGGGTCGTAAATCGCAAACGGACAACGAGAACGAGTGCCCTGACTAGAACTTTTGGTGCTTGTTGATTGGTTCCATCCGATCGTGCCGGCAGTTGCGGTTGGAGGTGAAGTGAAACGGAGTATTGGCCGTTTTTATCACGTTCTTTTGAACATACTTTCAGAGTTTTGTATTTTGACCGCCAGGCGCTGTGAATATTTGATACGCTCTGGAAGGCTGGAGAGTGAACCTGTCGCCACGATGTTTTGTTCTGGCCACTTGGTGCCATTAATTTCGCTTGAGTCGCCCATGTCAAATTTGGGAGGACTGTTCCCACATGCCTTGTTGCGTTGCGAGGTTCGACTGACCTCTCGCTATTTAGACGCAAGCTCTACACTTTCCAGCTTTCTGCTTTACTATCAAACCGTTTGTCGTACAGAGGGATAGAGCTTCGGTGGTGCTCCAATTTAATTGTGCATTGTTAATTGTGCCTACCTGCTTTTTCGCAGCAGCATCGCGCACCTTCCACCCTCCCGATTCCCATAAATAAAATTTGAAATGTACATATACATATTTCATTCTTATGCCGCCTGTAGGATAACAGCTGCCTCGTTATCTCCGCTTTTTCAATTCATTTCTTCATCGCCATATTCCTAATACCAATGGACGTAGCAGATTAGTAGATCCTACGGCAAGTACTCCATTCTTTGCATGCCAGCGTTGTCCTATATTTCATTGCATGTTTAAACTTTCTAATAGCAGCTTTGGACCAGGCGATTTACATCGCACGTCACTGGTTTTGAGAGTTTCGTTCAGTGTTGCCCGACTGCACTGAGCTATGGGGTTTGTCGTTAGTAATCCATGGAATCCTTCGTCAGCGCAATCCCTGACACTAGTGGCAGTTAAAGTGCTGTGTTTTATTGGGAATGGAATTTTTCGAGGCCTCTGAGAAAGCATTCTAACACCTTTTAGAACAAGCACAAAAAATAAAAGCTATTTCAGTGAGTATCTGCGCGACAGAGCGCATGTGAGTGGAATGTTTGCCTCATTTTACGCAGATTTTATATGCCGCCAAGCACTCAGTCATGCCAACCTACAAGGGTCTTAAATGTTGAAAATATTTAATCATACAAGATCGCCGAAAGATATGTGTATTCTCCGCATACTACATAAAATTCAAGAAGTCAGATTAGTCTAACCACATATTGTGCAAACCACGCGGTGCCGCGATCTCAAGTAACAGTGCCTGCCCAATCTACAGTATCGACGACGGTCACTTCAAGACAATCGGACGGAATCCGGACTTGATTTAGGGCCTATTTTGAAGAGAGCTTGCTTTTTGCACAGTACCCAAGCAAAGTAACCGACGTGTCTGATCTGTTTTCTACCCTGAGACGAAATAGCTATTTATCGCGAAGATTGTGAAGGCTTTACAGAGATCATATCAACAGATATTATCCTCAAAGAACGTTGACGTTTCCTCTTTCGCCGTCTTTCAAGAATAAACGGCGAACGCCTAGCGTACAATGCAGGTGATGAGCCGCATTTCCGGGTTTCCGGGATTTCGGGCGGCAAGCATTTCTGGCCGAAAAATTTCGCGAGAGTTGCAAACTGGCGCCGGCTGAAGAGCTCTTCTTGGAAAGGTCTATACCGCAGGGTCTCTAACTTTGACATTTATCAGGCAGTGCCGCCCTTCATTGTAGGTAATAGCTAACTCTCGCCATTTTATTCTGCAAGTATAGATCGCTTACCAGACGTCTGCAGTGCGGTGCAACCATTCATTAAATATCTAGTACTCAAGGTCTAATAACCAGGTGATATGTCCGCAAGGTCTTTGGCTCAAAAGCGGTCAAACTCTAAATACCCTTTGCACACTAATATTTTGGTATGACCATGTCGCGTGGCAACATTGATTCTTCAGCACTAAAGCGGGTCAGAAAAATTTGCACCTGTACTTGGAAATTTCGAACTTTTACCAAAGGAGCATAGAAGTGGTGCATTTGAGCTGGTACAAATTTTAGGCATAGTTCCCTTTATGTACAAAATGAGACCAAGAACCAGGTTTAAAGAAAGGCGTGTTCGGAGACGACTGGATTAGCGATATTTCTAACTCATGGCGCGATCTCATCATGGATGGGGGCGTTCGGGCGGCAGACTGCGTCGTCTGCTTTCTACGCATATCGGGACATGGCACCAAGCGTAAAAAGCATCCCTAACTCAGTCGACTCTGAACCTTATTCGCCAATAACCCTGTCAGGTTTGTTGGTATCATTTTTTACAGAACGAAAACTACGTCTTAAAATTACATCAACTAAAATTCACCACCTTAATCCACATTCGGCGAAAGTTTGAGCTTTCTTTATGTAGGAGCCAGTTTCTCTGGCTCGTTTTACAGTGTGAATTCTACTGTACCCATCCTATGTGTTATACAAGACATTGTCTCACTGAAACGTGATGCGGGCGTCTGAGGAAATAACAAAATTTCTGTATAGTTTTAGAAAAGTTCGCGGCTTGAGGTGCAAATTCACCTATTGGGATTTCCGCGACCTGTCGCCGGTGTCGGTGTTTCTACTACTTAGACCTCACAATGCCTTTGTTTCTATACACGAAAAGTTCGCCCGCAGCTTCGTTCTAGACTTTCTTTGTTTTGAGAGTCAAATTTATTTCGCTTTCAAATGCTGCAAGTGCCTCACTATACTTCTTTAATTGCCCCTCAGGTACCTTCGGAACTAAAGCTCATTATTTATACTTAATTTGCTGGTAAAGAATCCGGAAGAAGCTGTGGCTTTAACAAACTTCCACAAGCACAACGGCTGAAAACAGAGACCCTAATAGTCAAACGCAAGCCAAGATGCACTGAAGGTTTTCTCGTGTTAAAAATATTAAAGATAAAACACACTCTGTCCCACTTGAGACATAACTGAAGACAGTGTTTTTGGACTGAATAACTACTCCTTGTTTCAAACACTTCTCTGGTGCTTCTGAATTAAAAACACCTAGACTACACAAGAAAACGTCGGGAAACAAATATATTTCTCTAAACGCTAGTCGCGTAAGACAAGCAATTTTTTTTTTTTTACTAGAAAAACAATTGCGTTTGTCGTGCTGCCTGGCCATAAGCGTCCCACAAGGTGGAGAGGTTACATGCGATATTGGCAGACATAAAAGTAATAAAAAGACGGGCGAACACCTTTTTGCTCTTTAGAGACACCAATCACAGCCAAGACTAACTATTCGTGGATGTTATTAGCAGGTACTGCCTAACATCGTTAGAGTTACGGAAAATCTCTTTTTGTTTTGAGGCCGGCGCAAAGTGTTTGCCTATTTGTTTGCCTAGTGTAAACAAATACTTAATAACTGGCACCAATGGACGGACGGATGGCCGGGCCTTCGCCTCATTAATGGGTCGCCAGCTTGTGCCACCTAGAAAGTATTTTTAAGTTTGATGGTATTATCAGCTACCCAGACCTAAAAAACACTAGACGGCTGCCGGCGCTTTGTCTTCCGATAGCATGCGATCCTTCCAGTCACGTAATAACAATGCCAATAAAGCACTTATTTATTTTTCACAGATGCGTTCGATTTATTTAACACTTTTATCAGTTTTCGGTCAGTTTGTCAGCTGTTCGTGACCATATAATTGGCACCAGACCACACGGCCGCTGCTCGTGATCACCCATGTTTCTAGGCACCGAAAAGATACCCAATGCACGTCTGAGACAAATAGCGATAGTGCGTATTTTAATTATAGGCGTTGAACGTCAAAGATTCACTCGGAACTGAATTTAGCGGAAGGGAGAGAGTCATATTATGACTGCGTTAATTCCCAACTTTATGTAAGAAAAATAATGGAGGATATATGGTTGCGTGTGATTTCCACATTGATACAATGCAAATCTGGGGTCCACTTTACTTCACGTGTGCCTACGCGGTCTGTGCCAGAACGCACGAGACAAAACACAAACACGCGCACGTAGTCGAGAAAACATACACGCGCACGCGCCCACTGTCAAAACCCGCACAGAGAAAAGCACCTAAGATATGAGAGTTTCCGCACCATAGTCTCCACTGAGTAGCCACAGTGAAAAACTGGAATTGAGTCGATAAAGCGGGCTCTACGGTGAAATCGACCGGCGGCAGCGCCGGGGCAGGCTGCGAACGTCGCCGGCGCCATCTTGCGTGTCGCTTCCACGCGCCCCGCTTCGGTCAGCTCACAACGCAACCGTGCGCACATCATCCAATTTTAATGACGAAACGAGCGTCGCTGCTCTCAAGCGCGAGAGGACTCCACGTTTGTCGAACAGGGATGACTTCCAGCTGCCAGGTTACTCGAAGTCGCTTCGTCTTCTCCCTACAAGAGTGAATTAATCCCGTTCACCATTCTTTTTGTTTATACTCCTTCAGGATCGATATGTCGATTATTCGAGAAACTGAAAATATTTAATTAAATATAATGAAAAAAACATCAGCAACAAAACTACAGATATAAACCTACTGCAAGCCATAGTTGTGTGAGGTAGAAGAAAAGAAGGTTGCTGCTACCGCAAGTTTAGTTGTCTTTAATTAATGGGAATAACGTGGTCCGGCAATTCGTGTCGGCTGTTAACAAGCAATGGTAATGTCGGCATTGGCTAAGAGCGGGTTACATTTTGTAAGTTATCACATCGCAATATTTCAAAAGGAAGCACACTTTCCTGCACCAAATGTTGCAATGACGTTACTATGGGACTCTCGAAACCTTTAAAACGATGGAATGTGTTAATTTATCTTCGTAAATCTTGAAATGGGGTTACACCAAGGCACTTGACATACTTCGCTTCAGAAATAAACGCTTTACTTTGCCACAATCCTTGCAACGGCGCTACAATACCATGTTCGCTACCCACCTTCATGGACAAAAGGAAATGCATATGCTGCAAATGTTTCAGAGCCGTCAGGATATAAAGTTCGGAACGCGGATTAAAAAAATAAACATGCTTATTTGTCTGAATTAGAACAACGGCATCGCTCTGCAGTACTCGTTAATTTTCTTCAAACGTACTGACACTATTAAATACAGAAATCGCAAGGGCGCTATATTATGGCTAAGATACGGGTGTTTAAACCTCACTCCTGAAGTATGAATTATTAAGACATGCGGTATTGATAATAAATAAATAGTACATTTATTTTTTCAACAAAAACAATGCTGAAAAAGTGATAAAGAAAAAAGCTGCGAAAAACACCTTGACCATCCTAGAGTCACCTAAACCAGCAATCGCTATGCATTCACCAAAACAAATTATACGAATGTAAAACATGGCATGTGCACTACTTATATAAAACAATAAAAAATAAAACTAACGCTATTCAAGAGAAGTAGCATATTGATGCAATTTGCACAACAGTGAATACAGAGAGTTAGAGTCTCACTGAAATAAACGCGAAAGAAAACACCCACTTGACAAATTTTAGCGCTTATCGCTGACAATTAGGTCAGAAATAAACGTTTAAAATAAACATTTCCCGGAAGATGCTTACCGATATACTGCTGAATTTAATTCCCTGCCTACTAAGCTGGTTAAGGGTGGTCCACAAAGTATAGGATAAACTTTGGTGGCCGTAATTTGTTCTCAAAAAGGGTACTGCCAAAGGGTATCTATAAATTTTATGCTTTAACTTCGCTAAGTTTTGAGGTAATTTTGGGATAAATTCAGTTTTGTTTTACACCTTGCGCATAAACGATATTTTTATGAACAAAAAAACTTTGATCATACCAATCTATCTAAAAAGGTAATCATATGGATGCTCCGGTGACACATTAGAGATGCTTCTTGATATACTTTTTAACAATAAACATTTTTATGGGGTTTGTGTAGGTAGGAGTGCCCCATATGAGGTGACCATAATTCAAATGTGAAACAAAAAATTAGTTACATAATATTAACATTGTTTTAAGTGGTAATTGTGTTTATGACGATATACAATACCGACGATGCTCGACAATTTCAATATGATATGATTAATAAGGTCGCCTTATGACATGTTTTCTTGGAAAATAATGACCACACGTAGGAACGCTTTTGATTTTAGAAGAATTTATAAAAAAAAAAATATCCTGGATATTATTGATATGGTTATTCTTCGGTCAAAAAATAGCTTCCTCTCTCTTTACGACGTTTATTTTTATTGCATTATGTACACTCCATCTATCAAGCTTTTCTTGTGTTTCGTTCGCGCCATCAATAAGCTTCGATGCGCCATCACCATCAAATAATAGGCTCGCATCGTCTGCATAAATAAAAAATTGAGTTGATTGACTAATATTTGCCATGTCATATATATATTTACTGAATAAAAAAACGCCCCTATATGCTCCCCTGGGAGACCCCCGATTCAATCAATTTCGTTTCAGATGAGTGGCCATTTCAATAGACATACTGTCTGCGGGAAGATAAATATGAACGTAGAAGTTTTGATCCACTACAACGAGATCCATGCATATCTCTCTTCTTTAGTAGAAAATTATGATCTAGACAGTCGAACGCTTTGGTAAGGTCTACGAATAAACCGAGAGTGAATTTTCTTTTTTAATATTTCTGAGTATTTATTCTTTTTGCGCGTGATATAACGCACTTTAATTACGAATTCTTGGCAGAAATTTGTTTGTAATCCATGGCTTACGACTCTTTCTATGAGCGCCTAATTTTTTTGTACAGAAAGCAGCTTTCATATAGTTCTTCTTTTTCAAAATTAGTTTAAAAACGAATCATATGCTTTATTTGTGTTCGTGTTTAGCATGGTTAGCATCGAACTCCTTTCCATCTCCTCTCTATCAGAGTTCGTGGTAACCATGGTTAGCACCGAACGCCTTTCCATCCCCTTTTTTTCATGATTTTCCAAATGAATAGGAAGCAAGCCTTATCCTTAATACCGTGCATTATTGTTGCTTGTCGAGAAAGCTCGAGAGCGCTCCGTTTCCTCAAAGCTCAACTTCGTTTGCCTAACTCTACCTATTTGATAAAGTTTTGCTGTAGTTTCTTTTTGTGTTCAATAAGTTCTGATTTTTAATGAAGTCTGTCCACATGATTTTCTTAGTCTAGTGCACCTATCTAAAAAAGGGCCCCGAGACATGTTTTTTTTTTTTTTGTATGAAAACGCAACAGCTTTAACCCAATATCGGCTCAGGGCTGCGCAGTATAGCGAAACAAGCGTGTCGCGATAGTATCTTAAAGATACTTTCGAGTATCTATATCTTTGTATTGAGACACATTTGGAAAATTTATTTGTATTTCAGTAGTGAAATACACTTACAATGCACCACTTGTATCGCGATACTTTCCCTAACTTATGTATCTCGCTATATTTGTTGCCGTTTTTTACGATAAATCTAAAATATATAAACATATGTTCGGTGCGAGATGCTTTGATAATTATGGAATGAACCAACCTTATAACATAATCTATCACAGTTATCAACGTTAAACTAAAAACCTGGTTTAAGAGACGTAACTTGCGAGACTAACAGGATAAGCTCATTTGACAGAGCCCTCCAGTCCGATTTTGCAGAGCGAACGCTGTGAAGGAGTTGAGCGGAGAAAAGGTGCGGCTCTGTTGTTCATTCTCCTTACGCTATGGGTGACTCAGAGAATATAAGACGACAGTTTGTGATGCGCCCTCGCAGCAAAACAGGGTTCATTTCGTAAAGACACCTTTTGTCGAACATGGTAAGCAGACTTTAGCGTTCAGTAACTGTGTGGTTTGCCGGTGGTGACACGTTTTTTGGCGGCATTAAGGATAAATGAAGAGTTCGAGGTAAGACGAAGTGCATAAAATGGCACGACAAGAGGAGCACAATCCTAAATTGTCATTTTTATTAGCCACGAACTACACGAATTAGATTACAAAAGAACTTGAAAAGCAACGGATTAGGAATAATTCGTTAGATGTAACGGATTACTTCCCAAGTCTGTGCCTGCGTTAAGCTAAGTACGACTTCAAGAGCAATAACGCTTGGCCAAGTATTCCACAGATATCAAGTTTTTCTAGTAATAAGTTGTCGCCTAGGTAATCAAAGGCTTCTGCAAAAGTGATACACCACTATACACCATATTTTTTATGATTTTTTTAAACAATCTTTTTTTGCCTCAATTAGAAACGATTCGATGCAGCGATTTTTCCTCACTCTGAACTACGCCTCTGTGAGTACGCTATGCTTGTCACAAAATATTTCAAAATTAGTGGAAAACATTTTTTTCCAGCCCCTTTAAAAATACCGGGAAAACTGCAACCGGCCGACAATTGCCGATGTTATTTTTATCTCCTTACTCATGTATGCCTGACAATTTTGCACATTAAAATTTTTCAGAAAATGGTGCATTGCTAATGCACAAATTAAAGATATCAGCCAAATGCTGAGAAAGCAAGTCGACCACATATTTAACTATTATTATTTAACGTTGACTAGCCAGGTTCATGTGTCTGCGTTTGAGCACTTTTACAGTAAACGCAACAAAAAAGGGGGAACTTCGATTATGCCCACAGGAAGCTAACGATATTAAGAACAATAAAAAATATTTTAGTGGAAATGCTTTATAATATTGCTCAAATTATTTTTTGTATAAATTTAAAAGTTGATATGCATTATTACGCTAAATAAATTAAATTAATGTGGTACAAGTGGATAGGCCGGCGTGCGGGTAGCATGTCATGAGCAGAATTAATTATCAATACAAAGCTGCAAATATTGCTGGCATCAAATATGACAATTCAGTTTACATTAAAATAATAAGTACGCTATGCGTCATACATTTGCAAGACCAATTAGTGTGTTCTCGTTTTTTTGTTTATAAGAACCAACAGGACAGGGGACAAAAATTGAGCAGCCTAGATATAGCATGTCACCTTGCTTCAATTTAAATCTTTAAAAAAAATGTCCGTACAAAATCTTGAAAGGCGGCTTTGCTCATTTCAGAAACTGGGCTGTAGTATATACTTTTGAGGTATAACTCAAAATACCCACCCGACACGATGTTCGATTTTATATGAAACAACACTTTTAGCCTTCCCGCCTGTCCTTGGCACCCTCGAAAGTACAAATAAATGCGTCTGAAGGTGCGACAAATAAAAATAAGGAAAGAGAAAAAGTTGCCGACAAAGTTGAGTTGCACTGCACCTCAGTGTGAATTTGCAAATACGAACAACAATAATTTTTACCGCTCCTTTCCCAGCCGTTAGTCTTATTAATATCGCCCCATCAAACCTTAGATTCTATACTTTGTTTTACCTCAAGTTCAAACGTAGCCAACGTTACAGGCTGGTGCTACCAATAGGAGAGCGTCGAAAGCTCACCATCGTGATATTCGTTGTGTTTCTGTACAAGTGCTGTCATCGCTGAACCAATCATCAACAAAAAAACCTAGTTCTTGTAGCTTTTGACATTGCTTGAGTGTTCTCATTATCTCGCAGCGTGGACTGCGTCTGGCCTATGCTAAAACGAAGTGTAGATACCAGGCGGCGAATCTTGGAACCAGAAGTGTGCGGACGCCAAACACGAGACTACACTTTGTCTTGCACTAACGAGGACAATAGCAAAAGTTACGTTTGATAGGCGCCGATCAAATTCCTGGCTCAGTTCACGTGACCGTGCGGTCAAGCTAACGGTGCACCGGGTCACGAGCTCACGTGACCAAACGTCTTCCTTCCACTTCACTTAGATATTTCATATGGTCGGTTGTAGTCCAAGCTGAGGCCCACCTACAGCGTACAGAGGCCGCTGTTCTCTTCCGATGGACTTCCATTATTCATGCGGTGCACTTCGCCCCCGCCGCGATATTCGTGCCCCTTCTCTTTTTCTTTTTGTCTCGCCCTCTCTCACTTCTTTCGTCTTACAGCCGAGCCAAGTCAAAAGGCGGCCAACATAAGCACAATCCAAATGCGGGTTCGAACAGCAGACGAAGTTGCAAGGGCAGGTCAAAGAGACAAAAACAAAACAAAAAAGGGGGCGGGGGCGAGCAAGTTCGCCTACGATGTGGTCGCGAATGGTGAACTGGTCCTCCAAAAGCTTTCGCTTGAGGAACAGACTTGTCGGAAGGGACCGGGGACCCGAATAGAAAGTGAAACAACAGAAAAAAAAAATAACCAGCAAATAAAATACAAACATGGCGGGAAAAATTAAAGAGAGGGCTTAATCTAAGTATCATTTTTTCGATCGAAAACGGTCAATTATTCGTCTGTATCTTGACAGTTCAGTGATCGTCACTCATCGCTCACTGCATGACGTAAAACGAAACCAAAGCAAACTTTTTTTTTGTATATTACTCTTTGAAAGCGCCTTGAATACAAATACAAAGTTCGCGTCTAAATATTCATGAGTAACAATAGCGTAGTTTCTGAATGTTTTTCAAAACCAAGAACGTAATATTCAAGGGTCAAGGGTCAGTGTTAGCGTATCCCAAAGGGGGACGTGTGCGGCGTTTTCCATGGGTCATGGTAAAGGATTCCCCAGGAATTCACCAATAAGTCTTCTTGCAATATTTCCACCCATTTATTATCCTCTGCCTGCCAGTGTATGTCAACGCCCATGGATACGGTAATTGATATCACTCGTGGAAGAACCACATCCGTACCACTCATGGATGGTACCTCATCCACATCACTCGTCGAGTGAATCCCATCCTTTTTTTTAGCTACACGCACACATCACAGCCCATACGCCGCCACTACGGAAATCGAGAGCGAAGTACAATCGGCGACAGCAGAGCGGCAACTGAGCGCGCCCGCATTCCACAGCCCGGCGGCGCAACGCGTCCTAGATAACAAAAAGCCGTAGTGCTGATGAAATGATGTCATCAAAGAAGGCGAACGCTGAGCACAGATTGAAGCTGACGATTTCGTCAACGTTCGACTCAAACTTGACTCGGAGCGGAATGCTGACGCAGCGCTCGTTTCCTATTGGCCTTTTCTGATGACGCCAATAGATAACAAAGCCGTAGATGACTACGGCTTTGTTATCTAGGAGGTGTTGCGCGGCGCCTTCTCCTCTCCGGCACCACGCCAGCTATGCCCACGACTTTGCCAAAAACGAAAGGGCGCTTGCAATGGGAAGGAGCTGAGCTAGTTGGTTGTACATACACACCAGCGATCGGATGCCTTTTCTCCTTTCTCTCCTCACCCTTTTCTGTAAGTTCAGCTGGTTTCCACAATATAACAGAGGGCTCATTTTGACGAGAACCCGGTGGTGTCTGTCAGTTCGTCAGCACCAGAGAGAGAAAGAAATTTTAACGCGTGCCCACGTCAAAGCTTCGGACTAATGGGAACCTCGCACGCTACAATTGACAAAACAAAATACACCGCCGGTATTTTTTTAAACGTGCGTTTTAACGCTAACACATTACAAAAAGAAGTAACTACAAGAGCAGAGGCGACGCCGGGACTCAAAGTGCAACATAGTATAAGGACGCTCAACCAATCAATAACGTCGCGCGTTCTCTGGGACGAGCAAAGACGGCGAACGTAGAAGTGTTCTCGCTAACGACAGGCTCGTGCGAAGCTCAGATCAAACAAACATAAACGAGACCACGGCACAACAAACACAGAAAAGAAACAAGCGAACACACAACAAGGAACACTTGGGAATAACTTCCTGCCTGTGCGGTTCATCCACCGCCTTCTTCTGTGTGCCGGAAACTCCAGTCGATAATGAAGCTTAAAGCGCGCGTACCCCGATTGATAAACAAGTGCTTGTTCGGTTATGCAGTAAGCGGCGCTGCATCACTAAACTGAATCTGAGGAACCTTGCCTACTCAGCATTCTTTTTTCTCGCGTCACTATACCTTGAGACCTGCGCGAAACATCAAGAAAATATCATCAATGACAACAATGTTTACCTGGCTAACATATCGGATCAAATTGTCTAACAGTAAACCGGGTCACGTTAACAATGTAGTAGGTTATTTGTCTCGAGCAAGACCTCTCTGCCTTCGAGAACACTTCGTCGCACGCGCAGCCAAACCGTTACGGAAAGCAACAAACTAGTGCTGGTGGTTAAGTTTCTGCTTATTTCTTTTGGCTGTCACCGACTGTAGTCTACAGAACCCATAAACTATCAAATGCAGGTTTAGAAAAGTTACATTTTTTTTCTCCCCGCAGGGGGCACCTGTGAAAGCAGGTGTTTGGAGAGTGGCGTCTCCACGGACCCCGAGCCATGCGGGTTCGCCCGCCCACGTCTGACTGTGCCTGGCTTTCCCGTGTCTGGGGAAAAGGGCATCCTGGTGGTTGAGCCAAGCCCGGGGTAGGTTTGGACCCTTCGGGGCCCCCCGGGCGGGGCAATACACCACTTCGGCCCTGCTTCTCATAGACGGGAGTCCTGGTAAGGCCGGGCCAGGATGATTCAGTCTAGTCGCCGCTCGTTCTACTATCCCCTCCCTTCTTTCACCCTTGTCTCCTCCTCCTTTTCACTCTTCTTATTTCTCTTCTTTCCTTTTCAACTTCTTTGGCGGCAAGGGCTAACCTTGGGTGGTGACAGATACTCTCGTCCAGATCCACACTTGGTTATAGTTTCTGGGTAGCGCTAATAGAGTAATGCTTCCAGCAAAGCCATATTTGTTATGGGGTGTTACCTATTCCCTCGTTGGGCTCCGTGGTGGGCGGCGCGCCACTGATTCTGAACACCCGTTGCCTTTTCATGGCTCCCCTCTCTTCTAAACCCCGAGCAGAGTGACCCCCAAAAGGGTTCGCCCCGCTCCCCCTACTTTTGAAAAAGCCAAAGAACCCGACACCTTTTCACGATCTCTTGTACTTCATGCTGCGAACGACTCTCTACCGTTATCAAAGATGTCACCTTTCCTTGTCTCTAAGGTCCTAGAGCAGACGATTGGAAAGAATTACAAGGCAAAAAAACTTGCTGGAGACCTCCTCGTTGAGGTAGAAAACAAAACTCAAAGCACAGCATTACTGAAGTTGACTAGCTTAGGTGAACACCAAGTTTGTGTAACCCCGCACCGGACTTTAAATACTGTCCGCGGCGTCATCTCTGAGGATGACCTCCTTCTGTGTACTGAAGAAGAAATCCTTGAAGGGCTGCGTCGGAGTGCTGTTGTGGCCGTGCGGCGAATCACGCTACGACGAGACGGACAGGAGATACCAACCCGACACCTAGTCCTGACTTTTGAACTCCACTCTCTGCCTTCCACCGTGAAGGCAGGGTATCTAAACTGCAGAGTTCGTCCTTTCGTTCCAAACCCACAGCGGTGCTTTCGTTGCCAGCGTTTTGGGCATGGCTCCCGAAACTGCCGCGGCCGAGAAACTTGTGCGAAATGTAGTGCCACTGACCACGTCGCTGACATATGTGAAAACGACCATAAATGCATAAACTGTGGCGGACCACACCCCGCATTTTCACGCACATGTCCGAAATGAAAGGAAGAAAAGGAGATAATTACATTTAAGGTCAAACACAATCTCAGCTACCAAGACGCTAGAGAACAGCTTGCCTTCAAGGCAAGGGGTTCATATGCCGAGGCAGTGCGAAGGGGACCCCCACTGTCTATGGCATCCGTGGAGACTCAGACTTCCCCGGAAGACCTGTCATCTCCGCAAGGGTCCTTTTACGTACGTCCGAAGACAGTGGGCAACCCACTGCCTTCATGCTCCAATGAGTGTATTGTGCCCTCTAAGGAGGGTGCTGCACCCTCCAAGGAGCCAGATGTGTCGTCACCGGCACTAGCTGGCCCTTCTGGCCGGGGTCGGGGGCTGCCTCCCCGTGCCTCTGGCAGCTTTTCAAAGCCTGGGCGGTCAGATTCACCTCTACCGCCCAAAGGACCCAAGGTCTCATTGGATGAGAAGATGGATGTGAGCGTCGCACTCTCCGATGAGGACCTTCCTCTCTCTCAAACAGGCTTTGTTTCCTCGGCCTCCTGCGAGGCTGGAGGACGGCCTAAAGACACTGCAAAAAAGAAAACCATCCCACGGATTGTGGCACCAAAAGACGCATAAACTACATTTCACAATTTTTGCGTAAAACACTTATTGAGGCGTTTCCTTTATTGAAGATAAATGTCTTTCTTCCTTCAGTGGAATTGCAAAGGCCTCCTGTCTAACTACGATGATGTGAGCAATCTTTTAGAGGATCACCGGCCCATTGCATGTTGCTTACAGGAAACGCACCTAAAAACCACCCACACCAATGTTTTAAAACACTTCCAGGTGTTTCGTAGGGACCGTACACATGCAGCTCACGCAGCTGGAGGTGTTGCGGTGGTTGTCCAACATTCAATTCCTTGTAGCGAGGTAGCCCTGCAGACTTCACTTGAGGCGGTGGCTACACGTATTTTGTTAGATCGAATAATTACAGTCTGCTCATTGTATGTACCTCCCAATTATCAGTTACATATGGAGGAGCTAGAAGACCATGTTAATCAACTTCCTTCACCTTTTTTACTTTTAGGAGACTTTAATGCACACAATCCCCTGTGGGGTAGTGACAGACGGGTTTTATCATATATTTCGCTACTATAGCCCTTTCCTCTTCTTAAACCCGAATTGCAATAGTCTAAGCTTGGCGCAATATAGCCTTAGTTGCTGATGCGCCAAAAAACCCCAATCAATCAATCAATCAATACATTTTTTCTCTTTCTTATGCTGGCCAATTGGTTATTCTGAATCGTCTGATTCAACACCTACGGAGGCGAATAAATTGTAATTGTCTATTTGAATACCTGAAAGTTCCGCAAACTCTGTTTTCCTCTTTCTCTCCCAGTGATATACTTTCCTCGTTCCCCTCCAACATGCCTTCCTCGTACGGATTTTCTCGTGAGGCTTTGCGCTTTCCCATCGCGATCTTTGATCTTTGGAGTAATTGTTTACATGCCTGGCATGCAAGCAATTACACCAAAACGGGGATTCACTTCTGCGATTCCTTAGTGCCAGAGCTCTTTCTTGGTGCCCACTGTTCATTTATTTTTTATATCTCCCTTTCTCTCCCCTTCTTTCATACTATCCTTCTTTGTGTGGACGGCCCTTCGATAGCCTTTTCGGGCGGGAAAAAAATAGCGCCTAGTTGATTGGCTGACACTAATATATTGACGCAGGGCTACAGGTCGAAATCTGAACAGCACCGCCGGTAGCAGCATCCAAATGCACAATGAAAGCAGCGTTTACTTACAAACAAGCTAAATGCCATAGTCTCGCGCCCTAAAAGAACGGCCGGTGTCAGTTCCTTTTCTTTTGGCTTCTTGTGTAAAAGGATTAAACCATTTGTTTAGTTGGTTTCGCCGCCAGCAGATCAGAACACGGTGTATTTTAGAGATAGGGAAAAACGTCAATGACACAAAAGAGGGCAAGAAATGTAGAAGGCTCTGAAGCGAGAAACACACACACACACACACACACACACACACACACACACACACACACACACACACACACACACACACACACACACACACAAGTAGTCGACAATAAGTGCTTATTGGAACGGACAGATGGTATGCAGATTCCGAACACGAAAAGATAGAAGAAAACGCTAGAAACTGAGATCTAAAATGTTATCTGCGTTCTTTTGTAAAACATTAATAGATGCTGGTAAATTTCGATGCCCGCCACTATCCTTTCATATAAAATGCGAAAACGTTCCAAAGCAGTGTTAGCGCTAAGATTGTCATGCAGTGTACATAGTCTCGCAGTGTTACTTCATTGAACAACTGTCTGCACAGGCTGTCCAATAACGCTCTCTATGAGATTCCAGGTGTTACTCATTTTCGATGACTTCCGCCGAGCCCGACGTGTACTGACAGGGTGAGAAGTTATATAAACTACGTCACTCAACAAACAAGCACATAAACAGCACTAGTATACCCTCACGTTAAAGGAAAAAAAAGATCAAGAATAATACAATGAATATACTCAACACTCTCTCTCTCTCTCTCTCTCTCTCTTATTTTTAGGATTAGAAAATAAGAAGTATTTAGGTAGACCCTTACCTTCAAGGTCCCATTAAATGCAAAATTTTAGGACCGATTGTTTCAATTTCTTTACAAGACATTGAACGGTCATTTCTGGAAATGAAATAAAATAACATACATTTTTGTCAGTTTCCTGGCTAAATTTAGCAAAAAAACTGACTTCGTGCTAAAGGTCATGTAACGTCGATTTTTCCACTAAGTTTGGCAGGAAACTAAATTGGCGTATATGTCACGTGACGTCAGCTCACGTGGCAACAATTTGCTCGCAAAATTTAGCTGAGAAAGTATATTACTGTTTACGTCTTTACATCTCATGACGCCAAGCCATGTGACATAAATTTTTCCGCCAATTTTAGCTTGAAAATTCACTGGCGTATAGGACAAGTAACGTCAATCTTCCCACTAGACGTAGCTGGAGATGCACGGACGGACGGATGGAGGTACAAAACATTGATATTCACAGGTTTCGTAAAAATAAATGTCATTTTTTAAAACACCGATCATTCCAGTGGCACATGTTTTTATCCCATGTTCTAATTTCTACGCGTTGACAAAACAGCAGTATGAAGGCCATGCTTACGTACTACTTTGAACATTGCAACGTAAACACGGGAGTTTTGGCCATTTGGATACGACAGAGAATTCCTTCAACCAGACTGAGTATACAACTTCGACTCGGAAGCTGTGTTTTTGAGAGTGCCTGCTAGGAGGCACTGGCTCAGAAGACGGGCGACCGATCACGTGCTTCGGACAACGAAGTTGTTTTTGCCATAGTGCACGCACTCATTCTATAGACGTGCAGTTAGACTAATGCAAATTGGTTCAATACTCTGTTTGGTGACTTCACTTTAAACGTCGCAGCTGCGTAGAACACAAAAATGTATTTCCTTCCCCTTCCCATTCCCAGGCTTGGTTTCATACTGTCTGACAGGTTATTCGGTGTTGAGTTATTCAACAACCCCACCGAAAGAAATGATAAATGGCATCCGACGTCTCGGCCATGGAGGGAAAAAAAGCGATTCTAGCGAAAAGTTAAGTATTAAAAGTTAAAAATAAAAATTCCACGGTAAGGTACAAACATGTAGCTTGAAAAGATCACTCCTTTTGCAGCCAAATGTACAAATTAAAGTCAAGACCAAAAATATGCTAATGATAGTAGTATTCAATATACTAGAACAAATCCGGAACAACACGAAATTGAAACAACTCGATTTAATCCCTTTAGCAGAAGTGCTCTTAAACTGCACAAATGCAGAAAAAAAAATTATGCAAATATTTAATAACACCAGAAAGAAAAGTCGAGAACAAGGCAAGGAAATGATAAATTGGCTTTTGTTCATAAACTATACTTTCGACGCACAAAGTAAAGGGAATGAAAGAGCTACGTATGGCTGGCTTGACGGGTTTGTTGCTAGGCTACTAAAGAGAGAGAGAGAGAGAAAAAAGGACACTGACAGGAAAAGAAAGAAACTACGGCTTCCCTCATCGCTCCTTCCTTAAATGAACTCGAACAGGGACTAATTGATTTGCTAGCGTGCGCCGTTTATACCCGATATTAAGACGCGTTTTTTTGGGAGAGGATAAAATCAGAAGAAGGCGGCACCACCTCCCGAACGAACTTGTTTCGTTCCACGCCAAGATGGAACGAAAAAAAGGCAACAGTCACGCTGCGCCAATCGAGCATCGTGAACTCGTTACGTCACTGGACTCTTGAAACAGATGGTCCAATCAGGTACCAAGGATGCGCTTACGTCAGCTCCAAGAGTGGCCGATTGAACCAATTAAATCATACAAATGGGCCAGGACACCGCAATTCCTCTGACGCGTCAGACCGCTATTTGTTCGTGCTGACGCGGAGTGAGTTGCATTTGAGACGGTGTCGGGGTGACCGCTTTTTTGCGTTCGTCTTGAAATTTGGAAATAGGTTTCTGTATGAACATATTGAAAAAGCTTCTAAGAAAACGTTTTGGTTTTAATAAGTGGGGACTAGACTGAAATTAACATAGCAAAAATAAACCGGGCTTTTCTTTTTTAGGCTTTACAGATTAGTTTTAAACTTGCATGGCAAATTGCTGCGCAGTTGTGTTGCATAGTTAAAATGTTCCAGCATCACGTGAGAACAAGTCACGTGACGTCAATCTCACCGCTAAATTCACCGGAGAAACTGAATTGGCGTGTATAAGTCTTTGAGAACACATAACGCAACATTGCGCATGTTGCTTTATGGGCGGTCACAGACCTATACCCCGCAGGGGGCACCTGTGAAAGCAGGTGTTTGGAGAGTGGTGTCTCCACGGACCTCGAGCTCCGCAGGGGGCGCCTGCCCCTTAGGTGCTAGGTGCTTGGTGAGTAGCGTCACCACGGACCCCAGCCACGTGGGCCACCATGCCCACACGCAGGGGGCACCTACTTTAGTAGGTGCTTGGTGAGTGGCGTCACTACGAACCCCGAGCCATGTGGGTTCGCCCAGCCACGTCTGGCTGTGCGTGGCTTAACCCGTGTCCGGGGAAAAGGGGACCCTGGTGGTTGAGCTAAGCCCGGGGTTTGTTTGAACCCTTCGGGGCCCCCCAGGTGAAGCAATACACCGCTTCGACCCCTGCTTCTCGTAGACGGGTGTCCTGGCTTGGCCCGACCAGAATGATTCAGCCAGTTGCCTCTTCTACCCTCTTCTTCATTCTTTCACTTTTCCTCCCAAATCTTTCTCTTTTCTTCTACACTCTCTTTATTCCTTTTTCACGTTCTTAGGCGGCAACGGCCAACCTTGAGGGGAAACAGGTTCTGTCCCTGCAACCACACTAGGGTATAGTGCCCGCGCAGCACTGGTAGAGTAATTGTGTCAGCCAAGCCCATCTTGCTATGGCACATTACCTACCCCCTTGTTAGGCTCCGTGGTGGGCGGTGCACCCGGGCTGTGAACTTCCTTTCCTATCTATATGGGTTCCAACACTAAACCAAACGATCGGGCCCTGAAAAGGACCCGCACCGAAGCTCTACCAACATTACTTTCCAAGGACAACGTAAACGACCGTTTTACAAAATTTTTTGTTCTTCACTCCGACGACACATCCAAACCACTTTCAAAACTGTCTCCGTTCCTTGTTGCCAAAGTGCTTCAAGGCACGCTAGGAACAAAGTATGAAGCCAAAATGCTCCTCTCGGGTGACCTCCTTGTGAAGGTGCTAGAGGCCGCTGCCGTTGCTATCAGCAGTACGCGTAGTACTGACGTCACCGGGCGCTCTATAAGAAGAGCACCGTCATACGCGCAGCCAGATCGCTGCCGGCCTCTGCGGAAATAAAGCTGTTTCGCAGTCCTTCCTTCGTCTGGCCACTCCTTGCACCGCAGACATAACAACAGGCGACGAAGATGGGGGCAACAAAGCCAAGGCGAAGGTGAGAATCCTTGAAGCTGCGTCCAAACAGACAGCGAAACATCACCGCACGCCGCTGGGCACTCGGCGACAGCAAGTTTCTCAAGATGGCATCCTCCAGTCATATCGGCCAAGTAGAAGCCTTCGATGAAACTGTGAGTGACTGGCAGTCTTATGAAGAAAGGTTGACGTCCTTTTTTCTGATCAACAAAATACCTGACGACCTCAAGGTGCATGCTTTTTTAAGCGTTATTGGGCCTAAAACGTACAGTCTCTTGAAGTCTTTGACGGCACCTGCCAAACCGTCAGAAAACACGCTAGAGCAACTAACCCAATTGCTGCGAAACCAGCTGTCTCCGAGAGTATCAGTGATTGGAGAACGAGCGAAATTCCATCGCCGTAGTCAGTTGGAACACGAGAGTATCGCACAATATGTAGCGGAGCTCAGGAAGCTCTCTCAAACCTGTAAATTTGGCGGTTTCCTAGATGAGTCGCTGAGAGATCGGTTCGTGTGCGGTTTGTTCCGTGCGGACATACAGCGGTATTTGTTTGCAGAGGATAAAACGTTGACATTTCAAAAAGCCGTTGAACGCGCACTCGCGTTAGAAGAAGCTAAAAAAAATGTTCAGGAGGCGCACGCAAAAGAAAGGAGTGATGACTTGCACAAGATGAGTACCGAAGATTCCGCGAAAAGGAAACAGTCGTTCGAGTGTTATCGCTGTGGCTCTGATAAGCATTTCGCCCGGGCGTGTCCGCACATTGCAGATAAGTGCATGAATTGCGGCAAGAAGGGTCACGTTCAGCGTGCATGTCGGAGTGCCAAGAAGAAGACTGTTGGCGGAAAGAAGTGGGTCCGGACTCTTCAAAGTGACGACACATTCAACGTCAAGATGCTGTCACCGCAAAGCCGGCGACCCATTACCGTCGACGTGGAAGTTCAAGGAACTTCCTTCAGCATGGAATTGGACACGGGAGCCACGGTGTCCATAATACCGAAGCAGCAGTTCAAGAAATTTCAGCCCCCTTTGAAGCTTGAACCCACCGAGCTACGCCTCAAGACTTACACCGGGGAAGTCGTGCAACCCTGCGGTTTCGTCAAAGCGTCCGTAAGATACAAGGGTCAAGAGGACGTTCTACCCCTCTACGTAGTTGACCACAATGGCCCGCCTCTTTTGGGCCGCGAGTGGCTCACACGTCTTCGTCTGGACTGGGACAACATCTGCGGCGTACACAAGCTGTCGGACCCTCATCGGTCTGATGGAAGCAAGAAGTACGAGGCACGCCTAAAAGAACTTCAAGCCAAGTACAGCCGCATCTTCGACGGCACCCTTGGCAAGATAGAAGGTGAGCGAGCCACTTTATTTTTGAAAGAGCAACGTCCGAAGTTCCTCAAAGCGAGAAACGTGCCTTACGCACTCCGGTCGGCCGTAGAGGAAGAGTTGCAGAAGCTTGAACAAATGGGCGTCATTACGCAAGTGTCAACCAGTGAGTTTGCTACGCCTATTGTTCCGGTAGTTAAAAAGGACGGCACCATACGTGTGTGCGGGGATTACAAAACAACGTTGAACCCTGTCCTAGACACGGAGCAGTACCCCCTGCCCAAACTTGAGGAAATACTAGCTGCGCTCGCCGGAGGCAAATACTTTTCCAAGCTAGATCTTAGCAGGGCATACCAGCAGGTAGAGATGTCGGAGGACTCAAAAAAACTTCTCACACTAAACACGCACAAAGGGCTTTTTGCGGTGAACAGACTCCCTTTCGGAGTAGCGTCTGCGCCCGCGTTGTTCCAGCGCATTATGGACAACATACTTAAAGGACTACCGGGTGTCATATGCTACCTTGACGATATGTTCGTCACGGGAGCAACCGCTGAAGAACACCTCAGGAACCTTGAAGCCGTGTTTTGTACACTTCAGCAGAAAGGTGTTCGCGTCAAGCGTGAAAAATGTGAATTTTTCAAAGAAAGCCTGCAGTATCTGGGGCACATTATCAGCGAGACCGGCGTCAAGCCAAGCGAGGAAAAAGTTCAAGCGTTGCTGCATGCCCCAGCGCCTACTAACATCGCACAGTTGCGTTCACCGCTTGGACTGATAAATTACTATGGAAAATTCACGCCATGGCTAGCAACGCTGGCAAAGCCTTTCTACAGGTTACTACAGAAGGATGCTCCCTGGTGCTGGAATCGGAAATGTCAAGATGTCTTCCAAGCCATCAAGGAAATCTTGTCTTCGACGGAGGTGCTGGCACACTACGACCCGGCACGCCCGCTGCAGCTATCCTGCGATGCGTCTGCGTATGGTCTCGGCGCTGTGCTGTCGCACGTCATGAAAGATGGCACGACGCAGGGAATTCACAGTCCACGAGCGGTGCCTGATGCATGGAATGAGAGTCGTCGTGCCCCCGAAACTTCAGCTGGTCCTGGAGGAGCTACACCAGGGACACCCAGGAATAGTGCGGAGCAAAGCACTCGCCCGAAGCTACGTATGGTGGCCCTCCTTGGAAACGGACTTGGAGAACCAAGAGCGGCCCCACATGGTTCCACGCAACAGTACTGCAGCGGACGGGACCAGTGTCCTACGTGGTCAAGGTGCGGACACCGGATGGACTCCGTACTTGGAGGCGACACAAGGACCACCTGCGCTCACCGTCTACTGCAGTGACAGCGCCGTCCCTTGTGGGGGAGGACGATACCGACACCATCTATCCTGCGCCTGAAGCCGACGTACCACCTCCGTCTACTGTCTCCGCAAGACAAACGGTGCCCGTCACCCCACTAACGCTGCGCCTCGGCTATACCCACAACGCCAGAGAAGACCCCCCGATCGCTATGAAGCCTCATGACGTTCCAAATTACGGTGGAGGAAGTGCTAGAGGCCGCTGCCGTTGCTATCAGCAGTACGCGTAGTACTGACGTCACCGGGCGCTCTATAAGAAGAGTACCGTCATACGCGCAGCCAGATCGCTGCCGGCCTCTGCGGAAATAAAGCTGTTTCGCAGTCCTTCCTTCGTCTGGCCACTCCTTGCACCGCAGACATAACAGAAGTTTTACGAGAAATACCAAGCTACCGCTTTGGCAAATCTCCAAATGATCCAAGACTTCAAAGTGACAGTGTCAGCTCATTAAACACTGAACACCATCCGCGGTGTGATCTCGGAAGTCGATTTGATAGACTGTACCGAGGAAGAAATTGTAGAAGGTCTGCAATCCCAAGGAGTGGTTGCTGCAAAGCGCATCACAATCCGTCGAGATGGTGAGAAACGACCCACTAAACACGTCGTTTTGACCTTCGAGAGGCACACTTTGACTCCATCTATAAAGGCAGGCTACATTAATTGCAAGGCGCGACTTTACGTCCCAAATCAACTCCGCTGCTTTCAGTGCCAGCGGTACGGTCACGGATCGCGCATTTGCCGCGGTCATGAGACATGCGCCAGGTGTGGTGGCAGGGACCATACTGCTGATGGCTGTAAAGCTGAAAACAAATGTGCCAATTTCAGTGGCAACAATCCTGCCTACTCCAGATCATGTGAGCACTTCAAAAAAGAAAAAGAGATCCTTGCACTTAAGGTTAAAGAGAACATAACCTACTAAGATGCAAAGCGTCGCATTTCCGTTTTCGAGAGGGGCTCTTTTGCCCAGGCGGTGTCCAGCAGGGGACCTGCGCCGTCCAAGGTATCAGTGGCAACCCAGGTGTCCCTTGGGAACCCTGGGAAACCACTCCAGTCCTCCACGCCCAGGTTGAAGCTTTCTCTTCCTGAACATTTCCTCTCGGCTGCCAAGGCAGCCGAGGCACCCGGTCATTCCAAAGACTCGGGCGCCATTGAGGCGATGGAGGTGACTCCATTGCCCACACCTCGCAGGTCGTCCTTGGAAGAGAGCGAGCGAGCCCCTCGCTCCTCTCAGAAGAGGACTTCCTCACCCAAGAAACCTCCAGCTTCGGGGGAAAGCACACCAGCTGACTCCCGGAGTCAGAATGGGCAGGCAATGCCTGTCCGTGGTTTGAGGACTTCCTCTGGTGAGGGGCGGCACTCTCGTCGAAACTCGCTGGAGAGGTCCTCCTCATCCAAAGGGCAGCATCGGGGTGCCCCTTCAGGATCTCAGGGGCAGGAACAGAGGGACCCGGGCAATATCACGCCGAGTATCTCCCCTGCCTCTTCAGTGGGGGGTGGTCGTGGACGGAGGTTTCCACCCCGCGCTGCGGACCTGCCCAAAGCTCTAGGAAAAGTCTCGTCTGAGGATGTAGAGGCGATGGACGAGGCTACTGATCGGCTACTCCTGCGTCTGACCATGAAGACATGGAGTGGCAAAACCCAAACCGTAAATCGAAAGGGAAGAAGCCTGTGAGTGCTCCCAAATAGGTCATACCAATTTACCTCTTCAATCGCGGACATTAATTTTCTTTTTCTTCCCTTTTTATTAATTTATTCGTGTACTTTTTTACTTAAATGAGAAACTTGCATTTTATGCAGTGGAACTGTCGAGGTCTCTTACCCAACATCGATGATGTTAATTATTTTATGGATGAGCTTCGGCCAATTGTTCTTTCTTTACAAGAAACTCATCTTCAAACACATCATACACAAATTTTGCGACATCATCACGTGTTCCGCCAAGACCGTTCGAACTCCAGATCTGGTGGGGTAGCAGTGGTCGTGCAGAGTGGGGTTGCCTGTTCGGAGGTTCCTCTTTGCACACCGCTGGAAGCTGTAGCGGTACGCCTTCTTTTAGACCGCCTCATAACAATTGTGTCCATTTATTTGCCACCAAACGTTCCACTGCAACTTCACGAACTCCAAGGGCTTGTAGGGCAACTTCCTCAACCCTTCTTAATTTTAGGAGATTTTAATGCTCATCACCCTATGTGGGGCAGTAACCGCCTTGATTCTCGGGGGCAAGTAATTGAGCGGTTTTATTATCATCTAACTTGCGTATTTTTAACGGGAAAGAACCTACTTTTTTCAGTTCTGCTCACAACTCATTTACATCTATTGACCTTTCTATTACTTCACCTTCATTACTTCCATGCTTTTCATGGAAGGTTTTAGAGCGCAGCTCTTAGGGGCCCGTTTCCGGCTTGAGCGGCGTCGGCGTCGCCGTCGCCGTCGGCGTAACCGCGCTGCGCATCATGGGAAATGTCCCATAATGCACCGCACGGGCCCCCCACCGGGGTCACGTGACCTCGTGGGGGGGGGGGGCACGTGACCCCCTCCTCGAGGTCACGTGACCCCCCGAAGTCACGTGACTCCCTGAGGTCACGTGACCCCCTCCTCGAGGTCACGTGACCCCCGCCGATGTCGCGTAACCCCCGATGACGTCATCGTCACTGATGACGTCACCGCCATCCACATCGTCATCGTCATCATCACTGATGACGTCACCGGCATCCACATCGTCATCGTCATCATCACTGATGACGTCACCGGCATCCACATCGTCATCGTCATCATCACTGATGACGTCACCGGCATCCGCATCGTGATCGTCATCATCACTGATGACGTTCCGACATCCGCATCGTCATCGTCATCATCACTGATGACGTCATCAGTGACGTCACTATTGTCGTCACCGGCATCCGCATCGTCATCGTCATCATCACTGATGACGTCATCAGCGACGTCACTGATGACGTCACCAACATTCGCATCGTCATCATCACTGGTGACGTCATCAGTGACGTCACTAATGACGTCATCGGTACCAACATCGTCATCGTCACTGATGACGTCATCAGTGACGTCAGTGATGACATCATCGGCATTGGGGGTCACGTGACCCCCAAGGTCACGTGACCCCCCCACCATCTGGTTAGTTTGACCCCCCCCCCCCCCGTGCCCTTCCCTCCTCCTCCTCAAGAGCTGCGCTCTAATTCGGCGTTACAGGGAGTTGCAAGCGGCTTTCACTTTTTAATAACCCTTTTGGGAGCGATCATTTCCCTATCGTTTTAGAGAGTACTGTCTCTCTTCCGACTCTTTTAACGCGAATGCCTCGGTGGAAGCTAGACAAGGCAGATTGGTCCATCTTTCAATTGGAGGCACTAATCGATTCTTCTATAATCTCGAACATGAACCCAGATGAAGCAACACTGTATGTAACAGAGGTTATAATAAGCGCTGCCACACGGAGTATTCCTCAAACGTCTGGTCGTCTTCCTAAAAGATGCTACCCTTGGTGGAATGATGATTGCAAAACAACACGAAAGTCCCAGAACAAAGCTTGGAGCATCCCTCGTAGATATCCAGCTTCTAGGAACTTACTTGAGTTTACGAAAAGAAGAGCTAAAGCTCGCTGGACAAGACGCCAGGCGAAGGGAAGCTCCTGGAGGAAGTATTTGACGTCCGTAAGTAGCTTTGTACCTGCAAAAGAAGCGTGCGATCGGCTTAGAAATGTCAGGGGTGACTACTTACCCTTCAGAATTCCACTTTTCCCTACATCATCTTCAACGTCCTTGAAAGATGAAGCGAATGTTCTTGGGGAACATTTTCAAGACGTTTCTAGTTTACGCAACTGCAGTGAAGCATTTAAAAAGTTCAGTTCGACAGCAGAGAAACAACCAATCATTCTGTCTGGGGCTCGTGACGCTCCGTACAACAGGCCTTTTACACTCTCCAAGCTCGAAGTGGCTCTCAGTGTAAAGAAACAGTCTTGTCTTGGACCAGACAATATTCATTATGAGATGCTAAGGCACCTGTCACTTGATTCTCTAGGCAGTTTGCTGACCTTTTATAACTCATTGTGGCACTGCTCTGCATTCCCCGACGTTTGGAAAAGAGCACATGTAATCGCTCTTCTGAAACCTGGTAACGTTTCTTCTCAACCAACTAGCTACCGTCCCATTACACTCACAAGCTGCTTGGAAAAAACCTACGAAAGAATAATTAATTGACGTCTCGTTCATTTCCAGGAGACTGAGAATGTGCTTGACATTAATCGATGTGTTTTTCGAGCTGGACGTTCCACCCTTGACCACTTAGTCCGCCTTAAAACCTCTATTCGGGAGGCATTTGTACACCGCCAGTTCTGTGTTTCTGTGTTCTTCGTTCTGCAAAAGGCATACGACACGACCTGGCGCTATGGGATCCTACAGGATCTCTATGCTTACGGTGTTCGGGGTCGCATGTTGCGATGTATACAAAACTTCTTAATGGGACGTACCTTCCAAGTACGTCTGGGCTCCACCTTATTGGACGCGTTTTTTCAAGAAAGTGGTGCCCCTCAGGGAGGGGTGCTGAGTGTCACACTTTTTGCTGTTAAAATCAATAGCCTGGCTAAGGTGATACCACCGACAGTGTCTAATTCTCTGTATGTGGATGATGTCCAAATTTCAGTTTCTTCTTGCAATCTGCATAGTTGCGGACGTCAACTGCAACTGACAATCAACAGAATGAGCAAGTGAGCAGACGAAAATGGGTTTCGTTTCTCCCCCGACAAAACCGCATGCGTTCCTTTTTCGCTTCGTCGAGGGTTGTCACCGGATCCTACCTTGCATCTGAATAACCTTACCATTACTGTAAAGGAGGCGCATAAATTTCTAGGCGTGATATGAGACAAAAAGCTCACATTCGTAACCCACTTGAAATAACTGAAACAAAAATGCCTACGATCTTCCAATATTCTTAAGGTGTTGTCACACACTACTTGGGGGTCTGAGAGACGATGTCTGCTGCGAATTTATAACTCTCTAGTGCGGTCCCGGTTGGATTACGGTGCACCGGTATTCGCATCGGCACGACTATCTGCTTTAAAGATGCTGGACCCAGTCCATCACTTGGGGCTGCGTCTAGCCACAGGTGCTTTTCGCACGTCGCCCGTGCTGAGCCTGTATGCTGAAACACATCAGATGTCGCTTGAGCGACGCAGACAATATCTTAGTCTCTGTTGTGCCTACAAAGTTTATAGTGGTCCGTACCACCCTTCATTCTCCTCTCTGCAGACCTCTGCATCACTGCGCCTTTTTGAGAATAAGCCTAGTATTGTTCGGCCCTTGAGCCTTCGGGCTGAGAGCATGGCAAGGTCGCTGCACCTTTCTTTTGATGAGCCTCCCTTGTTGAGGCAGGCCTATAGGATTGCTCCTTGGGACTTGGTAACAATCTCTTGCGATTGGTCCCTTTCAAGGTACAGCAAAAAGGATGCTCCTCCTTTTGTTCTCTTGCGGGAGTTCGCAGAGCTAGAGCAGAAATATAGTGACTATCTCCACTTTTACACTGATGGCTCGAAAACATCGACTTGCGTAGGCTGTGCAGTTTGTTCTCTCGCTTTCAGTGAAGTTAGGCAACTCAACCATCTAGTAACTATTTTTAGCGCCGAATTGTATGGTATCCTGATTGCTGTTGAATATATTCTAGAAAATAACAGTAACAAAGCATTTCTGTTGTTGATTCCCAAAGTGCTCTCTTAGCTATTTCATCTTTAGCAGACAGCAAGAATCCTCTTGTGCAGCAGGTTCGCTTTCAGGTAAACAAAGCTTTCCATCTAGGACAACTTATAAAATTCTGCTGGGTGCCCAGTCATGTGGGCAATCCTGGTAACGAGAATGCAGACCACCTTGCACTTTCTGCAAAAAGCTACACAGAAACGTCTTTTGGCCTGCCACATCAAGACCTCAAGACAGCCTTAAACAAGTTAATTAAGTTATGGCAGCTGGATTGGGACACCCAGATCGACAACAAACTCCACATTATTAAGCCCAACTTAGAAGTATGGGAGAGTTCCTCCCATAAGGACCGCCGTTCGGAAGTCCTTGTATGCCGCTTGAGAATTGGTCATTCTCGATTGACTCACCTGCACTTGCTCTGCGGTGAAGAAAGCTCTGTGAAAAGTGAGGGAAAGGGTTAACTGTCCTTCACATCCTTTGGAATTGTAGATTTCTTGATCATCAACGTCGAAGATATTTTCCTGAACTTTTCAGAAACCACCTTCCATTTCATTCTTATTTTTTGCTTGGTGATAGGCCTTTGGTACCATTTGCTCGCGTTTTAAGTTTCCTACATGCAATTGCCTTTTACACCTAATATAGGTAGACAAGTAAGTTTAGACGTAACTGCATGCTAGGCTTTTTAAATTTACTTTTTTTGCGCAATATGGCCACAGTCGCTCTTGCGCCATTAAACCCCAATCATCATCATCACAGATCTATACACGTACTTAACTGTCCCGCTAAATTTAGCGAATAAATTGAATTAATGTGTTGGTCTGTGACGTCCCATATTGCAAAACTGTACTTGTGGCATTCTGGGACGCCACAGTGTACAATTTCACAAAATGCGGCTTCACGAAATCTGGAGCAACTAGCCAAAGGAGGTTTCACGTTAAAAGACTCCAAAACTACACAAATACGGTCTGTGCTGGTAACACATACGACCAGAGGGACATAGTATAGGTGGCTAATCGTCATAATTACCACGAGAAATAAAAATTTTATAATTAATCTTTTAATAATTGCAAATGAACGAATAGTCCTAATTCAAAACTTGCTGAGCGTCATCTAAAAGAAGTAGATCAGTAATTTCTTCAAATACTTCGTACGCGTGAAAAGTCCAGTAGTGCGCTAAACTTACCACTCATTGAACAGGCACAAGACTGTAGATGAGAAGCCGCGGACGATAAGGGACGCCATAACCCTGCGGGCGCGCTATCGCACCCGTAGCCTTGCTCCTGCTGCACCAGTGGTAACTTTAGAGCTCCACTGTGCTTCCCCAAGTCCTCTAAGTATTTCCGAAATAGATTCATTTACTGATTTTAGATTACGCACATAAATTATTCAATTGAAGTCCTATGTTTATCTTTATTAATATTTGTATTAATTAAACTGTTCATCAACGTAATTTAAGAAGTTACCAACTTATCCAGACGATCATTCCCCTATGTTCTGCCCCCTTGGGCGTATAACTCCCTTGCACAAACCGAACGTAGCTTCCACATTTTTTAAAGTAATATGTAAAGGCAAATACAAAAACATGTATGTCTCGTATATTGTGCCTATGACATACTCTTTATTTTTTCTTATCAGTTTGGTTCTTACACGGTTTGGTTTGAAGTTTTTAATGCTATGCCTTAGAAACGCTTGCAAAAAGTATGTAAACACTTTTTACAATAAGAAAACGAAACTAAAGGTCGCTTTACGAAAACGTTGCTTGTCAAGATACTGCAAACAGACGGCGTGTTTTCTTCTTTTAACACGTCGAAATAGCTAATAATTGCCTCAAACCAACATAAAAATTAAAAATGATAAAACTGCTATGGTTTTATATTGAGTTTCCGGTTACGTATCGCAGTAAAAAAAGTGTTGGATGTTTTATACTAAACGTAAGACGGAAACGAAGTAAAGCCGATTATAAAAACGTCCAAATGAATAACTAGGATGCGGATCTAACTTGACTGTGAAAAAAAAAGTGGGATATTTAGTGGGGCAGACAGCACATGGCAAAAGCACGATAAACTTTGAGCGTCATATTTCATTCACAACCCCTGACTCGTTCAACCGGCTAAAGATTGCGGTGTCGTCAAAATCTGTCCACACACAGACGTGTGATAAAACCGCCTTGCAGGAACGAATTTTCGCCTTTTACTTTTTTTGAAGCTTGCAACAATAAAATTATTTTCATGGGTGGTTGTAGTCTGGCTTCTTAAGCAAAGTTAGGATTAAAAAAAAATATATGTCATTTTGAGTTGTATCAGTGTGATAACCGAATCACCGATGTGGCGATATGTAAAACTGCTGCTGTGGAGCCATGGAAAGTAACGTGTTTATTCCATGAGAGCGGAATCGGAAACTGCACTGCTCGGGCTCTTGGCGCCAGGAGAACGAACTTCGTCATCGTCGTCTGGTCACAGTTCCTAACATCACATCCCTCTTAGAAATAAGCTTAAAAGGGTTGCACCTGTTTCCTAGTTCGAGTTCAGTGTCGTGAAAGCGGCACAGGAGTTGAGAGAAATTGGTTCTGGCTTGTTCATGAATTTGAGGATGGTCTTGGGTTAATGTGGTTCTGGTTTGGCAACGGGTCCAGTTCGGATTCACCTGGAGCTCCGCCGCAGGATGCGTCGTGATCTCGTCTAGGTGTGGGTGGTAGCTCTCGGCTAGCGTATTCGGGAAACCCGAGTCGGTCTAGGAACTAGTGCTTGAGTAATGCAGAGTATCGGCCAACATCTGGGGGCTGTTTTTCAGGCCCTAGTCCGTGTGGATTTTTCGAGCCAATAATCTAAAAATAAAAAAATGGCATAAACACACATAACACGCGCACGCACTCTAAGTTGGTCAAGAAGTCCAGTGCTCTCGACGTGTTTTTGTAGCCTATTCAAAACGATACACTGATACGGCCAAGCGTTCTCCGGCTCAGGATTTTGGTGACCTAAAGTGGACTATGATACAGCAGTTGCAGCGTTCTTCTCATGTCTTCTAGGTGGTTGCAAGCACACGCATGCACACAAAAGATCCTAATAACGAAGGTAAATAATTAGACTAATTATTTATTGGACTAATTTTATTGGACTAATTGTATCCATAAACCAATCCGACCATGAACTAAACTTTTTATTTTTTATACGTGGCGCTAACTTTTCCCGCCCCATATTTTTATGACGTCAGGAACGAATCAGCATAGAAAGAGTGCCCTTCAAACGAGAATAATAATAATTATTAGAACTGCAGGATCTCCGCTGGAAACTCTGAGGCACGGTGGAGTAGTCGTCGAAATAAAAACTCGTAGGAAACAAAATAAATAGCCTAACGGTCGGCGGCGGCGTCATAAGGCCTCGCCGACTGCCGAGCAAAACGGTTTTGCTATGCGGTATGTACTGTGCATTCTTTCGTTTCTTTTCTTTTAGACCACGTCAAATTCTGACGCCAAGACTCTCTCCCTCCTTTGTTCCGACGCGTTCTTTAATATTAAATTAACAAACAGCTTCAAATAAAGGTCGTGGCATCGAAAAAAAAGAAAACAAACAAGGAGCATTGCGAGCAACACGGCGGCTCCTCCTCTCATCAAAGAACACGCCGCCCGAGAATCCAACGCCTCCATTTCGTCGTTTACCCTGAGACTGGTTTTTTTTTTTTTTGAAGAGCAGAAGTAACAGAAGAAAACAGACAGGTCTCAAACTCACTAACGCCTCCCTTCTTTTTTCTTTATTTTTATTAACTTTTTTACCTAATTTCGTTGTTGGGTCCGACTGTTCTTTTTCTTTTGTAACTATGCCGACCGTGGCAACCGTTCTGGTCATACGACTGGCATTTGTTTTGTCACGCGATTTTGTGGTCCGACCGATTAACCAATGAGTTTGTTAGAACGGTGTCACAAGAGGATACACTGACAGATCAAATTAAAAAAAAAAATGCAAAGAAGCACTCATCTCTGCTTTTTCAACCCCGCGGCGCTTTATGCTTCCAGAGGAGAGCATCGCAGTGCCATGGCGTTTAACTTGTGCCGTCTTCATGACGACTTGAAAGACCATATTGAAGCAATTAATTTGCTTCGGTGCATGGGCCTGCTCCTAGGTTCTCGTGCGTGCACAGAGTGGGAAGCTGCGATGACGCTGCAAGTCCGCGCTAGATCTGCGTATGGCTACTCGGGGAGCTGAGGTGCGTGGATGACTCGTGAGGTGCCCAAGACGAAGCCGGTCAAGGTTCAGTGCAAGGGCGAGGTCTCGGTTCGGAGCGGTTCCTACTTCGAGGGATCGCACCTCACGCTTCCCCAGCTCATGCGAATCATCTACCTCTGGTGCCAGAACCTACCATGCGCCGTCATTCAGCGGGAGAGTGATGTCGCAAGTAAGACAATAACTGATTGGACGAACCTTTTTCGGGATGTTGTAGTAAATGCCGTCCTTACGCTTTAAGAGATGTTTGGCAGGGAAGGCGTCAATGTAGAACTAGACGAGAGTATGTTCGGGCGTTGAAAGTACCATCGCAGGTATTCACGTCCTGGCCAGTGGGATTTCGGCGGTGTGGAGCGTGGAAGTGGGTGCTGCTTTCTTGTTCGCGTGGAGACCCGTGACGCTAAAACCCTGCAAGGGGTAATAGCCGAATGGGTCCGCCCTGGAACAAGAATAATAACTGCCTGTTGGGCTGGCTATCGCAAGGGTGCCGCTATCACTCGCTTCACGCACCTCACTGTCAACCATAAGCTGCACTTTGTCGACCCGAACACTGGTGCGCGCACCGATACAGTGGAGGGCACCTGGGCCCACTTCAAAAACTCTCTTCCATCTGGACGGCGCGAGTGCCACCATTTCGCTGGTCACCTTGCAAAGTTCATGTTTTGCAGGAGAGAAAAGACGCGCGGAAACACTGATGGATTCCAGTCGTTCGTCCCCGTGGCCGCCAAAATCTACAGCCCCGACGCAGACAGGAAACTTTCCTATAGTGCGGAGGACGATGATTCTGACGGCCCCGGTGACTTCGAGTGATCCGCTCCGTGGAGCCCGTCGTCCGCCTGCGTGCATAAAGACGACTAATGTGCCAACCGCTTGTCAACCGCTCGTTACGTCAGTTAGGTATTTGTTGTGGTCTAAAAGGCCCTTTCCAGGTCCCCCATATTTTGCAAACGATGCTGTTTTCTGAATTCGCCTCCCATGTCTCCGTAAAAAGTTCACAGGAAATAAACAGCAAAGGTATGTGGTCCCGAACTTGGACATCGCGCGTTATGATTCAGATAAAAATTGCTATTGCTTATTTCGCGCCTTTGATCCCAATAAATGCTCCCGTTGCGGTCGTCCCGGGGTGCTATTGCTTGCTCAATTACCGTCGGCGTGTCTCAGCTTCGTCGTCTTTGCCAGTGGCACACCGGCGAAGGCGGCCGGTCTGACACACCGCATTCGGCTTTGGCTAGCAGACGTAGTTCGTAAAATGTCGTCAGCTGTTGCTGGCTTCACCCGGCGGTACCGTGCGTGCTTCTCTTCATTCGGCGTTCGTTGCCATGGTGGCGGCGATTAAAGCAAACGGACTTTATGTTGCAGAAGAACGCTGCGGCGCAGCGATACGAGGTGCGTGCTGAGGCCCTTCTTGCATGCTTTACAATGGGCGGCAGACGAACCAAAAGAGCTCGAAATAAGGGCTTTACGCAGAATTCTGCATTTCTCCAGTCCCTCATATTTTGACGAGCCTTGCACGAAAAGCAGATGTAAAGTATCAATGTGCCCACTTGCTCAAGGTGGCGACGCACCAGCTCCGAGCAGGTTGGTACGTTAACCATACGAGAGCCTTTCGTGCTCTTGATGGGTCCCGGCAGCCAGTTTGCGCCCATACCGAAGTTTTGGGCGAAGACTTTCTTGCCTGGCTTGAAGAGTGGCTGCTGCGTCTCGCCCTCCACACGCCACCTTGATCTCTTTTTCCGGAAAGCATGTGTTTAGATGATAGCGGGGATTTATCCCAAGAGCAATAGGGATGCAGACTTGTGTGAAGCCACAGGCGTCCACCGATGATTGAAAAGCTGCCGGCATAATTTGACTTCCAATGTGGACCCGGCTGACTTCAAGAAATCCTTAACCGTAGGAACGGCTTGTTCAGCGCAATCGAACGGCGACGCAGTTCGATTGCGAGTAGTAGGGCAGTGTGCGGAAATGGTCAACGTGGTTCATGTCCAAGAACCGGGAAATGTCTCCATTTGTAAACAGTGAACCATTATCCGTGACCACAGTCCTTGGAATTCCAGAATGGCTGAACAACGCCCGAAGTTGTTGGATGGTGAAATTGGAAGTTTCGTGGTTGATAGCCGTCGCTTGAATCCACATTGGAAGCGAGTCTCTGACAATCAAGTTCATCTTCCCACCAACGGGTCCAGCATAGTCTCAGTCTAACTTTGACCAGGGTTCCCCTGTCACCGGCCAGTCAACAAGTTTTTGAGCTGCTGGCATAGAAAACGCTTGAAATCATGTCTCAGAGCAATGACCGATGTCTACAATAGTGCAGTCCAGAGAGGACCACCAGAATTTAGAGCGAGCAACCATCTTCATTGCTGACCCGCCTTGATGGGTCTCGTGAAGAAGCTAGAGGACACTTCCGCAGGCCTCATCCGAAATGATGACTCGGTTTCCTCAACATAGCAAGTTGCGTTACACACAAAAAGCCCGTGTTTCCCTATTGAAAATTCCATCAAGATACGTAATTTGGGACACTGACTGCCAGTCCGCAGCCTTGGTGGAACGTGATGGACCATCAGACGTCATCTGATGGTCCATCAGATGACGCCTGACTGCCACTGCCAAGGGAATTTCATCAACAAGGGCAGCATTCATATAAGAGTAAAGCTACACGCACTTATAAATATCGCCAAATGCCTCAATAAAACAAAAAGATCGAGAAAAAAAAAGCAAAAAAATAGCAGGACCACCGCGGATCGAACCCGCGACCACTTGCGTACAAATCGAACACGTTAACCCCTAATATATGCCATTTTTGTTTTCTTTATTGTCCCTAAGCTATGTCATCGCATTAGAAACTTGATTTGACCATTTTTGACCATGCTTCGGCTGCAAATGCAGTTAAACATTCAGCATGCTATGCAAAGCACTCGTATATCACTCGCCGTACTTCAGTTCTACCCACCTGCCATGTAGAGTAGTTTAGCGTCGTAGAACGATTCTTTTGTTCGCGCGTCTCCGGCCCAGTAGACCTGATACACCTTGTCGTCTTCAACTACACCGCTAAAGTCCCTTACATCGTCGGAACTCACAACAAGCTGAGTCTTGTCGAGTAGAAATTCTACGAAAACATAAGACATTGTAGAGCCCGGGCAGGATCGACAAGTTGGAGCAAGCGGCGAAACAAAACGAGTCGAGAGCGATTGTTCATGAAAGCTCGGCGAAGCCTCTATGGGCAATGCGAAGTGGCGTGTTCGACGTTTCGGCGGGCTTCTGATGAAGGTTGTCGGTCGGCTGCTTGTCATATCTCTAACATCAGCGGTTTTATGGGCTCACGTCCCGAAATCGTTTTCTTGTGCATAGATCATTTTTTGTATTCATAGATTTGACAAAATAGTGGTATCCGAACGAACTTTACGTCCTTTGACCGTACGTCTGTCTGCACGTCAAAGCTTTTTGACGTACAGTCAGAGACAATCGATGTACAATCAGAATCGCCACCAAGACATCTTGATGGCATTTTGCGGCGGCCGACTGCCACCAGGAAATCACCAGAAAGCCGACAAGTGGAGTCTGACTGTAGTGTGACTGTCGGTCACAGTAACTTGTTGGCCAATCAGACATGCTTGACGTACAGTCAGGCACAGTCAGCGGTACACTAGAAAACATTTACTGCCAAACAGGGTTACATGGATGGATTTTTCCTTCGGGTTGCTGCTCCAGAAAGGTCAAAGCCCTTCTTGTTCTACCGACAGCATCCACGGCCATCCGCGCTGGGTATATCTGATGACGCCACGCAGCACCTTATCTTCGGCTGTCATCTGTGCCATCTGCTTCAATGTCACCAGAAAAGTTGTTAAATTTTCGTATTCCATCCTCGTCGCCAAGCGAATCTCCTCTGTGGCGATATGCAAAACTGCTACTGTGAAGCCCGGCGAAGGAACGTGTTTATTCCATGATGGGCGGAATCGGGAACGGCGCTGCTGGCCCTCTTAGCGCCAGTAGAACGAGCGTCGCCATCGTCGTCTGGTCACAGTTCCACACATCTCCTGCGAAGAAACAATAAAAATAAATAAAATGTGCGTTAGCAAAAACCACAAACATGTGTCGTCAAGCCCTGCAGTTAATAGTCCCAAAAGTACTTCTGTGCCAGTATAAGACGATATCAAATAAATTAGATCGTTTGCGGAAGTCAGTCTACCTACCCTGTGCAGAACCAAACCCGGAGTTCTAACGGCGGCACTACGCAGTTCCTCCACACCAAAAAAAGCTGACGTCTTCGAAAGCATGGGGCAGAAGGCTGGAAAAGCCGTTGGTTTCTTAACATTACCTTCGATTCATGAACTCGAGGGTGCATGATGTAAGCGATTACGATCTCCTACCTTGGCCATTAGAGCGGCAATATCGGAGCTTTTGGGGCTGCCCCAAGGACGACTCTGACTTGTTGAAAGGGTTTACTATTGCCTGCTAAAACGGCAGGGATAGTTACGTTTGATGTCAAATAACCGTGCGACGAATTCATTGATGTATCGTAGTATAAAATGATCCCGTAAGATTACGTTCTAGCGGGAGTATATCTGTCCGTACCGGAATCTTCTATATATAATGAGAAGAAAATTCCCAAAACCCACGTGACGTAGTGAAAAGCGCAACTAATGCGCTGTATTGCATTCCACTGTGTTTAATATTAATACCCCATCCACACGGTCAACATAAAGGTACCTTTAACATTGGTCGCTTTGCTATTGGCGAATCAGCCCATGCTCTTGGGTCGCTAGCACACGCCACGTTCGGAAGATCGTTAATTGATTGGCCGCAGAAAATAAGGTTCCCTTAGCCAAAAGTATCTTTATGGTCGCGTGAATGGGGTATCAGTCTGATCGCAGCCGAGGCTATTATTCGAGTGAAACAGTCGGGCAGCACCGCAAGTGCATCGTCACGGCGCTTGTCCTCTTTGTGGCTTTGCTATCATTAGCTAAACCAAACATGCACAAAAAAAAAACTCAGAGTTTTGGCGCATTGTAATGTGCGTGATTGGTTCAGTCGTTTATTGCAAACCTGCAAACCCGCTGGTTTCATCAAATAGTAGCGTAGGGTGCGGATAAATTAAAACAGATATACATCTCGTAACGATACCACAGCGAGAAAAAGACGATACAAAAAAAATTAAGGACACAAGCTTAAGCTTCGCATTTAAGAGTAAAAAGTGATAGCTAAATATAAACATCTCCTCGTTTACGAGCCTTTCGGCGTGTCCGCGTGGCCCACTATGTAGCGCGTCTGGCTTGCAACCTTAGGGTACGAGGTTCAATTCCACTCGGCCCGAAATTCGTAGAATGCTTCTTCGAGTCAAAAGAATTATAAAAGGGTATACACTTGGGCTAGGTGGTGGTACAATTCAGGATTAAAAGCGCTAAAAAACGAGGACCGGTAAAAAGACGCACACACACAGCAGAGAGCACTTGCTACTGAGGTTTAATTTGACTTAAACCAAAGAAGAAACATATTTGCCTTGTCAAGAACCATTAACGTCATGTAAACACATAGTGCAATAATCTGCCTAGCTTGAGCTAACAAAGGAATGATGATACGCCGCTTCCGAATCGTACAATGCTACTGATGGGGCACTAATGCACGTGTCGCCGTCGCCCTTTCTTGTGGAAAACGCCTCCGAGATTTCCCTAGTCATTTTGTTACGATTCCTGCTGAGGATAACAGTTTCCTGGAGCTTTGGGACAAAATCGCATTGGTTGCAGTGTATCGCAAGAATACTCGAGGGCGAAGATCTTACCGCCAGTGCGTGTTCCCTCAGTTTGTCGTTGATGCACCTTCCGGTTTGTCCTATGTAAACCCTCCCACAAGTTAAACGAATTCTACACACCACCCCTTCCTCGCATTCCACATATTTCGTTCCATGCTTCTTCTTGCATATACCCACCCTTAAATTTCCTATTTCTATTCTTGCACAGAGTTTATCAGATTCCTGAGACGCTGAGAGTAGTACCGGCCGGTACTCCATGTTTTTCGCCCACTTTCTTCAGACTATGTCTAAAGTTGTGCAGATATGGTATCATGGTCGGTCTAACATTCTACCTGACCTTCTCACCCCTCCTTCTCCCTCCCGAAGTTTGCGTAACAATCCTTCTTGCACATGTTTAATAAGCGTAGGAGGGTACCATCCATCCTCTAGTTTCTTCAGCAGTATACCAAAGCAGGCCACTATTTTGTGTCAGCACGACCTAGCAACGAGGCTCCTAAGCACGAGGTGGCAATACCTCTTAATAATTTTAGAGTGCTTTGAGTCCTAGGGTAACACCGCTTTCCTTGCTCTGGGTGAGTACATCCAACATATATGGGACGGCGAAAAGATTAGTGTCAGGTCCAAAAATTGTAAAATGCACTGTACAGAATCTTCTGTACCAAAACTCAGACCGGCGGCGCTGTTCTTAAAAAAAAACATCCAACATTTTTTTAAAGTAAACTCTGCTCTTTAACTTCCTTCCCCCAAATGGAACAGTACCCGGTAGTCGTTTAAATATCTCGATGACATTACGATCTAGTTTAGCTTCAATATCTCTGTCACTATCTGCCAAAAATAGATCACTCAGAACTGGAGCCACGTTCGTCCCAAGACATATACCTTCCTTCTGTATAAATTACGAACCTTCAAACGAAATATAGGTGAATTCCAGGCACAAGCTCAACATCTTCAAGAAACTCCTTCCATGGATAGCACATTCATTCTGGAACTTAACTTCCGTATACGCATCGACTGCTTCTGAATTACTTATGGACCAATGACGATTTTCCCACCCCACCGACGCCGGCTTTTGTGCACAACGAGCTCCTGAAAGTTATTATTAATACGTCTTAAAAAAAAAAAAAAACAAGCTCACGCAAACAGTTCTTCATGCACAAACCTGTAATTAACTATGTAGACGAAATAATAGTCTACAAAGCACGTTCTAAAACAAAGATCGATAACAATCGCTCAAGAATACATTTGACAGATGTAAAATATGCACCTTACACGCGTACACAAATTGAGTCGGCGAATAACACCAATTCAACTCGGACATTCCATTCGTACACACGTTCCCAAAGAGTCTGAACGGACTCAAAAAAAAAAAAAAAAAAAAGAAAGCTACGAATTTTTCGGGTAATACGAACAGTAAAAATAAAGTTATAAAAAAATTGAGATGAAGGATGCGCTTTCAAACAGGTGAACCTGCACCGCCCAAAGTATAAATGAAAACACCATGGCAACAAAAGCGCGCTCAAAAGTCATACAGCTACCGAATAAGAAAATATGCAGCCATTATAAAAAAAAAGAAAAAAAAAAGAACCCGATGGCTGGTGCGTGTTTGCGAGAAAATATGCTGCCGTAAAACCAAGCAGATGCCTAGAAACGGCGGGCACAAGTTGAACAAAATGTCAAACTGGAGAGTTCCCCCTACGCACAGTTCACGTATACAGGCAGAAGCATACACAAAATGCCGAGCCGACATGGACGCATATAAAGAAACTCAGCTTCGCGCTTCGCGTGGTAAAAGGCATCGCGTCGAAGGCATTCAACAATGCGTGCGAGGTCGGGGTTCACAGCCATTGACCCCTGTTTCCGAGACCTCTCTTGCGGCGGCACGCCTTCGAGAGCTCGTTTTAAAATCCCTTCCCTGATCCGCCCTTCCCTTCTTGCCTTCCTTTGCTCACCTCTGTAGCCTTCTCTCTGAGAGTGGTGGTAGGGGGAGAGTTCAGAAAGATTCCCCGGAGATAAGGAACCGATGCAACCTCCTCTTCCCGTTAACCTCATCAGCACTAAGGTGTTTCGGTGGAGTTCGGGGAGGGAGGGGGTAAGGGAGGAGAGGAAAAAGGAACGGGGGCACAGTTTCGCAATCCGTAAGTGATTTAATTTCTTTATTTATTTATTTACATGAATGCCTGCAGCGCCATTATGCATTATGCACGGTGGTACAGGAAACATGATGCAATAACAAAGATATTCACACAATAGGTAAACGAAACAACAATAAGCATACATTATTAATCGCGGATACAGATTTGCAGTTTAACATAAAAGAGATCATTATCACTAATAGATACAGTTTCTTCCCTAAGTGTATTCCACTCTCGAATGGTTTGAACAAGAAATGAACATGAAAAAAACAGTCAGTATTGTAACAAAATTCCTTGGATTTTTAGAATGATCCCATCTTGCAGATGCATAGTGTGGTTAAAAAAAATGTAAAGGCGTCTTTCAATACCAGTCCGTCCGTAATATATGATGTGAAAGAATATCAATCTCAAGCACTTTCTTCGCTCTTTGAGTGAATCCCAACCTAAACTGTTTTTCATTTTTGTACAACTTGTATTACAGGCATTACAGTTCGTTACAGGTGACTGTAGTCACCTGTAACGAACCGTAATGCCTGTTTTTGAGCCCGTTCCAACTTTTGCTCAAGGTAACTCTGTGGTGGGTCCCAGATGACACAAGCATATTCTAAAATTGGTCAAATAAAAGAACAATATAATGTTTGTTTTAAAATGCGAGACGTATTTTTCAAATTCCTACGAATGAAATAAATTTTACTAGCTTTAGCAACTGTTTTAACCACGTGATCATTCCATTTCAAACTGGACGACAAATGAACTCCCAGGTACTTATAATTTTCTACACGGTCAAGCATCACAATTTTCAGTTTGTATTCGGTCGGGGGAGATGTACTGCGAGAAAAAACAGATCTGTTTACACTTGGAGATATTTAAGCTCATTTCCCAACGGTCACACCAGTCTTCAAGCACATTTAAATCGTTTTGAAGCACACTGGTGTCCACACAATTTTCAATAATTCTGTACACTATGCAGACGTCTGCGAATAACTTAATATGAGACTGTATGTTCTCACAAATACTGTTAATGAACATAAGAAATAGCAAGGGCCCTAACACACTTCCCTGTGGTACTCCGGAGGTCTCAATCACTGGTGAAGGTATTTTACCATTAAGTACCACAGTTTGCTCGCGATCGGAAAGATAGTCAGCAGCCCAGTTGACGATTTTATCATTGATGCCCAGAGATACAAGTTTGTTTAACAATATATGATGTGGCATGGGGTCAAAAAGCTTTGCGGAAGTCGAAGAATACGCAGTCAACACTCTATATGTTGTCTATGGTGCTTGAAACGAAATGGGTAAATTATGCAAGCTGTGTAACTCATGAATAACCTTGACGGAAGCCGTGCTGGCAGGGGGAAAAAATGACTAGAGTCTAGGTAACTATATATTGAACTACATAAATGTGTTTAAATATCTTGGAAGCAAGGCGTGTAAGTGGAACAGGGCGGTAATTTTCAACTACAGTTTTTGACCCAGACTTAAATATTAAAGTAACATTTGCTCTTTTTCAATCAGTCGGAACTAAACCAGTGTTTAATGATTTTGTAAAAATTACTTGAAGGTACTCCGCTATCTCTTTTCTACAATTATGAAAAATTGCGGGTCAAGTTTCGTCTGGTCCGTACGCTTTCGACCTGTCAATGTCTCGTAATAAGGCCTTAATCCCATCTACTACGATATTCATTTCGTATTCACTTCGGCCATAACCACTCCTGTGGTCCGGTCAGACTATGGACAGACATAGTTAGGTCCAGAAGCGAAAAAACAGACTTAAAATATGAATTGAAATATTCTGCGTTTGCAAGTGGCTGTCTGCGAGATGACAGCGAGCCGGGAAATTCGGTCGTGCGCCGACCAGGGGCAGCCATGATGCTGGATGGATGGATAGATAATAACGGATAAATCCTTTGTAACGGGCGCTAGCTTGCGCCGCTTATTCACGTGTGCACCCATTTAATGTTGTCATTTGCTACTATCACACAGTGAGGTATACGCTCGTCGTGTTAGACTTCGTTCGTTAAAAGTCGACAACCAGACTCGAGATTCTGCAAGGCAGAAGATCCTCCTCACCATGGGAGAGGAGGAAACAGGCAACGGTAGACAGGGCAGAAGGGGAGAGGAGGAAGCGGGGGAATCGTAGAAAGCGCGGACTGGTAGTCGGTCGTTAAAAAAAATTGTTCCTTGACATGCTCATATTCAATCATTCATTTGTTTATTTAATATTTCGTCCCTTACTTCTCGATTTGTATTAATTTTTGTTGTATATAGAAACTTGCTGTTTATAACCTCCCTCCCCTCCACCCTCACCCTCCCCCCCCCCCCCCCCCCCGTACGTTGACCACGGAAGGTTCGGGTATTGTTTGTGTGTGGAGAACCTTTGTTCAATTAAGTAAACTTTTTCTGCGTGTGCTCCCTGCTTGAATCAGCGCCATCACCCGGGTGCTTATTGCAACTTAATCACGGAGTAAATGCACACATGCTCCAATATGCCGCTGCAGCTGTGGTGTGCGAGAGTGGTGCGACGGTGGGGGTAGAGAAGAAAGAAGAAGAGGAAGAGAAAAAAAGAAGAAGAGGACCGAAAAAAAAGGGCCCGTTGGGCAGGCGGTGGAAGCCGACCTTCGGAAGCCTGAACAGTCGCCGTCATCGACCCTGGGACTTTGCGAAGGGGTCCCGATCGACGTCGATCTCCATTCTTCCCTCGCGACGAGCAGACATAGAAGGAAGACGGCTGACTGTGAGTGATGCTGACGAACACTGACTGAGTCGCCTACGTTGATCTCTGAATATCTACGGACTATGACATTTACTCTTGCTTCGTGTAGATAGTATTTCTTCTTCATTTATTCCAGTTTACTTTCTTATTTTCCTACGTTTTCTTCCCGATTTCTTAATTTTATTCTAATTCTCAAAGTAAAACTTGTTCATATTCACAAGGTCTCCTAATTTGAAACGACCCTCTATAACATACACACACTCAGGTGTTGTGACGGATAGCAACGTCACACAGCCATGAGGCAACTCCATAGAGCAAAACCTTAGAGCATATCCAGGAACCTGACTGATCTATTTGAACGTCCCGCTTTTCGCAACCAGAAGACGGCTCGTTGATTTTTGTTTGAGATAAAAGACGGCGCTCACCAAGGTCACCGGCGGGGTCGCTCTTTTCGGAGGAGCAGTGGGAGACGGCGGGGTGTATCACTGGGGCGCGTGTTAAATTGGTGATGAAACGAGTTTTCCCCTCTTTCATTCTTTGCTTTCCTCCTCAACTCACAAATCGCGCAGCGTGCCACACAGTAAAGAAGAGAGAACGAGGCAACTCCCCTATTGATCGGACCCTCATTTGTGTACCGGGACATTGCCATTCTCCCCCTAGGCCTAGAAGATTAGACCGTCGCTCGAAAATCGGTCAAACGTTTCTCTCCCTATTTCGTTCACCCCTAAGCTGGCAGTGCCGTGGAAGCTACGCGCTTTTTGGGCCCGCCACACTTCTATCGTTTGCCACGTGATCACGTTCTCTCACGCATACCCACGCGCAGAGAATCGGGTCAGGCGATGAAAAGGAGGCGACTGATTGGTCTGGCAAGCCTGTAGAACCCACTGCACTCTCAGCTTAGATGTGAGGGGAGAAAAGTGAGGTCGAGTGTCGTGTGACCCGCATTGGGGCCGGGTGACGTGCATTGTGTACCGAGGCTGTATTACGGTGAAAAGTCAAAGAGCTTTCGAAGGGAAAGAAGAACGAAGTTGTCCGTTATGCTTTTAAGTCTTCGCGCCGCAAGTCAGGTTTTTGATTTTCTACCTTCCCTTTTTTGGCCTACTAAACGATATCCTATTAGTAAAATCCCAATCTAAATTCCTTTATCGCATCCCAAAGTTCGTTTCATGAACCCCTCAACCTAACAACCCCCCTCCCCCCCCCCTTCCACCTCCCCCCTGTTCCCGCCGCTTGGCGGCGACATTCTGCGGCGGCACATTATAGCACGGAACGGCTGCCCAGAGGGCGCGCAGGCGGAATAGTAGCTAAATACTACTGGCGCGGCGCTCTTGCGCAAAACCGCCCTCCATAGCATTATTAAGAGTGCGGTTGGAATGGCAACGAACTGGTTACGATTCTGCTGCGTTTGCGTTGCAATATCTTCGTGGCTTTTTAACTGTTAAAAAACTTTCTTCTTTTTCTTTTTTTTTTTTTTTTTGCAAATAAAGGTTGTTTACGCGCCAGGTGTCAGGGGTGGAGGAGACAATCCCAGCATAAAAACATTTGTCAACCATGAAGTGCGCCTCGCAAGTGCAAGTCAGCGTCCCCTATGGCATCCGCCTCGAAATATATGTTGTTTTTCTTTATGGTTTCGCTCGCTCTTGAAAGTCAGCTATTCGAACAACGATGAGGATCCTAAATCGTTCAAACTGTCTTTTCCATTAAAGGGACCATAAAGGCAATTTAATTTTTTTTTAAAAAGAAGGTGTTTTCAGAAGCATTGGGGTCCTGGAATGCCACACAATTATTTCTAGTACGTTGTGACTCTTATTTCTGTACCTGCAAATAAATTTGCGAAACCGAAACAAACATTCAGATTTCTTCCCTTTTTCGCCTCTAAGAGAAGTGATGTCAGGGAGCACTGTTGGCATCGGTAGGATTTGGTACACACTCAGTGAGGTTCCCGTGGTTCGCTCTAGCGCACGGCGGTCTGTGACGAAAACCTGGAAGAAATGGACGACAACGCCGCGCTCGCAAACGAGTTTGAGCTCCCGTTCAGCGACCTCACGCCGACTGAACGGGAGATGCTGTTAAGGACGCAGATCTCTGGATTGGCGACCGATGCAGCAGTGCGCAGCATTGCTGCATCGGTCGGCAGTTTATGCAAACTAACGTCGCCCGATCGACCGCACGTCTTTAGCCGACCTTTCGCAAATCCTACTACTGCACATAAACGCGGCATGATTGGTGAGACACCAGTTCGCAAAGCAAACACGAGACGACGCACGAAACCAAAACCAAAAGTCCGCCGCCCCCGGCTCTCGTACCTTCTTTTTTTTTTTTTTTGTCCATGGTTGCTCGATGCTTTTTATGCGCCTGAGGTAGCAGTGCGGGATGCGTTCAACCAGTGACAAACGGAGGGATCGCTTCAGATTATGCTTTTATACACGGTATGAAACCTATTAGTTCCCAACAACAACTTCAAAAGATTATCCAACGTTCAAATAAATATTTTTCATCACATCTCACCACCGAAATTGAAACCAAGAGCGCGTCTATCGTTTGAACCAATCGCCAGACGAGGTGCCAGTTGTCATCACGCTTCGGCGCACTTTAGTTCACCTTTCTGCCGCCGCCTCGGTGGGGTCTCAGGCATCGTTCCCGGCGCTATTATTACCGCGCCTGTTTGCTCGATTGGTGCGGCACCCAAACTTCTGTTCGGGCTAGAACTTGGTCAACAGTATCTGAGACGTGCAGGACATCCATTTCAATCGTCGAATAAAACTTCGAAACTGCCTTCATGGTCCCTTTAAAGCTGCGCTATCGCACACACTTCTTGAACCCGGACAAGTGCTTTTAGAAAGTCGGAGTTACGGACCGCTGGAAGTGTGCCTCGGCTGTTGTATTATATGCTAATGAAATGAAAGCTGAGAGGCACTGCCAGACCTCAGCACTAAATCAAGCTACATTACGAGAAAAATAAAATCTGAAGCGGGACGCGAATACGGCCACAGCTCGTCTGCTGTGTTCCCAGGAATTTGACCGCGTCAAGCAACAAAATTTAAAAAAAAACTTTTACTACAATATGCGACATCTTGTTGTGTTCACACAGGTGCACCGCTGCTGGCAAAGCGGCAAAATTGTAATTCTCGCAAGTGCGTCAGTAACCCAATCGTACTTTTATGAGTACAAAGAGTGATCGCTACATCGACTCACATTTGCGCCAGAATTGTTCTCGTCTTTTTTTTTACCTTTCGTATGTGACACCAGAATTATCACTTTGAAAACAGTTGCGCGTGACTACAAATAGGTGCACTTGTTTGCGCGATTTTTCTGTTTTGTTTGTTGTTTAGTCGTAGATATATTATATATATATATATAGAACACTCTGAGCCACAAAAAGATCGTCAATATTATTTTCTTCTCTTTGTGAAAAATGCAATTCATTTTGAATTTCTGTCATAGATTTTTAGTTATTGCCCGCTGTGAGGTGTCCTGTCCTGTGCCCTTCTTAAAAACTTCATATTGTATACCTAGTATTGCCAACACGCTCTAATTTGTCGATCGACGATTGTTCTAGTGTCTATAATCTTTATAGTTCTCTGGAAAGTAATTATACCTTTTTTGGGCTAACTATATCATTTTTATTAAATCTAATATTTTCTCATTTTCCTTTTACTAATTTAATTAAATTAGAATAATTAATTAACTTACTTAAATTAAATATTCTAGTTTAAAAATAAATAACATAATAAATAAAGCCGTCAATTTCTTTTCAATTATGCGTTCAAATCAGTACTCAATAAGGGCTACGATTATCTCCCTCATTTTACCTCGTCTTTGTCGACATACTCGCTTTCTCTCGCAAGCACCGGGGAACAAAATTGGCAGGTAAGAAAAGTGGGCTTGGTTGTCAGATTGAAGCTTGTCTAAGATATGGTAACTTCGTAATCGAGTTTATTTTGTCAACGGCCACAAGAAACCATCGTAGCTACTACATTATGAACCTATCGTAGAACGTCAGCTGCGGACAGCGGGCCCTGTGGCCGCGAGCTTAGTCCGCCCTCAAGGTGACGGCTCCCCCAAGCCACGCAAAACGCTTGCACGCTCTTTCGTGTGATCATTGAAAAGTCTATATGAACGTGAAAAGTACGCATAGCTGCACTACTAAATCCTGCGACAAGATCGAGAACCAAAGATTAACCCTGTCTTCGACACAACTGGCGATGCATGCTTCTGGCGATCTTTCTTGAATCACCTCCCAGAAACCGAAGAACACTTTTCATGAGACACATATTTACCTTTCTGTTAATTACGATGCAGTGGCATTTGACTACACAACAATGCCTGGTGCCGTGCCATTTTACATTCACTGCATTACTTTACGAAGCGCGAGGCCAGCGCGAAATGCGTACCAGCCTCCCGCGTCGTCCGCTTCTCGCACTGCTAACAAGTATGGGTGCGCCTCGCCAGGGGGACGCGTGGCGCTGCGAATGTGCGGCGAATCTTCATCCGCACAGCCCTGTAGGAGGCGGTGTCACTGGGTCGCGTATTGACCCACCCTTCGCGGCGACAGTCTGATGCGGCACTGTATCGCAGGCGGAATTTTTGTGCGCGTGAAGCAATGGCGCGCATTTACCAATGCCTCGAGCCAAGCCTTTCCCATCTCCCTCGCATAAACCAGGGGTTTATGCGACGGAGATGGGAAAGGCGCGTTGCCCGTGGTTTATGCCGTCGCATAAACTAGGGGGAACGTGTGTTAGTATGTTTAGAAGCCGCCGCCACCGTTGCATGTCTAGCAGCCGGCTTTGCGAGCATGTGTGACGTGCCTCAAAGAAGGTAAATAGGGGCCCCGGATTCGCCCGATGGTTTTACTCACCGAGGAAGCAACTGTACGCCACCCGCGCCTGACTTCCGAAACGTGAGTTGCTGCATTGTGACTTCCAAGATTGAGCGAGAAAGCGAGAAAGAGGAAAAGAGAGGGAGAGAGAGAAAGGGATACAGTGTGAGATAAAGGAGTCACACTCAATGTGAACGAAGTCGCATATATCAACACTGATTGCATAACCTTGTAAAACTAAAATGTATTTTAAAGGAAAAAAAAAATCTCACACTCAGCAGAAATGAGATTTTAAGCGGTTTTCTTTATTTCTGGGAATAGTTCATTAAAAGAAATCTCTAGGATACAAAACACTGTTGATATAACGCATTAACAAATTGATCTATAGTCACTGGACTTCAGCGACGCCATCGAGTGAAAGTGCTACAATATTTTTCAGGCCGATTCGGCAAGTGCCTCCAAACCTTAATGCTACAATTTTGCGCCCTTGCAATTAACCGTGATGTGCCCAATCTCTATTTTTTATTGGTTTTCACATCTGAACTGTGACACCTAGGCAGCTTTCACTTCTGATTTTAGGGGGCATGGTAACCGGTGTACCGTAGTTGTTCGAAATGCTTCACAAGTGTCCTGTGCTTGCAATCCCGTCTTGAGCTAGTACCTATATCAGCATGCAACTCAGCGAGGATGCTGTAAACAAATTTCAATCTCCAACTGCTACCGCTGAATTCAATTCAATATCTCCTTATGTTGAAGACGCCACTGGCCAGGACAGTTATTATATTAGAACACTGGCGCGCTAAAGACAACATCAAGTTTTACACAGGCATACGCTATTAATCGGGGTTCTTATTTTGCACGGTGGCTGCCAACGGACAGATGGCGGGGCTGCTCCGTGTGTGCATCCCTGGTACCTCGTCAAGATTAAAACGCACCCCCTGTTTTCTTTGTTACACTTGAGATATCTTTGGGAAACAAATACTTCTCTGCGGTGGCTTCAAACGTGGAGACTCGTCTCTAGTGCCTCTCACCTCTTAAGTGAAAAATAAATCGGATATGTCTGGCTCATACCTCGCATTTTTCGACCCATATATCAGGTCGAGGAGAGTGAGACTTCATGTCACTGTTGTTATTAGAAAATAAGAAAAAGTGGTCTTGAGTCTATAGCATCGTTGACAGAATTTAGCGTGCCTTTGTTGTAAGCAAGACGCTGATGAAACTTTAAAGTGGCCTCTACAGTCTTGCCAAGCAAGAGTCGATCTAATCTCTTTCAGCCCCAGAGGAAAAAATGAAGACATTGTTTTAACCGTGAAACAATCTTCACATGGCTGCACTTTTCCACGCGCTGAATTAATACAAAAAATTGATTGCACCGTAGATAACAACTATTCAAGGATGAGTTTGCAGCATATATCACTCTTAAGATATCAGAGTTGTGCCCTGTCCGAAAACAAAATAGTGAGTATTTTGTTGCGATTACCCCCACCTGTTCAATTAAACTAATTACCAAACTTGAATGCTTTTTAGTAAACTAACCTTTGGTTCTTTTTATCAATTTATGAGATCACGTAAGTGCTCCAGTTCTTTACGTCCAACTTGCGGTTGGTGAAATAAATTCAACGTTTGTAGTGATAGTGAAAGTGATAGTGAAAGTGATAATTATAGTGATAGTGATAGTGATTTTAGCGCAGGAGGGCCGTGGCGCCGCAGAATAGCAAGTTGCGCATACCACAACGAAATTGTTTTCTGGTGAGTTATCGCTGCGGCCTAACCCAGCCCTAAGAGAGCAACACTCCACAGACACGCTTACGGACGTGGGAAATATGCCTTCTTTTTTTAGCACTTGTGTTTCCTCTCCAACCTCGTTGCGCTCTCAAGAGAACCCTCCGGATCAAGCGGTTCAAAAAATAAGTGCACGGGCAGCCGAAAAAAAAAAGTTTGAAAGAGCTTATTTGTTAAAGTTGGTCAATTGCTGCAGCTTAATTGAATTAAAGTTCATTATAACAATACATTTCCAGGAATAGCCCACGGCCTCCAGAATATAGCGAAAAACTCGATACTAAAAAAAGGCACAGATTGTTTTGGCATCACAGAGCATGAAACGGAGAATCAAGTGCATGTATAACTACATAGACTTCCTTGGGGATTAATATTATAAAATCTAGGGAGCTGGATAAGTGGATTGATGGGTGGATGCTAATGGCTGTACCATTTATAACGGGCGGCAACTGGCGCCACCTAGCCTAGTATTCAAGAAGATGATTTATGTTTGCAATCACTCGCAGATTTAAAAAAAAAAAAAAAAAAAAAACGCAGGGCATGACGAGTCGCAAGCTGCATATTAGAGCTTTGCAGCGAATACGATTGCAGTATCAGTTCACAAAGGCTTCGAAGAACAACGTACGCAGAAAAAAATCTCAAGGCAACAAGGTACACAGCGCGTTTCTTAAACTATATTTGACTATATTACCTTCAAAAAGAGACCTTCTTACCAGGATAAGGTTGGCGACACAACGACACCCTTTTGTGTGGGAAAGGGACGGAGCTTTAGGTTTTGTGGGCGAAAGAGCCACTGAGGCAGATATTATGTTTCCGAAGTACCCTAAGTTTTTCTTTTTTTTTTTTGCTTGTAACAGAAAGTTTACTTCATCCAGTAACGACATGTACTGCTGGATTAGATAAATGGCCGTACGTTTAATCCCGACAGTAAAACTCAATAATCACCTTCGACGGTGGCAATAGGCCCTTTTCTAAAGTTTATCAGGCAACATTAGCAGTGGCCATTGCTCAATGACGTTATAAGGGGCAGGAGGTGGCGTCCATACTCTCCATACATGGCGTGAAGTGTAACGGAAATAGGCGTGGCTACGAACTCTTCTCAACCAACTGGGAGCTCGTCAAATTTATTTTTGTTGGCCCTAATATTTCATTGCAGCGTCCACTGAATCGGTGTCGAACAGGCGAGATTTGGAGCCCAACACTTGCCTGAGCAGTAGGAAGACGGCGTGTAGCGGACGCTCTCGACACCGCGCGACGGCGCCTGGAGCGCCGTCTCACGAGTCGTCGTAGCGCGGCTTTGAAAACCGATCGCCTGTAAGTCGTCGTACGCACGAACGCTGAGAATGGCATCGCGGCTTGAGTAAGCCGTGCAAACCCTTCTTCCAGAAGGTGTTGGTTTCATTCCGCCTTGATGAGAATGTGGGTTCGCATCGAAACATCTTTTTGTGCTCTGATCGAATCGAAAGCCAGCCGCGACAGCGAGCAGACGAAGCAGACTGCAGGCACGGAGCAGACGTAGTCTAAGCCTGACGACCGAGCGGAGAGCAGCCTGGTTGACTTTAGCTTGGGTGAGAGCGCGTCGGTTAGGGTGACCACCCGTCCACCGACTCGCGGGACTGTCCTGCATTGAGGGCTTGTGTCCCGCGTCCCGCAAGAAATTCCCAAATCTTCAGAATGTCCCGCATTTCATAATGTAGTAAACTTCACTTCATAACTCGTGGCGCTGCCGAACAACGGGGCACGGGGAAGTGCGGAGGTCGCTGGTAATCGTACGAATCGCAGTGGTACGCCACATTATATCCAAGCATTGCGGGAAGTGACCGTCGTTCTTGCAGGAGAACCGACGCGCATGCTCCGTTGTGGCTCTTCCCTTGGTGGCAAAATATTCTAAGAAAAATTGCTGCCAAAGCTTCAACATAAAAATATTGTAATTATTTTGATATCGCTCTGTCAAAGCCAAAAAGGTTGCTGCGGATTTTGTTTGAGTGAAGACAGCCACACAAGGCAGAAAGCCTGCAACTCGCAACGGTCGAAAAAGAACATCATGTTAAAAATTTGTGTAGGACAATGCTGATAAAAGTAGGCGTTGTCAGGAAACAATAACCCGAAAGATATTTACTGTTTCTTATTTCCATTTGATGCATTGAGTTCTGCTACAGTCGATTTATATGTTTTCAACTTCGACACATTTAATAACACATTTGGCCTAAAAATACTTCACTCGTAGTGAAACTTAATTTAGCTTAATTGCTGCAATACAATTAGCAGGTGTATAAACAGCACAGGACAATAAATGTGTTAACAGAGCCTCGGTTCGTGGTGTGTGTGTTAATAAATTTCCACCTCCCCCCCCCCCCCCCCCCCTCGCCTCCAGTGTCCCGCATTTTGATAGCAGAAAGGTGGTCACCCTAGCGTCGGCGCGCTAGGCAGTCTGGGATTGGGTTCTTTTTCCGGCGTCGCTGGGTATGACGTCATGCCGGGTCCTGCCCTATTTAAACGTCCTTGCCATTGCTCCCAGGTTGGGTTGCCAGGAAGTGGACGTGTTTTCGAGCTGTTGTCAACTTGCGACGCTAAGTGTTTTTTTTTTCTTATATTTTTGGTGTTTAGAGCGAACATGGTGTAATAGCGGCAGATATAAATAGCGGTAGGATTAAGGAGTTAGGTCAGCGTAGGCGGCAGCGCAGGCCATAGGAAAGTAGGATAGGGACAGTTTTTTTTAAGTTTTTTGTGGGATTTGTTTATGTTGTAGACACGCTGGTCCTATTTAAAATAAATTGACTTTGAGAGCGTAGCTGACGCAGAAAAAAAGTACGTTCGCTCGCCAACTTTGTGAGAAGATCGAGAAAGGCCTTCAGTTTCCCCGTCATCTCTTCTAATTTATCCTTCCACTCTCTTTCTAGCTTTCTATAAAAAGCTAGAAAGAGAGTGGAAGGCTAAATTAGAAGAAATGACGAGGAACCTGAAGGAGGAGCGGGGAAAGCTGGTCCTGCTGGAGACAGAGGTCGGTGAATTGAGGGAGAGAAGGAAGCCCGAAAACAGGTGGCAGGAGCTTACCGAGGAATATGAAGGCAAGCTAGAGCACATGAAGGCTGAGCTGAAAGAGGATATGGAGAAGCGGGCGGAACTTGAGAAGCAGGTGGAGAAGCTCAGGAACGAGAAGGCGTGGAAGGCAGGGCTAGAAGAGCAAAAAAAGGAGTTTAAGAGTAGAGTGGAGCATTCCATCGGCGTAGTCAAGAGAGCGGGGGGAAGAGCGAGGAAGGACTAACAATAATTGCAGAATTGCAAGATACTCTTAGAGTAGAGGTTGAGGAGAGGGTCAACCTAGAAGCACAGTGAGAATAGATGAAGATGGATATGACAGACTCATTAGTGCCAGAGGTGCAAAGCGCTAGTGGGCAGGGAGATAGCAGTGCGGACACCAAGGAGGTTCGTAGGCCCCTTAGTGAAGGAGCGAAAAATAAGAGAGAAAGAGGTAGATTGTTAGAGCCTAACCTGGTGCCGGTGGTAAATGGAGAGCAGGCTAGTATCGTAGTGCCAAGAGAAGGAGGACAGCTGTCGGCGGATAGGAGAGTCCTGGTAGCTAGAGACTTCAACATGCAAGGATCGAAGCGGGAGCGCTAGGCAAGGTGAAAGGGGACAATGGGGTGCAAGTAGAGGCACAGCCAGGAAAGTACATGGCCGATGCCATTGCCAAAGCAAAGGGGGTATTGTGGGACAGCAGGGGGGGGGGGAGGCTAAGCGTTGATCCATGCAGGACTAAACGACGTGCTGAGCGGGAGGAGCCAGAACTTGACAAAGCAGGTAGAAGCAGGACTGCGGAAGCTAAGACTGGCCAGTGAGTGGATGCATGTGGAAGTATGCACTATCCCACGTGTGCAGGGACAGCCTCTTGACATCGAAAGGAGGATGATTGAGGCTAACCGAGTGATTGAAGGAATGAGCCGACGACTTCAGTACGGCGTAAAAGAGGTAAACTAGAAAGCTTATGCGGCTGGCTCCTCTTCGTTTACACAAGATGGAATCCACTACAGGGAAGACACAGGTAGCAGAGTGGAAGAGAGGCTGGGATTATGTTGCAGCTTTATTTGGGGACCCACAAAGCTTGGAGGGCACCGGTGGAATTGTACCAGTACCATATGCACCGGTACCTGAGTCGCGAGAAGCTCCTGGGTGTGAGCAACACAGGAGCTGCTGGGAGAGCACGAGGAAACCCCGTAGAACTAAGATAAACACTCGGCTCAATGGCTGAGTTTACATGGATGCGATCGTAGCGAATCGAATTGAGATTAATCGCCTATGATTGGGTAGAAGAGGAAGGGAAAGGAGGATCGCGGGCGCGTGACCGGTCACCTCTTGATTCGATCCGCCACGGTCGCATCCATGGAAAAGGAGCCAATGTAGGGTCCACAAGCGTGCAAGGAGGTAGAAACAGAACAAAGTGGGAGGAGATTGGTGAGCAATTAGAGCCTGAAAATTTCACAGTGCATACGATAGCAGAAACAAACCTTAGAGGTGAGGGGGAACCACCGTCAATACTAGGGGACTCCTGGATGGGATGAAACCCAAGGGGAGGTGAATGCAAAGGTAAAGGAGTAGGCACGTCAGTTAAAAGACAAGACTGCGAAAGAGAGAAGGAAAGCTGCAGAGAACACTTGTGGCTGAAAGGTAGGGTAACAGGACTGAACACTCTTATGGGTTTGCGTACCTGAAAACAGGAAACGACTCAAGGGAGGAAAATGTAGATCACTTTACGCGTATATCAAGGAACATGAAAAAAATTTGTCTTAATGGAGAAGTAATAATCATATGAGATATGAATGCCAACATAGAGGAGTTCCGCGGGCTCAGAAATGCAACCGGAAAGTTGTTAGAAGTTTTTTTGTGATGCCCTGGACCAAGTGATAGTTAATGGACATAGAAAATGTAACGGGAAATTAACGTGGGAATGAAACAACTCACACTAAACAATAGACTACTGGCTAATCTCAAATTAGAAAGTATGGAAATTGATGAAGAAAGTACAACAAGCTTAGAAAGTGACCGCAAAATAATTTACGATTAAATTTCGCGCATCCAAATCAGAACAACTAGCTCAGAAATGAGGAGACAAGACGGAACTAAGTGAAGCTCAAATAAAAAAGTATCTAAACGTATGGAGAACATAGTATAAAAAAAAGAGAATGGACGCCTAAGAATCTGAGAAGAATCTTTAAAAAAAATTAAAAAAGCATTGAATTAAACAAAGAGGAGAGCAAAAACGAAGACAAACCAAAAAGTTTGTGGGATAAGGAGGTCGAAGCGGCCATATTGCGGCACCAAGAGGTATCTAGGCAACGTTGGTGGGCAAATTAAAAGATAGCCTTGACTGCTGAAGTAGCATCAAAATTGGAGAACTTCCAAGAGCAGAAAAGGAAGGCATCAGCTTTAATACACGCCAGAATTGGGAGTGCATGAGTGCAGTGGATGGTGGTAATCAATGAAAAAAATTCAAACTGCGGCAAGAAGGTTTTGGGAGGCCATTAAAGCGCAGGGAGAACAGGGGGTTTCTAACACTTATTGACCACACAGGAGGGGAAAAGAGTAAAGGGGAAGAGGCATGGGCGTATATTACACAGACAATCAAAGAGGCTTTCCTCGCGCTTGAGCACAGTGGAACAGTGGAGAGCACTGACAGCAGCAGTGTAGAGGAGGAGCAGAATGGTGTAACAATAGAGGCTACCACAAGAAAATGTGACAAGGCAGAAATTACGGTCCCAGCAGGTGCAACGACAGGCCCAGATGACATACCCTTAGAAGTCATAAAGACACTACAAAAACAAGCAAATTGAAGTTGCGGCATGCGATTAATCAAATAAATATGGGAGGAGAGATACCCGATGTTCGGAAACTAAGTAAAATAAGACTAACATATGAAGGTAGTGGAAACAAAGAAAGCATTAGTTCATATTGCCCGATAACCGTAACTTCAGTGCCATAAAGATTAGCTATGCAGATAGGAGAGCTGAAAATTCAGAAACGGACAGAAAATATGCAAACACCGGGTGAGCTCGAAAAAAAAAATTGCGTAGAGATAGAAGACTGAAAAACAACCTATTCTCCACCACTCAATCTATAGAAATAGCAATGCAGAGGCGAACTTCTTTATGGTTGGCTTATTCGGACGTGAAGGAGTGCACAATAACGTGAGCCAGGAAAGACTCTGGGGTCAGCTGAAAGAATGTCACTTATATGCAAATTTTGTTAGGTTTCTTTGGTTAAGGTAGTTATAACATGGGAAGCATAAACTACACAACCCGCATCCAAAAAAAAAAAGGCACAGGCACGGCTCTCCAGTGTCACTTCTCTCCTTCCTAATATATCTCTGTGAAATGGAAAAACAATTAGAACAGAGCAACTTAGGATGTGATGCGTGTTATATGGAAGGAGGGAGAAATGCAATACAGGTAATACCAGGATTGATGTATGCGGACGGCATAGTAATGAGGATAGGTGGAGCAGGCTGCCACCCGTTACAAAGGGTATAGCCATTAACATCGATCCACCCGTCCTTGGGTCCGAGTGCTCGCCGAAGGTTGACTTAGCGCTCGGTATCATTACGTGCTCAAAGTATGTCATCATGCAAAGGCGGGTAGACGTTGGCGTGGACTTTTGGAAAGTGTCTGATCTGCGACAGTGACAACAAATTCGTATTCGAATAACTCCAAGTAACTGAAGAAACCAGATGAACCATATCTACCTTTATATCTTGTTGCAGATTAAGAAAGCAGGACAAGTTTCTCGCGCTGAACCCTTTATTTTTTCCTCTTCAGCAGAGCGAACGCTGGAAAGACGACAAGTGAACTGGCATACCTTTTCTCCTACACTCCAGCGTTCGCTATGCTTAAGTTGAAAGAGTGGAGGGCTTTACGAGAGGAGCTTATCCCGCTTTTCTTAACCCATAGAAGCGTAAATACAAGCTTCGTACGGTAATTCCAAAAATATGGACGATGCGACGTCGCTCACCATGCGGTCTGCGGCGGGGTCCACGACGCATCGGAGGAACACCATCTGCCAGAGCTGCAGGGTTGACACTCCGGACGTCGGGGCTGTTGGTGAGGGGCTGGAGCTCGCCGGGGCTCAAACCCCGGGCTAGACTGCCACCCGGCAGGAGCAGGAGCCGACCAGGGGCGCGACTTTAGCTTGGGTCTGGCACCGATGCTTTCCGGCCTCCAAACCCGCTAGTAGAAAAAAGAAAAAGAGAGAGAAAGAGAGGAAGGGAAGCGTTAGCACCTGCGGGGTGTCAGGTAAGGAGAAACTCTGGGTTGTTATGCATATCAACGCCGCGTTCTTACCGCCTCCTAGATATCTACATATCTAGAAGACTGTATAAACGTGGTTTAGATAAGAAGGCCGTAGTGCTATTTTTATGACGTAATCTACTGACGGCCATAACGGAGCATCTATTGAGCACGAGTCGCTTCCGAAGACTGATGCAGCACCCGTGCCCATATGTACCACGTTCAGGCCAATTGTGGGTGACGTAAATACAGTTCAGAGCTATGGCCTTGCTATGGGTGAAGGTGTCGAATAAATGTGGTACTTCTCATGTTACTACATGCTGTAAAGAAAAAGACAAATTGATTTTCATCTAAAAAATTGACGACGCCCAGTATCAGCTCATTTTTGTAACGGAGAGAAATACCGGAAGGCTGGAAGAGTGAAAAAAGCATTACCGTAATTACTCGAGTAATAGCCGCACTATCTATGAACAAGGCCCTTGCGTCTACTTTCCCGCAAAGCACATGTGCTTCAAATCATCACGTTGCGCATAAATAACATAGGGAATAACTAGATCGAAAACACGAGTCTCCATACAAGTGCAATCTTCACAGATGGTACCTTCGCTCTAAGACGTTATCTCTGTCCCGTAAACCGCTGGAATCAGGCTGTTGATCGCGGTGATTGGCAATCCTCATGCACTGCGGAAAAGCGAACTATCTGGTTTTCTTAATAGACAGTGCGGCTATTACTCAAGCAAATACGGTATAAAAAAAGTGAAAAAAAAAATGTCAGCGATCTTTATCTCTAGAGTCCCATGAAACATAGAATGCATTATTCGAGGAACGATCGTTCATATTTGTTTCGGAGAGTGAATATACCCTAATGAATATCCACCTCTAATACCACATGGGAAACTGGCTCAGTCTAAAGGTCACGTAACGTCAATTTTCTCGCTAAGTTTAGTGCAAAGTGAATTGAGGTATACTTCCCGGGACGTCATTTTTCCCGCCAACCTTGGCGGGGAAACTAAATTCGTGGATATAAAGGTGACGTCAATTTCTCCTCTAAATTTAACGGGAGACGCACGGACGGATGAGTGGACAAACGAACAAATTTTTTACATCCGCTAAAAAAGAATTCAATTTTTGAGAATAAAAAAAAGGAATCGATATAGAGATTGAGATAGAGGGATTAAGAAAGAGAAACCAATGAACAGAGATCTTGCGGAAGAAAGGGACCGATTCCGAGCGGACAAATCCCCGGTGGTTCGGCACTCTCGATTTGCCAAAACAAACACCCACTGAATAGAACGGAACCTGCCTCGTACGGTCTCCAAGGGAAATTTACTACGCCGCCAATAAATCCAGTCTCCGCGTTTCCCTTCCCACCCTTCGAAAGAAAGCAATGCGGCACATAAGGAAAGTGGTCTTCTCGAAGAAGACGCGATGGCTTCGACGGAACTTGCTTCGGAAAACGGAACTAGTCAACGAGGAGAACCTAAAAAAAAAATTGTCGTGCGGTTTTTCTTGTATTGTTTTTGTAGGGTATTTAGCATTATTTTATTTGAGTCTACTAGCCAGCCTAGTTAATTCATCATGATCAGATCAGCTCAGCCTATCGGTTTAGGTTCATTACGCAAATTGAAAGCGTTTATCTGCGGATACCGTTAAGAGAAGGATTGCCTCGTTTGAATGTAGGTCTAGTAGGTTTGAACGTTCTGACTAAGCTCAAATAAATATGGACGCGAAACACTAGAGGACTTTACTCCCTGAACGATATAAGGCAGTCTGCTCTCGGGTTGTCGCCTAAACGCACACCTACACCCTTAGAATGCTGGCACACACAACACAACTGGCGTACTAGCAATGCTAGCAGCATCCGAGAGATATTTGTATACACGCAACAAGTATACACCATATTCAGCTACGCATGCACGGACACCATACATACAGACGAAATGTTGTACACGCGAAATCCTAATCATGACTTTGTTGTCCCAGCCATTTTCTCAGACACCCGACACATCTAAGATACGCCTTTGCAGGTGACATCTCCGAAATTACAATGGCCACACGAATGCTGAGTCCTCGTATGTTTTTCGCATAAAGCCCAGCATTTTGAACTTCAAGGTTTGTATCTTAAAGACAAAAGCATTGGTAGAGTCAATTCCAAACAGCCGCGGTGAAACGGCTTTTTTAAAGTACCTAAAAGCAGGTAAAATATCATAAAACACCATTTTCCTCAGCAGCCTCTTTTTCTGCGCTATTCCTACACTATCCAGCAATGACGGGTGTTGCATGCAAGATCATTTAAATTTTCTAAAAAAGTGTACGGGAACCCAGTATATTTAATCATTTCGGGCATAATCTGCTAAACAGAATAATGGATTTCACTTGTCAAAGACACAACAAAACATACTTTTTTACCAATGCTGTAATCATTATTTTGTACAACACTAAGTTTGTGTTTCAAAGATAATTAAAAGCAGGTAAAGTCCATTCAATCACTAGGTCTAACCGAATCGCTAAATACCGTCTATAATTAAGCTAGTATTAGTTAGGTGTTTTGTTCCTTCACAACCTGCTCTTGATTTCCAGTTGCTGATATTGAAGCTCAACATATTACGTTACCTAGGGGCACCTTAAGCATCCGCCTGCCCTTTGTATTACGGGCGTTTGAAACGGCACTTAGAAATTAGTGCTTTGTTCAGGAACCAATCAGCACGAAATGTCGACACTAGGCATGCACTTGTTCGCCGATTCCTTAAAGGCCAAATGAAGTCCATAGTACACAGGGGCATTTAAAAAAAATAAAAAGATACGTTCGCATATAAAAGTAATTAGATTAAATACGCGGTCTGCGTGTTGATAATGAACATGAAATGTTGCTTGCGCATTGTTACTGCGCATATCGTATTTCTTCAGTCACGTCACCTTATATATACTTAGTACAGGGTGTCACAACAGAAAATTTACACGGTCTTTTTTACCGCAAAAATAAACTAGGCATTGCCGAACGCTTATTCTTCGCCCAAAGGTAGAACTAGAGGTCACAACCAGATGCCAAAGTTTCAGCACGATCCGATAACTTAATCAAAAGTTATTAGTGATTTTCTGTAAATTTCAATGGAAAAATGGCGGCCGACGGAGTTTTCAAACATATGGGGCTCTATGGCACCAGAAACCGAAAACGGGCAAAACTGGGCTTCATTTTCCCATTGAAATTTTCAGAAAATCACTAATAACTTTTGATTAACTTATCGGATCGGTCTGAAACTTTGGCATCTGGTTGTGACCTCTAGCGCTACCTTTGGGCAGAGAATGAGCGTTTGGCGATGTCTAGTTTATTCTTGCGGTAAAAAAGACCGTGTAAATTTTCTTTTGTGACACCCTGTAGATCTCGGTTATTGTCTGCAAAGGGGCTGAACCAACAAACAGATGTGCGGGCGGTTTTTGGAGTGAAGCGTGTAAGTCCGATGGCTTTCCAGAAACAGTACTGTTTTTCTATTTCTTTTCCAGCAGCCGCATCGGCGACCAAGAAATGCGGAAGCTCATTGCAATTGACTGAGCAAAATGTCAGTTCATGGTTCACCATGAAGTTTAAAACTCAAAGTAAGAAGAAAGTAGCATATTCCCACTGCATAATCAGTATACTTGCTGCACACCGTAAAACTCCCATGCTAGATTTCGTACTCTACTGGCTAAATTGATCATCTACAGCGCGAACCAGTCTCGGTGAAAGATGTTTGGTCAACGTGTGGTACCACACGTTGAGCAAACATCTGAAGTCCCGTTCGCATTCTCTTCGCGCCTAAATTGCTGTCTTTTGACTATATTTGCAAAAGAAAACGGGCAAACAAGAGCAACCAGATTTTGACTGGTTTACCTAAAAGATTGCTTTCACAAACTCTACATAGCTTAGAGAATTTTTACCAAAAACGGAATCCTTTTCCGACAGGAAACGATAGAACGACACAGCATCTACTAAACACCGTTGACATCAGCGGGCGCCATTTGACCGGCCGCCCGTTTCAGGTCTATGATGGAAGGATGGACGAAGACTCTACCGCCATTAGTCTCCCTCAATCTGAACTGCGGTGGCTGCGTGGACCTCAATTAGTGCGCTGTTAGAGGCAAATCCCAAACGACACACCATCAACGGTACGACCCACCGAACGACGGCCGCGAATGTTTAACGAAAGCTTCGTATGGTCCGCTATATACGACTATTACCCGAGCCGAGATGAAAGACGCCACCAGAACTCGTCAAAACCAGACCCACCAAATATTCTGTCAGTGTGACGTCGTTTTTTTGTGAAACAGGCACTAACGAGTATTGCTGTTTGGTAGCTAACGGCGGTTATTCTTTGAAGGCAGCCTAACGTAAATGCAGATGTACATGGCAAAAGAGCTGAAATAAAGTTAGAGCATGGTAGCTCCAACGTAGTTTTGTCTAGTGTGATGCCACAAGCCCACCGCTTTTGAAACAGGTTTGGTTTCTGCAGCCGATGAATGTTCAATGAAAAGCCCTTTACTCGGTAGACAGAATTGAGTGGTTGCTCACTCGACGACTGAAAAAAATATAAATAAATGCTTTTGGTTTTTTTTTGCATTTTTTTTCTATTTTAAACAACCTTTTGAAGAAAACAAAATTTGACTGAACACTTGACAAAAAAAACCTTGCATCATGAAAATAACCTTCATGAAACAGGGAGGAAGAAAGAAACAAACACGACTCGGAGCGGAACCTCCTTTCTCGATTTTTCTAAAAACTTAGAGGACACTTAAGATCGCCTTTAAGAGTGGACCGAGAGAGCGTTGTCAAACCCCGTTCGCATTGCCTTCTCATTTGCCGTGCCAGCGTGCCTTGCATGACTTGGTAAATAGCGTGTCTGGCTCGCAACCGAAGGGGTATGGGTACGGTTCCGTGTTTTCGGATAAATTCCAAGAAATCAAAAAATATCCGTGGGAAAAATTTTCGTCAATTCGAATATATCCAATAAACTCTGAATGCTTGTGCCAATGCAATACCCCCTTTCTCCCCCCCCCCCTCCACACCCCCCCCCCCCCCAAAAAAAAAGAAGAAAAAAGTATTTTTTTTTTAAATTTGGTAAGTCACCATAAGTATCTCCTAAATGTTACACCGTTGTCAAAAAGGGGTCTTACTACTTGTCTCGTCAAGGTTGATTCAGGGCAACAGACCATTGTACACTCGGGTCACGACAAAAGCCACTCTTTTGGTTTCCAGTTTGGGCCATGCGATTTGCGATTTAGAGAAAGGAGAGATTACGTTTTTGTAACAATAAAAGCTATGGACCGTGCAGATTGTATAAGATATGGAAGAAGGGCAGTTGAAACTTCTATATTACAGCCTCAACCAGTCCACCTGGCGCGGCCGAGGGCTAGACTGATGGAATAGTACGGGATGTCTACGAGCTTCCTAGCGACTACCTCCAGGAGTTTATTTGTTTTTAATGTATCGATGTTTGTCGAAGCAACTCTTCTGTGCAACTTTTGTCGTGGGACAAATTCGTATTGCCAATGGTGATAGCACTAACGCCAAATTCAGCTAAAGAAACTTTAATTGATACAAGCGTGTTTTTTTTTCTGGCATACTTTTGCATTTAGTTATTATTTATGTATTTATTTATTTTTTATAGGAAACACTTCAATATTAAACTCCGAATTTCGGAAAATTGAATATAAAGCAAAAATAAACACCGATAAACTTCGAATCTTTGGCAAAGAATAAACTCCAAAAAACACACTCCGAATTTGACGAAAAATAGACTCTGAGAAAACGGAATCCCAGTTATGGCTTAGAATCCCGCCTAAAATTCTCCAAATGTTTCTTTAAGGCAAATGAATTACTCAATAAAGTGAAATCATTTGAGACTTGTGGTGACGTTTAATTCGAAATATATGTCATGTTCTAATCACTTCCATTCCACGCGTGACGTCACGTTTATCATGAGCGTTGTGGGTTGTTTGAAACTCCCGCGCAACGTCATGTCGCTGTGATGTCATAACCCTATCTGTCAATCAGGATTTTCGCTTCCCGCCAACATCGCCGGCTCTCCCGCGGCACAATATCCTTAACGCAATTGCGTTAAAATCGCAAAAAAGTTAGCTCCAAAAGAGTTGTTTTTTCAGCATAGTTTTAACGAGCCCATGCCGCTAGCACAACAAAGAAGTCTCTATAGGCACACGACAAGAAATGAGCTCCCTTCTGAACAGACCGGAGCAATGCCCTCTGACTACGCTTGTTTGGCGATATGAGTTTTGGCAGCAAGATGGTGGCGTTTAGTTGTAAAAACAAAGCTCGCTAACATGCTGTTCGTAAAATAGGTTGTGAACAAAGGTTTTGTTGCTTTTTGATTATATAATTGCATGTTTTTCTTCAAGCGAGTGCCTTATAAAAACAGCGATTGTGAATAACAAGACAAGCAACGAGCGGGAACGTTTTCGTCCATAGAGCTTCCAAGTTATCAAACTTGGCATCGCCACTCCTTATACTTTTCTAGAAACGTTGCGTCCTTTACATCGTAGTTTTCACATGCCAAATACCCGAATGGTAGGTTTCTACCGGCAGGAAACGGACTCCGAAACGTCAGAGATGTCATATGGATGTTCAGATATGGAAACTTGAAGAAAGAGAAAATATTAAAATGGAAAGCGTAAATGTTGTCCTAATATATAACGCGCAAGTTGTTTACAATCAAAGAAAAAAAAACGAAAAAGGAGTAAGATATTAGTGATCACAAAGGAAGTAAGAGACCTGCCTTCGATTGTGACCACTTACGAAACATTACGTTCGGACATCCCAGACAGTCCCTTAGAATTTTACTGAGGGTAATTAAAGGCGTCAAATTATAATTCCCGCTCGATATAAACCACGCTAACCGTCGACTCTACTGACGCCTACAGCACGACTACGACTATACTCCGCTGACCCCTACGCTGTCAGTGCGGTGAAAGAGATTATTATTATTATTATTATTTCTATCATTTTATCAATATTATATTATTATTATATATAGCCTCCACCACCCCGTTAACTTAGGGAGGAACTTGGTACACCTCGGGCCACTCTCTAGGCTTCAATTTACGCATCTAGGAAGACTGACATCAGAAGGAGGCGGGACGTCGCCCAACTTAGGTGGGAAAGATTTCCTCGCATCCCCAAGCTGGCTTCGGTGAGCCCTCGACATCAATGACAGAATGGCAGGCCAAGGACACGTAGTGTGCCTCTTGGGGCGGAATTGGTCGCGGCACGCAGGCATAAAATAATTATTTCCCCGTCGAATACACTTCGACAGGCACATACAGCGAGAGCAGAAGGTCCTGCTTTACAAAGTAAGCAACAAAAGGGAAGGAATTATACCGTCAGAAAAGGCAGTTAAGAAAAACGTCGAACGTAACAGCAATTGCGAAGTAGTAAAATCGGTTACGCTTTGTTCGTTACGAACAATAAGGCCGACAGCACTTTATCTATATTCAGGAATGAAACGAGGTAAGACGAATGTTAAAACTAAACATACTTCTAATAACACAGCTTCTTCGAAATAGCGCACTCCACGATAAAGCGTTCGCAGCCAAGTGAATCGGCAACATTCGCTGGTGTGGCAAGCCACTAACGCGTCTACTCACCCCAACAGTATTCCCATATGTACCACCCAACGTGCAACCTCATCAGCTTAAAACTGAAATGTTGGTCGATTTGTCGTGCGTTTAAATCACTTGCACGAACGCATAAGTGCCAACACGCTTTCCCTTATCAATGCTTTTCTGTGGATCGTGTGGCGACTGCCCTCTTTCCCACGCAATACGTGTAAGACAACCAACCTACGCAAAGGACATCGAACGCAAGAAAGGCCATGATCACAGGATACTATGATTATGGAGTCCGTTCTCCCCCGAAAAGTGTCCATAATGTGAGTGGTTCATAATAACGCGATAAACATGCAATTATTTACCGTGTGGTGCACAAAGCACCCAATATCAAAAGCCCCGTGTCGAATGCCCCACGGCAAGTGCACTGCCTTTTTTGCCCCGCTTTCAAAACACCCAGTTTCAGAAGCCCATGACGCGAACCCCCCGTGTCAGGTGGCCGGGCCCTCAGCACAAGGACGAAGCATTCTGCTTTTACCTTAGAGATATCAAGTCTGCACGTGACCTAGTGTAATATAATCATGCCGTACTCGGGACTCGGGTCAGGAATAACATGATAAATCTTCTCATTCTTCAGCCGTACGCTATAAACATTCGCGTCGTATGACATTTTCAGTCAGAATAAACAAAAAATATCAGTCACTGGCAAAACATTTAAAGTTAGGACGTAGATATTTTGCCGCCAGCCAGCACAACCCGGGACAAAAATTGCCGGCAGTTGTCGACTATTGGCAGGCTATACAACCATACAACCACTGCCGGCAGTTTTTTTTTTTTCTTTTTGCAGGCGGCAACGTAGAGTTGGAAAAACGAAATACATGCTCCTTTAGACAATCTATTTAACGGTTTGAGACTACGAGTCTCCCGTAGCTTGCGCTCTTTCGGCGATTTTTTCAGTAGAGCAAGTTTGTAGTTCTTTCCAAATTCCCATAAAAGAGGAATCAAATCCGCGGGCCCTAAAAGTGGTGTATGCGAAACTCGATGGCGCGCTGTAAAGGCTAAGCGGGAGTAAAAACGGGATATAGGGGTGAAAGCAAATCTGAGAGTTCATCGAGCCTTTAATGTCCAACACTGGGGCAAAATAACCTAAGCCCCGCACCCTTCTTCTGCCCCGTAAACCAGACGAGGCAGCGTCGTTCCTGTGGCTATCCGATCAAAGGGACGTTAGTGCGTGCGTTCGCCGTTGATTAAAGATGTGGACACGCTGCCCCTCTCTTCGGAAGTGCCACGGCGAGTGCATAGGAAGCTTCGGCAGGGTTGGACGCCCTCTTGAAGATAGCCAGCCAATGAAAATACACTGACGGCAATATCCTATCCCAGCTCCTATGCCGGCTGGCGGCAAAATAACCACGTCCCTAATGTTACACTTCGTATGAATAAGCGTTGAACCAACGTTTTTGTCGATTCCGAAGCACGCGCAAATTCACAGTTCCGAAGAAATGGCTTTGTCGAAACCGTTAACCCACAGCCCCCAAAACTCAATTCTTCTTATGTCATCCTACAAAAAATAATTGTATTGCTCTAGGTAGATGAAGGGTCTCATTATACGTCTTGGTATACCTCTAAGAGTACGGGGTGCATCGCTGGTTATGCAAATTTATGCGATTGGCAACTTGCACGTCGTTTTAAGTTCTTCTGTGTTTAAAGTTAACCTAATTATTTCTTTCACTTAAAAACCCTTTGTAGATCCTCCACATATTACGCTAAGACACGGAAAATCGCTGCTTGAAGCGCGAAGAGGTTGGGACGGGGCAGCGAGGACAGGGCTTTCGGCACGGGGAATACGTGACGGTGTAATTGAACGCGGGATTTTTGAAACGTGGGGCTAATGAAGCGGTAGCTTTTGCGACAGAAATTCTGCACACCGGACGATCGTGCTACACCCGTATTTACCCAGTTCGTTCCCGGAAATGCTGCCTATTGAGTGGGAGTATCCATTTTAAAGGGGTCCATAACTGCTAGACACTTCCTCGAGTGAATAATGCTGCAGAATCAGGGCGCCTCGTGACCTGTGTTCGATCCTCATTCCTGTCTGGTTGCATTTTCGTTTGCGTATTACCCCGGCACGATGCGCGTTAAAATGCCCACGCTGGTGGTCCTAGACCCACCGGCTCACTTTCTCACTTCCTCCGGATACATCAGGCGCCCCTTGGTCCAGATAAACGCACGCTATTCAAACTTTCATACAACAGAGTACTCCTGCTTAGAAAGCTCGAGCTAAAACACTCTGAACCAGCGCCATTAACGGCGTTTTGAATATTTCACCCGTAGAGTTCGTTTCTTGCTTGTGACTCGAGAAAACGTGAATATAACACAGTGAACCTAAGCGCATCATTAGGAGTCCTCGCGGCAGCACACATAAAGGTCAAATATCAGGGTCAAAGTCAGGTGCTGTTTGACCGGAGTGGCCGCCAAATAATCATGGCACGCGCCTAACCAAGGCTAAAGCTGACTGTAAAAGAAACGACAAAAAAGAACAACACAGTAGTTTTTTTGTGCAACGAAAATGTCGAATGCTACGTGCTTCTCTATTCGGCCGCTTTTTTCCGTTTATGTCGTGTCTCTACATATAGCTTTTTTTTTTAAGATTGCTACTCCTCCTTACAATTACCCGAGTGACTTCGAAAGCGCATTTAATTGTAGGTGCTTGTTTATCTCCGTGAGATTGTGTTCTTCATAGAATGCCCATATGTGCGGGTAACCCTTCTCGGGACATCTAGACATTCAGAACTGCCTTTATTAATGCATCGCTTCGGTCGGGGTACCGAGATGTGGGGCAACTTCCGCGACGCTAATGAACTGACAATAGGGATCTGAAGAACGCTGGTTTAGACAGTAGCTTCGTTCGATGCACCGGTGGAAGAAGTGAAGATAAATCGAACGAAACTAGTGTTGTACATGAAACTCAACCTTTTGTTCCGTTGTCCGTGTGTGGTGCATTTTCGAGGCCCCTGTTTTTATAGGCGTCTTACGCAAGTATTTTCTTGACTCTAATGATTCAATTATACGCTTATTGCGGAAAAAGGAAAAGCTAAAAAAAAAGATTGATAAAATGCTAGGTGCTTGACTTTTAACACGAACACCGGCATCTTCTTTTTTCTGCTGCCTCTGCTTGTTAAACCGGTTTCTTGCAAAACCAGGCTTTGACTCTGCGATATAATGTAGACACTACTTCACTGATCTGCTATGAAAGCGATGAGTTGAAGAAATCAAACTGAGGATAAATGTCACGGACATATCAGCAATCAAAAAACTCCCGGCAGCTCGCCGACAAACGTTAGCAGCTGCGAGTTGGTGTCCGATTAAAGCGCAGCAGTTCCTTACTAAAACACTCCTGCAGATGTGAAAACAAAGAAACCCCTAACTTAAATAATCGCCGCACTCGTCGAAAAAATCTTGAACTCTCATACATCCAGTTGTTTATTAGATCATCCTATCGTGGCGCATTTATTTGGGTCTAGCAGCGTTTATATAACGCACGCTTCCTTCGGGTAGTGTATACCTAGTGTGAGGAGTAACCACGTTTTTCCCCACTTCGCCCAAGTCACTATTAGAAGCCACATATGGGCTCGCGTTTCATTAAGACGTAAGAATTTAGAACGAGCTGAACGAAGAAGGAAGAAAGTTTAGGATGGGTGGTGGTCAGCTGAGGTACGCGGTCAGCTCCTGAAGTTTCCGGACCATTGGCTTCTGATCAGAAAGCAGCGGCCAGAGCTAGGAAAATATTGTGAATCCCCACGCAGGTCGCAACGTTATGATTAGACGAGAGGCAGCCGGTGTTCTCAGGCTGTCTAGCTCTCGTTTTCGTGCGCCGTTGTGAAGGTGCCGTATACAGGATAGCTCGTGGCCGACTTTATTTCCTGAAGATTGGAGCGTCGATGCTTCTTCCGCCGTAGGAGAATTGTGAGGGGGACGGTCAGAATGCGTAGTCTTTTTATTCTGGCCGCCTTGGTGAGCAAGGCTCCGGGTGAGGATACATTAAGGAAGAAAAGAAGAAGCAGGACAATAAGAGCGAGGATGACTTAGAAAGAAAAAAACGTCAAACAGAAAGAAAAAGAAAGATAGAGTAAACGAGAAAAAATATTGGAGGGATATTTGGAAAAAAAAAGAGATTAAAAAAAGACATAAAAGAGAGAAAGCAAGAGAGATAGGAAGTGAGAAAAACTCATATAGAGAGAGAGATAATGAGAAAGACGAAAGACGAAAGAAGAAAAAGAGGGGGATAAAGAAACAGGTAGAAAGAAAGAAAGAGAAAAGTGCGAGAATGAAAGCGAAAGAAATATGAGAGTTTGTAGAAGGAGACAGAAGCAGAGGAGGCGCAAAGTACCGAAGAAACAGAAAGATCGAGCGACGGCGAGCAATCGATTGATCAAGAGATAGGGAGGAAGTACAGCATGCGATAAAAAGAGGTCGAAAATTAGCAACACGTGGACGAGAGCAAGTGCACTATTTTGATTGCGTCTGTTTGTGCTTGCGTACCACGCACTTAAGGTTGACATAGATGAGAAAATGTCCTGCAGTGTTTGTTTTGTATAAACTACAAACCTCGTTCATGTACCCGAAATGAGGTCGCAAGGGCAACATTGCCAAAACCTTGTCGCTCGAGATTATCGCAGGAACAAGAAAGAAGCTCTCTGTCCCTGACGGTAATAGCTTTCTGGTATTAGACTGAAAAACAATTAAAAAAACACTGCAATAAAAACATATTTAGGGGACACGTGTATTTAAAACAAGACTACCACGAAGAAAAAAACGCAATTTAGGTCTGAAGGCAGAGGTCGCAGACCGCTATGCCCCGGCCCGTGATTACAAGAGGGTTAGATTTCTCATTGGCTGGAGAGATAATTGACGTGTGAAAGGCTGGTTGTAAATTTAGATCTCCGCGCCGTAATTGTATTTTAGTTGAGTATTGTTTAATGTTTGAGAAAAAATAATCTTGATGGAGTCATTACTGTTTTCAAAAATAAACCGAGATTGTCTTTCCGCTTCGTTTTCGAACGATAACGAACATGGCTGTAGGCGTCTGCGGTACGCTCAACGAGCCTAACTCGTTGAGCTCCTTTGTCTTTATTAGTGCGAGTCGTCCTGCGCTCCCCGAGGTGAATAGAGGAAGACCTCAACAGGACCTAGTTTGGAGCAAAGTACTGTCGCAAGTACGGGCCTTTAAAAACGCTAAGCGGGTGCTTGTTTTCGTAGCGTTACTGGCCCACGCCTAGCGTCCTGCGTCAACCATATTGCTCGATCTCGCTTGATTTGTCTTTTCCGTGTGTTGAATTTGTGTAAAGATGTTGGTTCCCGTAAAAGGGGCCCCACCGCTTTGTGACTTGTGCAACCGACATGATGGCAACCATGGCTTCAATACTGAAAAGATACCTACACAAGTAGGAATTGGCAATCCATATTTGCTGGAGGAAGTCGGGCGCTCGGCTAGCATCAAATTAGTCAGGAAATGCTCCCGTCATTTCGCTTTGAAAGGCAAGTAGCTCTTAAGTTTTGCGCTGTACCTGGCTTTCAAAAAATAGAATATTATAGGTCCCGTTTTAATTGTGCGTCATGACGCGCAATCACCTTGCTCACGGGTGACATGCGACAGAAATAACAAGAACATAAATTCTAAAATGACTGGACATCTGCTATATTTTTCGCCCTCTTGGTCGCTTTTCTCCGCACAGCAATAGACGCTGGCAGAAGCTCGTATTAACCGTCGCTCGCATTTGATGAAACGCTAAAACTCCCGTTTATTGATCGAGTCTTGCGAACGTTTTAAACATTTTTAAACGGGGGTGGGTAGCAGATAGACGAAGACGAAAACGGAAGCCTACGCGGAGCGCTCATGTCCGCGTCGTACAGGCATGGCAGACGACGATATACGGTGGTGAAATAGTATAAAATTCCGGGGGGCTGCCGCATGTCTGCTCGCACAACTAGCAGACTTTCTCAGATGTCAGACCAGACGTGCCGGATTTCCCAAAACGGAGACACCAGGTTTCTTACCGTGTTCGGTCAAGCAGCCAAGCCAATCCAGTAGTAATGGGCGGGGCAACTTATCTGTGGGTGGGGCTTAGAGCGGGCCGTTACCTCCGCGTAAATTGCGGCTAACGGCATAAAATTGCGCGATTTTTTTTTCTTTTTGTGGAAACAATTATTAAAGAAAACGTGTTCCATCTATGCTCTTATTTTTTTATCGCAGTGTTCCTTTAAAGTTTACGCCCGGGTTCAGTTCGTTCATCATTTTTGCTGCCAAAAATATTAAAAAAAAAACGAAATGCTAAAGTAATCATACCTTGATATAAAATTGCGTGGATCGGTTGGTCGAAGCGTACAAGTCAAATTGAGCTCAGTATTTACTCTTACATTAATGTCTTGTTTTTGCTCTTTTAATTTACTCAAATATCAAATAAGTTTACACAAAGCACATGTTTAGAAAATAAGAAAGGGTCGAGCCGATAGCAAATAAATTACAGTGAGTGGATTAAGAGTCAGGTAGCCTAAGCAGCCCTTCATACCTGTCAGATAATATATGTGGACACCTGTGCCAATGATGGGAAGTAATAAAAAAGGTATTCGAAATACGTATTTAATAACTGAAAATTTTGTACTTCGTGTGTAATTGCATATGTCACTATGCATTGGTCAACTGCATTTAAATAATAAGAACTGAGCATTTTAAATACTGGTGCAACACAATTTTGTCCACTGTTCTTCGCAATCTAGTTCGATATTGTGCACTCTTCGCGATATATGTTTTATACAGTCAGCAATACACTTGCTGCCCTTTACTCATAAAAACGAGCAAGTAATAAAAAAGGAATGGTAGGAAAAGAATTGAACTGGGTTAGTACAATTATGAACTTTTTGGTTGAGTGATTTAATTTTTAGACGTGACAATAATGATATGTTGTTTGAAAATACTTTACCGCTTTAATTTTGCCTTCCAAAATAAAATTGTAATAAATAAATTGTATTTCTTGATGTTAAACCCGCCTATCTTATAACGAATTTTCTTTTTTAGAGCAGAAACTTTTCCTTTAAGTGCTTGATTTTTGGTATATAGTCAAACTGCACTCTTTATTTAGATAAAAGTCTAAGATGCCACACTATTAGAACGAAATGTATTTGTAAAAGCATTTGGAGATGACCAAATGCTATTATGGTATTTGTATGTTGAATTTTACGATATTCTATAACGTGTAATTGGATTTTTAATTAAACACATTTTGACGAAACACATTATACTTGTATTTTGATATATATTAAAAGTATTACGCCCCGTCTTTATTTCTTCCTATTATCAGAAAAAATGTGAGTAGCGTAAATCATGGCGCGGTATAATCGCTTGGAAATAATGCTTTTTTCATTCAAATTAACCCTCCGAATACGAAACAGCAATGATTAACTGAAAAAGATAGGACACTATATTATAAATACGCTGACGATAATGCAGCATCGAACAGAGTAAACCAAAACTAAACAAAGACATGCATATGTCACTCTTTCAATATTCGATTCTCATTTAAATATCGTGTTCTGCAAAGACATTAGCATAACGAAAGGAAGTGACTGATGAAGGCTTTCTTTGGAATATACCCGACATCCGGTCGCCACCTTTATCTATTTACTTAAAGGGGGAGAGGGGGTAAAGAGTTCAAAGCGCAAACCACAAGAAACGCTGTCGCATTTCAAAACCGCTTCAATAATTCAAGCTCTAGCGGGTGTTCGCACCAGTCTACATTTATTTCATGCCATTTACTTTATTTTAACTTAAGGGAATCTCGTGATAAGTGGTGTTATCGTTCACATATGTAGTTGTGTAGGCAGTGAGTGCAACCTGTTGAAGTTTAGTCAACGAATGAGAGGTAGTTCTTACCTCAGTACCTAAACAGCGTTATATCTTTCTCCTAAGGCTACGTTAGCGCTGCTTTAATTCGAAAAGAACCAATTTAAAAATGTAAGTATGATTCTTAACCTGGGAACTTTAACAAGCTGCACGCAGTGTAATAGCGTGAAAGCACACCAGTACGATGTGCATGCGCTAGGTGGCGCAAACTGCCACCCAATCGAAATTTAGAATTCATACCTTCACACATGAACCCAACGCCGCTTTCGGCGATTTCTTTTTTTTTTTTTTTGTGTGTAAGCGCACATGGTGGCGAATAATATTAGTTGGGACCTGTACCGAACCGTACCGTATTCGTGGCAGAGATTAGTCGGCGTAAGTGCAGAGCTAACGTCACCCATACATAGAGTATTTTATTTTTGTTTAGCTTCAAGATTTATGTAAGGCGGAAACTGAAGATGAGAAAATTAATTGTTCATTAATTGATTCCTGCTCATATCTATCAGAACCACGCCAGGCCCCCGCCTGATGTATTGTTTTAAGACGCTAGTCACTGAGTCAATTTTATTCTTCCTGTTTCTGAACATTTCACACTTAACGGGCGCTCTTGGTTCAACTTTCAGAAAACCCTACGACAGCACGCCATAATAAAAAGAAGGAAAAAAAACACGTTTTAGACGTTACATTTTGATGATCACTAACACTGGTTTTATCTCATTATGGACACGTTAAAAAAAAAAAGCAACATTCTTGGTCAAAAATGAGTAATGCACCAGCCCTCACCAGGTAAAAAGTGGCGTCAAGCAGAGGGCTTGCTCGAAACGACCAGAAGTCATAATTACCGAAGCAACTCAAACAGATTTTGGAAGAGGGCGAAGTAGTACTTGCCAGTCGTACAGCCCATGCACGAGTGTTCGAAATAATTGGGTTCTAAATGCCGGGCATGGAGTAAGGTGTACAAAGGCATAATTAATATAAATGATTGTATCACAACTTGCAGCTTTCCACACGTAACAAACACACAATCTAAGAAAATGTCACTTTGTACAAATACTGGGTACGAAAAATATTAGGACGCGTCGAGCTACATAAATATACCGGGTGTTTCTGCTAATTGTTTCAAAAATCCCCCAAAATTCCTAAGAAATACCTAAAATATTCATAAAAAAAAGAAAGAACATTGCCTAGCAAAAAGTTACCAACTTGGTAATTAACTTTTTAATTATCACAATTTAGGAAAGTTGTTTTTTAATTAGGGTGTCTCCTTAAATTCATGACGTTCCCTGTGGTTCGCAGTTTGCTCCCGAAAAATGTTTACTTGGTTTTATGTGGGGATTTTTTTTTTAAATATTTGCAGAAACACCCGTTATATTCGCATAAACATAATAACCGCAAAAAAAAAACATTTCTGGAAATAATTTGCTCTTTTGAGTATTAGAGGTGTTGTAGACGGTTTTGAACGCAAGGTTAGCTCAGCACTCAATTCGTTGAAACTTATTTCAAGAGCAGACAGCTTCCGCTAACGTGTTCTTTGCCGCAATGAGAGTAAATGTAAGGTAAAGTCACCCAATGAAAATGCCGCCTCAACAGAGATTCGCCTTTCCGCCGCATCGAAATCACGGTGGTCATTTAATGATCAAGCTTCCTCAGACACCGACACGTAATATACCATGAATATACCAGGAAACAAATCAAATAAAAACAATACAAACAATTAAACACCCAACCAAATACCTCACATTTTAATCCCTCGGATTAAGGGTAAAATGATCACGCATAGATTTGGATTGTAGCCCCTTAATGGGGGGGGGGGGGGGGCAACAAAAAACTATAAATCCGGTTTAATCTTTTTATTGTTTTTTTCAAAAATATTATAGTAACAACTATAATCCAATTGTGTATCGATGTGTTCGTTTGATTAAATGGCATGTCTTTGTTTTTTATTCTAGGATGTACGTAATCCCCGAGGACGCGATAAAAAGAGCGTGAATGAAACACCTCTGAGAGCTGTTTTGACTTATGCTTTTTCGTGATTTCTCTTTATCGAAACAAAAACAAAATCCACCACACTTGAGAGAAACAAAAAGGCATAGCTGTCTAACAGCTATGCCTTTTTTGCCCGGCCGTCTAATAAAAAAAAAAGAAAAGAAAAACACTGCGAGACGATAGAATTGAAACAAAGCCAAGGAGGTAAGAAAGACGGCCAATAGGACCGCCGATGAGAACAAAAAGGAACCGCCAACTATGTGTGCACAAAAAAAAAAAAAATAGACGCCAATCCTGGACTTCTAAAACAAACAAAAAAAGAAACGAGAAATCGTTGGAACACTCCATAAATTTGCGCAACGAAAAATTATAAAAATAAAGCATGAACTGAAGGTCTTTGAAAGTTGGACCAACAATGGAAGCTTTTTTAGATCCGCCCTCGTGAAAGATCAAAATGCACATAAATACAATGAGAAGACCGAAAGAAAAAAGCCGACACAAGCAGCGAACTTCAAGAACGCCAGGGTATCAATAAATAAAAAAGACATATCTCAAAGTAAAGTAGCCTCCAGAGAAGGACACAAATTCAGTGCGAATCGAAGGGAAATGCCTTGTTTGGATTGGTCGTTCTCCTCACCTCCCTTTTTGGTTTACAAAGGCGACTTTAATCTAAAAAACAAAAAAAAACAAAAAACGCTTTCCTCAAGCGGATGACACCTGCCTCTCTGCTTCTGCAGTCAGTGTTGTTTATCTATTTTGTTTTTCTACGCGCGCGGTTTTTGAATTATATTGTCTTCCATACCACACTTTAAACCAGCGCCTGTAAAAACGTAGGGGGAAGTTGGTACGACCAAAAATAAATGTCAAGCATTGACATGTCGCTCAAAAGGACCCCGCTTTCAAACGAGTGGAATGTCGTAGTGTTGACAAGCAGAGACGCTAAAGCTAAACAGAGTTCTCAAACCCGTTCGTCTTTTCAGTGGTGGAACAAGAAGTCGATGACAGGCGTTTCTGGTGGAAACAACGCAGGTAATATGTAAAATTCAAGTCATACGATTAACCCGGTTATCTTCAAAATGGACGACGTCTCCGATAACGTAGTCAGCGGGACGCCGGTAAAACAAAAATGAACCTATGGCTGAATTTTCTTTTAAAGTTCTTCTAACAATTATACTAATGTCATTAAAAATGTTCGGTGCCATGTATAAAGTGCTACTGTAAAATATAACCAAAGCCGAAACCTTTAAATCTTTTTTTTTTTTTTTAATACGAGGTCTGAACAAAATGGAAAAAGGCGAAGATGTATTGTTTGCCATAACAATGTCGCGAAGTGTGCACTGCAGACAAAACAAATTACGCGATGAAGTGCCTGACGTACGAAGTAAATATTATTTAAAGAACACAACGGAGCAGTCGACGTTAAAAGAAGAGAGCGAAGCAGGCAACGAACACTTTACATGACGCAGGAGGCCAAGACATATGGAATGCCCAATCATGCAGACAACATATGATGAAGTCATCATACAACCCAGGCCGGATTTGAGGTACGAAACCAAGCGCATAGCGTTCAAGCCAAACTACGTAGGAGGTGAACGACAAAGTAGTTAACGCATGGAGCAAGCGACGGAAAAAGTGGGCGATCAAAACCAGCCGCCTTATCCACCCAGGTAGCAGCAGTCGACACGCGTTCCCAAATCTGGCGAATCAGACGACATATACATTTAGAACCGCCTAGCTACTGAACCTCCCCTTGCGGCGGATGGCAACAAAAGGCCACGGTGCTTTTTTGGTGACGCCCCATTTTTTTCTTCCTGACCCGCTCTTGTCATGATGCTATCGCAAAAGAAATATTAAAAGGTAAAGAAAGATGTGAAATAGCATATCCGCAAATAAAATTAGCCCTGGAATATACGGGAGATTAATTAAACTGGAATCATCGAAGATCTCTTCACAAAACCCCGTCTCCGCTAAACTCACACGAGACTAATAACTACTTGCTCACTGGTTCAGCTAACGGGGAATTGGCGTCACGTGATCACGCTCTCGGCTCGTACTCGAGCCCAGATAATAGTTAAACGATATAAGGCAGACTTCAGATTGATGTGTCCAATGCCCTGTCAATTTAGCAGTGAACGGAGTAGAGACGTTTTATCGATAATAGAAACCCCTCATCGGGCGTTGTGCTCTCGCCAAGCTCAGAATAGTTAGAACGCACACCCAATTAGAGATCTACCTGCCGCTTTTGCTCCTAAGAACAAGACACAATATTATTAAGTATAAGGACTCCATAACTAATAGAAGCAATTCATACAGAATACCGTCAGCTTTCAGTAAGCAACTACACCCAAAAAACAAGATGGCAAAAAAAAAAACGCATGATATGTGAACATACGAGGCAAAAGCCTCATATGGGATAGCCTAATCTGGCACAACCTTCTAGATTACGCTGTAAATAAGGCCAGTCGGGCATTGTGGTTCATTGGACGAAAATACTTTTTTGCATTTCCCGAAACTCGTCTTCTATAGCTTTAAAACAACATATCAGGTCCCAGCTTGAGTACGCTGGCATCATCTGCGCTACTTATCAGTATTATGCGATTAACAAATATAAGCAATTCAGAACAAGGCAGCAAGTTTTTGAATTTAACGACTATCCATCATCTACGAGCGTATCGGCCCTAGACCATACAGCGAATATGCCTTCACTAGACGCCCGATGTTTGTCGTCCTGTGCTAATTCGCATCATTTATTCTTTTAATTTCAAAAAGTGGTTATTACTTCCATCTTATCGCATCTTCTCTCAACACAATCATCCTCATATATTTATTTCGCTTACAAAACTGTCGTACGAACCAATTTCTCAACTCCCCCTAGGAGCTTGCCATTTTGGAGTAGAGCTCTCTGCGCCATTATATTGGGGAATTTTTAGATAGAACAAAGTCTAACATCATGTGGATTAGTACTTTGCGGTACTCCCGAATGATCCATGTGTGCCTGTGAATTTATTTGTATTGTATTTACCGACATTGCTATTCTTTTTCGAGTTTTTTTATCTCGACTGTTACGGCTAATTTGTTTGTGTACGTAGTGTGTTATTGCTCGTTGTGTGTTGTGTCATCAAATTTTCTATCTTTCTCCCCCCCCCCCCCCCATATAATGCTCTAAAAAAACGAATTGAGGTATGATGAATATAAAAAAAAATAAACACTTACATTGCTCGTAAGGTGAAACACTGCGACAGCTAAAGTGTGACGTCGCAACCACTAAGGTGTCCGCTTGGAGTAGATGGACTCAATGAACCGTAAATGTGCGAACGCGCATCATACAGTCCTTGTAGGCGTGCCGTATTAAACCGAGTAACATACCGGACACAAATTCTGTAGCCTTTTGAAACCGATGAGGATGTATTAGTTAGAGTTTAGAAACCATTTCGTAAACCTGTTTAACAATTGTGTTGTACACAAACTAGCACTGCATTGTGGCAAAGGAAGAACACTTGAAAAATCGCGCTCCCAAGTTTGAATTCAAGGGAACAACGAAACTGCGTGTCGATGCATGAATCGTTCCGTGTCGTTGGTGGGGCTCCCTGTACATCTTATGTGATGGTATTGGAAACAAAGTATTCTTCAGTGATCTTGAAATAACTGAAGAACGCTTCCAAAATTGCGCACTCAAGTTTCAAGCATGTAGCTTCCCCTAATTACACGCCCGTGGTTATACCGGCTCAACACTGAAATAACTTTATTGGTTTTATCGCCCAAGAACCTTTTTTCCATAATAAAAGAAAATGCTTTGTTTTCATTGTTTCCATTATCAGGAGCCTCATGGTTATATTTCTACGTGCCGTTATGGTGTCACGTGACGTCTGAATGTCACGTGACATCTCAAAGTCACATGAAGACTTGCTATCACTTGACTCACGGTGTAACATCAAGTAGGTAGTGTGACGTCACTGTGCAACGTAACTAGACATGCCAATATCACGTCATAGTGTGAGCTGACCCCAGGGAACGGGTGGCGTGATGCGTGGCCTGACGTCCTGACGTCAGCGGGTTGACCTCACTGAGGAAACTTTTGGCGGAGTGCCGAAAATGGCCCGCGTCGACCCACTGCGCTGAGGAGCGCCGTCGACGGCGCGAAACCCGCGATCTGTCTTAATAACCTCTATTGCGATAAAAAAAAAAAAAAACGCACGCCCTTGAGTTGTTTGACTGTCAGAGTCAAGCAGGGCTAAGGATTTCGACCAGAAGCGGGAAAAAAAAAACGGAACCGCCGTCGAGCGCCACCTGATTAAAGAATCATCAGAGTTAGGACTACAGCAAGCTCGACCGTCAATGGCTTCCCGAATTTTGTCGGTCCCAGAGTTAGGACCCACTGCGCTGAGACGCGTTTGGGGCCGGAAGAGACCAGTGTCGGGGATCCTATCCCCTAGCGATAAAAAAGGGAAATAATTATCTCAAAACTCAGGAACTTGTGAAGAGGAGGGCTACGCATAAAAAAAAAAAAAGATTTTTGTCTTTTATAGTACTCCGATTATCGGCGTTCTTCTTGGAGGTTTCTGTCTATGCGTTTTTGACGTTCTTGCACTACGATATGCGCCAAGGTTTCTAAAAGGCGGTGTATTGCAAAAAGCGCACCTTCCCTTCTGTGTCATGGCGTCAGCATAAACCAACATGGAGGCACCCATGGAACAGAGCAGACACTGGCCTATAAGGTCTACGGAAAAAAAAAAAATCCTTTCCTATATTTTTCTATTAGGATTTATTAAAGAGAATATTTCTCGCCAATCTGCTTCTTTGCAGGAAGCATTTATCTACACCCTACACACTACGTAATTTCCCCTCTTTCGCTTTTTAGGGGCCACGATTTTTGAACTCATTCTGCTCAATGAGGTGCCGACGCGTTACGCCGACGGCGACGGCGACGCCGACGCCGCTCAAGCCGAAAACGGGTGCCTAAGAGCTGCGCTCTAGAAAACCACCCGACTATACTTAGTTCACCCTTAAGCTGAGGCTACAAGCTCCGCCTTCAGCAGGAGCTTGCTGGCTTCAGCAGTGCTTTGGTTGCGCGTGCCTGGGCGTTCGCAGTTTTGTTAGCAAGGGCAGGAAGCTCGCCCTGAAGACGGAGCATCCAATATCAGCTCAAGGGTTAACATAGTATAGTGGTTCTGCGTGCTCCTAAACAACTCTCAAACTTGAAGGTAGGAAAGAAATTAAAAAAGTGGCCTGCCCTCGTGGATTTTTTTATCTCCAAAAATTTGAACAACGCTTAGAAACGCAGTTCTAATGTAAGTTGGAAGTCCCTTAACACCGGCTGCACGTCGGTAGGAATTTACTATACTTTTAGCGAATGTCTGAACTTAAGTTTTCTAATAATATCAGATTTCTATGAGTAAATACACTGAAAATTCGTTGAAGTTAAAATGAAAGAGGGGAAGAACCGAAAGTACATAAAAGAAAAAGCGAGGGGGAAGAAATGAAACAATTTTTACAAGCCCTAAAAAAATGAAACGCTACCCCCCCCCCCCCTCTCCCCCAATGTAAGGTGCCAATTCAGCCTCATTTTTTCCGAACAGAAAGCAAGCTTGGCTACGGACCTCGACATTACCGGTCTTGATTACTCTGCGCACATCGCATCTACCTTGATACAATCACAATCCGTACCCGAACACAGCAGACACAATTTAATCTTGCGCCACGTTTTCTTTTTTTCTTTTTCTAATTCAGGGGTTCACTTTCCCCCTCCCATGCACAGAAAAAAAAATGCTTAGACAAAAAAAAAAAAAAAAAACAGCGAAACACAGCGCTTTACGCTAGCTAGTTTACCCCTAAGAAAAACGCTTCTCCAAGTCCACGCGCGCTTGTAATCGCTTCCACGTGGCTTCCATTTACGAGCTCGTCGCTTTCATCCCCCTACCGTCCCCACCTCTCCCCACCTTTCACGACGTACACCAATCCAACTCTCCCGAAGTATGGATTGCCTGCGACATAGGCGAATAACGCTGCCGGAGTCTATCCGCAGAATGTATGGGGGTCAGAGACACTGCGTTTTTTTCTCTTTTTCGTTTTTTGCTTGTTTGTTATTCGCTGGAAAAAAAAAACACAGCAGTTGTAGGGAAGGCTCGATGTTCGGCCGGCTAACGATGTCTCGATGAACGAACGACGCTTCCCAGCAAAACCAATACCGAGTGACCCGAATGTTCTGACCGGTTTTGTGATTTTGAACTTGATATCTTGGTTTCGTACTGCAGTTTCTTTCTTCCTTTCTCTCGATCGTTGTCACATGTACACTATACGTTTTCTTCTGTTTTTTTTTTTTTTGTTTTGTTTTTTAAATAAACGCGCCCTCGCGTTTAAATTTGAGGGCAGGTCCTTTTGGAACGCAAGTACTTCATACGATGAAAGTAGGAAACAATGACAGTACAAAAATATTACGCCTTGATAAACGGACAAAATGTTGTTCTAGATTGTTCGCGTTTTCTCATCATTCTTCATTAAGGGCTGATACCTCGCTCACAAGATAATATATTAAGTACGTACCGCTCGTTCGGTAAATGAAAACGGGCAAATTAAACTTGGCTTATTTCAGGACAGATGCGGGAGATAATTTTCAGTACACGGAGTTCAAGCAAACGTTTCACTAGACATCGTGTAAACACGCCTCCCCTCCCCCCCCCCCCCCCCCCCCCGGACAAACTCTAATAAAAGAAGTCAAACACCAGAGATGGCACGGTTTCTAATACACCTTATACTTTTCACGAGTACTAATACTGTTTCGAATGTCAGCTGTATTCGGGAAATTGACGCTCACGCCAATTATTAAATTTCTATATTTTTATGTTCTGGACTTCATATTCGGGAAATTTACGCTAACGCCAATTGTTAAATTTCTATACTTTTATGTTCTAAACTCCGCATTGATTCATTCGTGCCCCCCCACCATTCACACAAACACCTTGTTCATTAAAAGAGTGCGCACGCCTTCGTGACCATTTAGCACGAGGAAGCAGCATAGTGTTTGCGTAATGCATCTGCGAATATACATTTAGTAACGGAGATTGGGAATATGCGTGCTTTCTTCTTAAGATTTAGAAGAAAATCAGATTGAAGAACAAAATATGTAAAGAAATTTTAACATGTGTAAGCACCTACTGGTTACGTTGTACAGTGCTAATCACACTTGTCTATAACGCGCGAGCGTGCGGCTTTCTCCAGGGAGCGCTAGACTGGTGGCTTTCGCGGAAACTAACCTAGTCACGTGGTGGAACATCGAACGGCCCGCTCGAGGGGAGTCCTGTTCACTCTATCAGCTGGCCGCGAACGCGGAAGGCTGTTCGCACACATTTTACAAACATCATTGCTCGTACAATAAACAAACTAGAGCACGAAGGCGTATCAACGATGTCGTCATCAAAAAACAAAAATACATCATAAAGCACTTCACTTATATCGCTTATCCAGCTGATAGAGTGGGAGGGACACCCCTCGAACGGGCCGTTCCATGTTGCGCCACGTGACTAGCTTAATTTCCGTGAATGCCAACAGTCTAGCGCTTCCCGGAGAAAGCCGCACACTCGTGCGTTATAGACAAGTGTGATTAGCACTGTACATAACGAGCGATAATTTTAATTTGAGAACATAAAGCCAGAGCGCATTCTTTATTCACAAAATACCGAGTACCGTGTTTCGGTGCATTTTCGAACGCGCGCCAGACTACTTCTCTTTCTTGTAACATAACCACTCTCTGTATTGGTTAACAGTGCCGTAAACTAGAAGACCCTCAAGAATTCAATGAGGGCTGTAACGTACCTACTCATTGTGATCAGCAACACCCCCATTTTTATTGGATGCTTCCTGCTCGCTTGCTGTCTCCATGTCCTCGTCTAAGGTAAGAGTCAACTAACTCCCTTCGTTCCTTGTTTATTTGTTTCATCAACTCTATCTTACTCCCGAACAGTCCATCTCCAGGTTTCTGTGCAACTCCACACCCCAAGTTTTATCCCGCGCTCCAAGCGTTCATGATCTCCCTCAAGATCGTAAGAGCTTCTAGCCATGCTGCGTTCTTAAAGTGTTGCCTCAGACATAGAGTCATGCCCACGGGCATCTGACTTCACACCGGTTTCCACATCCACGACCCACCGCTAAAAAAGCAACTTCACAAGATCCTCCACAAAACAGTCTTCCAGGCTGCTTTGTGTTTTTACCCTGCATGTCACCTCCCTTTACGCTGCCATTCACCACCAGGATGGCCTTCCGGCACTGCAACCGTTTCTCGGTCGAAGAAAAAATCTGGACCCTTCCTCTGGCATTATTGTCCGCCTTGAAGAGCTGCTGCTAAGCTTAAACAGATGCCAGTTCGACGGATCTTTCTTTCGTCAGAAATATGCGGTTCCAATGGACACAAATATGGGCCCTACTTTCGCTAACCTATTTGTGCGGTATGTGGAAATGGCCCTCTTTTATTCACTTCCCTATTTGCACCGCGATTTTTACAGCATTTTACATATATTACAGATATTTCTACAAATATCGACAACATATTTGGCTTTGATTCCCCCAGCACCGTCGCCAACTTTATTAAGAGCCTCTCGAAAACGCAGCCTTCTCTAAAATTCACATCATAAATCTCGCAGTCTGTGACTTGCCTAAACCGCAGCATATTAGTGGACAAGGGCCTCTCTAGAACTTACGACCATTACAAACCCACCGACTCCCACAGCTACCTGCTCTATTCCTTCTGCCACCCTTGATCTGAAAAAAAAAATCATTTCATTTTCAGTTTCTTTGCCTGGATCGTAGATGCAGTAACATGGTTGACACTAAAAATAAAGTCATCGAAATTATTTCATTTTTCGTCGAGCGGGGCTACCCTCTCCACTTGTTCAAGAGCCCTGAATGACCGGTCTTCGGCATTACCAGACATGACGTATTTTCCTTAAGCCCCATACAGAAAAAAAAACTCTTATAGTTGCGTACCACCTAACAGTTCCAAAACTGGATCACGAACTCTTCTCTGCAACATCTCACCTGCACGTCTCCCTACTCATTTCCAAGCCCCCTTCCGCTGCTTACCGGATTCCACAAAACGTCCGCACTCTTCTCGTCAAGAGCAGCCTGAATGCGAAAGCCAACCAGACCCGGTCGGCATTATACCTGGCATCACGCCCTGTAATGCTCCCAAATTTTTGACTTGCGAGCACTTTGCCACCTTACAAGAGCTTAAGCTCACAGTTCCAGACAACCAGACTTGCAAGTCGGTCACTGCCATCTGTGATTTTTCCTGCACGAACTGCCTTGACATTCTGTACATCGAAGAGACGGACCGACGGCTGCACGAAATATTCTATGAACACCACCGTCTTGTCAACCGAAAATTGTCTGGAAACCTCCCCTCAGAACAATCCACAGATGTAGCTAACCATTTCTCGACACCCGGCCATTCTGAGCTGAACGTGCGCGTTTGTGTGATTGGATCAGTCTTGCTCTCCTCAAACGTGCGAAAGAGAGAGGAAAACCGTCTCATCTTCAACCTCAAAACACCATTTCCTCGTGGCCTCAACACTAAACTTTTTTCTGCGTACTCAGTTTCTTATTTTTGACACTTCTTCCCATGGGTGCTTGCGGCTAAATTGGCTTTCTTTGGCGGCGGCATTTTGTGGTTATTGAGGGGAAGCGATGGGCGCTCTTGCACAGCCGTATAGTCGGCACTTGCTGTGCGCGAGAGCAAGATCGCTCGGGACTTCGACACTGTACCCGCAGATAGTCGACCCCGAGCAAAGTTGCCGATTCTCCTGTGAAGTATTTGATTTCAAGTAATATTTTTTTTAGAACGATCCGATAACGTTAGTATTGATGCACTCTGGAACATGTTCAAATGTAAAATCCATGATCTAGTTGAAAAATACATCCCCTCCGGAGTAAAGTCCTCAAAAACTAAGAATAAGCCCTGGGTGACAAAAGAGGTGAAACAGATTATCAAACGAAAAAGAAGAGCATACCTTCGATATAAGAGTAGGGGGAGTGAATCCAATAGGGTGAAATTAGAAAACATAAATAGTCTTTTTAAAGCTACAATAAAAAGATCCAAAGACTCGTATTACGAGCAGTTAGAAAATAAACTTAAAATGAACCCTAAAGAATTTTGGAAGTTTGTAAAAGCAAATAACAAGGACGATACGTCTGTTCCTCCTCTTTTAGTAGGCGATGAACTTATCGAGAATGAAAAACGAAAGGCAACGCATCTAAATAAATATTTCGAATCTGTTTTTTCTAAACCTGCTGCAACGTGCTGTCACCCAAACGTGCAACAAAAAATTAAACATGTCATGTCACCCATTGAAATAACATATAATGGTATAGCCTCGCTGTTGCGAGAACTTGATGTCCAGAAAGCAATCGGACCGGATAACATCTCTCCGGTTATATTGAAAAACTGTTCGGAAGAGTTGGCAAATTACTTGTGTGTTCTTTTTAATAAATCTCTACTGGAACAAAAGCTTCCATCTGATTGGAAAATGGCAAATGTGGTGCCTATACACAAGTCAGGAGCAAAAAACTGTGTGGAAAACTATAGACCTATTTCTTTGACGTGCATTTGCTGCAAGCTAATGGAACACGTCATTTATAGTAATCTCATTGCTCATCTAAACGTCGAAAAGTTTCTTATTCAAGATCAACACGGATTTCGTACTGGAGCATCCTGTAACACAGTACTTGTTGATGTCTTTCATTTTCTTGCTGGAGCCATTGACGCTAGAGACGAAGTGGATTGTTTGTTTTTGGATTTTCGAAAGGAATTTGACCTTGTAGATCATGATTTGTTATTTTATAAACTTAGCTTACTGTCACTGCATAGCAACGTACTGGCTTGGGTTAAAGATTACCTAAGTGGACGGGGGCAATGTGTCGTGCTCGGTGGGGAAAAATCTGAGTATGTAAAAGTCGAGTCTGGTGTCCCCCAGGGCTCGGTACTGGGTCCTCTGCTCTTCCTGATCTATATAAACGACATTATTTCTGGCATGCAATCGTATATTCGATTATTTGCGGACGATTGTGTTATTTATAGATTAATTAATGATTCTAACGATATTAATACTTTACAGAGTGATCTAGATAAAATTTCTCTATGGTGTAAAAATTGGAGAATGAACCTAAATGTTAAAAAGTGCGTGCATGTTAAATTTACTAAGAAAAAAAATCCCACTACTTCCGTGTACATGATAAATAATGAAATAATTAAACCTAGCTCGAATGTAAAATACCTAGGTGTTATGTTATCTAATGATTTAACGTGGACGGGACATGTTGAAATGATAGCCCTAAGGGCAATACGAATGCTCAATTTTGTACGGAGAAATTTTCGGCAAGCCCCGAGGAAAGTTAGAGAAACTTTATACTTTACATATATCCGTCCGTGTATGGAATACGCCTCAGTTGTCTGGGACCCACACCAAAAGTATTTAATAGACAAACTTGAAAAGATACAAAATCAATGTGCTAGATTTGTACTAAACTATCACGAACTTGGAGCGAGTGTCACTAACATGAAACATGCCCTACATTGGGAGAAACTCAGTGAGCGTAGAAAATTGTTTAGGATGAAATTTTTAGATGATATCTACAACAATAGACTATTAATTAACAAAGATGTGTTTTTACATGAGCCGTTTTATGTGTCCGAAAGAGCAGATCACCCCAAGAAGATTAGACCGTACTCTTGCCGCACCGACACCTTTGCTTTTTCCTTCTTTCCGAAAACCATTGAAGAGTGGAATAGGTTGCCGAAAGATGTGCTTGCGGCAAATTTGTTTTTTTGAATTTTCAATTGTGTAGTGTTTTTTATAGACAGTATGTTTTTATTTAATTTCATTATTGATCCATAGAAAGTGTTTTGCTTTTTGTTTGTTTTTTTGTGTATTACTTATGTTCTAAAACAAAAGTGTTTGTATGAAACCCACCCCCTGCAATAATGCCTCACGGCGAAGCAGGTTTTTTTCTGTAAATAAAAAAAAAATATTCCTGCCCTCGCCTTCCTGTTATCTCCAGGCGCTTTCTCATTTGCTCTGGTGCATTATTTCCTCTCAACATTATTTTGTTTCAATTATGTAAGTTCGCCATTTTGGCTTCTCTTAACCTGTATCCTGTTGTCTAGTAGGCATACTCATATGCAGTTCGAAAGAGTTTTTCATCGGGAGGGTTCTTTGCGTGAGGGGGGAGGGGGGAAGAGTTACCTGGTGTTTCAAAGTGCCCGTTTTGTTTGCGTTTTATTTATTTATTTATTTATTTTTTTGAGGGGGGAGGGGGGGGGGGGCTGAAACGAAGTATGTACACTATACTTCGTTTCAGCTTCCGTCCGAGCGCAGCCAAAGGCTGAGGAACGGTTCATAACTTGGAGAGGAGTATTCCTACCCACCACAAAGTAGTCCGCAAGAGTGATATTTTTAAAATAGCTGTTTTGTGCGTAAACATTACACAACATTCCAGATGTGTACTGCTGAGAATGATTTGCAGCAAAAGGAATTAAATATCTGAAGTTTATGTCTTTATTAATATACGTAAATGCTTGTGGTTTGATGAAAACGCGTACATCCGCTGGCAACACGGCTGCAGCGCTCGGTTCTTTTGTGTGATTTTGGTCCCATAATGACCAAATCATGTGCTTCACTGCTTTACTCACCGAGTCGCTTCAGAACGTCCTTTCGCAAAGGCACGTTTGGACGTCAGGCACGAGCGTTCGCGATGAATGCCTGCTTTCAAATTCGGCAGGAGACTCCGGCCGCGTCGTACCGCGAATACGTTGTAAACAAGAAAAGCGTCCGGGCCGCTACAATTCACAGATACGCGGCGAAATCAGGGCACCCCTTTACCTACCGACCACAGTGAACGCCGAGAAACTGGTGGAAAGAATTGCGCCTCGAGTCCTGATGTATCCAGACATTACAAGGAAACATCAACGGCCGGGTCTTCAAGCACCTTGCAATGTGTACTTACATCTCGAAACTATGCCGAAATGACAGACAGGTGGAAAGCACGGACTCAGACGCCAGCGGCCAGCCTACGCGCTGACATTCCCTGTGAATAAATTTTAGAATGTGAAAGGGCACTTTTTAAACCTGTAGCGGTCGATACCGTTGATACGCCCGTAGCAGACAAAATACTCGGCGAGCGAGGGCGGCGCGGACGACCAGCTGCGCAGCGGAGTGATACAAAAGTGCAGGCAGGATCGCTTGTGAATGGCTCCGGCCAGAGGCAGCTTTAGCTGCGCTCGGACGGACGCTGAAACGAAGTATAGCTCTAGTTTTTTTGTTTTTTTACCGGTTTGCAGATTCCTTTCCGCGTAGGCGGTTTAGGCACTGGACAGGTTTGTGGACTCGAACGAAAATAAACGAACACTAAAGACAAAGAGCAATAACGTTTTGTGTTATTTTTTTACCTCGAGCACTTTGAAACAACCATGGCTCCGAAGACAACACGCGTCACCTGACACCCAGAGAGGTAGGCTTCCTCCAACCGATTCCGAACCGTGCGTCCGCCCGTCTTGACTATTGCGCTGGTGGTTGTGGCAACCGAATTTCCTCTAGGACCATTCTGAGTATCGTGTTCTCGCGGAGATTGCCGGAAAGCAAGTACGAGACCCGTGTCACTTGCATGTCCCAAATTTTCTTCCCTTTAGCTTTTTTTTATTAGAGCGCAGCTCTTAGGCAACCGTTTCCGGCTTGAGTGGCATCGGCGTCGCCGTCGCCGTTGCCGTCGGCGTAACCGCGACCCCCCCCCCCCCCCTCCTCGGGAGGACCTCGGGTTCATTGAGAAGACCTTGGGTTCTTTCGGGAGGACCTCGCGAGGACCTCGGGTACCTTCGGTGACCTCGAGAGGGGGGGTCACGTGACCACTCTCCCCGAGGTCGCCCCCGAGGTCACATGTCCCCCCCCCCCCCCGAGGTCACGTGAACCCCCCTCAGTACCCTTCCCTACTCCTCCTCAAGAGCTGCGCTCTAATTCAGCGTTACAGGGAGTTGTAAACGGCTTTCACTTTTTTTATATACACTTTCTCGTTATTTACTGCAATAAATAACATGCGGAGAAGATGTACTCCGTCTCAGTGGCGTACCTAGGCCATCCGGCACTCGCGGACCTTATGTCTTCCGCAAGACATCCCCCTCTCCCGTTTACTGCCCGACATCGCAACTGACCATTAAAGCGGGGGGGGGGGGGCATGCTGTCAAAGGTGGGTGCTGCCAGAGGTGGCACTCCCCCACCCCTTCACGTGACTGGGATGCCTAGTACCATGGGCAAAGCACCTTCCCCTCCCGCCTTCGTTTCTACGCCACTGCTCAGTCTTCTAGCGGTTTCGCCTTCTCCTCCTTCTCGACCAATGTACCCCCCCCCTTTTTGTGATGCGTACAACCCTTACTTGTCTCTTGCCGTTTTTCGTCTCTATCACTTGAAAAAAGGCGCCCGCCTGAAATGTTGACTACTTTTTCCTCGTCCACGTCATTTTTTAGTGTAGCACAATCATATACCTTTTGCCGTTTCCTGTTCAATCTGATTGTGCTGGGCAGCGCCCCCCTTTTCTCGCAATATACCTTATTCGAAACGCCATCGAGCAAGATTGGCAGTCGGCATTGCTTGGGCATGAGAGACATGTGATTAGATCCGAGTTCTCTCCGAAACGCTGGTGCATCCCTTGTGTCCATTACATGATCAAAATACGTGCCCAAGCCCCGGCGGAAACGGATAATTCGCTCATCAGCCCCTGAAAAGAGCCTATGAAACATTTCCCCATTCAAAAAGAGTCTATGAAACATTCGAAAAGAGTCTATGAAACATTTCTTCAGCAAAAAGTATTCAACGAAAATGAATGACGAGTAACATAAATCTATCTCTTCGTAGACACTTAGAAGAAAAGCCTCTGCTTAGACATAACGACGAAAATGTTCAATGTTTGCTGTCTAGACTCACCAAAGGCATCCTGATGACCTTTTGAAAAACAACATAAAGGATCCCATAGACGTCTTGAAAGTGCGCACTATCGAAAATACAATCTGCCTTACTGGCCGCGGCTCTTCTGTAGTTTATTGTTCTGGAAAAATCGATGAACTCGCTTTGCACTAGCGAATTGCCAACCAATACCGCGGTGAAGGGGTAATGGAAACCGCGAATCCTACACGTGTCTATGTTGAGGCTTAACGTAAGCAGGTAGAATCAACCGCTTAAGACCCCTCCAACCGCTCTCCCATTGTATTGTCTAATATTGGCAGACTGCTTTCGCAGAGACCCTGATTTATGCAGTAAAGACATACGAGCCAGAGTATATGTAATTGAAAAAAAAGCAGAGATAAGAATCGTAGGAAAAATGTAGGGTGGTCAGGGTACGAAAGAAATTAAGGTCTAGTTTCACTGCTAATAACCATTAACAATTTGTTTGTTGTTTTATTTTATTTGAATATTAGTTTACGTCGCAGTTAATATTTCCGGAAGCGAGCAATCGGGGTTAACTCAATGGAAATGATAGTGTTTTAGACAATATATTTTTCAAGAAATTGTGCTTAAATCTGTCACTCCTAGACTGCCAGGGCGACAAACAAAATAAAATGACTAAAACAATTAACTTCATCTATTTCTGCTTCCATCTTCTTATTTGACAAATGGTTGACTTGAACGGAATATACTCAGTTTCTGTTTTTTCCCCATTCAGATACACGCAAAGAATAGAAGATTGATTAGAGTGCTCGCTGCACCGCATCATTCGCTACTGTTATCGCTTGTGTTGCGCGGTTTTAAACAACCATTTAGTTTTCATATTCCTAGGGGATTCCCTTTGCATTTTTCACTTTTTTTTTCCGCTCTGGTTTCGATCGATTTGTGCCGTGGTTACAGTTCCGCCGAAACCAGAAACATGCTACAATTTTTGAAGCCTGAAATCACAATGTTGTGTCTGCTTTTGACTTAGACTCAACTAGTAAACTTTTGAACAATAGTTACAAATGTGAAATCTCTGAAGATTGTGTTCCCTAGCCACATCTTACGAAAATTCGTCAAACGCGTTCCGCAAAACATGTCAAGAATACCGTGTGTGAACCCGTCTTATCTATTTATTTATTCTGCTTATTCTGCTTAGTGTCCCCACAAACAGCTCGAGGCCTTATTAGTGCGCACATATTACAAACAATAAAAGAACAGATACAGACCAACAACAAGCAAGACGTAATTTAGAAATTATAAAAGGAAATAAATAAAACTATGGAGAGCAACAGAGCACAGATGTTTGTCAAGCGGCAAACAATGCTCTTCTAAAATTTAAAAAGGGGTGAACACAATTCTAAATACCTCCTCTCGCGTTCATAAAGGAGCTGAAGGCGTGTCATCGGGGACTGGACACAAACTTTCTGCGGGTAGAAAAGAAATGAAAATCCCGTCCGCTTTTGGGGAACACTGAAACAAATCGCACTTAAAAGTAAAGGTGCATCAATTGTAGCTTTCACTATTTATACAGAAAAGTCATGTCTCGCGCTAATCTTCTTTTATGCAAGGGTACAACGTCAAGCATATTAAGTAAGTATTCATATTCAAAATAAATGCGCCTCCCAATCCATCGATCGTAAATAATACGCACGAGACGACGCTGCACTTTTTCTAAAATACATGATTGAGTCGATCCAATGGTGTTCCGTGTGACTGAGCAGAACTAAAGTTTAGAGAAAACAATGGCGCGAAATAGATGAATCATGCTAGCATAAGTACGAAAGTTTCGCGTCATTCGGGAAATAACGCCTAGCACCTGATAAGAATCCTTTATAACTTTCGAAACATGCTTAGTAAACGAAAGGCGGGAATCAAACAGCACTCCCAGGTCACGAATAGTGTCGGACCTCGCGATAGCTGAACCTAACATGGCATACGGATACTCAATGCAGCTTGTCTTACGGGTAAAGGAAACAACCTTGGTCTTACTGAGGTTAAGCACTAAATTAGTTTTTAAGTACCAGTTTAGAACTGCCTGAACATCGTCTTGCATCTTTTGACAGTCAGAAGTTGAATGAATTTCGCGATAAATCTCAACATCATCTGCAAACCGCAGCACCTTTGAATGCTGCACACTGTCTACGAAATCATTCACAAAAATGTTGAATAACAACGGCCCCAGTTTCGACGATTGAGGCACCCTAGTATTTAAAACATATGAGGCAGAAAAACACCCTTCATGCAGCAATCTGTTAGGTCCTCCGGCAAGATACTTAAACAACCAACTGCAAAACGAGCTAATCATGCCCAACGTTGAACATTTGGCGAGTAACAATTTATGATCTACGAGATCAAAAGCTTTAGAGCAATCGAAATAAATTACATCAACTTGCCCACGGGACGTGACCTTAGGTAGAGTGTCCTCCAATATGATACAAGGTTTGTTTCCACTGAACGCCCTCGACCCTTCACCAACCATGTTAGTGGAGACAAATGAAGATATAAAATGAAAATAAATATGCTTATTAATTGCCTTTTCAAATACCTTAGAAACAGAGCAAAGAAGAGAAATTGGCCTATAGTTATTAACGCACTCAGAGCGACCAGATTTATGTATGGGAACAACCACTCCATTTTTCCATCCTTGAGGAAGTACATTGGCCTCTAAGGACATGTTAAAAACATTTAGCAACACAGGGGCGAAAATATCCCTGAATCCCTTCACGATGAAAGCAGGAATTCCGTTCGCACCGCATGACTTTCTTGAAGTGAGCTCATTTATTGCGGAAAGCACATCTTCAAGCGTAAGATTCGGAACTGTCAAGCTGCGAGTAGATTCAACGAGCATCGGTCATAATAGTGCACGGGGTAATCAAGTTACCGACGGAAGAGAAGAACGTAGCAAAGCAATCACAGACATTGGACGGCTCAGATGTATAACCAGAGTCGTCTTGCAATGCAACAGTTTTCGATCGACTAGATGTCCTTATGTACCTTGCGTAATTCCACAGAGCAATAGGATCGCGTTTAAAATTGCGTTCCACTGAATTTCGCCAGTCCTCCCGATCACGCCGTATCAGCTTTTTGGCCGCTGAACGATACTCTTTACACAGACTCTGCCATTTTTTTATGCCGGTGTTCTTGTACATTTTATGATACCTCGCTTTTGTTACGTAACGTATCACGTAGCTCTCTGGAGAACCAAAAAAGGATCGTTGCTAGTTCGACCACTTCTGCGTGAAATGAAATTATTTATGGCTGCAGTTACGATGTTTGTTAGACCTTGAACTCCGCTATCGATATTGGAACAGAGTGAAACAACGCTCCAGTCTACGTTGCGAAGGTGATTGTAAAGACCAAGGTAATCCCAACGGGCGTAGTTATACCCGAGAGACTGATTACTCGCCGACGTCCGAGCAGGAAGTAAAATAGAAAGGGTGAATGGTGAATGCCACTTATCAATAGAGACGAAAGGACAGTCAGCAGCCTCGAAAGTGATTGCTGATATGTTTGCCATGCACAAGTCAAGCGTATTTCTAGCCCCGTTTGTTGTAGCATTATGCTGATAAAGCTCATTGAAGTTCACAAAATTCATTGTTCCTTCGGCCCTAGCACGTGCCTCACTTGATGCAGCACTGATCGTGTTTAAATTCCAATCAACGCCAGGCACGTTAAAGTGACCAACGATCATCACATCATCGGTTGAAAAATCGACAGCACCGGAAATGTAGTTCAAAGTGGCTATAAATGATTGCGTGTCAGAACGAGGTGGAAAGTAATAATTTCCAAATATTAAGTTAGGCTGACCCGGAAAACTGATTTGCCCCTAAACACATTCATTTCCTTCTTGCAGATCAAACCTACGGAAACATGATAATGACTTATGCTCCGCCGTGAGCACCCCTTCCTCCAAAGTGGCCCGCAAACCAGTTAAATCCCTATCACATCTGTAAACGCAATACTCGTCAGTAAAATATTGTCACGAATGACAATTGATGAGGCGAAGATAACTGAAGAAACTAACCGTTTAATGGGGGCGAACTTGTGCCCCCCCAAAAAAAGGAAACAGAAGAAAACAGCAGTGCGTCGCGAGCGTCGATGTCAGCGAAACCGCAGGATCGAGCGCAGGGCCGAGCCTGGCTCCGGCATGCCACGCGGAATCCCTTTTGTACACGCATGGGCTTCTGAAACGTTCGGCCTAGAACGTTGGGCTCGTAGAACATTCGCAACTGGATCGGACAAGAAGGTTCTCGAACTTACGAGAACGCCATGTAGAAAGAATAAATAAAAGAAGATTCCGCTTCCTGGAATCGAACCCAGATCCTTCGCGCGACAGCCAAGCACGCTAACCATTCGGCTACGCACGCGCTCCCTCGGAAGCGCGCGTAGCATTGCTCCCCCTTTTCAAAAGCGCATCGCCTCAATGCGACATGCCGGGAAACAAGACATAAAAAAATAATGGCAAACTACGTAAACTTGTGAAATATAGTCCTATTTAACGCAGTATAAAACATGATTCACAATCCTATCGATCGTAGTACGGCTTAAGATGCACGACGTGGACGACTTCCGTTCGTGGAGTGCGGCGTGATGAGGTCCGTATTCCTTCGGGCATCACCTCGTAGGTCAGATCCCCGAGTCGACGAAGCACTCTGCAGGGTCCAAAGTAGCGCTTCAGGAGTTTTTCGCTGAGACCCCGGCGGCGGATCGGTGTCCATAACCACACCCTGTCTCCGGGCTGGAAGTGGACGTCCCGACGACGAAGGTTGTAGCGGCCAGTGTCGATACGTTGTTGGGCTTGAATCCGGAGTCTGGCGAGTTGACGGACCTCTTCTGCCCATTGGGCAACCACCTGGGCGTCGTCGCTCCGTCGACGGCCGGTTTGTGGGGTAACATCGCGTCCAGCATTGTCGTCACTTTGCGACCATGAACCAGATGAAAGGGTGTAACCCCTGTGGTCTCTTGCACGGCCGTCTTGTAGGCAAAGGTGACGTACGACAACACCTCGTCCCATGTCTTTTGCTCCACGTCGACGTACATGGAAATCATGTCGGCGATGGTCTTGTTGAGTCTTTCCGTCAGCCCGTTTGTCTGCGGGTGGTACGCCGTGGTGCGACGATGGGTAGTGTGGCTGAGACGAAGGACTTCTTGTGTCAGCTGAGCCATGAATGAGGATCCACGGTCTGAGATAAGGACTGTGGGAGCGCCGTGTCGTTGGACGATGGATTCAATGAAAAACTTGGCAACTTCCACAGCAGTTCCGGAAGGAAGGGCTTTGGTTTCGGCGTGCCGCGTGAGATAATCTGTGGCGACGATGATCCAGCGATTTCTCGACGTCGACGGTGGAAAAGGGCCAAGTAGATCCATTCCGATCTGCTGGAAGTGTGCTGTTGGCGGAGGAATTGACTGCAAGAGTCCGGCCGCCCTCGTCGGAGGTTCCTTTCGTCGCTGGTATTCATGGCATGATCGTGTGTATAGGTGGACGGTTTTGGAGAGCTTGGGCCAGTAATACTTTTCACGAATACGGGCCAGTGTCCGGCTGTAACCAAGGTGTCCGGACGTCGGGTCGTCGTGGCAGGCGTGAAAGATCTCCTCCCGAAGGTCAGTTGGGATTACCAGCAGCCACGGCGAGTTGTTGTGCCCGAACTTCTCTTCGTAGAGTACACATTGTCTAATGGCGAAGGTCGGTAGTGCTCGTGAGAAAAAAACACACGGCATAGATCTCCCGCGCCCTTCCAGGTGGTCTATCAGTCCGCGAAGCTCAAGATTTTCTCGTTGACGTCGGGTCATGTCGTCGGGGTTCACTGCGCCCAGGAAACACCCGTCGTCATCGTCGTAACTGCTGCCGGAAGGTGTTTCGACGGGAGCTCTGCACAGGTAGTCGGCGTCGCTGTGCTTGCGGCCTGACTTGTAGACCACGTTCATGTTGAACTCTTTTAGTCGGAGACTCAATCGCGCGAGGCGTCCTGACGGTTTCTTAAGGTTCGCAAGCCAGCAGAGCGAGTGGTGGTCCGTGACTAGGCGGAACGCGCTCCCGTATAAGTACGGACGAAACTTCGCGATTGCCCAGATGACAGCAAGGCATTCTTTCTGAGTTGTGGAGTAATTTCTCTCCGTTTTGGACAATGTCCGACTTGCGTAGGCGATGACTCGCTCAGTGCCTTCTTGTACTTGAACCAGTACCGCGCCAAGTCCGGCGCTACTTGCGTCCGTGTGAATCTCCGTTTCCGCATCCTGGTCGAAATGTCCCCGAACCGGAGGAGTCTCCAGTCGTCGCTTCAGCTCGTCGAATGCCCGCTGCTGCACCTCGGTTCATTCGAACTTCTCAGGTTCCTTCGTGATGTCTGTGAGCGGTGCGGAAATCCATTGCGAAACCTCGAACGAAGCAGTCGCGGTATTCGGCGAGGAGGTTGATCAGCTGACGCCGTTTAGGACCCGAAAGCTTAGGGTCAATGTCGAACTGCGCTGTCGACGTAATGTCGTGCTGAGGTGGCGAGGATTCGTCAGTAATGGCGGCGATATCGGCGGAGTTTATGAGTTCCTCGACATGGCCAACGGCTGCACCTTTCGGGAGGCGTTGCGCTTCGTTTCGGAAGTTCGTCATGAGGACCGCAGTGCGGCCATCCTGAAGTTCACCTAAGCCTCTTGCGAGGCCTATTCCTCTTCCTAGAAGCAACTGGCGGCTCCCCTCGAGCAGAACTTCGCCGCAGAAAGCTTGGGTGATCCCGACAGGCACGAAGACACTCGACCGCGGTGGCAAGTTCACGTGACTTGCAAGGACTGGGACCGCGGATGACATCGTTTTGGGTTCCTCCGGTGGTGAAACAGGTGTTCGTAGAGTTAGCCGGTTCGCTGCGAGGTCGATGACGGCGCCATACTCTCAGAGAAAGTCTATTCCGAGAATAACGTCCCTCGAACTGTCTTGCGGTACGACGAACTTGACAAGGCACGTCTCAACATGGATCTCGACGCGAGCAGTGCATCTCCCAACTGGTGTAATGAGGCGTCCTCCGGCGGTTCTTATTTTTGGTCCATCCCACGGCGTCAAAGGCGGCGGGAGAGCCTCCCATTCAAGACTGAGTAGTCTGCTCCGGTGTCCACGAGTGCCGATGCATCAGGGCCGTCGATAACAACGTTTAGGCTGTTGGACACCGATGCAGGATCATCGTTGTGATGCGTAGCCTTGAGAAAGTGGGAGCGCTCCGTCGTTCTTGGAGGCTCTTTACGTCGCTCGTCTTCGGCAACTCCACCTGCAGGGGTTGCCGCGCCTAGTTTTACCGGTGAGGAGCGAGGGGCGACAGGCTTTCACGCCGGGGTCGGTGCATCGGCGAAGCTGGACGTCGCGACGACGGCGACCGGAACTCTCGGCGGGACGCAGGCTCGGGGGACTGGGGTCGTCGCAGGTACTCGTCGATCTCTAGAGGGCGTTCACTATACCGGGGGCGCAGGTCGTTTGGGTGGAATCCGCGCAGCCCGAGTCGTCGGTATGGGCATCGGCTGTACACATGGTAGGCTTCCCCGGAGTGGTAACACAGCGGGCGTCGGTCGGCCGTCCTCCAGACATCTGTCTTCCTCGGCGCCGGTTGCTCTCGGCGAACGCGCGCCTGATCTTCCTGTCGTCGGGGGTACTGCGGCGCTGGGGCGTCTTTTCGCGCTAATGCCGTGGCTTGGCGGTGAGCTTCCGGCGGGCGTCGGGTCATGGCGGCGTAGCTCAAGGTCGGTTCGTCGGGTGCCACCCTGGTGACGGGAACCTCAGGTTGGAGCACCCGATGCACTTCTTCTCGGACAGCCTCGGCAATGGAAAGGGTTGGCGGACGACTGGTGGTTGGCAGCAACCTTCGCAGTTTCTCCCGGACGATCTCCCGGATAATTTCCCGGATGTCCGGCGTACCCGAAGTGTTTTCGCCGTTAAGCAGCATGGGTGCAGAGATGCCTGGATGCCGCTGGTAGTGGGAAGCGCGCGCTCGATGTTGGTCGCCTCCGTGCCGAACGCTTCGACGGCGGTCGGCTGGTTGCGGACGAGGCCTCCAAAGAATTCATCTCCTACACCTCGCATCAGGATCCGCAACTTCTTTTCGTCGGTGGCTTGAGAATCGGCGCGAGTGACCAGGTGCAGGACATCCTCGACGTAACTGGTGATGGTCTCGTTTGCGCCCTGGGTCCTCATTCGAAGAAGGTTTTCGGCCCTTTCCCGTCGATACTGATTGGTGAAAGTTCGCCTCAGCTTATCTTTGCAGGCGGTCCTCGAGATCAACGAAGTCTCGCGATTCTCGAACCAGTCACTGGCCGTTCCTTCAAGCGCTAAGTAAAGATTCTACAGGCGCTGGTCGTCCGTCCATCGGTTGTACTAGGCCACCCGCTCGTAGTGTTGAAGCCAGTCCTCGATGTCTTCATAAGGCTCACCATGGAAGGACACGGGCGTCCGAGAAGCGACGGGTAGGACAAAGACGGGTGGAGTGGTCATCGTCGCGGTCTTCTTCTCTGGTTTCTGCGGCAGGGGTCCGAGTCCCGGAGGTTGGTCTTTGGTACGGCGGCTTGCTCGGATGTTGGCGTCTTCTGCGAAGGGTAGCCTTCCGGGGCTGAGCACTTCATTTGGCCGGGATGTCTTCGTAGGCGTACGCTTCACGGGCATAGAAAGCGATACCCCGCACCTCCACCAAAATGTCACGAATGACAATTGATGAGGCGAAGATAACTGAAGAAACTAACCGTTTAATGGGAGCGAACTTGTGCCCAAAACAAAAAAAAAAAGGAAACAGAAGAAAACAGCAGAGCGTCGCTGGCGTTGATGTCGGCAAAACCGCAGAATCGAGCGCAGGGGCGAGGCTTGCTCCGTTATGCCACGCGGAGCCCCTTCCGTACACGCGTGGGCTTCTGGAACGTTCGGCCTAGAACGTTCGGCTCATAGAACATTCGCAACTGGATCGGACGAGAAAGTTCTCGAACTTACGAAAACGCCATGTAGAAAGAATAAATAAAAGATTCCGCTCCCTGGAATCGAACCCAGATCCTTCGCGCGACACTCAAGCACGCTAACCATTCGGCCATGCAGGCGCTCGCTCGGCAACGCGCGTGGCAATATTCGTTGCTAGAGATTGCTTGTGTAAGCCAAGTTTTTGTGATACAGATTACATGAAACTCGGAAGTCGTGACACCTTCAAAGAAAACATCAGGTTTGGTTCATAACCCACGAGCGTTTTGATAGTATACACGGATGTTATCCATCACAAGTCATCGTTAGCTGTTGGTCGCTCTGAATCCGGGTCACGCAAGGGCCTTCAAAAGGGCCTAAAGAGACTACCTTCCGGCACGCTAAAGTCATTAATTTTGATCAGGCAATCAACAGTAGTGCTCACATGAAAAGAACTGTATAAATTGTGCTTACTGCGAAGTTTGGTACACTGAAATGTTCCAGTTTGGGACACTAAAGACATGCAGTTTTTGTCATCCTCGCACGTCGTGTCCGGGCTCAGCCTCGTCACGAAAAGTGCCCGCTTTACAAATGGCTTAAGACATTAAGCCATTTGTCGAATCTCCAGCTGAATGACCCATTCCTAATAACAAATTCAGAGGAACTTATTAAATATCTGCAACTAAATGCAATGAAAGTGCGCTTCGGCTTCTCACTTGATGTGGAGGATCTGTTTTACTCAGTACCTCACATCAAGTTATTTGCAGCAGTAAGTGAATGTATTGAAGCCAATGGAACTATTTCATTTCAAAACAAGTGCGGCATTCCGGTAGAGTCCTTCTTAGAACTTTTAAAGTTCTACCTTTCTGCTACAGTCGTCACATTTGAAGGTAATTCTTTCCTACAAAAGAAAGGTATATGTATAGGTTCCTGTGTGGCACCTATACTATGTGATATTTACTTGTCCCAATGTGATCGGGCAATAGACAGTACACTTTCTAACAGCCATGTGTCTCATATTTTTCGATATGTTGATGATTACCTCGTTCTCCTTCAACATCGCCCAAGTGAGAATGAGACGCAAATATTCAACATTATCCAATCTAACTTTTTAGAAAATGGCCAAGGTCTCAAGTTCACCCAAGAGTCACCAGTGAACTCCGTACTCCACTTTTTAGATCTAAGACTGGTGTTCTCCGACAGCCACGCTTGCTGGATGTATTCCCCTCGATCGAAGAAAGGTCTTTTACAGTATGATTCGGCTCACTCCAAAATTATAAAAAGAGGAATCGCAAAAAATTGCCTGAATACAGCTCTTAAAAAATCTTGCATGCACTCAGCGGGGGAAAGCTTCGATGCTCAAGTGCAAAGACTGAAAGCGTCGGGATATCCGAATTCCATAATATATGACGTCGCCGAATCCTTGATGACCTCAAATAAAAAACGTGACACTGAAGAACGAAAGAAACATCGACCGACTGTTCTGCCATATATACATCGCTTGTCCCACAACTTGAAGAGAACAGCTGCGAAGTTTCAAGTCGAAGTTGTGCTTTCAGCTCCGGACAAACTAAAAAGGCTCTGCCCAAAGATCAATTCCCAACAGCATCAACAGGCAGAGTGCAGTGTAAAACATCGACTCAAGTATGTGGAATGTCAAAGTGGAGTAGTATATCAAACACCGTTTACATGCGGCAAAGTGTATGTAGGTCAGTCGGGGCGATGTATTAATACCAGATTAAGAGAACATGCCCAAACGTTAAAATCAGCACCATCGGGACATCTTGCGGTGCATGTCAGAGACTGCAAATGTTCACCAACATTCAACCACACCAAAGTTCTAAAGCGGTTCCGTGACAAAAACACCAGAGAACTGTACGAGGCTCAAGTCATCCTCACCAGTGGCGATAAGTGCATAAGCGCGCCATCAGTGGCCCTAACACAAAAAGAACTTCAGTTCCTTCGGTGTTTCCCCTGAAGACCTGAAACACAGAAAGAACTCCAGTTCTAGCGGTGTTTTATCTGAAGACGTTTTAGCCGTCTGCTCAGCGTAATTTTTTTCTCTTCTATTTCATGTTTTTCTTTTCCTTTTGCTTTTTGTAGTATAGAGTTTTTTGGGTTTTTTTACGTGACAAGTACTTTGCCTTTGGCTGAAGTTAAAAAAATTTTTATTTCAATTTATAATACTAAATATGTTCTTTTTAGCAGCAGTGACTTTAATTTCATCTTTCTTTTCTTCCTTTTCTTTTTTCACTTCCACCTTGTCGTTCTCAAGATGCTCTATTAAATTTGACAGTTGTAAGTAAGCGCTCTGTCCTGACCCCTCCTTCTCTTCTCAGTCTTTTGAGCTTTCAAATCCTCCGTCTAGATGTTCAACCAACTAGCCCCTCAATTAATTCTGATGCAATCTCTTAAATGGCCCCTGAAAAAACAAATGTTTTCTTAACTGTCTGGTTGGTATACGCATGTCAAGCGATTACATTTACGTGAAAAAAAAATTATTTATATATATATATATATTATTAGAGAGCGAGAGAGAGAGGGAGAGAGAAATATTGTTGGCGCGAAACGCGATTTAGTCGGCTGTCAGCTCCTTTCCACTTGCGTTCTCTCTCGGCCTTTCGGGAGTGTGGAAGAGAGGTGGATCTGCTTCGCGTTCACGACCGAGATGGTCATTCCGGAATGACCCGTGACGTCATGGACTTCGCCGTGCAGAATTTTAAATAAATCTATCTCCGTCAGTATTGCTCTCAAATTTTCCCGCGTAAAATTAATTTTTTTAAGACTCGTGTCCCAACCAGACTGCTAAGGTATTTTTTTTTATTTTCAGAGCCCTTAAAGACGGAACTACATGAAGCAAAACACACGTGAAATCGTAAAAAAAGAAAGAAAACCAGCCTAAATTGGAAACGCAAGCATCCTTGGCAAAAATATTCCCCCCCCCTCCCCCCCCCCCCTCTTTTCCGTAAAAAAAAAAAAGAACAACCTAAAACACAACAGAACGTTTAGTTGGGCTAGTTGGTTGTTCATGACTGGAAGGAAGCGCCGAAAGACAGGGACAAAAGAAGTAGGTAACGACGACACGTGGCGCACTCGCAACTGAAGGTTTATTGGAAAATACAAAGACTTAAATACTATAACCAACCACTTCATTTCCTGCCACCCCACTCTCTCTCTAAAAATAGAATCTCCTTATCTAACAATGCCACAGACGGCTCGCTGACACACTTGTCAACGCCCCTTGTTTTGATAATGAACGGGCACTTGTCAACGCCCTTTGTTTACTAACACCGCCATCCTGGGACGACACAGCGATAAAACCACAAGGGAAGTACACGAAGCATTCATTATCAAAACAAAGGGCGTTGACAAGTGCGTCAGCGAGCCGTCTGTGGCATTGTTAGATAAGGAGATTCTATTTTTAGAGAGAGAGTGGGGTGGCAGGAAATGAAGTGGTTGGTTATAGTATTTAAGTCTTTGTATTTTCCAATAAACCTTCAGTTGCGAGTGCGTCACATGTCGTCGTTACCTACTTCTTTTGTCCCTGTCTTTCGGCGCTTCCTTCCAGTCATAAAACACAACAGCCGAGACAAGGAGATAGTAGCAAATATTAGAAGGACTGGTAAAAGCGAGCGAGTTGAACATGAATACTTAAAATTGAAAGAATAAAACACGGAGGACAAACACAGAAGAGGGGGAGCACAGCAGAGGATGAAAGAACGTGGTTGTCCTATGCTTGTCTTCCTTATTTTATTCTTTCGATTTGAAGCATTAGAAGGACATATCTGAATAGATCAAATGCTATTTGTGTGCGTCTTTAAGCCCCTTAAAAAAATATACAAATTTCTGCAATTGTTTTTTTTTCTTTTTTTCACTTTTTATGGTGAAATTTTCTTAACCACGCTTTTTTCCCTTTTATCAAAAAGAGAGAGAGAAAGAAAGGAAAGCCAAAGCGTAAGCTTTGCTTGGTCCACCGTGTGCGAATTTAAAGCTAAATTCAATACCAAACAAAAGCCAAAATTTGACTTTCAAAGTCAAGCCCTGACGGTGTCAAAATCTCCAGGCGTCCCACGCACCCCGAGTCTCACCTGTCATAATAACTCCCAATATTATAAATTTCTCTAAATGTAAATACAAAAGGAAAGAACCAAATGTAGTTTCGCCTATTGAAGTTAAAAACGAATAATAAAAGAAAAACTTATTGAGGTTTAGTGAAGAAAGCGTACGAATACAATAACCCAGACACCAGATTCAGCACACTCCACAGCTTGCGACTCCGGGGGCTCGGAATTCAAGAATTGCGAAGAAAGTTTTTATGAAAATTTAAATTTAAATTGAATATTGAAATGAGTATACGTGAATAAACACGAACTTCCAGATTCCTTAAACATTGTACCAGCATTCAAGACTCAAGCATATGTTCTTGTTCTTGTAGCGTGTTAGGTTTCTCTTCCTTATTTAATCTCCCCATGTTTGGCCTTGAAAAAGAACAAAACAAATGAGCGAGAATTTATCCCGACAACTTTTACGACCGCCTCCCATTTGAGTTTTTGTAAAAAAAAGGAAAACAATCAGGGTAGACTGCAAGGCGTATTTTTTGCTACGTTTTGTGACGTAGTCTTTTAAAGAACGCACATTCATAAATATATTGCTGATTAGCGTAAACTACGTGGAAACAGTTCCCCTTTGCATCGCTGCCTGTGTGCGAGTTCAGAGAAAGCTCAGAGATTAAGATTGGGAAATGCAAAGATTTTTGGGAGTTTCTTCGATGCTGACCCAGTGTCAGTCTCGCACGTTATTTTAAAAAAAGTAATCGGTTACTAATGAAATTATTTTAGATTGAAAGGTATTCGGTTCAATCGCTTTATTAATTGAGAAGGGAAGTAATTTCCTGTTCATCATCATCATCATCATTTATTTTCCTTGAGGGCCCCAGGGGGCATTATACAAGGGAGTGAACACAATAAAAACTTTAGCAAAAATAGTTAATAAAAAACACGCTGTAACCTATACTTGTATTTCAGAACAAAAGAGGTTAACGGCTGCAGCAAACTTGTTAGTGTCAGTCATGTTTACAATGAGGTCAGGTAATGAAGTTCCAATCGTCAATAGCAGATGGTAAAGTCGACATTTTATAAGAGACAGATGACGAAGTAATTGAGCGCAGTTTACATGAGTGGTCAAAACGATGGAAAATACGGTAGGGAGGTGATAGTAGAGAATCTTTTAGATGGTTGTTGTGGTAAAAGATTTTGTGAAGAAGAGCGAGATGTGACACCCTTCGACGTAAAGAAAGTAAGTCAAGGTTAGCTGATTTGCGTAATCCTGATATGCTAGTGGATGGGGAGTAGTCAGAGTAAATAAAACGAAGACTGCTGTTTTGAACGGATTCAAGGTTGTTAGATATGATTGCCATGGTGACCATATGGATGAAGCAAATTCAAGTTTAGATCTGACCAAGGTCGTATAAGCTAGTAGTTTTACTGAAGGTGTAGCTAGTCTGAGGTTACGGCGAAGAAATCTGAGAGTACGGTTAGCATCGGCAGTGACAGCATTTATGTGAGTAGTCCATGACAGATCAGAGGTCAGGTGAACGCCTGGGTATTTATATGAGGAACAGGTAGCTACTGGGATAATGGAAAGGTGATAAGAAAAGGATGAAACATGTGAACTGCGGGTGAATGATAGAGATTTACAGTTATTAAAGTTTAAAGTTATTTGCCATTTGTGGCACCACTGACTTATAAGTGCGAGGTCATTCTGCAAAATTTGATTATCGTGGTTTGAATTAATAGGTCTATAAATTACACAGTCGTCGGTGACCAAAATATAGTTGAAAAAAAATATCCGCTACTCATCCAATTACCTCAGATTTGCGAATCAACAGACACTTGTGTCGTTTCAAAATTTATTTTCATAAAGTCCATTATAGGATAAGGATCACTGAAGTATAATAAACTACTTATCTTCGTAATCCACCAAATTTTGGTGAACCGTCCTCTTGTCGGAGACTTGGTTGGAGAGTTTCTCTATATAACCCTTGCACAAGGGGAGCCATTAAAAAGGGGAGGGAAAATAAGTAACGGTTCAAGGTCGTTTTAGTGCTTACAAACGTAATCAGACTACACTTGCGAGTACTTCCTAATATCTGCAACAAATTGATCGGAAAATTACCCCAAAAAGTAATTGAGTACTTGTAATGAGTACTGTACAAGTCTGCAGCTAACATGTGCTCGTGCGATGGACTCAAAACATTTGGAAATACGGAAATATAGGAAAAAGTAGATGAAAAAGAACACGGGCAAAGGAAATAAAAAAAGTGCCAACAACGAAGTAATAGAATTAAAGGGCGGTACGGAACAAGTCAAATTGTTCACGAAGAACGGGTGCATTATTAGCGAACAATGGTTCTAACAAGTTTATGGGGCAGAATATTGAATATTAGTTTGAGAGGGGAGGAAATCAAATAAACAAATAACTAAATGGAGGAAGTGCGCAAGTCTAGCCTATAGCAAATTGAGCGACTAAAATAAATTAATTAAAATAAGGGCCCAACGCTAAATGCAAAGATTATGGTGAAGCAAATTAATGTATGTATATATCCTGTAAACAACAAAATTTTCGCGGGGACCTAATTTTCGCGAATTTCGCGAACCGTGTACAATTCGCGAAAAATACGTCCAGCGAAAAATTCGGGAAATATGTGAACACTACGGAAGCTACGTTCGATTTGCAAAAATTAGAACCCGCGAATGATTTCAAATTTTCAGCTCTGGCCTGATTCGCGAAAATTTGAGTCCACGAAATTTAAGTCGTTTACAGTATATATATGTATATATATATATACCGACGGCATATTACCGAGATAATAATAAACCAGCTGACGACAATCTTACCATCATCTAAGCTTACGCTCATTTCGAAACCAGCACCAGCTAAAACCATAATATTCAATTATTTCACTGGAGACGAGTACAAGCTTCCGAGTAGCAGCAGTGATGTCACGCGGTACACAAAAACAAGAACGGTGCGTACGGAAACCTCCAACTTGATAAATGGAGCAGAGAAAGGCAGAAACAAAGCGTGCCAATTTCGAAAACTAAGATCACAACAGTTTTCGCCTCAAGAAGACGAAAAAAAAAAACTAACTAACTAACCAAAATTTAAGAAGGCGAAGCGAGAGCAACGTGTCCTTAAAAAAAAGGCAGAAATGAACAAAACCGGAGCAGAATGGATATTAAAAGGAAATGATGAGAGTGGGGAACAAGAGAGTATCATCAAACACCGGAATCAAAATAGAAAAAAAAAATCTACCAGTGAGGCATCCATAATGAACGCTGGGAACGGGTGGTTAGGACAAAAAGTCGAGAAAGAAAGTTTGGTGGAAGTTAGAATCCTTCTGCTAGGGAACCGCACTGTGGCGCTTCTGCCTTGTCGCAAGTAGAGTAACTGTGTACGCTCCGCTTAGGAGCAAGGCATATCGCATTCGTGCTCCCAGAGTGGACATCTTGAATCCAAGGCCGGGCTGTGGGAAGGGGCCGTGCCTTTTGCAAGAGCGAGTGAGGCGCGGCTGGCATGGCGGTGAGGCGGCGTGCTGAGGCGTGCCGAGCAAAAAATAATTAGTTCGGCGACACGCCGCGCGTGCCCCGTCGTCCCGTCATATGCCTCCTGTTTCCCTTATTCGCGGCGAGAAGTCTGGGTGTCACCATCTAGCGGAAGCACGACACAACCCAAAGTGAGGACGCCGCAGTTGCTTCTCAGATCTGGATAGGCTTGCGTTCAGCCTCGCTGTCTGGCTAGTAACTTTTAATTTTGTCTTTGTCTTTTATAACATGTTTTTGCATTCATTTGTCTTCATCCCAGGCTGCAGTGCTGCTAAACAAATGGTTGTCTTTTTTTTTTTTTTGTCCTGGGCAAAGCGCGGTCAAGACCTTCATTTTTAGCTCACAAATATTTTAAATTTGCATATTTTTTCTTACCTCGAGAGTTTCAGGAAAATTCCTTGTCCCACTTGTTTCGATAACAAACAAAGGCACCATTGTTGTCCAGGCCTACTTATATTCCTGGCTTGAACACATGTCAAACTCAGGCAAAAGGCAAAAAGGTGTCGCAAGTAAGCAGTTTAAAACACAGCTAACCTGCATGTTAGCTGAATTTACGCAGTGTTATTAGTCCCTTCCCTAGTAAAAAAACAGCAAGAAAATCAAGCTGGTCAAGCTGGTTTAGCTGGTTCTTAAGCTGGTTCGAGCAGGTCTACGTGGTAGTCAAGCAGGTTCCAGCTGTTTAAGCTGGTTCAAGCTGGTTTGAGCTGGCACTGCAGCTGGGCAAGCTGATACTTGAGCTGGTTATAGCTGGTGCTGAAGCTGGTTCAAGCTTGTCAAGCTGGTTCGAGCTGGTCAAGCTGGTTCGAGCTGGCACTGCAGCCGGGCAAGCTGGTGCTTAAGCTGGTTCGAGCTAGTATTGAAGCTGGTTCAAGTTTGTCAAGCTGGTTCGAGCTGGTTTTGAATCTGGCCCAAGCTGATTTGAGCTGGTCAAGCTGGTCTTGCTGGGAGCGCACACGCCAAGGTCAGCTAGAGTTTATCGAACTGGCATTGCTGGGAGCGCGCGCGCAAAGGTTGGCTGGGACGGAAACGAGGCCGCGTCCTGTCCTTTGGGCTCTCGTTTTCGGTAGACTACCGGGCGATTCAGGCGCGCTGTGAGCTTCCTTTCTGTTCGAGAAAACGGAGAGTGAGTAAGTGGTAGGAACGGAGAATTTGAGACACGTTTAGCTATCTTGGGCAGATTTTCAGTGGGACGGCTGTGTGCGCGTTGTTTGGACAGTACTTGAGAGGCGGTGTGTGTGTCTAGTATTTTTCAAATTGAGAGAGAAGCAATCTAGTTTTAATAAAATTGGTTGTTTGTCACTGAAAACTACTGTCTGTGCGTCGGGAATGTACTGTGTCAGCGCGAAGGTGTGTAGCGGCTGAGCCCTTGTGAGCAGGCTTCAAGTACGAAAATAATAAACTGGACGCCGAGTTGACTTTTCTAAAGAACTTGGCTTGTTTATCCTGTGTATTAATTTAAACAGGTTAAACTGGTTGGGAAGTCCACCAGCATGACCAGCATGCCAAACTGGGCATGCTGGGGCAATTAGCCCCGAGAAGTTCGCGTGGCGCCCGCTTACGGCAAACCGAGGTGACGTCACGGCGAGAAGAGAATTTTTCCTCGACTAGCGCCGCTCGCCCTGTGGAGGCTGTGACGACGCTAGCTGTCGGCGCGCTAATTTCTATTCAATATTTTTTGGGTTGTTTTTCGTAAGAAGTGAAAATTTTTATATGTGCCTTTATTGAGGTATGGCCTGTAGCTACAGGCGAAACTTCAACCAACATTTTAAGCATGGTTGACAGGGCAGGCAACGCATCAATCGGAGTGGTAGATGAAAATAAAGAAATATGTCCACAATTGCAGGAGCATCATTATAGAGTTACATCTCGCACAATAAATGCTGCTGATGGTCTGAATGAATTGGCAGGTTATGTATACTATTTGTTTTTGTATCTCTGTTTTTAGACAAGATCGCCGAAGCAGAAAAGCTGCATGCTGCTCGAGCAACATGCTAAATACAGTCTGGGCCATGGGGAGAGAATCACAAGTAAGACAGCCCAAGTGCAGGAGCAAAGTAAAAGAAGAAGGAACATTTATTATATACATTGCTCGAATTTGACCTTTGCTGGATTCAGATAGTATTTCAATGGACTACACGGGTGGTATCTGTGGACTTGTTTATATCAACCCACAAGAAATGTATAACAAACGTAAGCGAAGGTTTATAGCTCGTTGTTAGTCCCTTAAGCCCTAAAATGTAGATTTTAATAATAATAATAATAATAATAATAATAATCTTTATTTCATCTTTTCCACATACAATTTTACAGATTCATACCCCACATAAGCCTAAGCGGCTTGTGCGTAGGGCAGCGACAGAGCTCTAGTCACTTATAACAAACCCTTTTTTACACTTGTTCAGTTCCTTGCAAACAAAAAAAAATGAAAAAATGAAAACAAGACATATGTACACCTTTACTCCATAATTCTCTACAAAATAACACACACAATACTACACAATTTAGATTCCAACCCCTGGTAGACTTCTCTTCTGCTTATTGCAGCTCTTTTCTGTTAATAAACCATTGTTTATTAACCATTGTTTATTAAATAAGCGAGTTAAAACTCACGTTTTAACTCGCTTATTTTTGTAATTTCTATTATTCTTGGTGGTAGCTTATTGAACACTCTAGGTACATATGATGCTCTGACTGCTTTTCCATATTTCGTCTTAACCTTTGGTTCTTGGAATAAATTTTTAGGCCTTAGGTTTCTTATCGGGATATACTTTGTTTTATATTTATCGCTGAACTGATGTTGAATTATAATATTTAATTCCAGTAAGTCACTAAGTTTTTGAATATACAAATGTTGATACATGTTATGTAAAGGTCTATTTTCATCTACATACAAGTTTTTTACTACTTTATTTAAGATAGAATTTATTTTATCTTGTAAATACTTTGCACAGTGCCCGTATATAGTAATTCCATATACTAAGACTGATTTTCCTAAGCTGTGATATACCATCTTTAATATTGGTTGAGGTAACCACGATCTTAGGTGGTATAATTGGGCTGCAACTGATCTAAGTCGTTTACAGATGTGTTCCACATGTTGTTCCATTTGAGATGCTCGTCAATGTATAGTCCTAGGTATTTCACACTCGTAGTTAGTTTAAGGGGTTCACAATTACAATTTTTACATGAGTCACTATGTATCTTTATATTCCCTTCCATTTGAGTTCGTCTTTGCGGACTTCTAAAACACATCAACTCTGTTTTCTTAGTGTTAATTATAATTTGATTTTCTTTGTACCACTTAACCAATTTGTAAACATCCTCTTGAATTTTATTTTCGGCTGTCGTATAACCTTTATCTGCATACAGAATAACGGTGTCATCTGCAAACTGAAACAACACGCTATTTAAATGAACATTCACAATATCGTTAATATATATATTAAACAATATAGGTCCCAATACAGTCCCTTGAGGCACTCCCTGTTTTACTAGTCTCTTTTCACTGAAGCTACTTGCTATCTTGACAACCGGAGTCCGACCAGAAAGGTAGTCCTTGAACCAGTCTAAGAGTTTGCCTCTGACACCTAAAGAGAATAGTCTGTCTATTAGTGTTTCATGCCTTACTGTTTCAAATGCCCGAGAAAAATCTATAAACAGTGCTAGCACATAATTCCCTTCGTCTAGTTTCTTATTTACGAAATCACTAAAGTCTTCTAGTAGAATAATTGTACTCGAATTTGTCTTGAAACCATATTGCGTTTTTGTTAATAGGTTATATTTATTAATGAAGCCATTTAACGCTTTATGGACATATTTTTCCATTATGTAATTAAGGACTGGAAGAATACACACACGGCTATAGTTAAGAAGAGTTTTTTTATCCCCTTTCTTGTAAATCGGTCTTACCACAGCTGTTTTTAAACCACTTGGTACCTTCCCGATGGCCAAGCTCTTATTATACAATGCTAGCAATACTGTCTTAATTATATTTACATTTTCTTTAATGTCGCGCGGTCTGATCGAGTCGATTCCAACTGCTTTCTTTGTTTTCATGTTACTTACTATTTCTACTCGATCCTCCTCGGTCATTTCAGGGAAATACATTGAGTTTCCAATTCTAGCTTTAGTTTCCGTTTCATTTTGGTATCCATGATTGCAAAGTAATTATATTGATTGTATAAATTCGTTATTAAAATCATTTGCTTTTTTCTCATCATTGCAGTATGTCCCAAAGTTCTTTTTGGTTGTTTGATCTATTGACGGTCTAGTGTTTCTACCCAGTACTTGATTAATTATAGACCAACATTGAGATGGATCCTTGGTGTCTTCAAACTTTTTCCAGAAATATTTTTTTTCTCCTTTTTTGTTATTGATGTCACTTTATTTCTTATGGATCTGTACTCTTCCTTGCGTTGGCTGCTTTCTGGACTGCTTTTAAGTAGTCGCCACGCTTTGTTTTTTTTTTCCTGATTAGTTGATCTATTTCTTTTGTCACCCATTGGTTCTCTGTTTTCCTTTTCTTTACGGTGACCTGTTCAGACGAATTTTTATATATATCCGTAAACGCATTTTTTTTATTTTATTGTGTATAATTTCGGGGTCTTCTTCATTGACTATGCTTTCCCAGTTTATCTCTCTCACGTATTTATCTACTTTTGCGTTGTTGGTATATGTAGTTACTTGGTCCCTTTCGCTTTCAGGAATACCCAATTCTGGAATTGCTATTCCCACAAAGTAGTGGTCGGCTAATTTTTCAGCAATGACGTGAGCTTTACAGTATTTTTTGCTCCTAATGCAAATATGGTCAATACATGATCTTGTCAATTGCAAACCCGAAATTTCTTCTCTCGTAATGTCTTTAATCATTGATTGAAGTCCATGTTGTGGGCAACCTGGCGATTCCAAGCGGTTGGCCCAGGCTGCCCCTCCGACAATCATAAGTGGTCATCTTGACCACGAGGGGGTCAAGGGCAACTTGCCACGCGAGCGGCGCTCCGCCGCTGATAAAAGGCCGTCGCAGCGGATGCGCGGGGGCTGTTGGGATCGCGGCGCAGGCGATAGCGGTCATTAAATGTTTACGTGTTGTTGAACCGGTGTGCTGTGTCATTCTCCGAGACGGGTAGCAGCAAGGGAAATCCCACACTGGCGCCCAGACGTGATATGCTGCTCGTCTGGGAGGATGGCAGCAAACTGGGCTCGTTCTTACGTTTTACATAGTCAATTTTGCGTTCCCGAGTTTGCCCAAAGTTGAGGGGGCGTTTCTTCGCAAGCCCACGTTCATCGACCTGCGCAAGTCTCCACTATAACACCATGTCGTCTACAGAGGACGCCGACATAAACGTGAGTGAGGACGACCTTTTGACGCTCGGTGCACTCGCGGATAACGCCGCCAGTGACATAAAACCAGACGCTACGCCTGCAGTCTCAGTCCCGGTAGACGCATCATTAGAGGGTGGTCTAGCAGAACTAAGAGTGGCCATGACCATGCTTCTTAACATACAACGAGAGCAGATGATGCGCTTAAGACCCACTCCTGCTGGAAGTACGCCCCCCAGGGACTTCCTAAGGCTCTCGCTTAGCGTTCCGGTTTTTTCGGGGTACGCAGATAGAAAGTCAGTTGCGATGTTCGTCTCGGAACTGCGGGACTACCAAGCTGCGTCGGGAATTGACGACGAAACCATCCTCACCCGCCTTTTGCCGGTTGCACTGACAGACAGTGCAGCACTGTGGAGGCAAAGACAAACTAAATCCACAAGTATGTCAGATTTTGAGGCACGATTTAGGACGGAGTTTCTGCCTCCGGATTACAGCGTGCGGATTAAGGACGAGCTGCGCGCGCGCACACAGCACCCGGAAGAGTCACTTATTGAGTTTGTAAGGGCTCTCCAGGGCCTGTACGATATCGCCGACGCCGCGGCACCGGACGCGGAGAAAGTACAACGCGCCATCCGCCAAAGCCACCCGCGTTTCCATCCCCATCTCAGGGGACGTACCTTTACGAATTTAGACGAGATGGCACGGGAGGCGATCACCATCCAGGCCGACATCCTAGCGGAACTAAGATACCGACCCCCTCCACGGCAGAACATGACTCTGGAACCATCATTTGCGTGGTCTGGAAACGCACGTGCACATAGAGTCGAGAGAGAACAAGACGATTCCAATCAGGCGCCCGTCCCCCGAACACCAGATCCTTGTGCATACGAATCACGAACCCTAGATCCTCGTGCATACGAATCACGGAGGTGCAGCGGTTACGAAGGCACGCAATCACAACGCTACAGCCCCTCCATTGGTCACGATGAGTTCTTGTCCTCTGGACCGGTAACGCGAGCTTGGGAGAGGCAAAAGAGAGCGGGACACCGCACGAAGCCGACGGGCGGGTCACGCCCCGTTGTTTTCGATGCGACCAGCCAGGACACATACACCGGGACTGCAGCGAACGGCAGCGGCCGCCTCAGACACAGGGAAACGGCTACGGCCGGCGGTGGTAAGAAATTTCTACTCCCCGCCGGCCGCGTCAAAAACACAATCCACGAGATCGAGTCGCCGCAGCCGCCTCCGGGCCTCCCGGAGGCTCACACGGGCTCCGGGGACTGACGCTTTTCTATCGACCCTCGGTGGCCCTCCATCACTTTTTCTTCCTCATAACACTCCTCGTTGTGAGACTCCCGGCGTGTCCGATTTTCCATGGACACCCGGGCGCCCAGCTCACACCGTTCGCGGTGTTGAGACTCCCGGCGTGTCTGCTCGTGCATCGACAACCGGGCGGCCAGCTCACAACACTTTCCGTCATGAGACTCCCGGCGTGTCCGCGTTCGCGTCAACACCCGGGCGCCCAGCTCACACCGTTCGCGGTCTTCAGACTCCCGGCGTGTCTGCTCTCGCATCGACAACCGGGCGGCCAGCTCATAACACTTTCACTCTCGTCGTGAGACTCCCGGCGTGTCGGTTTTCACACCGACACCCGGGCGCCCAGCTCACACCGTTCGCGGTCTTGAGACTCCCGGCGTGCCTGCTGTTGCAGTGACACCCGGGCGGCCAGCTCACAACACTTTCCGTCATGAGACTCCCGGCGTGTCCGCGTTCGCGTCGACACCCGGGCGCCCAGCTCACACCGTTCGCGGTCTTGAGACTCCCGGCGTGTCTGCTCTCGCATCGACAACCGGGCGGCCAGCTTATAACACTTTCACTCTCGTCGTGAGACTCCCGGCGTGTCGGTTTTCACACCGACACCCGGGCGCCCAGCTCACACCGTTCGCGGTCTTGAGACTCCCGGCGTGCCTGCTGTTGCAGTGACACCCGGGCGGCCAGCTCACAACACTCTCCGTCATGAGACTCCCGGGGTGTCGGCTTTCACACCGTTCGCGGTCTTGAGACTCCCGGCGTGCCTGCTGTTGCAGTGACACCCGGGCGGCCAGCTCATAACACTTTCACTCTTCGTCGTGAGACTCCCGGCGTGTCGGTTTTCACACCGACACCCGGGCGCCCAGCTCACACCGTTCGCGGTCTTGAGACTCCCGGCGTGCCTGCTGTTGCAGTGACACCCGGGCGGCTAGCTCATAACACTTTCACTCTCGTCGTGAGACTCCCGGCGTGTCGGTTTTCACACCGACACCCGGGCGCCCAGCTCACACCGTTCGCGGTCTTGAGACTCCCGGCGTGTCTGCTCTCGCATCGACAACCGGGCGGCCAGCTCATAACACTTTCACTCTCGTCGTGAGACTCCCGGCTTGTCGGTTTTCACACCGACACCCGGGCGCCCAGCTCACACCGTTCGCGGTCTTGAGACTCCCGGCGTGCCTGCTGTTGCAGTGACACCCGGGCGGCCAGCTCATAACACTTTCACTCTCGTCGTGAGACTCCCGGCGTGTCGGTTTTCACACCGACACCCGGGCGCCCAGCTCACACCGTTCGCGGTCTTGAGACTCCCGGCGTGCCTGCTGTTGCAGTGACACCCGGGCGGCCAGCTCATAACACTTTCACTCTTCGTCGTGAGACTCCCGGCGTGTCGGTTTTCACACCGACACCCGGGCGCCCAGCTCACACCGTTCGCGGTCTTGAGACTCCCGGCGTGCCTGCTGTTGCAGTGACACCCGGGCGGCCAGCTCATAACACTTTCACTCTCGTCGTGAGACTCCCGGCGTGTCGGTTTTCACACCGACACCCGGGCGCCCAGCTCACACCGTTCGCGGTCTTGAGACTCCCGGCGTGTCTGCTCTCGCATCGACAACCGGGCGGCCAGCTCATAACACTTTCACTCTCGTCGTGAGACTCCCGGCGTGTCGGTTTTCACACCGACACCCGGGCGCCCAGCTCACACCGTTCGCGGTCTTGAGACTCCCGGCGTGCCTGCTGTTGCAGTGACACCCGGGCGGCCAGCTCACAACACTCTCCGTCATGAGACTCCCGGGGTGTCGGCTTTCACACCGACACCCGGGCGCCCAGCTCACACCGTTCGCGGTCTTGAGACTCCCGGCGTGTCTGCTCTCGCATCGACAACCGGGCGGCCAGCTCATAACACTTTCACTCTCGTCGTGAGACTCCCGGCGTGTCGGTTTTCACACCGACACCCGGGCGCCCAGCTCACACCGTTCGCGGTCTTGAGACTCCCGGCGTGCCTGCTGTTGCAGTGACACCCGGGCGGCCAGCTCACAACACTCTCCGTCATGAGACTCCCGGGGTGTCGGCTTTCACACCGACACCCGGGCGCCCAGCTCACACCGTTCGCGGTCTTGAGACTCCCGGCGTGTCTGCTCTCGCATCGACAACCGGGCGGCCAGCTTATAACACTTTCACTCTCGTCGTGAGACTCCCGGCGTGTCGGTTTTCACACCGACACCCGGGCGCCCAGCTCACACCGTTCGCGGTCTTGAGACTCCCGGCGTGCCTGCTGTTGCAGTGACACCCGGGCGGCCAGCTCACAACACTCTCCGTCATGAGACTCCCGGGGTGTCGGCTTTCACACCGTTCGCGGTCTTGAGACTCCCGGCGTGCCTGCTGTTGCAGTGACACCCGGGCGGCCAGCTCATAACACTTTCACTCTTCGTCGTGAGACTCCCGGCGTGTCGGTTTTCACACCGACACCCGGGCGCCCAGCTCACACCGTTCGCGGTCTTGAGACTCCCGGCGTGCCTGCTGTTGCAGTGACACCCGGGCGGCCAGCTCATAACACTTTCACTCTCGTCGTGAGACTCCCGGCGTGTCGGTTTTCACACCGACACCCGGGCGCCCAGCTCACACCGTTCGCGGTCTTGAGACTCCCGGCGTGTCTGCTCTCGCATCGACAACCGGGCGGCCAGCTCATAACACTTTCACTCTCGTCGTGAGACTCCCGGCTTGTCGGTTTTCACACCGACACCCGGGCGCCCAGCTCACACCGTTCGCGGTCTTGAGACTCCCGGCGTGCCTGCTGTTGCAGTGACACCCGGGCGGCCAGCTCATAACACTTTCACTCTCGTCGTGAAACTCCCGGCGTGTCGGTTTTCACACCGACACCCGGGCGCCCAGCTCACACCGTTCGCGGTCTTGAGACTCCCGGCGTGCCTGCTGTTGCAGTGACACCCGGGCGGCCAGCTCATAACACTTTCACTCTTCGTCGTGAGACTCCCGGCGTGTCGGTTTTCACACCGACACCCGGGCGCCCAGCTCACACCGTTCGCGGTCTTGAGACTCCCGGCGTGCCTGCTGTTGCAGTGACACCCGGGCGGCCAGCTCATAACACTTTCACTCTCGTCGTGAGACTCCCGGCGTGTCGGTTTTCACACCGACACCCGGGCGCCCAGCTCACACCGTTCGCGGTCTTGAGACTCCCGGCGTGTCTGCTCTCGCATCGACAACCGGGCGGCCAGCTCATAACACTTTCACTCTCGTCGTGAGACTCCCGGCGTGTCGGTTTTCACACCGACACCCGGGCGCCCAGCTCACACCGTTCGCGGTCTTGAGACTCCCGGCGTGCCTGCTGTTGCAGTGACACCCGGGCGGCCAGCTCACAACACTCTCCGTCATGAGACTCCCGGGGTGTCGGCTTTCACACCGACACCCGGGCGCCCAGCTCACACCGTTCACGGTCTTGAGACTCCCGGCGTGTCTGCTCTCGCATCGACAACCGGGCGGCCAGCTCATAACACTTTCACTCTCGTCGTGAGACTCCCGGCGTGTCGGTTTTCACACCGACACCCGGGCGCCCAGCTCACACCGTTCGCGGTCTTGAGACTCCCGGCGTGCCTGCTGTTGCAGTGACACCCGGGCGGCCAGCTCACAACACTCTCCGTCATGAGACTCCCGGGGTGTCGGCTTTCACACCGACACCCGGGCGCCCAGCTCACACCGTTCGCGGTCTTGAGACTCCCGGCGTGTCTGCTCTCGCATCGACAACCGGGCGGCCAGCTTATAACACTTTCACTCTCGTCGTGAGACTCCCGGCGTGTCGGTTTTCACACCGACACCCGGGCGCCCAGCTCACACCGTTCGCGGTCTTGAGACTCCCGGCGTGCCTGCTGTTGCAGTGACACCCGGGCGGCCAGCTCACAACACTCTCCGTCATGAGACTCCCGGGGTGTCGGCTTTCACACCGTTCGCGGTCTTGAGACTCCCGGCGTGCCTGCTGTTGCAGTGACACCCGGGCGGCCAGCTCATAACACTTTCACTCTTCGTCGTGAGACTCCCGGCGTGTCGGTTTTCACACCGACACCCGGGCGCCCAGCTCACACCGTTCGCGGTCTTGAGACTCCCGGCGTGCCTGCTGTTGCAGTGACACCCGGGCGGCCAGCTCATAACACTTTCACTCTCGTCGTGAGACTCCCGGCGTGTCGGTTTTCACACCGACACCCGGGCGCCCAGCTCACACCGTTCGCGGTCTTGAGACTCCCGGCGTGTCTGCTCTCGCATCGACAACCGGGCGGCCAGCTCATAACACTTTCACTCTCGTCGTGAGACTCCCGGCTTGTCGGTTTTCACACCGACACCCGGGCGCCCAGCTCACACCGTTCGCGGTCTTGAGACTCCCGGCGTGCCTGCTGTTGCAGTGACACCCGGGCGGCCAGCTCATAACACTTTCACTCTCGTCGTGAAACTCCCGGCGTGTCGGTTTTCACACCGACACCCGGGCGCCCAGCTCACACCGTTCGCGGTCTTGTGACTCCCGGCGTGCCTGCTGTTGCAGTGACACCCGGGCGGCCAGCTCATAACACTTTCACTCTTCGTCGTGAGACTCCCGGCGTGTCGGTTTTCACACCGACACCCGGGCGCCCAGCTCACACCGTTCGCGGTCTTGAGACTCCCGGCGTGCCTGCTGTTGCAGTGACACCCGGGCGGCCAGCTCATAACACTTTCACTCTCGTCGTGAGACTCCCGGCGTGTCGGTTTTCACACCGACACCCGGGCGCCCAGCTCACACCGTTCGCGGTCTTGAGACTCCCGGCGTGTCTGCTCTCGCATCGACAACCGGGCGGCCAGCTCATAACACTTTCACTCTCGTCGTGAGACTCCCGGCGTGTCGGTTTTCACACCGACACCCGGGCGCCCAGCTCACACCGTTCGCGGTCTTGAGACTCCCGGCGTGCCTGCTGTTGCAGTGACACCCGGGCGGCCAGCTCACAACACTCTCCGTCATGAGACTCCCGGGGTGTCGGCTTTCACACCGACACCCGGGCGCCCAGCTCACACCGTTCACGGTCTTGAGACTCCCGGCGTGTCTGCTCTCGCATCGACAACCGGGCGGCCAGCTCATAACACTTTCACTCTCGTCGTGAGACTCCCGGCGTGTCGGTTTTCACACCGACACCCGGGCGCCCAGCTCACACCGTTCGCGGTCTTGAGACTCCCGGCGTGCCTGCTGTTGCAGTGACACCCGGGCGGCCAGCTCACAACACTCTCCGTCATGAGACTCCCGGGGTGTCGGCTTTCACACCGACACCCGGGCGCCCAGCTCACACCGTTCGCGGTCTTGAGACTCCCGGCGTGTCTGCTCTCGCATCGACAACCGGGCGGCCAGCTCATAACACTTTCACTCTCGTCGTGAGACTCCCGGCGTGTCGGTTTTCACACCGACACCCGGGCGCCCAGCTCACACCGTTCGCGGTCTTGAGACTCCCGGCGTGCCTGCTGTTGCAGTGACACCCGGGCGGCCAGCTCACAACACTCTCCGTCATGAGACTCCCGGGGTGTCGGCTTTCACACCGACACCCGGGCGCCCAGCTCACACCGTTCGCGGTCTTCAGACTCCCGGCGTGCCTGCTGTTGCAGTGACACCCGGGCGGCCAGCTCACAACACTCTCCGTCATGAGACTCCCGGTGTGTCGGCTTTCACACAGACACCCGGGCGCCCAGCTCACACCGTTCGCGGTCTTGAGACTCTCGGCGTGCCTGCTGTTGCAGTGACACCCGGGCGGCCAGCTCATAACACTTTCACTCTTCGTCGTGAGACTCCCGGCGTGTCGGTTTTCACACCGACACCCGGGCGCCCAGCTCACACCGTTCGCGGTCTTGAGACTCCCGGCGTGCCTGCTGTTGCAGTGACACCCGGGCGGCCAGCTCATAACACTTTCACTCTCGTCGTGAGACTCCCGGGGTGTCGTCTTTCACACCGACACCCGGGCGCCCAGCTCACACCGTTCGCGGTCTTGAGAGTCCCGGCGTGCCTGCTGTTGCAATGACACCCGGACGGCCAGCTCACAACACTCTCCGTCATGAGACTCCCGGGGTGTCGGCTCTCACACCGACACCCGGGCGCCCAGCTCACACCGTTCGCGGTCTTGAGACTCCCGGCGTGTCTACTTTTGCACAGACACCCGGGTGGCTAGCTCATGACACTCTTCGCCGTGAGACTCCCGGCGTGTCGGCTTTCACACCGACACCCGGGCGCCCAGCTCACACCGTTCGCGGTCTTGAGACTCCCGGCGTGTCTGCTCTCGCATCGACAACCGGGCGGCCAGCTCATAACACTTTCACTCTCATCGTGAGACTCCCGGCGTGTCGGTTTTCACACCGACACCCGGGTGCCCAGCTCACACCGTTCGCGGTCTTGAGACTCCCGGCGTGTCTGCTCTCGCATCGACAACCGGGCGGCCAGCTCATAACACTTTCACTCTCATCGTGAGACTCCCGGCGTGTCGGTTTTCACACCGACACCCGGGCGCCCAGCTCACACCTTTCGCGGTCTTGAGACTCCCGGCGTGTCTACTTTTGCACAGACACCCGGGCGGCTAGCTCATAACACTCTTCGCCGTGAGACTCCCGGCGTGTCGGCTTTCACACCGACACCCGGGCGCCCAGCTCACACCGTTCGCGTGCTTGAGACTCCCGGCGTGCCTCCTGTTGCAGTGACACCCGGGCGGCCAGCTCACAACACTCTCCGTAATGAGACTCCCGGCGTGTCGGCTTTCACACCGACACCCGGGCGCCCAGCTCACACCGTTCGCGGTCTTGAGACTCCCGGCGTGTCTCCTTTTGCACAGACACCCGGGCGGCTAGCTCATAACACTCTACGCCGTGAGACTCCCGGCGTGTCGGCTTTCACACCGACACCCGGGCGCCCAGCTCACACCGTTCGCGGTCTTGAGACTCCCGGCGTGCCTGCTGTTGCAGTGACACCCGGGCGGCCAGCTCACAATACTCCCCGTCATGAGACTCCCGGCGTGTCGGCTTTCACACCGACACCCGGGCGCCCAGCTCACACCGTTCGCGGTCTTGAGACTCCCGGCGTGCCTGCTGTTGCAGTGACACCCGGGCGGCCAGCTAACAACATTCTCGGTCATGAGACTCCCGGCGCGTCTGCCTTTGCACTGATCCCCGGGCGAACAGCTTCCACTGTTCCCGGTCCTACGCTACTCGAAGCAACTGCATTTGAGTTGGACCCTAATGCGATTCCCTTTCAGCCAAAGGCCGGCCCGATCCCCAGCGTCAGAGCCGCTTTGAAGTTCTCAACACCAAGGATGGTCGCTCTGGATGGCCGGCCGCTAATGGACTCGCACCTGTCGACGGAGGTAGGAACGACCTCACTAAACGAGGAACCGACAGTGCTCATCCCAGCTGTGAGTAGAATCGAATCTACACCCAAGTCTCTTGAACCTCGTATGACTGTGAATGTACTAGGTATACCAGTAGCCGCTCTTTTAGATACTGGAGCAAACATATCGCTTATTGGGGATGCTGTATTTGCGGAATGTAACAAGAGAAAGATACATCTTCGGTCAGCAAACGTGAAATTGCAAGTAGCATCGGGGTCCGTACTGCCTGCTGCCGGCGCAGTCAGGTTACGAATTTCCTTTCATGGTAGAAAACGAAGACAACGGTTCGTATACCTCCCAGAACCGCCGGTGCCCATGATCCTGGGTAGAGATTTTATTGCAGCGGAGCGGGTTTTGCTCGACTTTGCCCAAGCTGGATATTGGTTGGGTGGCGAAATGAAATTAACGCCGTTTACCAGACGGCAGGATTGTATTCGCGGCCAAGCGTTCCCGTTGAACTTTGCCGGGCAGATGCCTTTACTTCCAGACAGCGTGCTCAAAGCCGTGCAAAAGTGTTCCGGTGAAGACAAACAGAAGCAGCTCCAGCAACTGCTGGAACCCTTCTCGCCGATGTTCACGGAAAGACCTGGGAAAACCGATCTCCTACAGCACCGCATCGAAACCAAGGATGCACCTCCCCGGAGGTGCAATCCGAGACCCATAAGTACTCACAAGCGCGAAATTCTTGATGCGGCGCTATTGAAAATGATCGACACAGGCGCAGTACGTCAGTCAAAAAGCCAGTGGGCTTCCCCGGTAGTCCTTGCTCCAAAGAAGGACGGCACAGCAAGGCTTTGTGTTGATTACAGGCGCCTAAATGAAGTGTCAGTCAGAGACAGTTACCCGTTTCCTAGTATTTCCTCAGTAATGTATGCCCTTGGAAACGCGACTGTTTTCACAACCCTCGATTGCAGCCGCGGATTTCTTCAAATCGAAGTTCATCCGGCTGATGTAAAGAAGACCGCATTCATTTGCCATAGGGGGTTGTTCGAATTCACTCGCCTTCCCTTTGGTTTTCCAACTCTCCCGCCAGCTTTCAACGCCTAATGGACGTTGTCCTCGGTGACGCGAAGTACGAGTTTGCGATGGCGTACATGTATGACGTAGTGGTCTTTGCACGAACATTCGAGGAGCTTCTCGTGCACCTTCAGATCCTACTCGAACGAATGCGTCAAGCAGGCCTTACGATTCATCCAGATACAGTCCAGTTGGCATCGCCTGTAATCAACCTTCTCGGATTTGTTGTGGATAACGGAACGCTGCGGCCGAATGAAGATAAGCTGCGCGCAATAACGGAGTACCCACCCCCTTATGACGTCAAAAGCCTACAGAGATATCTCGGGATGATTGCGTTTTATAGAGATTTTATTCCGCAATGCGCTGAGATAACTGAACCTCTGAACCGATTGCTCCGCAAAAAAACGAAATGGTGCTGGGGGCAAGAGCAGCAAACCGCATTCGCGTGTCTTTCAAGGGCTGTGACTGAAAACGCGTGTTTAAACCTGCCCGACTTGAATCGTCCGTTCGTCTTGCAGACCGACGCAAGCGACTACGGATTAGGAGCAGTCCTTCTGCAGGAACATGACAGCGTTCTTCGTCCCGTAGCTTTCGGCAGTCATACGTTAACCGGAGCGGAGCGAAACTACTCAACAACCGAAAAAGAGTGCCTGGCAATTATTTTTGCGCTTAAGAAGTTTGACATGTACCTTGACGGCGCTTCGTTTAGCATTCAAACTGACCACATGGCTCTCTCGTGGCTCAAAGGGCTTCAAAACCCTGCAGACGACTCGCTCGATGGGCCCTTTCGCTCCAGCGCTACAAATACACAATCGAGTACAAGCGTGGAGTGGCTAACCACGTTGCAGATGCGTTGTCCCGTGCTCCACTTCTCGGGCAGGAAATGCAGGTGGATCCCGACTTGGTGGCACTGGCCAATGCGGCGCCCATCACACCAGAGTCGCGGTGGGGAACCCTGGTGAGCAGAGAGGAGCTCCGAGCGGCCCAGATGTCCGATGGACTTTGTCAGAAGGTGATGCACCAGCTGGCAGAAGAAAACTCAGCCGACGCTGGGAATCCCAGAGACTTGGACTCATACCTGCTCAGCAGCGACGGCATCCTGCTGCGATACATCCCCCAGGCGGACGACGGGTCCAGCGGCCCGCCATTCCGGTCTGTAATACCACGTAAACTGCGTAAGTCATTTACAAGATATGTGCATGATCCCGCCTTGGCAGGCCACAGCAGTGAGAGCAAAACTTACGAAAAGTTGTCCCAAATTGCAACGTGGCCAGGTATGAGGCAGGATGTGATGAGGTACGCTCGTAGCTGCCCGGTTTGTCAGAAGGCAAAACCCTGAGGTGGCCAACCACCAGGTTTAATGCATTCGGTCGAAAGCAAGTACCCCTGGCAGTGTGTTGCCTGCGACGTTGTCGGTCCCTTTCCCCGTAGTCCACGCGGCAATCAGTATTTGCTAGTAGTGGCCGACCATTTCACAAAATGGGTCGAAATGTTTCCTTTGCGCAAACTAGACTCTAAGAAAATCTGGGACTGTCTTCTCGAGACGTTCGCGCGCTTTGGCTTTGCCGCAACACTTATTACAGACAACGCTTCTTATTTTGTTAGCAAGGTATTCGTGGATGCGTGTAAGGCGCTAGGCATACGGCACAAACGGACTTCGCCATATCATCCACAGGCGAATATCACGGAAAGAGTGAACCGTAGCCTGAAGCAGATGCTTGTATCGCATACAGAGCGACACAAAGACTGGGACGCGAAATTAGCAGAAATGGCATTCGCTACCCGCACAACAATCAACCGGCCCACGGGTTTTACTCCGGCCCAACTTAACTTTGGAAAAGAGCTCGTGTTTCCCCTGGGAAACGGCCTCCTTTGCACAGATCCTGCAAGCATGCAGCGCACAACCACGCAGTTCGCAGAAGATCTCCGGAAGCGTTTCACAGAGAACCTGCGTGAAGCTCGAGAAAGCCTCGACGTCTCGAGACTGCAGCAGGCAAACCAGTACAACAAGAGGAGGCGAAATCTGCAGTTCAAGGAAGGAGATCTGGTACTGAGGCCAACTCATCCGCTGAGTGATGCTGCTAGAGGCTTCACGGCCTCTTTAGCAAAGAGGGGGGATGGCCCCTACCGTGTTAGTAGCAAGCTCTCCAACCTGTCTTATGAGCTGGTGCATTGTGAATCTGGTGAAGTGTGCGGGTCTATTCATGTCGCCGACCTAAAAGCTTTCTATGAACCCGAGGAGGTAGATGTGTCGCAGGTTCCAGATGACGACTATCCGGACCACCTCTCGGAAGATTCCACACCGTCCCTACCGCGGTACAACTTGAGACGGCGGTGAAGACGACCGGGAGTAGCACGAGTTCTAAGTGTATTATCTTCATGCCCTCTTCGGTGTTTTTTTTGGGGGGGAGAAGAGAAATGGTCCGCGCTCCCGCATGCACAGTGGGACAGGCATCTTTCGTGTGCGCGGCTACTTTTTCCTACCGCGCCATGGCCTCATGTTGTTTTTAATTTCTAGTTCCTCGTGCCAGACAGCGGCGACGCAGCTCCCATCATCAGACCACCCCCCATGGCTGCATCGGTACTGTCCGGAAGTACTGACGTCGGACCCGTGCTCGCTCATCTGAGAAGACCCTTGCTGACCCAGAAGGAAGGCCCCCCCCCCGAAGACCAGCAAAGACGTCCTCTGTTTTCGTTTTTGGAAGGGGGGAGATGTGTGGGCAACCTGGCGATTCCAAGCGGTCGGCCCAGGCTGCCCCTCCGACAATCATAAGTGGTCATCTTGACCACGAGGGGGCCAAGGGCAACTGGCCACGCGAGCGGCGCTCCGCCGCTGATAGAAGGCCGTCGCAGCGGATGCGCGGGGGCTGTTGGGATCGCGGCGCAGGCGATAGCGGTCATTAAATGTTTACGTGTTGTTGAACCGGTGTGCTGTGTCATTCTCCGAGACGGGTAGCAGCAAGGGAAATCCCACAATGTTCAGCCAAACAATTTAGGTACTTGTCTACTAGATTACTTTGCTTAGTTATATCAATATTTATATCTCCAGTAATTATTAAATTTTTCGAATTCTCTACCTTTATCCAGTTATCGATATCGTCAATGAATTCTGGTATATTTCCTTGAGGTGCCCTATATACTGCCAGAATTTGTATCTGTTCCTTTTCATCCTCAATATCTATTTGTACTGCTTCTGCCCTCGAAAAAGTTATTTTTTTACTATTCTTTATATTCCACTTTTTATTGACCATAACCATGATTCCACCTCCTCGCTTGTTCTTCCTGTTATTTGTAATCGTTTCAAAACTTTTATTTTGGAATAATGCTTCGTCGCAGTCCTTTATGTTCGTTTCAGATATGACTAAGCAATCAATAGAGTTCATGAATGGATCAAGAAGTAGGTTCATTTCACTGTAGTGTTTCTTCAAGCTCCGTATATTTACATGTAACAAAATGAAACTGGTTTCGTTTGCTCCTGGTGAAATCTCTTTCCACCATTCCTGGAGTGATGAAATCGTTTGTTTTCTTTCCATGTCACCCATCGACTGTAGCGGCTTCCATTTACATTGCACTTACTTTATTTTTACCTGGTCCCCTTCGTTCTCAATCCGGATAGTTGGTGCGCCTTCTTCTTTTCGCACATACGTACAACCTTCTCTGTGCCAAATAAACCTGTACCCCATGCTTTTTGCCTTCGCTCTTGCGTCAAAAAAACGTCTTTCTGTTTTGTGCCGTCATGTTTTCTTGGATAAAAATAGTGCCGGTATCATCGCCGCCCCTCAACTTGCTCTTTTTTCTTAGCCACACGTTCCTATCGTTACGATTGATAAATCGCACTATCACCATGGGCGTTTTGCTGCCTTTGTTTGGAACCCGGTGCCCCGCTTCGACGCTATCAACTTTTAATCTAGGCACCTCTATTTTGTCAGCAATTTGATTCAGCTTTTCGAGCAAGTTTTCATCCTGGGTTTGCACTAACCCATGTACTTCTAGATTGTTCATTCTTCCGTACTGCTCCAGCCTGTTTAAATATTTCCTTAGTTGTGACGTTTCGTCAGTTGCCTTCTCCTTTTCGAGCACGGTGATTCTTTTCTTCAGTTCTTTAATTTCTGTGTCTTGTTCCGTCATTTTCTTTAACACCTCGTCGTACTTGTCCGACATAGTCTGCATAGATTTTTCAATGTCTAGCACTGTTTGTTTTACGGTCATCAACTCATCTACTTGTTGTTTCAGCGGCGTGAGTACTGCCAACATCCTTGTCATTTCTGTCAGTTGTCTTTTGTATGTTTGTGGTATCATCCGTAGTGCTCCTAGTTCTCAATTTCGCTCCCCGACAAGTTTGACATTTCCAGGTTTCTTTACATCCCGTTTTTTTTCCGCGAAAGGTGCTTTCGCTAGTACCCGAGCAAGCGCCAAGGTGATAACAAAAGTGACACTCGCATCGCAACATTTTAACACACTCTCTTTCTTGTTATCTTCAATACTTTTTTTACAGCTTAAACACCTTTCATCAAGATCGTTTGCTCTAGCCATATTCGTGAACACTCGCAACGGTCAGTCAGTCAGTCAGCGACAGGGATTAGCTCTGAATTTAGTAGGAAACGAAAATCTTCCCACCTGCGGATGCAAGTTCTTTTAGTTTTCGCTCTCGAGCCCTGTCGCTGACTGGCAGCTGTCGTCGGGCGCTCCTCTTTATGATGTCCTGGTGTCGCTCTAGTCGCTGCTCTGGTGGCGGTTGTCCTGAACGGTCCGATGTGGCAGCGTTCCTCCGGTGACTTCGCTGTTGGTGGATCGGCCCCTTTAGCTTCGGCTCTCTCCTTTGTTGTTATCTGCGGATGCAACTTCTTTTAGTTTTCGCTCTCGAGCCCTGTCGCTGACTGGCAGCTGTCGTCGGGCGCTCCTCTTTATGATGTTCTGGTGTCGCTCTAGTCGCTGCTCTGGTGGCGGTTGTCCTGAACGGTCCGATGTGGCAGCGTTCCTCCGGTGACTTCGCTGTTGGTGGATCGGCCCCTTTAGCTTCGGCTCTCTCCTTTGTTGTTATCTGCGGATGCAACTTCTTTTAGTTTTCGCTCTCGAGCCCTGTCGCTGACTGGCAGCTGTCGTCGGGCGCTCCTCTTTATGATGTCCTGGTGTCGCTCTAGTCGCTGCTCTGGTGGCGGTTGTCCTGAACGGTCCGATGTGGCAGCGTTCCTCCGGTGACTTCGCTGTTGGTGGATCGGCCCCTTTAGCTTCGGCTCTCTCCTTTGTTGTTATCTGCGGATGCAAGTTCTTTTAGTTTTCGCTCTCGAGCCCTGTCGCTCACTGGCAGCTGTCGTCGGGCGCTCCTCTTTATGATGTCCTGGTGTCGCTCTAGTCGCTGCTCTGGTGGCGGTTGTCCTGAACGGTCCGATGTGGCAGCGTTCCTCCGGTGACTTCGCTGTGGGTGGATCGGCCCCTTTAGCTTCGGCTCTCTCCTTTGTTGTTATCTGCGGATGCAAGTTCTTTTAGTTTTCGCTCTCGAGCCCTGTCGCTGACTGGCAGCTGTCGTCGGGCGCTCCTCTTTATGATGTCCTGGTGTCGCTCAAGTCGCTGCTCTGGTGGCGGTTGTCCAGAACGGTCCGATGTGGCAGCGTTCCTCCGGTGACTTCGCTGTTGGTGGATCCGCCCCTTCAGCTTCGGCTCTCTCCTTTGTTGTTATCTGCGGATGCAAGTTCTTTTAGTTTTCGCTCTCGAGCCCTGTCGCTGACTTAAGTCGAATTTTCCTAAAGCTAAAATACCAGAAACTTTTCTCACGCAGACTGTCGCCCTTCACAGGTTCCACATTTTCTGCTAATAGTGCTGCATCTACCACTGGACAGACAATCGAATGCTTGCTTTTTCTCCTGTTTTCCTCTGTTGTCAGGCAGTCCAGCTGTAGGGAGTTTGGAGGCTGAGGAAGCTTTTGGAGACCTGCAGCAGTGTCTCTTTTAATTGGAAATGACAATTCAGACTAAAGGGTGTATTTTACGAATGCCCAAGGCTGGAATAAAAATGTCCAGAAAAAGCATAAACATTCCAAATTGCGGCATTATTGCTGTGCATATTTTGGGCAGTTCAATACATATCATACAGGCAACTGCGGCCGATTCAGCCGTCTTTGCTGCTACCATACAAACTGATTTCCAGTAATTCTTCATCTTCTAAGAAATATGCCTACATACGTGTATAAACTATATAATTATTTCACGAAGAAGCTACATTTATGTAAAACAGCCTGTTCCACGAGCACTTCAAAGATAATCAGACACAGGGCCTTTAAAACATCTGCAAACCAGCGCATGCAGAGTGGCAGCGCAATGTCGGGGTCGCGAGCTAATTTGCCTACCACCCAAAGAACCATGATATAAATGCCACTTCAAATGCCTTGAAAGCGAGTTGTAATATCGTTCTAAATCATGAACATGCAAGGAACAGAATCCCAGCGTCTGAAACACCTCCGCCACCGCTTCACAGATCCCTCGCGAAATTGCCTTGTGTCGTGTGGACAGACGGGGAGGTTCATCGGCGGAATTCCCTCCGCCGATAGCTTTCGGGATTTCTAACCCAATTTTAAAGGTAAGAGGGACGAGCAGGCTTATAAAATGTACGGAAGCACGTCAATATCGGCCTAACTCAACGTCCTGTACACCGGGTAAACGAAGTCCAGCTCCTCGAAGAGCTTGCGGCACACAGCGACAAACCAGGAAACCGGTGTTGGGAAGCGAGCCGATGCGAGATCACGGAGCGGAGTCATCGCCCTGACGTCACGGTACACCTCACCCAATCAGGGCGCGGCGCCCGCAGCGACGCGTGTGTTCGCTTTCGGGGCTAATAACCCAGCTTGAAGCTGGGACAAGGTCAACCAACATGACCAGCATGCCGAGCTGGACATGCTGGAGCAATAACTGAGCTTCAAGCTGGGACCAGCTTAAGCTGGTTTTTTTCAACAGGGGTTGGTACCCTAGTTGTTTTTTGTAATATAAAAACAAATTCATCGCTTGTAAGCCCCCTTTCTACTTTTGTTTTGTCCAGTGTAAGGTTGCAAGTCCACTGAGACCAGTCAATGATGAAATTAAAACTAGAAAACATTGAGCTATATTTCAACTCTTTTTCGTATTAATGAAAATGTTATTTTCATATTTAAAGTTTAAATATGTTGACGAGACGAGAAGACAGAATGATTAAAAGCACCTATAAACTGTTGCATTTTGCGGCAAGGCATTAAACGGTAAACTCTGACCCTAAAATAATCCAAATTGCATATATCTAAAAAGTCTGTGGAAGTCGCGTTTGAGTAGTTGCTTACTGTACGTCGTTAAATATTTTTATACGGATTTCAAATTTCTCAACCTTTTCAACAAGCTCCTCTCTATCAGGCTTATTATAAGTAACATATGAAAAAAATCTGTACTGGCTGCCGTCATTATCATACTGGCTACTCTGGTGTGTGATTGATTGGTTATTCCCCAACTCGAATCAATCCGACACCCACGTTAAAAAAAATCTAAGGAGGAAGTTCACCTCCCCCTTTAGTACAAAATATACAACGTGTGATCAAAACGTTTCTGGACTAATCTTGCAGGTGAAAGGAAAAGGCAGCACAGTGATGCGCGCGCAGCAGTCGAAGGAAGGAACCTTCGCGTCTCGTTATACCAAAAGGCGAAGCTTTGTGAACATTTGTAGCTGCGCTGCACGAGGTTTCGTGACCGCGTGCACGGGCACTATGGCGATTTCACCATAGACTACAAACCAGAGCGAGAGCAAACATCATTTCGGCGTCAAACTTGGCAAATATAAACCAGAGACCTTTGAAATGATTCACCAGGCTTCTGTAAAAAAAGCAGTGAATTAGCGTAAGTGGCACTCCTGCTTCAAAAACGGCAGAGCATCGCTGGAAAACAAAGAACGGTCGGGCGATAATTATCCGGCCTCTCCTTGAGTTCAGTGACGTTCTGCCAACCTTGGGTCGCGAGTGTCACTCAAAGCACCTCGCACACATCACTGATTTTTGACATAAGCCTTCTATAAAATTTTAAAGGTCTGCTTTAGGTTTGCCGGGATTGACGCACAATTTATGCTTGCTCTCCCTTTGGTGTCAATCTATGAAAAGATCGCAATTATTCTTGTGTATGTGGTCAAACAAACTCGTTTAGCGCAATTCCAAATGTTCAGAGAGTGACGCCCTTCAGCCTAATTACGCAAGAAGGTGCCTGCCTCTCTTTTTACGCTACACAATGAATCTCGCAAGTTTTTTTTTATCACACCTCGTACATACACATGTCGCTTAGTTATAAAATGAACAGACTAACGTCATTTTTCCCATTGCAGATGCCACATTTCATTCCAAAAAGACGCAGCTGTCACCGACACCAAGAATGAACAACAAAGATAAGATTTGTGAAACTTTCGCGCCAAACAATAGAACGGCATCTGGCACGCCCCAATGGAGGATTGGGGATTACTTTAGACTATCTGAGGATCTTTTCATGTGCAACCGAAATCTCGAAACAAAGCACCTCCTTCGCAATAGGGCTCTGTCGGATTGCATGCACATAGGCCAGAATTCGAATCCGCAACCTGGAAATCCGTAAGATTTGAAGACTAAGTAAAAACGAAATTTGTTTTTCCTCATTGCACGAGTAAAAAGCAAAAAAAAAAAAAAAGAACATACACATCTAGTCACACTTCTTTAAGTTGCCGTCCGATAATTATCTGTCTAAAAATTTACTTTCCATAACTAAACTTGGATTCAGTGCGGTGGTAATAGATCCAAAAATACGAAAGAGTTAAACGAAGAGGATGGACAGGACAAACATGTTTTTCATGTCCGTCCTCTTTGTTTAACTCTTTAGTATTTTTGAATCTATAACTGATTTTATAGAAGAACCGATTCTGGCGTTCTTAAATCCCATGACTTATAAATTTTCAACCTCAAAATAAGAAAAAAATTGTCTTCCTGAGGTGATTAAGAGGTCGTCAGGCATGCCTATAAACACCACGCAAACACTCACGAGGGTTAACATTAATCAGAAAAACTAAAAAAAAGAACTGGCCTATAGACGTGGTTATAAACACCTCACAAATGTTTACAAGGAGCCAAACTAGGAAAATTTAAATTAAAACACAAATTGGCGATTGTGTTTAAAAAGCGAAACGTATGTCTGCCTTTGAAGCGTGGCGACACTGGCTTTCGCCGTAGATAAGAAATTTAGCCAGAGCATTGCATCACGCTGCAGTTATACACGACCGCACGGCAGTACAATATTCATCCTTGGTCAAAACGGGCAGGGTGGGTTATTGAAACCCGTATCTATAAGTCTTTCAGCGCTAGCTTTCATTTCAGGCTCTTCGAGCTGCGGTTTATTAACAAATCTCGGCCACCGATCCTTCTTCGGCCGGTTGGCATTTGTATTGGCAATTTTGATCACGTGTGTTTTAAACCTACTTTCATGGCTTTATGTTTATTACGCCAGGCGCCGTGTATATCTGATTTGTTTGAGAAGGCTGACAAGCGAACGTGCCGCCACACTGAGCGGCTGAAACAGCTTTCTGTTTCAGCCACTCAGTGCCGTCGAGTCGACTTCGCTGGACTTGTCAATACCTCCTCACTCAATTAAGCATATGCATGGTCGAGGCGGATATCCTTTTTGCTGAGCTAGAAGGCAATAAAGCAGTAATGGGTAAGTTACTTTTAAAAAGTAATTCGTTACAGTTACAGTTACTTTAAGAAAAAAGTAGCGAAGTTACCGTTACAGTTACCGCAACAAAAGAGTAACTCGTTACAGTTATAGTTACTTTCAAAAAGTAAAGAGGTTATTTTTCAGTTACTTTTCTATAACACAACAATTAAGAAAAAAACTAGTGTTTGAAAGAAAAAAAGTATAGACACCAATCAGTCGGGCTTCCACCATAGAGGTAAATTCAAACTTAATAATTTAACTGGAAAATTAGTCCATATTATGGAAAGAATAAAGACCAAAATTCAACTGGATGTGGTTTCTAAGATTTGAACACGAAGACTTGTTGTCGGAGTACTTCTTGTTTGCAAAGTTTGCATACTGCTGTCAAATAGTTAACAACCACCTTCACCACAGAAAAGTACTCTCTGTACGCCGGCCATGCTAGTTCGTTGTTGTCATCAGCATCCCAATCCTTGGTAGCACTAGCACATTGCTGGCTCGTTGACGGTTGCGCTGGGCTAATGGACTACTTCGATATATTAAGTTCGTACCCGGCAAACCAGAAACAAGCCCTGCACAAACAGCAGTAAAGTTTGCCTCTATCGTTGAAACCACGCCGGAGTAGTGGCGCAAATCGAAATACGAAACATGGGCAGTGCGGAGTAGTGGCGCTAATCAAAATACGTAACATACGAAGTTCCCCCTGCGTGTATTGTTGTTTAACGGTTGCTTCACCCGTCTAAAAGGCGTCTGTAGAAAAAATAAAAACCGCAACAGAGATAGTGCTTCAATATACTAAGATGTAAGCGTTCAGTCATAAAGTATAAGCAAGTGCATAAAGATAACCATATTCTTTTTTTTTTCATCAAATATACACGTGGCTATATTCGGATAGTGACTCGCGTAAAATAACGTATTCGCAAGTTTGTGCAAGGCCAGCTGACACTCGAAATGTCGGAACATACAATTTGGGAAGTGGAAGGAATAGCTAGATTATACTCGTTCAATGATATATTATTCACAAAGAACTGAAAAATAACGACAAATGTAACGTCGTTACTTTCATAGTTACCTCAGAAAAAGTAATAGAACTACAGTTACAAGATACATTCTTAAAAAGTGGCTCGTTACAGTTACAATTTACCGAAAAATTAACGAAGTTACAGTAACGCGTTACTAGTAGCGCGTTTCTACCCAAGACTGCAATAAAGGCTTGAGTGTGAAAAGTAAAAAAAAGGGTTATTGAGAGTGTAAAAGAATTGGAGAGGGCACAAGTGTACTGCGATATTTTGAAATGTACTTAAAAAAAGTCGCTTATATGCCTCGCATTTGACTCACAAAGTTGAGATGACACTTTTCTTCCATAATTTTCCTATTATAGCAGACTGCTGTTAGTCAACTGTGGTATTCAAAGCAAAAGTGTCGATGCCAGGTCTAGGTCAACAGCGTAGCATTTTTAGTTCCCCTGCCTGAACCCACTGTGCCTTGAAAGAGTTGGACTGTGCCTGCCCGTTCTAGCCACACGCGCCACTCAAGAACATTGACGTATGCCAGGGACTGAAGTACGGACAGATTATCTCATTTTTACTAAGCCCTCTGGCTGCCTGGCTGATACAAGTGGAGGCCCTACGTTGTCGACGACGATTTATAAATGGCCGGAGGGAAGGTCTAAAAACCATTTTAGCTGCTGTATCAACGTGACAGCTACCTACGTGCAAACACAGATTTGTGTTTAATATTTTTTCCAGCAGCGCGATTAAAAAACAATTCCACTCGGAATTTCGGAAAGAGTAATGCTATATGCACTCCGTAGTGCAGCTCGGCCGGAAATTGCTATATGCACTACGTTTGTTTCATATAAAATGAATGATCACAACGAGTTTCCTAACCGGCGGCATGGCGTAGGGGTTAGGGTTTCTGCTTCATACGCAAATGGACGCGGGTTCGAAATCGCACTAAGCCTACCTTTTTTTTTTTTTCTTGAACGTTGTTTTGTCGAGGCATTTGGCGATATTTATATTTCTTTTTTGCGATGAACACTAAAGGAAAAAAAACAAAAAAACACCGAATGTTGTCGACGAAACTTCGCAGATCGGGGACAGCGGGGCTTGGGTTGCCGGCTGGACGCCGCGAAGCGGCGTGTACTGGTTAACTTTTTCTAATTAGCAGCCGCATACTGTCGCCGCGAAGCGGCGTGAACGCAGGCGGGGGGCTGTGTTAACGAGCTCCCTAGTGATACACGCGCAGTTCGAAAAAGGGTGGCCCGAGCAGCATGAGCTCTCCCCGTAGTGCATATAGCAATTTCCGTCCAAAGTGCGCTACGTAGTGCATATAGCAATTTCCGTCCAAAGTGCACGATGCAGTGCATATAGCATCGCTCTTTCGGAAATGTCATTGTCCGGAGCACCTAACAAACCGTGACATCGATGTCCGACCTGGCAACAGAGCGATACCTTCTCCTAAAGTTTACACCGTCCACTCTCTTTGCACTTGCATTTTGTGATTTTTTTTTTTTAACAGACTGTTTTTTAAGAAGCAGCTGCGCTTTAGAACGGCACCTTTCTATGTTTAGTACCATGTGATTTAAATTTTAATACACGCCTAGACGCTGTACTTTACGTGGACTAATGGCCCGGACCATGACGGAGGCTACAGGAAGGACTGAGGCAATCCTGGTCACGGTAGCACGTCACGTGACCTCGCTCTGTGCGTATAGCTGAACCAGAGTGAAACGTCTTCCGCACGCCTCGCGCTTCGAATTAGCTTTCTGGGCTCTTGGCTTTCAGCACAGTCCACCTTGAAGTAATAAAAACTGTAGGCGGCGCTTGTTGACAAGACACCGAGCCCGCAGGAAAGGCCGTCAAGCAAATGGCGATGGAAAGTCTAAAGCACAGAGATATGCAAAACACGAAGGGGAGAGAGTAAAAAGAGGGAAAGTGGGGCAGGAGGGGTTTTAGCTGACATCGAGCTCTGGATGAGAATAACCCTTGCGGGACCGTGGGAAAGAACCCCGGGATTCCAAAGGTGCTTGTAGCTAGATTTAGACCAGGACGAGGATCACTGTTCCTTAAGCCAATTGTGTTGCGAGGGCGTCCCTTTGACCCCTGGTGTGCTAAAAGACACGAGCGAATTATATTCTATTTTTAAGAGGGGCCACAGTTGCTTCTAAAATATACGTACGCAACGTTTTAGAGCGCAGCTCTTAAGCGCGAAACAGATGCATGACGAAACCGTCCGATCCGACATGCGAACTGCCGGATTGACCTTCGGGAGCGAGGGTTTTCGTAGCACCGGAGAGCGTTGAAAACCCTTGCCTCCGACCGTCGTATTGCCTAATCGGACGTCGGATCGGACGGTTTCGTCGTACATGTGTTTCGCGCTTCAGGCGCCCATTTCCGGCTTTAGCGGCGTCGGCGTAATCACGACCCTCCCCCCCCCCCCCCCCCGGAGGACTTCGGGAGGACCTCGGGTTCCTGCGGGAGGACCTCGGGTACCTTCGGTGACCTCGGGGAGAGGGGGGTCACGTGGCCCCGCCGAGGTCACGTGACCCCCCCCTCCCAAGGTAACGTGACCCTCCGAGGTCACGTGATCCCCTTCCCCTGAGGTTACGTCACCCCCCCCCCCCCCCCCCCTCAGTACCCTTCCCTAGTTCTCCTCAAGACCTGGGGTCTAATTTGGTGCTACAGGGAGTTGTAAACGGCTTTCACTTTTTACGACTTCTTTAGCAGGTTTGAAGCCTTATTACTAGGGTATCAAATATTAAAGTTCCTACTGTCCAAGGATAGAATCGCGTGATGTTTTAGACTGAATTTATTTGGCGCGTGAGTCGCATGTCTGTCGCCACCTATTGAATACTTCTAGAGAACCAGTCACAAGGTACCCTTACCTTTACCTATTGATCCCTGGGCATAAACACTGAAGGAAAGCTCTTCTTAGTTCTTATGTAGATTCATGTAATTTTTTTTTTCAGTAGAACGTTTCCGCCTGGCGGCTTCGGCGTCGCCCTCGCCGTCACCGACGGCGTAAGCACGTGGTGCATTATGGAAAATACCCAGAATGCACCGCACGGGACCCTCGTGATATCACTAGAATCACGTGGCGCCACTAGGGTCACGTGACGTCACTAGGGTCACGTGACGTCCTGAGTCCCATGCGTTCCATTATGGGACATTTCCCATGGTGCACCACGCGTGGAGGAGGAGCGGGAGGAGGCCACACCTTTTTGAAATAAGGCCGTAGTGCTCCGAGTGGTTACGTCACAATGTCGGGCATGACGGCCATGGCGCAATTACGTGAAAAATAGCTGGTATCGGCGGGAAAAAACGTTTCTTGTCAGCGGCGCGGTGGTGTTCGTGCGCGTTTATCCGACATTAATATACGCTTTAAAAGCGCAGTCTTGTGCAATTTATTATATATATAATATAAACGCAATATACAACGCGTTACCAAGCTTGAAAGTACCAAATTTATATTGATGATTACCCCCGTAACCGCGGGACTAGGTGCGCTCCCGCAGCTCCCCTCACTTTTCGAATAAACCGTCTCCGATGCGGCATTTTCTTCCCTAATACGGTATCCGCTTCTGGTAAATTTACGTTGTGTATGAGCTGCTGGCTGTCTGAAAAGGAACGCTGAGGCATTTAAGAAGTGAAGAAAACCGAAAAATAATCCAGTCATCGGCGCAGGGAGCGCACACGAGCAAGAGATGGGTCGGCAACGTTAAGCCTTTCGTTCGACACCACTGCCGGTTCTCTCGTATGTAGTTCTTTTAAGACTTCTTTCCTTCGTTCCGTCGTTTTTCTGTCGTCACCGCAGTCTCATGTAGTTTTTTTTTTTTTTTTTTTTTTTTTTTTTTTGTGTTCGCTAGATACTACGGCATTTACGTGGATTCGCGGAACAAGTTCTGCTACGGTTTGAGTGACATGTTTACAACAAGTCAGCGATGACAATGGTCGATAATCGATAGACCCCTTCTTTCGACAAAGAAACTTCTTGAAGTTTATGTTCAAATGTTTTCGTGGCGGATACTGCGGGACGTATGGATACGATCGACAGGTGAAAAACAACTTTTTACGGGATTTCTTGGTCACGTAGGACACAAGTGAAGTGCTGCAGTCGATTTTTTTTAATTTAAATCTCGCGATAGAATGGAAACTTGTTCTTCGTCGTCATCCTTGTGATGTTGCGTCAATAGTTGTAAATATGCGAGGTAATATTTTAGTTTTACTGGGAGGCAATTAACAAGTTTGTTTGATTATTGAAAGTGCGTTGTTTATGCTTATGTGTTTAATATACTAACGGTATTTTATTGGATTTATCGCATTTATACTAAAATCTTAACTCTATTAAGGTAATTGTATTATTGTATACAAAATACGTTATATTTTGTTTTAATGCAGCTCGAGCTGACAGGGATAAGTAAATTAGTTGACTAAATAGTAAGTTTGGTACGCGTGCCACACGGAAAAGCTAATATATTTTCAAAAAATGATATAAGATTTAATCAGCTCGCTTTCTTGAATGATTATATGATTTGTCGACCACCATAATGTCAATTGATCGAAATTACATTATTTTGCCATGTTGGCGGGGTATAATGCAAGAATTCAGTGACTGCACGCGATAACATCGCTTACATGATCGTGACACTTATCCAGCTGTGTCCGCGTCGACTACGTCTACCTGATTTTTAACTGTGGTCTGTTTTGCTGTGTCAGATCACTGTGTGTCTTGCCATAGTGTCGAAGTATTTCTGTATGAAATATGCATTTCTATAGCAATAATTGCGTGACTCAGTATGTTTGACTTAAAACAACCACATTTTTTATACACGCCTTATACGCATACCTGGTGCCATTTCGTACTGATTATTTAGCGGTGTAAGGCCCTGCCGGTATAACAAAATGTTTTCTGGACCCGTTGCTATGCGCTGCTTGCATTTTAGCTAATAAGACACGCGTATGTGACTAAAAGTGCGTTACGACGGTCGATCCACGCGCGTTGCCTTCGCTGCGACACGCGCCCCCGATGGCTTTCCTTTGCGACGTCTCGAGAAGAGCGCTACCGCTTTATTTCTAGGAGGTGCTTGAGGAGGGGGAAGGGAGGAGGGGGGGAGGCGGAGGGGAGGGGGAGGAGGAGAAGAGGAGGGGGAGGGGAGGGGCTTGAAGGATTAGGGGAGGTGGAGGGGAAGGAGGAAGAAGAGGAAGGACGAGAAGAGAAGGACGTGAAGGAGGAGGACGGGAGGAGGAGGACGAGGAAGAGGAAGGAGGAGGGGACGACCAGTAGCAGGGAAGATGAGGACGTGAGAAGGACGGAGGAGGGGTATAGCCTCCCCTCCGAACGCTTCGCTCCTCCTCTTCAAGACCTGCGCTCTATTTCGGGGTTACAGGGTGTTGGAACAGCCTCATTTCTTTATCGCTCACTTTTACTTCGCGAATGATTTGCTCAGCCGGCAATAGCCAACCTATAAAGAGCACGAGTGCCGTGACTATGCAATTTCGGCGCGGCTTGATGGCGCAGTACTCTAAAAAAAGGGGTATATTCTTACACCCCTCGTCACATAATACGACACCCCAAAACTTCAGTTCGACGTGCAGCGTGCTGAGGTCGAACTGACTGCGCCAACTTTTGCGAGAGGGTTGATGACGGTGCGATGTAACATATTAAACAGCTAACATACAGTGGCCCGAATTTTTAAGAATAGGGACTTTTAGAATAACGCACGCTAAAGCTTTGCGTACGGGAAGAATAGCGTCGTCGCCACTGCGCATGCTCCGAACGCAAACCAGGTTTTGAGCTTTGCGTGCGCAATTTTAACGTGCGCTATTTTTCGGAAATAGAATGTGTACGCAAAGAGTCTTTGCGTTTCTCCAACCAGGATTCGTGATGAGACGTTGGCTACAGCCAAGACGAGCAGAGTTAAAAAAATGGCGGCTTCCAGGAACATGTCGGCGGCTGCTCTGGCGGCGTCGTGAGTGCGAGGTCGGCGGCATCCTCGCGACCGCGATTTTCAGTACGGGACTACATTGTACTCGGTTTTGCAACGATCACCGGCAACTTAACTCTTGTGGCGCGCGAACATTCCTCGGCGAAGGTACGATGTGCGATGGTCAGTACCCGAGACCTGTCTTGCCGAGGCGACGCAAGCGGACACGACCGGTCAACCGCTCGCGTCGCATTCTCATGTTTAAACAAATCTAAAAGGGTACTCTAAACCAAAAAAACTTGTTTTTTCTAAAGCTACCGCGTTCAGTGTGTGAAATAAAAATGTTGACTATCTTGGTGGCGTTGCCAGCGCGAGATGCCTGTGCTTTTGCGTCGCGACGGAGAAACGCTATTCTAAAACTCTCTCGCGTCGCGTGCGCTAATACAAGCGCTAAATGTGCGCAGCATGCGCTAAAATTCCATTCTTTATTTTAAAACTCCCTAAAATCAAGCGAGCGTCGACCGCCGGGACGGCCAGTGCCGTGTCGTGGAGGCGTGTGGCGATACGGGAGAGATTTAGCGCTTGCGCACAAAGCCCTTTCTAGTGGGAGCGTCGTCTGCTAGGCTCTTCCGTTGATCGCACACAGCCCCTGCCCCGTAGCAAAGGAGGCCAGGGCCCCTAAACTCGTCAAACACAAAGTTGGGGCCGAAGTTGACGTAGCGCACCGATTGGTCTATCACGACGATGACTTCGCACTTTTTTCGCCAACGTCCAATCAGCGCGCTGTGTGAACTTTCGGCTCGAACTTTGTGTTTGACAAGTTTAGGGCCCCAGGGCGCTTGCAATGTCGAAGTGCATCGCCGACACGCCCCTCCTCTTGAAATGCGTTCAGAATAATATGGACGTGAGTCTGTGTAACCCCGGCTGATGTTGATATACCACTTTGCGTCATGCCGCCTATCGACATTCTCGCAACACGTTCCCGTGTTTCTATGGGCACTCGAGTAGGCATAAAAATGTTCGCGCGCCCGCTGGTCAAAGAAAAGTGTGACTACCCGGCTGCATAGGCTAGATGACGACAGCAACAACGCAGTTGATAATACAAAACACCAAGCGGGAACCCTGTCTATTCTCCGTTTTATATTTTGTTGTACCGCAGCCGACACTATGAGCCATCTTGGAAGTCCATCGCTAAACGTTTGTCGCATGGTCTTCCCGTTGGGTACAACTGTACGGGGAAGCGCGATGTCACGTGGCAGGGTGAAGGCACTGGATTAGTTTTGATGGCTCGTAACACCGTCTGCGGTATATAGTTTAATTCATCGTTGCATTCGGTTTGTCCTTTAACCGTATTTTTCATCTTTGTTGATGTTCACAAAAGTAAACGCAAACTCAAAATGCAACAAAAACTTAAACTCGAGTTGACGCGCAGTTTATGCCATGCCTGAGCAGAACAGAGGCTGTGTGCGTTCAACGGAATAGCCTAGCAGACGACGCTCGCACCGGAAAGAGCTTTGTATGCACGCGCCTTATCTCTCCCGTGATGCCGCATTTCTCCGCGTCAAAGCGCTGGCCGTCCCGGCGGTCGACGGTCGCGTGATATTATTAAAAAATTGGGCCACTGTACGTATCAAAGTCTACAGGAAATAAAAGAAAAGGCTTTGCAGTTGAGCCAAGATAACTCCCATAACGTTTTTGCAGTCAGACACACTTACATTATTTGTTTTAATAAGCTGTACAACTCGGTTATCAAGCCGTTCGTGAAATTCGGTAGCTTCGGTACAATGTCAGTGCGCTGTATGTACATCCAACTGAAGCTTTGGGATGTCGTATATGTGACAAAGGGTGTAAGAATATACCCCTTTTTTTAGAGTGAGGGAGAATGTAGCGTTGGCTGTGGCCGGACTTGAAGTAGGACATGGGAGCAAAAAATCATGCACGTATAGCAGCCCAACTGAGAGTTGCTGAAACACTCTGAGAGTGCTTCTTGATGAGGATGCCTGGTTTCCTAGAGTGAATGGAGGGAATGAGCCCGCAGGTAATTCCTTTTAAATAACTAATTGAACGAGGAAACGAAAGTGAGAAAGAGGTAAAAAACAGAAAGAGCAAGGTTGAGATGATACAAGGAGAGTGGGGCCGGAAGAGAAGGAAAAATGAAAGAGAAAGAAACAAGAATTAATTAAAAGTTATAGATAAAAAGAAGAGATGTGGAGAGAGATATAGAGGGAAAAATAGAAAGTGGGAGCAAAATAACGACAAAGTGGATGACAAGAAGCTTGGAAGATAGAAAGAAAAGGCAAAAAGAGAGATGGCTATAACAAAAAGACGGAAAATGAAGAAAAGAAAACAAACAGGGAAAAAAGAGAGTGAGAAAGAGAAACTAGGATAACGATATCTGGTAACTTGACGCATTTCTGCGTCGGAGGATTGGTAGGATTGGTTCCGTGGACTTCCTTGGGTTACAGAAAATGCCCCCGATAATGCAGTTCTTCTGTCGGATCACGTGTTCCTACGTCCTTTAATAGACCATGTACTCAATGAGAGAAGAAACCAAGAATGAGTGCAAGCGGTGTGTGTTCCTTTCAGTGATCCGGCTGTTTGAGTACTCCGCCGACGAAATGTTATATTTGCTTTTGTCGCTTACTGACCTGTAATGCTGCTAACAGCATATGAACCATGACAAAAGGTAAGGTCTTTCATTCGCCATTTTGTTGAACTGTAAAAATATATATATTTACCAACATTAAAAAATAGAAAATTTTTTGGCACTGCCATTATGCTCATCGGCTGCTATACACGAAAGTTAGGATTACCCATAAAATTTAAAAACCTCGTTTATATCCTTCCTTTTTTTTTAGACAAAACGACGGTTTTGTTTTATAATGAGACGGAATATGTAGGATTGTTACATTCCAAGTACACAACCCTTTAAATCAAATTTTTTTATTAAGAGATATAATCAGGCTTAGCTCATCTTTCCGACGGTTCAAGATACCGCTCCAGGGGTTCGATTTCGGTCAGCACAAGAGCGAGTGCGAGAAATAATTTGCGTCTCGTGGAGCGATCTAAGTAGCGTCCGTGGACGGTGTGTCCGCTAACGCGTGTGAGAAACGCGGTTCGTTTGCTATTATGCTTCATTCGTAGACGGAAATAGAACAAGATAACACCGTACGTCCCCACCTAACGGACAAAACAAAAGCTGATCGTCTGCTACAAACCGACCGCCGCGGCGGAGTGAGCTCCGACGCATACGGAAATTGTGTTCATATAGTAGTTCACGTTGGAACCCACAGACAACCTCCGCTTCTTTTTTGGGTCTCTTGTTGTTCTGTTTGCGTGCACAAGCTGACATCGACCGGTGGATGAAGGGGTACTAAGGAAAGCACATCAGATGCCGCGAGACCTCTCTCGCCAATTGTAGGTTGGTGAGGCGTTCCCACCCAATTATTGCCCAATTCTGAGTTTGCTAACGGGTAAAAAATACCTGATTGGTCGATTACCTGCCAGCTGTGATGTTACATCCAATCAGCACCCGAGAACTCTCTCGCACTAACCTTGACAAAAATCAGACCCCCGGGGCGCGAGTGCTTCAAGACTGTACTTCCAATTAGCAGCGTGATCAATCAATATCTAAACGGTTCCACAAAACCGGATCTGCTAAAACTCCCCATTACAACCAGGAAAATGAAAAAACGACAGTTTATAAAACAAATTAATAAACGTAGGTAACAAAAACAAATCTCCAGAAACATTTAATACAGAAGTTTCCGGAGGCATCCGAGTGGCAGTCGACGTTCCGCTCGTAAACTTAGCAGCTTATGCAAACTTCGGCTAATACTATGAGGCATTGATACACTGACGAACCACGTCCTGGTAAAAGGAGCACGCTACGGCAGCCGTGAGTCAATCAGAACAGTGAATTGAAGGGCGTGAATGCTCTGCTCAGGAGAGTGCTCTAAGCCAGTAAGTTGCCCCGTTCTCAATCTAATGACCTAATCGGCTCGCTGTGTTGTAGCCTTTGCTTCTTGCAAGGTTCAAAAGTTCTGTATAGTATATCTTTATCTTTATTGCTCCCAATCATGATGGGCCCTCCTCACGAAGCCGCGAAGATGAATGACATAATGTAAGATGCTTACCTTAGATTTCGGTGGATCTAGCCTCAAGTTCTTCTAACATATTTCAGCTACTGTAGGGATTAGCTTGAACGTCCAGACTTTGAACTCATAAACTTCTATAAAAAAAAACGAAAAACAATGCGTTGTGAACGCAATGGTTCTCACCGAGGAAACATGCCGTTAACCGCATATCCACCTGCCTGAGGACAGTGACAGGTCCTTTACAAGAAGGTGCGTACAGAGCAAAAAGGATTTCTCCACGAGCCCATCCCGAAGAAGGAACAGCCTCGCCTCATTCGCCGCTGCTGTCGCCACCAATGACAACGACGCCCAGGCGGCCCCAGCACTTGGTGGTTCGCCGACTCGCCAAAGAGCATTGTCGTGTCTGCTTTGACTGCGTAGTTTCAAGAGTTCATAGCAAAAAAAAAAAAAAAAAGAAGAAGTGAGATATGTTTCTTTTTTCCGTTTTGTTTGGTATTCGTCCCGGTAGCTCCTCAGTTTGTTACATGAGCAAAACAAACAACTCTCCGTAGGGAAGCCTGTCGTTTTAGTTTTACTTCAACCATGCAGATGACAGGCGAGAGGTATTACACTCTGTTAAATTGAACCTCTTCCTTCTACTTTCTTTCACGTTTGTCTTGCTTTGTCCTGTCCACTGACTTCTCGGTGTCGCGTTTCTTCTCTCATTTCACTACGCCATTGTGTCTTTCTCAGTCGTCACTTTTCTCTTCTTCTGTTTGATTTATTGCCCTTTCTCAATTGGTATTTTTTTTATTTCTAATCCTCTCATTGAATTTCTCTTGCCTCTTACTTCCAATGTCAATAGTTTATTTGTTGTTTTGAGTTTCTATTTATTTATCTCCTTCCCGCCTTCTTTCCATTAATGTATTGTTTTATATTTAGCTGCGTGTGTTTCTTAGTCGTTTGTTGTTTCCTTTCCCATTATTCTTCTCTTCCTCCTCAACTCTTAATCGCTGTGCGTCGGACTGCGACAGCTTGTTTTATTTTCTCAACAAACATTTCCTACTCACATTTAAATATAGTATACGTAAGTGTCTGCAGGGACACTGCTTCCCACCCTTCCCAGGTGTCATCATTGTATAAAAGAGGCACACCCAAACTGATGTGTAATAATGCAGAGACATGCTAAAAATTGCCACCTTAAATTTGCTTGTGCACTTTAAGCTAGGACTTGTATATTAATGCATTATCTCCGAAGACGTGGGAGAATGTGCGACGAATGTTCGTGAAGTGAAAACTAACTGCTGCGATAAACAAATCATAAAGGTAAATATCAAAACTGTTTTGACATTCCACGTATAAAAGACTGAAGCTGTAAACAAATTTCGATGTTGCCGCTGTGAGAGGAGTTTTGTGAGGTAAACACCAGTTCCTTTAGTACTCTTCAGAGTGAAGGTCAGGTACTTGAGTGCCACTATTTTGATGCCATGATTTCTTTTAAACTTGATGCTACCATCTGAATTTCGAATGACGCAGTTCTCTGTGTAATCCCTACGAACAAAGCAAACCTTTCTTCTAAAATTAGTCCCCACCTTTAACCCTTTATTTACCTATGGCACCATACGTTGCCAAAGAAATTGATTTATTACAGGTTTTTTTTAAAGGGCAGAACTTTCAAATTCCAACGGCTACGTACGTGCCATTCCCGCGCTTCAAATAACTCCCAATAGATGGCGCAAGGCGTCCAGAAAACTGCGGCGGGAAGAGCAGAACAATGGATTCCTCCGCGAGGTCCGGATCACGGTATGTCTCCTTTGTTTTCGAATAAGTTTTCGTAATGAACCCTTTAGTTTTTATATAACTTATTTTTTGCATGGATCGGCATCCGTGACGGTGCATTTTGCATATCTTTGAAGGGTAGAAGTGCTGTAGCACACCGCCCATTGTCTTGACAACGTCCACATGCGATGCCGTCAGGAAAATTGTGTTCTATATTCTCGCTTGCCGCATTCGCGGTTGCGTGGACTCGTATCCTGTTATATATACGTTATAAAACAAGTGTGCCTGTATGTGCATACAATGACAGTGTTCTCACAAGCATTTTTAGAGCGCAGCTCTTAGGCGCCCGTTTCCGGCTTGAGCGGTGTCGGCGCGCCGTCAGAGTTACCATAACGCGTCGGCGTCGACATCGGCGTAACCGTAACGCGTCGCCCTAACGCGTCGACGTCGGCGTATTTCGTCACCGTCGCCGTCGGCGCAACTGCGCGGTGCATTATGGTAAACGTCCCATAATGCAACGCTGTGACGCGCGCGTTACATTATGGGACGTTTTTCGTAATACACCTTGCTGGAGGGAGGAGGGGGGAAGGAGAGGAGGAGGGAGGATAAGGAAGGTGGGGTATAACCTCCCCAGTACCTTTCCCCCCTCCTCCTGAAGAGCTGCGTTAAAATGTCGCCTTACAGGGTGTTGTAAACGTCTTTCATTTTTTTTTCTGTGACAGGCATTACCTGACTGAAGAGGATATTCAAGCTATTCAAGCATCCGACACAGATGAATCACAAGTGCAGGAATCAACAAATGTGAAGAACAAGGTAAAAAAGGCATGGCACTGGGTCAAAAAACATTTGCAACTCAATGAGGGCTTTCAGACAAGTGAAATAATTCCACGAGTGACGGCAGCAGAAGCAAACGTACCAGTGAGTATGTTCACTAAGCGACTTGATGAGGATTTGATGGAACATCTCACGTTTGAAACAAGTCGCTTCAGGATCCAGAAGAACAAAAAAAAAAGGTAAAGCCAACTGGAAGCGAGAGAATCAGAATTTTTATTGGGATGGTTCTCTACATGGTTCGCAGTGTGCTTGCCGTTCAGGCGCATGTACTGGTCACGGCTTTTGCGCCAGTTAGAGATTGCCGAGTGCATGCCCCGTAATCGCTTCGATGAAGTGATTTCCTTGTTCCACGCCAGCAAAAATGATGATGAAAAAATAAAAACGAGGACGGCTATGACAGGCTCTACAAGATACGTCCCATCCTTGACCCACTCAATGAAAAGTTTCAGCAAGCCGCAGAAATGGAATCCTGCCTTGCAGTGGACGAAGTGACGTTACCTTTCAAGGGCAGACACAGCCTCAAGGTTTATATTATGAAAAAGCCGGAAATGTGGGTTCATAATGTTTGGACTCTTGCTGGAAGGTCAGGCTATGTCTATAAAATCCAGCTTTACGGCGACAACCTTGTTGTTGACCCAGAAGACATAAAAAAGGTTATTGGCGAAAGTGGAAAGATTGCAGTGCGACTTACTGATGGCTGTGAAAGACAATAATTCGTTTTTGACAACTTCTTTGCCTCAGTTGAATTTCTAACTGAAATGAAGCGCCCCGGGATTAGATGCACTGCCACTCTGAGGAATGTGAGGATGGTTCGTTGCCCACTGAAAAACGAGAAGTGCTTGAAGTCCGAAGGTCGAGGTGGTTTTGACTTCCGTTCATAGAAGGACAGTGGCGTTGTAATCTGCCAATGGTATGGCAACAGAGGCGTCATCATGGGATCCAACACGCACAGTATGAATCCCGTGGGATACTGAAGACGTTACGAGAGGAAAACAAAGACGTTCATGGAGGTACCTAGACCAAGCTTGGTCAAAGTCTACAATCAGGGTATTGGTGGTGTAGACCGAGCGGATCAGCTCCTATCATTCTACCGAAACGAACTCAAGAGCAAGAAATGGTACAAGAGGATCATTTTTCACCTGCTTGATCTTGCAGTTGTAAACAGCTGGCTCCTCTACCGTGCTGTAAAGGGCTCCCAGCCGCAGCTTGCAGAGTTCAGGCTGCAAGTGGCAATCGGCTTGACGAAGGCAGAATATGCCACTGAAGCAGACCCCGAAGACAGTCGGGTCAACACCTTGTCGAGCGGAGCCTCGAACATTCCTGATTTGATGAGGCACGATGGTGTCAGCCATGTCCCGATCAAGGTCCCGCAAAAAAGTGCGCCGCGATGCAAGCTGCCAACATGCAACCGACGTAGCAGGATGCAATGCAGTAAGTGCAATGCATACCTTTGTATTGAGGTGGATGGACCGTCCAACTGTTCTGAAAATTTTCACAAGGAGTAACCTGGTATTCCTGGCGTACACATATGTGCACGTCACTTTTATTCAAGAAAAAATGTTCTTTAGATCTGCGCTAATTTTATTTATTATTTATTGCCCTCAAAATAAACCACGGGGTAAGATTTGCATTTGTGCAAGTGGTAACATCATGAAGAACAAAGGGTAATACCCTTTTAGTTTGTCATGACCGGCTGCCACGATGTCAAATGTTCTCAGTCTACGTTACACTTCTTCACTTTTTGTTCGTTAGCATTTTTACTTGAACAAGGTCCAAAAAAGGTAACTGCATGTTGGTTAACTGCCCCCAAAGACGAGGGCGGATTGTGTCATGAAGGTTCGTGAAGTGAATACGACATGAAAAATAAAAAGTGAATGATAAAAAATTCAACAAAGCAAAGCGATCGACAGAAATATTGTTATCAACACTCCGCGTTTAATTAACTGAATCTGATAAAACGTCGGACGTGGCCGCTGTAAAATTACTTTCGTGAAGGAAACGCTCGATTGTTCACTACCTCAACTTAATGAATGGCATGGTATATGAGCACAACTATTTTGACACCCTGGGTTCGTATAACTTTGATTGTATCATCTGAATTCTAAATGGCGCGCTTCTCCGCGTTTTTCTCGTGCAAAAATCAAAACTGTCTTCTAAAAGTCACCCCCTTTTTAATATCATTTTTCGTAATTCGTCACCCACCAGATTCTCTTTCACTTCCTCCTTTTCCCCGACATGCGGGGAAAAGGAGGAATTCCCTCTCCACAACTCGTCTGAGAATTATTATCTCTAAAAATAATTTATATTTCTGGCCCAAAAAGTCCTTTCCCGCTTTCTTCTTTTATTGCTTCCTCATATCTCCCTCTGCGGCCTGTTTAACATACCTTTCCATGTATATTTCGTTCCTGTCTTATCAATGCATTAAATATCACATGTCTTTCTATAATAACTCATAAAACGTATTAGAAAAGGAGACACTGGCTGCGATTGTAGCGGCGCCGGCTATTCATTTCCAGTCTCATTTTCTAGTAAACATTTTTTTATGTCTCACCGATTTGTACCTTTTTTCTCTTTCTAGCCAACGTCTTCCCTTATCTTAATTATCTTTCCTTATTAGCGTTCTATCTCTCCTTCTAGTCCACTTATATGATATATCTTCCTCTCTTGAGGATCTCATATTGCCTGTCCCATTTATATCATTGCCTTACTTTATCTGCGCTATTACTCTCCTCCCAATTGTATCTCTCTTGCTTATATTAATCTGGGTTCACTGACACTCGTTTACACCTTCTTCATAAATTTATATTGTTATGGGGCAAGTTTAACCATCGGGACAAAATAAAGAAAGATAGATGGGTGGTAAAAAAAAGCTGATATAAAAAACAGAGTATAAGAAGGAATACGCGAGTAGCAGACCATGGTGCACCGTGACAACAATAGCAACAGACCCAGCAGCAGAGGCGACAGGAAAACAAACGAGGTCTTGCCCGAAAGCGACAAGCATTGGCAACATGGCAAAAAAAAATAAATAAAAACGAAAAACGACTCGGCATCCAAACTGCATCACACGCATGGACGCACGCCCCAGAGGACCCTCCACTCACGGTGCGGGTGGGCACGCAGAAAAGATAGAGGACAGACTCGAAAGCACCGGGCTCGGTGTATTGAACCCGCGACAAGCATCAGAATGGACGCAGACGAACGTTCCAAGCATGGGAGACAGTCGCCGGTTTATTGGTTTTTATTCTGCGCGAATCTCTAAAAGCGCTCTCGTTTTCGTCTATTGGTATTATTGAAGAATTTACTACGCCGTAAGTAGAGGCTCCAAAGAACGCAAATCTACTCTCCAATAGCAAGATCTGCCAATCCCGCAATGCTGAAAAGTATAAGGGTGACGTAAAAAAATACGAACGTTGGTTAATAGATACGAAAATTTTGTTTTAATTGCGTATTATTTAACGTACGTCTTGAAAGTTGAAGGATGGGTCATAGAAAAAAAATTCACTTTGGCCTTTCTTAAAACGTCCTTTCAATTATGTGCATAGTGTAGCAGCTTCAGCCACCTAGCACACATGAGATGCTGTACCGTGGACGTTCTCTAACTAGCAGGTGCAAGGAAAAATAATTTATATCCACTTAATATTCTAGCTGCACACAAATCGAGACTCAAAGAAAGGAAAAAAAAATTAGACATATACAAACCTCTGTAACGCGAAATTAGAGCGCAGCCCTTGAGGAGGAGAAGGGAAGGGTACGGTGGGGAGGTTATTCCCCCTTCTCTTCCGTACCCTCTCCTCCTCCCCTCCTCGTTATCCCCTCCTTTTTCCTCTCCCCTCCTCCTCCTCTTCCTTATTCCTTCTACCCTCCCTTTCTCCTTTCCCCTCCACCTCCTCCTGCATAGCTTCCCCTCCCACTCCTCCGTACCCTCCCTCATCCATAGTTTCCCCGCTAAGTTTAGCCGAAAAATTGATGCCACGTGACCTCAACAGCAATTTAATTCCCGCTATATTTAGCAGGGAATTGAATCGCTGTTGAGGTCACACGACGTCAATTTTCCCGCTAAATCTAGCGGAGAAAATTACTTACTGTTGAGGTCACCTGACGTCAATTTTGCCATTAAATCTAGCGGAGAAACAGATTTTTTTATAGGTGACGTGATATCAAGTCATGTGACGTCATTTTCTGCTGAATTTAGCGGGGAAACTCAATTAGTGTTGAGGTCACGTGACGTCAATTTCCCGCTAAATCTAGCAGAGAAACTAACTTTGTGCATAATTGACGTGACACCAAATCATGTGACGTCATTCTTCCCGCTAAATTTAACAGGGAAACTAAATTGGTGTTGAGGTCACGTGATCTATATTTTCCCGCTAAATTTAGTGGGGAATACAATTGCTGTTGAGGTAACGTGACGTCCATTTTCCTGCTAAATCTAGCGGAGAAACTGAATTTGTTCATAAGTGGCGTGACACCATGTCATGTGACGTCATTTTTCCTGCTAAATATGGCGGAGATAATGAATTGGTGTTGAGGTCACGTGACGTCAGTTTTCCCGCTATATCTAGCGCGGTTACGCCGACGCCGACGCCACGAAACCCGGAAACGGGGGCGTAAGAGCTGCACTCTAAAAAAAAGTGAAATAAGGGCATTTCACGATAAGGTCGCAAAATTTTGATGGTCTCTTGCAGAGATGGTATCCAGTGAATGCCACAGCTTAGTGCAGTCTTCAAAGCACATGCTGACATGGTGTTCCCATCTGTCGTCTACAAAAAAACGACCATCCTTAAACACGATAAAGCGCACGTTGTGAAGTTCTTTGCGCTATAGTTGAGCTCAGTGTTCACAGTGCATGCTCTAAGCCAGATGCCCACCTATGGTCTTAAAGGGATACTTGAACGAAATTTGAAATATTCCCGTTGTGTTCAAAAATAGATTAAATATGATCCACAATATCCCTAAATGACAATCGCACGTTTGTATTTTGAGCCTGGTGGCTGAATTTTCGTTATATACGGCCCAATCTGGCAAGCGCTCGGAGAAGGCCCAGCGGAGACCACGTGACATCCAACGCAATCGTGACATAGGTCGTCTCGGGACGAGCAAAGCTACGGCGATGCTGATGTCGAGGAGATGGCCTAGTCGTTCCAGCCACCGAAGCGGCTGATTTTGTACGAATTTTGAGTGACGGGTTAATCTTCTGTAATCTTGTAGGGGGACAATAGCGACTTCTGCGACACATAAAAGGCATTCTCGGGAAGAGGGGAGTTCCTCCTTCCCCTCTTCTCTCGTCGTGGCCAGAGGCGAGACACTCACCGTCACTATCTGTCAAGGTTCCTAGACGGGCATTACACGCGAGGCGTTAGCGACATCCACAAGGTGCTCTTTGCTAATCGTTTAATTCGTTTTAAAATTCCTTTTCGAGACTTTTTTAACAAGATATTGGTATGTTCGATGTGATAGTGCTCCTTTGAACAGATATAGACTAAAATATGAGCGCCGAAATTTCGTTGTAGTATCCCTTTAAAAGAATGACACCTGTCTCGATAGACGATAATCTAGAGCTCGTTATGAGCATGCGCCATGAATAACGGGCCACAATTTGAAAATGTTTAGGAACAACCGGTTTGTCGACGAGTAGGCTTCCGACTTTAAAGTTCGACCTACAGGATCGTCTCCTGCCGGGCAGACAATCGGTTCCCATTCCGCCACTTTCCTTTCTCTCTCGCACTCTTCTCTCCTCCTTTCTCTACTGGAGCCAGTCTTTGAGCTACTCCCCGCAGAAAGGGGGAGGGTCTGCCTCTTTCTTGAACAGAAAGGACGAGTTAAAAGAGAGTTGCCTTCTCTCTGGCGGCTCGTCGGCCTTGAAATAATGCAGAGAGTGCTCAAAATTGAAAGGATTCAAGCAGCAGTCATAAAACCGAGTTTGAAGCAAAACAAAGCACCCAAAACATTAACGCATGCGTGATATGACCCAAATAGGAGCGGATGGGGATTTCCGCAGCATCGCTCACGTTACATTAGCCTAGAAAGGTTTGCAACACCTGCTTTCCGTCCGGAGACTAGCCACATTTAAAGCTCAAATTATAGTTATAGCCCTTCACAGGTTCTGCGATCTGTCTAGGCTAACGGGACTTCTCAGTTAACGCGGAAAAAAGCAATAGAGAAAACAAAACTGAAGCGCATTTCCTAATAACCGGCGGCAAATAATTTAAGTCAGTACGAAGTAAGTGAGTGCGCAAGCGATTTTGAATTTCGTTTTATCTAGGATATGGTGGGAACCAATTCAGGTGCATGACTAATTAAGCCATTAGAAATCTCGCTTCAAGTATCCATTGAAGGAACAGATCCTGCTATCCTCTTGCCGGCTACGCAACGCAATTACGGCCATCTAAAATGTTGAACTTCTTGAAATCGCGTAGGGGCCCTTTTTTTATTTATTGTGTTTTTAACCACCGCCCCTCCCCCCCCCCCCCTCCCCCGCCCCGGCCCCTGGGAGTTATGAAAGGTTAATTATATCAATGAAAGAAATACTATTTATATCCGATATTTTAGAGAAGACAGCGGACCAAGATTGCAATTCAAGGATGTATTGGGAATACAATTACGAGAGTTGTAAAATTCCCGGAATTCCCAACTGCGTGCCCACAATCAATGCGTGCTGACACGTACTGGAAGAAAGGAGGGGGAGAGGAGTGGAGGGGGGGGGGGGGACCGAAAGGGGATGTAGCATTTTTTCTGTTTTAGGCATGAATCATACTCATATAATTTACACGAGCAAAATCGAAAAAGAAATGCCCGCAGTCGGCTGTCAAGCTAAGTTTTACAGCCGACTGCAAAACGTTTGCACACACATTTTTTTAACAAGTTATCATATACCGTCCACTACTAATAAGTAAATAAATTGTTGTTCAAGCATATTCACATAAATTATTAACAAAAACGAAATTTTAGTGTGCAACATGTTTTTATTTGTCTTGCGTATTTGGATTACTTTTTCCAAGCAGCTGCATTTGTAACTTGATTGCAGACATTGTCAGGCCGCTTTTTTGCTGCTTTCGCTTTTGGAAGTTTCACCAGTGTCTATCTGCAAAAAATAAAGCGTTCAACTAATTGAAAGCGTTCTTTCATTTGAAGGACGTTAAGACACCGTGTCGTGATAGATATATATCGCTGAAATTTTAGGCGGTTTTAAAATATACTCGCAGGTCTTCAGAACATAAAAATCAATTCACTAACACAAAGCAAAATCGAAATGTATCTAAAAGTATTTTAAATTGTGAACAAATAGGCATCCTTTATGAATCGAATCAAAGTAAAAATCGTCCATGTGTGCCAACTAAGGGGACGAAACGGTCATGAACAACTATGAATATAACCGGGTTCGGTTTTGTCCCACTGTAAGACACATCCCTCTGGACAATGAAAGTAATGTTTCCAGATTAGAACAATCAAAACTAATCAAATACAAGCTTTAAAAAATCAGCAGTGATGTTAATCCACAGTAAACTCAAAATGATAGCCGCGATACGTGAAGGCGAAGTAGCTAGGCATCCGCGTCGCCTTCACGCGGGTGGGTGAAAAAAAAAAGCGTTCGGAACAAAATGCACATCTGGCCATTTTGTTCCGAACGCTTTTGTTTCTTTCTTTTAGTTCTAAAGCGCGTGAAAGCGCGTCTCCCGGCATGAGCTCTTGGCATTGACAGTGCTACGATGGCATTTGGTTATGGGATATTTCTTTGTATTTTTATGAGAGAGCGCGTGAAGTGGGCATTGCATACTACAGGGAGTTCTCGTGAAACGAGAACTGCTTTTTCTGGATCGAGTAAATAAGCTAAGCATCGCAGAAACTTCAAACTTCGTGGAAATGTGACACGAGCGGTTGGGATACAACGCTAAAGTTTAAGAACATGACGTATCCAAATTAATACATAATTGAGAAAAAAAGAACAATTTTTGTGTGAGCCAAAGTCCAGTTAAGCCTAATATAGTGAAAACAAGAAAATGGCGTTGTGGGCGCCTTCGTAGTTTTTTGCAAAGATCTTGCCCGCAAGAAAGTAAACAATATCCTTTTTCTTGGTGTGTATTTTTTTTTTTACTGAAATATGTGTTACACGCTTCCACAGTGTCATTTCATGCTTTAACGATATTATGCTTAGGTGGACGTTGCCTAAAGAAAGAAAAACTTTTCTTTTTTCTTTATTATCTATTGATCTAGTTAACAGCATGTTCTCAAAAGTTCGCGTTCTATCTCAACCGCCGGCCTCCCATTCGCATGGACTTTAAGCTATCGCCGATCCGTAGTTTATTTAGCCGAGCCAAGAAAGCACGGTTCCCGTTTCTCAGAAATTGCCCGTACAAAAACCCTACATATAAGACGGCCTGTTAACTCTGTGGCGTAGCTCTGGGATAAAGCCTCTGCTCCGCACATTGCAGGACCCATGTGTAAGTTCGCGGCCACCAGCTGCAGCATGCATCCGGACATCGTCGGACCCAACGACGCGGAGGCTTGCCGAGCGCCGCTGGCTGCGGCCGTCTGCCGGCCAAAACCAGTTTTCGCCCTCAGCGGCGCGCCGGCCCGCTTGCGCAGTTCAGAGCTCGTCGCTCCTCGCCGCAGAAAGAAGCCAATGAGAGGTGACGTATGTAGTGACGTTGCGATGCCATGGCAACGCGGAAGCCGCTTATCCGCGCGTCTTTCATGTTGCAAACGAGCGCAGCGTTGTTTCGTTTCGTTGCTATCCCTATTTCCCTATTTCCCCCAATGTCTTTCCCAGCGGAGCGGTTCCTTGAAAATGTGCGACTGTTTCCATTTTTATACGACAAGACGCAGCCAGACTACCTAATTAAGGACGCTAAGAACAACCGTTGCCGGCTGGCTGCCGGCAACGGAACAGCCGCTGCGCTGTTCCCGTTGCTGGCTGGCTCGCTCAGTCAATTCCCGACAGGCTTTGTTTGTGGCTGGGGCTGGACCAGCTTGACTGACTGCGACTGGAGAGACTTAGACGGCACGTGAGTTTGGGCGCAGTCTGCCATGTTTACCGCACTTGACGTGCGCGGAGTGCAGCGGGGTCGCTGAAAACACAGCGAGTGCGAGCGCCTCGAATTCCTGCGGGAGACGGATCTGAATGGCCAGCCAAGAAAAGGGCTTCCCATTTGGCTGGTGCCTTTACTGCGGCCATTCGCCAGCAATTCATGGAAGACTGCAATATTTGGGTAAGAACCGTGTTTTTGTTTGTCTCCGATTACTGTCTTAATCCGCTGTTTTTTTCTTGCTTTTTGTGAATGCGCAAGTATCAAGTAGCACAATCTCCACCGTATTGCTTATGTCGAAGCGATGCGCTCTTCAGCATAACTGTCACATCTAGGAAACAGCTTTTGCTGCTTGTGATTGAGCGCGGCATTGAGACAAATGTTGTTTATTCGGAAAGATGAATGGGTGAACCGTGCACGTTGGGGCGTAGTTGAGGTAGTCGGGCGAGTTTATTTCTTGGCTGTATACACTGCAGTAGGTAGGTAAGCTTGTTATTCTAAGTGTTGCATTGCTGCAGCAAAAACTTCAAAAGCATATTTTGCCTAAAGTCCCGCCTCTGCGCTGGTATCCCGTGTTGAACGTTTACGGTTTGGAATCTACGAACACCCAGAATATGGAGGGAATGGGTACGTGGCAAAGTGGCAAGGGAAAAAGGGTACGCAACGTTGCATTGTAGGAGAAAAGGGTCGCAGCGGTGAGGGAAGCGCAAAGAATCGAAGTAACATCAGAAGCAGCCGCGTGAAACTTTGCATGTTCCGGTGCTTGCAGGCATGTTTCCTTTTGGTTTTAATCGGCCTCAACCCAATCGTTTTTTTTTTTTTTAGATAAAGCTTTGCAGAAATATCGAGTTTTAGAGCGCAGCTCTTAGGTGCCCGTTTTCGGCTTGAGCGGCGTCGCCGTCGGCGTAAGCGTTAAGGCACGACCACATTGGCGTCGCGGAGGCCTGCGGCGCGCCGGTCGGCGCTGCCGTTTGCCGGCAACTGGTTCGCAAACCAGTTTTCGGCCTCAACGGCGCGACGTACGGCGCCGCAGGGTCAACCGCTCCGTGCGCGGTTCAGAGCTGGGCGCCGCTCGCCGCAGAAGAGAGGAGCCAATGGAAGGTGGCGTAGATAGTGACGTCGCGATGCCATGGCAACGCTCAAGCCGGTCCTCGGCGCGTCTTTCACGTTCCAAAGGACTTGTTTCGTGTCATCTGCTCTCCCTATTTCCCCCCGGTGCCTTTCCCAACGAAGCGGTTCCTTGAAACTGTGCGACTGCTTTCCTTTTTATATGACAAGACACAGCCAGACTACCTAGATAAGGACGCTAATAACAACCGCTGGGAAATTTTAGGAGAGGAATTCGGAATTACAAGTGAGTTTCTCCGTGGCACTTGGTGTATGCCGTATGTGTTGTGACTGATGTCGGATTGATTTGGTGACACTTTCGAAAGTAGCCGTCATCTCTGGCGCGCCGCCGGGGCAGCAAAGCCCCGGCGGCGCGCCAGACTTGTCCTGTCCTTCGGTGTTTCGGTAGAACGAACTCGGCCGGACCCAAAACCTGCGCCTCCTTCCCTTCAGTGCGCGGCGACGTCGCGAGATCAACGAGCAGGCTAGGATGATCACATTCACGCTGATCACCAGGTCATTGTGGACTCCTGCCATGTAGGCAGCGAGTGCGGAACGGAAGAATGTAACGAAGAGCAGACGACGAAAGAGCGGGAAATCCGACGGGAGGTGCGATCGCGGGATCCAGTGCTGTCACGTGACGCCTGCAAAACGGAGGCCAATGTGGACTCCTCGCGTTGGGACGCCGGACGGCGGTGCCGCCCGGCGGCGCTGCCCGGCGACGCCGTTCACGCTAGTGTGGGCAGGCCTTAACCGTAACGCGTCGGCGTAACGCTTTTTCGTGACGTTTCGCTGTCGCCGTCGGCGTAGCCATAACGCGTCGGCGTAACCGCGTGGCGCATTATGGGAAACGTCACATAATGCACCGCGGTGACGTGCGCGTTGCAATATGGGATGTTTCCCATAATGCGCCGCGCGGGAGGTAGGAGGAGGAGGAGGAGAAAGAGGAGAGAGGGAGGTTGAGGAGGAGAGGAGCAGGGGATGAGTAGATGTCTAGTGAGAAGGAGAGGCATAACCGTCCCCTCCGTACCCTCCCCTCCTCCTCCTCAAGAGCTGCGCTCTAATTCGGCATTACAGGAAGTTGTAAACGTCTTTAATTTTTTTTTTTCGTCCGAGTTTTATAACACCTATTTAGTTCGCAATAAATGACCACAGCATTGACAGCTCGCTCGATACTGGAGCAAGCATTGATGTGGTAGGAATTTTCACTGCAATTGGTGTGCGATTTACATTTACTCCGAAAAAACGAGGCAGTGATGACACTGCATTTGGCTTTAGTAAAAAAACGGGCCATAAATTCAGTGCACAGTTTGTGTAGTGACAAAAAATAAAGATGTGACCGTGTTTCCTTTTGAGTAAAATAAAATCGCAAAATGAACATGTGCTAAAGCGGCCGCAAGGACCACAATCTTGCGGCGAAGAACTGGAAGTCCAGACGGCAGTGCATTGCGATGTCCCAACCACCGTAGATTGCGAAGTTAAAACTTGGTGTCTTTCTTCAGTAAAACCCAGTCTCGGGAAAATCCACGATGTTTACAAATGTAGCACGCGGCTACTCTCTTACGTGAGGCCAGTGCAGCATTTAAAAATAAATTAAAGAGTTTGTGTCTGGTACTTTAAAATGTGACTATTAATGACGCAATGGAAAAAAATGATTTACGATCATGCAGATTATTTTTATTTGCGGTAGCTACTGTCGACATGTTGCACAGTTATTTGGTTAGAAATAATTCAGGTAACAAAATAGTGGGCTGCTAAACACGGAGAGGAAGTTTACGTTACATGTCTAGTTGCTTACGCACGCAGCATGCGCAGAATATTTGTGACTTAATTCAGGCACGTAGCCAGGGGGGAGGGGGCGGGGGGAGCCATGGGGCCCGCCCCCCCCCCCCCCCCGAAATCTTCCATTTTGCTGGGACCTCCTCTCCCCCCTTCCCTTCATACAGCATTTTGTCATCGTCGACCCCCCCCGCCCCCCCCCCCCCCCCGAAACAAAATCCTGGCTACGTGCCTGACTTAATTACTACTTGATATGCGAGCGTGTTTCTGCAATAAATGTTTTTTGTAGAAGGTGGGCCTAATTCACCCACCCATGCACCTAAAACAACCAGCATGGGACCACCCTAACTGTTTTTAAACTTATGCGCAAATCAAGTCTGCTGAGCTCCCATAACGAGCATCTATAAACATAACGCCACAATTTATGTGAACATATAAACTAGAAAATGCGCGAATAAGTTAAATGAAGGCTGGAATTATGACTTTGTTATCACTCACACTGAAGGGAACAAGTTATCGCGATTTTCATTTACATTCTGAAATAAGCTTTTTGTTTTATGTGCGCAGAAATAGCTTTCATTTTTGCTCATTGCTGTAATTAACCGAAACATTTATAAGAGCGGTGCTTAATGGTGGCGTGATAAAGGAGCTTGCATATATGGTGCCGAACCAAAAGCACCCAGTAGCTGATAAAAAAAAAAAAAACTCCAAAACGTTTTTTTATAACTTGAAGATACAGCGTTCAGTTTCAAGACAAGACTCTAACAAGAACACCAATGCTCTCAGCAAATACCGTTTGCGTTTACCTGACCTTATGCAAAACAAAAGAACTTAATGCAAGTATATTGTGATGTGCACACTCCAGTATGGACCTGCGAAGCTAAAAAACATATTATCTTTCAGCTTGATTTTGAAAGTGAACTAAGGTTTGAAACCCACATTGAAGAAAACGAAAGACGCCTCAAGAAGGTTCTCGATCCCAGCGGCAGCAAAGTTGGCAACCTTGGAGCAATCATCGTTCGTCGGCCTTGACATATACCTGCGGCCGAGGCTCGCTAAAAACGTACTGATTTTAATAGTGAGTAGAGCACTTTCGCAATAAAGATAATACTTCAAGCACACTCAGAGCGTACTCAATGTTACACAGCTTTACAACCTAAGAACAGCCTGTTATGAGAGCCTCAGTTAGTGCAACGCGGGCAATGTTAACATTCAAGTGTTTATTCTCATTTTAGCTCTACTAAGTTTTTTTTTTTTAGGTTATATCTTCATCTTATTGTCAACTGGTTGCACCGACGGATATTCTTGGACCCTGCATTGTGTGGAGGGAAACGAGACGGCTAATCTGACACGTCTCTCGAGAAAGCGCTGGTGCTAGGCCTCTGTGTTTACTACTTAAAGAACGTAACATTCCCACCAGCATTTGGGCAGCTGCTTGGTTTTGTACAGACAGTAGTGAAACCAGCAAGCAGGTCTGAGGAAGCGTGGGGCCAGAAAAAATTGCGTGATCTTCTTTCAAAGTTGCACATTATTTGAAAGCAAAAATAAACTTCTCTCGCGGAAGTTTTTTTTTTTTTTTTTCATACTCGTTTTTGAGGAATGGTTGGAGGTGAGTTATGTACATCAAAATATTAATAGCTCTAGTCAAGTGAACAAAAGTGCCCTTCAAAAAATAAAAAAAATCTAAGATATGTAGAAAAAAAATGGCCAGTGCCACGTGGTCGAATGCGCCAAAACTAAATCTCATTACGCCAATTCATTTTTTTAGCAAATGTTAACGTTCCTAACAAAGTCCACGCTTTGCTCAATTGAACTCATTTAATATTTATGCCAGTTTTACCTTTGTTAGCGAAGTGGTGACGTTGTTTAATCTGGTTGTGTTCTGTTACGAACCATTTTAGAAGGAAAGACCTCCTTCCTATTCTGTGGTTAATTTCTTTTACAAAATCGCAGACTTGCCACCAAGCATAATTTTCTAATATACCAATCGTTATAGAAAAATAAACCGCAAACAAGTATGACACGACACAATTATTACTGCGTAGCTGAAAAAGATATGGTAACCAATTATATATTGATATTATTTTTAACATTTACTGAAAAAATATATCCTGATTCAAACACGCTAACAATTCAAAATATTGGCATTCGTTCATAGTTGTTTCATGATACTCATAGTTGTTGCAGTTCTTAACAGTTAGCAGGCTTTATACTTTTTAACGGCTTATTTGTACAAACAAAAATAGATTTTTAATAAAGAGTTTAGCCCCGAAGCTAAAATTTGTTTGCCTTTTTCTATTTAGTTCCTTTTGGACTGTTCCTTCCTGCAACTGGAGCCTAACGAGATCTCTCTCTCTCTCTCTCTCTCTTTGGGTTCTTAGACGCCAAAGATAAATTTCCTTAAATTTTTATACAACTTGTACTGTTATGAACAGCTTGCAGCTAATTATCGCAATGTACCAGGCGTAACATGCATTTTCTACTCGACACATTGGGACAATATACTTTGATTCAGAACTGCCATTCGTATATGTGCGTAAATATACATGAAGCAGCATGTTGATCTTCCTTGTACTACTTAATTCACCTAAAGGAGTAACTAGAGAGATTTAGTAGATTGTTTTGGAATTCCTATAACGATATCGGATAACAATGTGGCTCATAGGGGCTCGTGTGTTCATACGCTTATTACGGCGTGCGTTTTCTCTTAAATAATGACGCCTTCCAGGCACGTGAATTGTGCGTGGTGGTTGAAACCTCTCGCCATGGACATTGGGCTTTCTTGTATTTACTATATCGTCCCAATAATCTTAGTTATTGGGACGATATACTAAATACGGGAAAGTCCAATGCCCACGGCCAGAGGTCTCCACCGCGACGCGCATTTCACACGCCTAGGAGGTGCCATTATCTAAGCGTGCAGAAAACGCACGCCGTAATAAGCGTCAAAACAGAAGGGCCCCCTCACGCCAGCCAAGCGTTAAACCATAGCACAGTTCGCGGTTAGGAAAAGTGAATTCTAAGCGTTCAGAAACAGCACGCTTAGAACAAGCGTGTAAAAAATCGTTTTGCGTCACGCCTGCAAGTGTTAAACCTATGCACAGTTCACGCTTAGGGAGCGTGAACTCTGAGCGTTAAAAACACCACTCTTAGAACAAGCGTGCAAAAAATCGCTTTGCGTCACGCTTGCTCTGCGTGACCATTTTTAGAGTGTAGGGAGGAATTGGGGATTACAGGGGAGCTTCTCCGTGGAAACTGCTGCATGTCGCCTCTGTTGTGAGAGATGTGTTCATTTCGTGACACTCGAAAGTAGCCTTCATGTCTGGCGTGCAGCCGGGGCAGCGAAGCATTGATCTGTCCCTCGGTGTTTTGGTAGCACCAACTCGGCCGGACCCAAAACCTGCACCTTCATTCCTTCAGAGTGCGTGATTGTCCTCCCCCTACTGCCCCCATCCCCCCAACCCAAGGTTGACATCGGGGCTCCTTCAACTGCTGAGTCCGGCCTCCCCAAAAGACGACAACTGCGTCAAGTCGCCCACCGACCCGGATGGAGAGAAACCACGCCGTTTGTCCCAGCAGACTGTGAGCCCGTATCCAATAACTGATGTGCCGCGTCCCGTGTCCATAGTATCAACCCCAACGGGTGACCAGTCACTTTGCGTCTTTGGTTGGACAATAAAAAGTCCATGAGTGAGTCCGAAGTTCGCGGTGCTTCTTCTCTTCTCCACCTCAAAAGCGACCTTAAGGATAGTTGATTCACCACCCCCGGTTACGGCAATCATACAGATTAGAATGTCGCGAGCGGCGGGCGCTCTTTTTTAAGGATTAGCTGACATCCACGACGGGCACCTTACGCCCAACTACGAAAACTACTACATATCAACAACGACAAAATCAACGATGGACGTCATTTGAAGTGGTGGAAAGTATCCATTATGGCTATTGCTGTAATAACGGAATTAAAACGTATCTCTTATACTTGCTTCCTGTATTGCAATAATGTCCTTTCCGTTTGCAGAGAAAAACTTGAGGTAATACGGAGAGCAACTTTGTCCGCTTCATGCACAGGAGTTGCGAGGGTGTCAGAACGCCGAGCTCTTATTGGGCTGTTTGGAGGCAAAAAAAATAGTGTGTGGACATCAAGGCATATGAGCATTGAGGTCTACCACTATCTTTCCAATCGAAGTCAATTTAAACTCGGAGTCGTTCTGACGCCACTTCAACTGTCGCGCAAGCAGCAGACGACTTGCTTTGCTCATAGCCTCCGAAGGCGTGTGCCGAGCGTTTCTAAGTGCTCAATTGGGCTCACGTTGTTTAGGGGCTGCGTTTGCAATACCAGTTGCGAGAGGGTGAGGAAGGCGTTGGTCGTCTGCAAACGTATCCACCTTTCCGCCTGCATTTCTCCTTTTCGCGCAAAAAAAACGCAGAGCATGCGCACTTGCTACCAATCTTCGGAGAACGCGTCTGCCATGGACCCTCCCTTCAATATATAGGCTCTTGAGCCTCCCCTCGAAACATACGCCGGCAACATAGATGTCCACAGATTTCAATTCGTGCACCGCATCTGATCTTTTCTCCCTTAAACTAAACCAAACACGCAATTCCTTTCCAACGAAGCTTATAGACCGACACGCGGAGCCGCTCAGTGTACCAACACGGCCGGAAGACCGCGCATGCGCGGAAGCTACGTGGGCAAAAGCGGCCAGCTCTCCGTGTTTTCGCCATTGCGTTGTATGGCGTGCGCTCCTTCTTGACGTTGTAGGGACGTTTCTAGCTTTATCTGTGCGTCGTATATCCTGACAACGTATGTCGTTTGCTATGCCCGAGTATTTGAGCTCGCTGCTCGAGCCCGAACGGTAGCGGTATTGAAACAAACTGTGCTCGGACGGCGTTGCCTTCGAGGATCCGTGCGCCGCAAACAAGGCCTGCTGGACTTCCAACATGAAGTTGCAGTCACCTAAGTCGGCCGCTCACGTCGTCGTTTATTTAGTTTTTTCGCCAAGCTAGTTCACGGCCGGCACGGTGTAGGCCTACAAGTCTCTCAAGGCCTACAATTACTTCGAGTCGGTTTCCGTACTGCCGGCGGAATCAGCAAACTATGGGTCTGCGGAATCAGCAAACTGTGGGTCTGCGGAAGTGTATTTGGTAATTGATTAAATACCGACAGTTTCTTCGAGTCAAGGTATGATATTTTTCCTACCCTCGTGACCACGAGGCATGACAAGCAGTAATACATTGTCCGTACTGCTTTCTTGGCGGTAACACAATACAAGTAACGGCGTTACCATGAACGCGTTACTTACTTCAGTAACGTAGTAACCTACGCCTTACTTTTTCGACATTGTAACGGGTAACGTACTTACGTTACTCGTCACTACTTCCCAAGTCTTAAAGAAATTACACTACGGTTTTTTCCGTGTTTTTAGGTGTCAAGCCATGTGAATTTCTGAGTTTTCTGCGTTTTTGCTAGTGAGTATTTAAGTGAAACCCTAGAAAGAGATAAAGTAATTACGTTCAGTTTCTGCATAAACATAATGTTTTTTTATATATAAATGAGCTCATGCATACCTGTATCGTCAAAACAGTAAAACGTTTTAAATCATAATTTAAAAAAGTAACGCAGAAGTAACTTGCGTTACATTTTATCGGTAGCGGTAACGCGTTCCTTTTATTTTTAGGTAACGAAACTCAGTAACGTGTACCTTTTATTCGCAAGTAACGATTAACGTATCTCGTTACTTTGTTTCGGTAACGCCTACAACGCGGCCGTTCTGTCGCCGATGCCCTTCTGCTTGGTAGCACGGGAGTAGCAAGCCTCCGACGAGCGTTTGGCCGGTGCTTCGTGCTCGAACACCGTGGGGACAAAATCCGGGTGGTCTGGATCAGACGACGGTTTCCCTGCTCATAAGCAAGCCTCGGGACGGAGATTGCAATGGAAGCCGCATTTGCCTTCAAGAAAGTGCTTGCCGCACAAACGGTCGTTCGCGCGAGGCTACCATTCTTTTCGATCCATGAATAGTTTTAACCTTATGTGCCTTTTAAAGTCAGCCGGGAACTTGTGGAAACACGATCCGCTATATCATTTTTTTTTTTTTTTTTTACCTTTTGGTGCAATGAACGGCAACACAGCTCCGCGGGATGCTGAAAGGCTGTGACGCCCATACAAAACGTGCGCCCTTCTGGCCACACCATCCGGCTCCCGCACGATCGCAGCGTCGCCGCAGCTTCGTGACGTCAAGCACGTGTGTAGGTCTACAAGGCGAATAGAACAAAGCTCGGGTATTTATGTCCCGAGGCCGGGGACAGCTTGGAGAACTCGTCGCCAGGCTATGTGGGCGATGTCCGCGCGAAGACAAAAACGTAGTGTAAAAGAGAACAATCTAATAGAAAATGCTGATTTAATCGCGAGAGGAGCTTCGCGCCCATAGATTTACGTAGTGACACTTTTGAAGAAACAAAAAAAAAATTGTGTATACCAAAGCCACGTCGGATCCAGCGAGGGCTGTTGATCTGGGATAATCCGAATTGAAGAGAAGAGTTCGTTGACCCAATTTAGTCGCAAGTCAATTTTTATTTAGAAATGTTGCCGTTTTTGTTATTCTTGAAAGAGTTAACTCGGATGCTTTATGTCTAACAACGCGCATCGGCAAATAAACTAAACGATAAAAAAAGTTTTATAAATTTTAATATAGTTGCTTCAATGCAACCCAAACTTTTTGGAGCCGTCCATGTAAATAAAAGTTGCTTCTTTTCAATCTCGCATAAACAGCTGCCAATATTTCGCTTGAGAAATAAATGTATTTTTACCTCATTCGCTCTCCACACCTTTCATTTCAAGTAATAAATAGGCTCGTGTAAATCTAATCTCGTTCCCACAAAGGTGTAATCTACATGTGACTCCTTTATTTCAACGCTACACAACTGGATCCGTTAGCCATCTCCTCTGACGCCGCGGAAGGAAAGCAACGGTTTTTTCCTCCTAGGTGATGCTATCCGACCAAGCCACTTTCATTGGTGAAAGTGGGGGCGGGATATCGCGTGCACCGCGTCAAGCCAATAAACGCCGGCTGCACTCAGGGATTTCTTTCGATCGAACGGCGTCTCCCTCCACACCTCCCACTTCTCCGTCACAGCTGGAGACTTCTTTGTCCTGTCGGAATACCCGACGGAACGCCGGCACTGGGCGTAGAAGCGGCTACCTTCATTCAGCGAGGTTCAAAGGCTCGTCTATGTGGCCGGTGCCGATCCCAGACCGATGAGGGCTCTCACCCAGGATCTGGGTGTGTAAGGGCCAAGGGGAGCGTAAGCGTGAGGCCCCTGGCTCAGCTTCCCCTCCAAGTGGAGGGAGAAGCTTCTGGCTTGGAATAGTGGCTTGGCTTCTGACTTGGATTGCTTGGATCGTTCATTACTGCCTGGATTGGTGTTTTTGGTACGGCTTTAACTGACTCTCTTTTTGTTTGTTGTGGTTTAAAGGTTTGAGCCAGACATGCTTCAGTTGGCCGCGGGCCTGACTCTTAGCTTCCGGCCTCTATCATCAGTTCACTTGTTTGCTTGGTTCCCCATGGCTTATTTCTTTCTTTCTTTTTTTTGTGCTTGCTATTCTTGAGTGGTTTTATTACGGCAAATATTTGCGAAGTGCAAAGCGCTCCTTTTCCAAAACTGCGTCTGTACACTTCCATCACAGTAATAGCGAGACCAACCTGTTTTTGTACTTGACACTATAGGTCAAAATAATTATTATAATGTAAATTCTCTAGCAAGATCAAGCTTCGAGGCAGCAAAACTTCAGTAAAACGCACGTTTAAGCCTATCACGTAAGTAAAATGTTCATTTCTAACCATACGTATAGTTGAAGTAATTTTTATCTACTTACATTGCAGTTTAAACCTTCCATTTGGTCAACATCAATTCGTAAATTAACAAAAATACATTCAAGCAGCTTTGTGGGAAAAGATTAGGAGTGCAATTTCCTTACTTCTAAGGAGTAATTTTGCCACCTATCATTCAAAGATTAGCATGTATGCACTTCTTTCGTTCAGTGAGCCGCGCAACCATAAAACAAAGAAGATAAAAAAAAATGTGCGAAGAATAATATAAAGGAAAGAGAGGAAGAGAGAAGTAAATATAGACCGGGTGTGAATACAAGAAGGTAAATATTATGAGTAATGAAAACTGTGACCAGCCAGAGTCAATGAAAAAACCTGAATAACATGAGCACGTTTTTTCTTCTAACTACGCCGCGAGGCTCTTAGCGACGCCGACTAACCTACCAGATTATTTAAAAAAAAAAAGACAATATCAACATAATGAATAGAAAGATACCATGCTCTTTCCCTAAAACTGGTTGTGAAACCGTCTTCTATAATATTGAATCTCTGGCGCTGTGATTCTCCTCCCTCAATATATGCTTCGTCATACGAGCAGGTTGTTGCAACTTGCACGAGACGAGACGCCGTATCGGGACGTATTCTCTTTCCATCTGTCGGACGGAAAAGCGGGACCCGGAATGTACAAGACTTGGACAAAAAAAAAGCCTGTGAAAATAACAGTCTGAGGGCGGCGTATATCGAGACGGGACCGCCGTTCATCGAGGCACCATTGTCCGTCTCTAGCAATCTCCCCCTTCTATAGCTGTTCTAGGTTCCCTCTTCAGACGCCGTTCTCCCCGATACAGGCCTCCGGACACCAGCGCGGCCAGCCCAATCTAGCTATCCCGATTTTCCTCATCTTCCTCTCAGTTCCTAAAATGCACCAGGCTCGTTCTAGTTGGGGCCGCGCACGAAAAGTCGACGACTTGCAGAAAGCAGGGACACAGCTACAAAGCCGTCTGTCCCCGGTATTGAAAGGAACTGGGACCAGCCGACAAGCTGGTGAGCTGATCCCCTATTTTCTATTTTCCCTTTTTTTTGCCTTCTTTCTTTTATATCTCCTTCAATATCTGCCTCTTTTGCCCTCTCTTTCTCTTTCCCTGTCTATTCGAACGTCCCACAAACTGCTTCTTTCTATCTTACAACTCTCCCCATATGTTTGCATCCCCTTCTTTTACTCCAGGTTTCTACTACCAACCGCTTTCTGCCTTCCAGCTTTCTCTCGTTCTCGCAAACTAATTACCTCGGCGGGCGATCCAGCCAACCTTGCATCGGACGCACACTTTCGCATATTATTTAGCAGTAACTGGATAAGAGCACGGATCCTGACTTCAGCACGTGTCGCGCAAGAAACAACCGGAGCTGGCAAGAAAACGCCCCTTGACGACATCGACTTCCGGCCCTTGTAAGACACCGCACTTCCTGGCCCAACTCAACATAAAAGGCGCCCTACGACTGTCCACAACACTTCGGCGAACGATCCAGGCGACTCAGCATCGGACGCACTCTTACGCATCGTATTTCGGAGGTATACGGTTTCGTTGTGTTGCTGCCTTGTTTTTGCCTGGATCGCCTGCTGAATTCCTCAGTCTTAGCATGTGCCGCCCATCAAAATCAGTATGGCGGATAAGGAGCCTATCACTATAAAAGAATCAGGAAAACTTTTGACTGGGAAAACTATTGACTGAACTGACGATGAAAGTAGACAGTATGAATAGCAGTGTCAAAACAAAGGTAGAAGAAACTTCCCAATCAATGACATGTATGAATAACGGCTTCGAAGAGTTCCAGGTGACGATGGCTAACGCAAACAAAAAAGTAAAAGAACTGAGAACTGAGCAGCAGCAACTAATAAAAACAACAAGGATGTTATCAAACAGCTCGATGACATGAAGCGTAATCTTGTTGAAATCAAACAATAAAGTTGCAGAAATAACCTGGAGATAAAAGCGATTCCACAAAACCCAAAAGAACCCCTAGGCACAATGATCACTGAGGTCGAGAGCAAGATAGAGGTTTAGATTGCTGACTCAGATACAGATGTGATCCACCGTGTTCTCACGAAAAGAAACACGAAGCCTAATGTGATTTTTTGGTCTTTCTCCCACGGTATCCGTGATAGGGTTCTAGCGGAATGAAAACGCGCAGACTGACAACGTCAGTCTGTGCCTAGGGAACAAAGTGTTGCCATAGAGTAATCTACACAAGGGAAAGAGTGGCCACTCGAGCCGTTTCGCGGCCGAGCGTTTAGTTTTCTCACCGACCGCTAAGTGGTGCCAGTGTGCCAAAGAATGAAAATATTTCGTGAGGTTTGTTATAAATAAATACTCAAGTTTTGATTTTATTATATTTAAAATTGTTGCAAGTATCATAAAGGGTGAAATAGTTTTTGTTTACTACGTTGAGAGAATCACGTGATGTACGGGCAAGTTCCGGTTCCTGCAGTTGCTCTGAGAAAGCGGCTGGAGTGGCTGGAGCGGGACGGACGGACGGACGGACGGACGGACGCGTGCGTGCGTAGACGGCGTGACCGCATGGTGCCTGACACCTGTCAACGCGTTTTGTGTTGAGCACATGTGAGCACAGCGAGCAGAATGTGAGCACAACGTGGATATTGTCTGCGCCTAACAGGTTTCTTCAGAAGGTAAGACGTTTTCTCATTTCTTTGTTATTGCTTAGTCGCGAGCAAAACACAGCGTGCGCAGACAAGGGCAAGAGAAAAAAGCGAACTGTATCGTGTCCGTTTGTTTTACCCGTTATTTGCATGCTGAGAGGTCCAACAGACGCTGCGAAATAAACCTCAGACAGCAGCTGGCTTTCCCCGTGTGTGTTATTATTGTTACATGGGCTGCGCTATCGTACTAAGAGCTACGAATATTTATGTTTATATCTTACATTTTTTTTCTTTCTCAGATGCCCTCCAGTTGCTACTATAGTAGCTACTGCTGTGTCGCATGGTGCAAAAACAACGGTAAAACGCACAAGAAACCCGGCACAAAGCTTTTCCGAATCCCACATGACGCAAGGTAAGTTGGCGTGAGCTCCTTCTTGTCAATAGTTCCTTGGAACCATTTGCATACTTGAGCATATAAAAAAAAAAAACAATAATTTATTTTTCTTCACAATATAATTAATTACTAAAATGCGCTTTTAAATTAAGCGCTAAAGTTGACTGGATGCCTTAACTGTAATGTGGGGATTTGGGCTAAGCGATCTCAGGTCAGTTATACTAATTGTAGTACTGAATTACCTCTTTTTTTTAAAGATAAAAACTGACAAAAATGATCTTATAAGACGAAATTATTAAGGAAAAGAAGCAGCCCTTGATTTGTCTCATACATAGCTTGAATGTATCGTTTTTAATGTGGCTCTAAATAGCGGTTATAAAGGCGCTGCTTCATGGTGGGGTGAAGTTTCGTGCTTTTTTAATGTGGCTCTAAACTTGAGTTATAAAAGCGCTGCTTCATGGTGGGGTGAATATTGCTCTCTACTGATACTGTCTCTTCCTAAAGAAATGTGAATGTGCACCTGCTGTTAATTAGCTATAAAATGACCTGTTGTTGGGCGAGTTGGTGAACGTTAGAAATCATGTTTTTGTGCGAAAGGACAAACACAAGGGAGGACAACAAGCACAAGCGCGCTTGTGCTTCTTGTACTCCCTTGTGTTCGTCCTCTTGCGCAAAAACCATGATTTCTTAGTTGAGCTACTTTTGAACTACTCTGGAGCAGGAACTGGTTAGTGGTGCTTGTACTGGTTAAATCGTGTTGCACTTATTGCAACTGTTTTCAATCTCACTGATTTGTTGCCATTTTTATAGCTGGTCCAAACCATCCTGCACCTGTTTGCCAAAAGCTCACGAAAAGGCGCGAGGACGTTATCAAGCGACTCCAGGCGAGAATTTCCAGCTACAGAAAGACGATAGCCAGACTGCGGAAACAGCAGCTGAAGACGCCTCAGACAGCTTCTCAAGGAAATAATTCGGCCTCATGTTTCTGAAGAGGTATTTCACCTCATATCATCGCATGTAAAGAATAGGTCGAAGGCCAAGGGGAAGCGATTTCCACTGCAGCTGAAGAAATTTGCTCTCCATCTGAATTTTCATGGACCGCGGGCATACCGATTTATGTCTTCAGTGTTCACGCTACCATCTCGGCGTTCACTACGAAGGTGGCTCGCCAATGTCGAAATGACGCCAGGTATCATTCCAGGCATCATGTCATCGATTTCGTCAAAAACAAAGTCATGGAATGAACGCGACCGCATTTGTACCTTAGTATTTGACGAGATGATATTGAAAAAGAACTTGTCATACGATGTGGCGCAGGATGTTGTCCTCGGATTTGCAGATGATGGTGTTGGGCGAACGTCCAGTATTGCTGACAGAGCCCAGGTTTTCCTCCTCTCTGGAGTTTCTAGGAGGTGGGTGCAACCTGTAGCATATACTATTGGACATACGTCAACACCATCCTCTGTAACTCGTAACCTGCTTATGTCATTGATTGAGCAGCTGCAGGACATTGGCATTAGTATCAAAGCAGTGGTCTGTGACCAGGGTGCCTCCAACGTAAGTTCGGCGCATCAACTTGGAGTGTCTGTTGAGCAGCCATTCTTCAAAGTAAGAAATGAAAGTGTCTATTTTATTTTTGATGTCCCGAACCTGATAAAGACCACACGTAACAACCTGCAAGCCCACAAGCATCACATCGGGAGTGAAACTGTAGACTGGAACTACATTGTGCAACTTTACCATTCCACGCACGAGATGCGACTACGATTAGCCCCGAAACTAACAGACTGGCATATTCACCAGAAACCTTTCAGTAACATGAAGGTGAAACGTGCGACTCCGGTCCTCAGTTTATCAGTATGCGTTGCACTTTTAGCTCTTGTTTATGCCAGACAGCTTCCTGAGGCGGCCATGTCCACGGCATACTTTTGTGACCGCATGGACAAACTTTTTGACTGTCTTAACAGCTCGAGACGAAAGAAATCTGAACAAAAGTTACGCTATGCGATTAGAAACGGCGACACTGAAATCGTTGATTTCCTTTGCAACCAACTTCCATGGGTGGCAGCCTTGAAGTTTGAGGGTAGACGGCAGCCACAAACAGTCATTGGGTGGCAGGTTACTATCAGGGCCGTCCTCATGCTCTGGGAGGATATTTCTGAGAAATATAACTTCAGCTTTCTTTTCACACGGCGACTGCAGCAAGATGCCCTCGAAAATATTTTCTGGCAAATGAGGCAACAACACGGCTGCAACAGCAATCCTAATGTGTATCAGTTCACTTGTGGACTGAAGCACATTGGGATTAGGAAGCTCCTAAAACTCTCGGAAAAGGGAAATGTTGAAGATGACAACACTAACCTCCTTCAGGAGATGTCCCCGTTTTCACTAGAGACAACCTCAATCGCTGATGCCGTGGAATGTTCCCCCGTGGACGACTTCCCTCCATTGGACGATATTTCAGAACTTGTATCAAGACCCTAACATAATAGACGACTCTGCCACCTATTATGTTGCAGGATTTCTAATCAAGCTGTTCCTGGAAAAAAGTTCACAGGGTTGTCTCTGTTCTGGGTCACTGAGGGAAGGGTCTGAGAACTTTAACTGGCCCCACCAGTATTTTACAATGCTTAAAGCCTTTCATTATCCAGGAAAGATGTTCGGCAATTAACTGTGCCTTCGGAGGCTGCTTTCACTTACATTCAGAGCCTGGAATCTCACTTAATGTGTGTTATAGAAAGCGTAGCACACCTGCGCAATGTCTGTGATGTTTTGTATCACCATCTGTCGCGTATTGGCTTTTTGCATTTATGCTCCGAGGAGTGTCAGCGGAGGTTTTTGAAGATGTTTTGCAGGGTCCGGTCGTGCTGGCATGTGCGCTTTATTAATCGAAACTTGGACAAAGTTTGGTTTCATTCTTCTGTTGCTGGCGCTCAACTCGACAAGTTCAAAGCTTAGTATGGTATGGTGTTTCAGGCGCCTATGAAAGAATGATTTCTAATTGGGTTGTGCGGTTTGCATGCCGATTATATTTCTGTCTTTTTTTGCAACTTTATAATGCAGGACATAGTTTTTTTTTATATACGGGATGAGAACGTTTTGTAGCAAAGTGATTTCTGATGGGTGTGTGCGTGGAGTATATGCCGAACATGTCCGATATGTTAATGTTTTAATCAATGTGCCTTGTATATTGACCAAATGTTGTGTGATTACCTTGGTAACAGATTTTTTGTATATTTTTATTACCTAACACTGTTAGGTGGTTTGACCTTAGCTGCCTGTTCTTGCTGTAATTCCCACAGGCCCTGTAGTAGCATTGCTATATTTTCTGCTGTACACTCATTGTGTTGAATATGGATGGGAATGTTGAATATTCCCTGGATCTGAATTAGGTACTTTTTGTTGGCCTACGAGAAGTGTTAGGCTACTCCAAATAGTGTACTGTATATTGAAATTGAATCTGCTTCTTTGAAATCTGTGCAGTCTAGGCTGTGCCCTAATAGCGTAAGCGACCTAATCTTTGCGTGGACCTAATTTTCGCAAATACCGCGATTTGATCAAGTTCACAAGAAATTGGTAACGTGAATAAGTTGCCCTATGGACATGAATACATGCAATGTCACTCACGGTGGTGAAAGCTTGTGCCCGCGAAATATTCCCGAAACTGGCACATCGCTAAATGTCGAGCTCGCAACAATAAAGCCGCTTACAGTACATGTTAATGATAGCTGTGTCAACATGTCCACAGTACTGAAACTGCTCAGCATTGTGACAACCAATGATTAATTCAATCAAACAGTTTACCATCGCTGGGAAGTTCAGGTTTGGCGTGTTGGTAAATGTGGGACTCTTGTAACGTTTCTTCTTGATATGAATGTGTGTGCCCTCATGAAGAATACTTCGCGATTCTGAATTGTTCAAGTCTGTTTATGATTGACCTCAAAATAAATCGTTCTGAAGCACTTTTTGTTGTTGCCTGAAAGTACTTCGTAAACACGTAAACAAACGGAAGCAGTATGACAAGAATGGCTATCTTAATATTTCACAGCAGTAAAGACAATAATTTTTGCTCTTTCGTGGTGTGAAGCCTCTAATAAGAAGCATTTGTGTCATCAAGTAAGAGAAGCCGCGCGACAGCAAGCTCGGCGAAAAAAGCGCCGGAAACGAAACCGAAACTGAAACCACCGGAACCGGAATCAAGAGTAAGCTTTTCTCATCGACCGTTTGGCGCGCTAGTTGTTATACGGGACGCTGGGGCCTACGGCAGTGTCCGCTCTTTACCTTGTGTAGATTACTCTATGGTGTTGCTAGGAAAAACTACTCGAAAGAAGAAGGGATACAACTGGAAATTTTTGTTAGCATTTCAGAGAGAAATACTAATGCGATGGGCTAAAAACGCGGGTGTGATACAAATCATGAACGAGGATGATCTTGCCCTGATTGTATAAAGTTGAAAAGGTTGCATAAAACAAGCCATAACTCATGGTCTCTATTCCAGAAATTAATAAAGCTTATAAAATGAATTATTTTCATTATCGCATTGCAATATACTTAGTCGGAACAAAAATGCGGATGATTTATGTGCATTAATCGGGGTACATGTGTTTCAGTACAATGTTGTAGCCCTATCAGAAATATGGCTCAAGGACAACGAATCCTTCCTGGTTAACAACTAATATCATTACCAAGACCAACAACTACAAGAGGTGGTGGGATCACATTATTGATAAAAACGGGGCTCACACTCAAGAAATGCAGTGAATATACTTGCGTGTACGGCGCTTTACGTGCATATTTGACTGATCATTCACCTATTGCTCTATTGACCTCAGAACCCGTGCGCCGAAGTTTCAATAACTAGTTAAGCTTTAATAAATAAAACTAAATTATAAGACTCTCCGGAGCTTATTAGTCACTGCAAATTTCAGTGGCATCACTGATACTGATTTGAACACTAACTATCGTTGTTTTTATATTTTATCATATATCAGTGCGTAAATGTATCATCATCAATTGAACCAAGGGCTTACTACAGAAAACCTATCGGCCCATAGGTGACGCATAAAATATTGGAAATTATAAAAAGTAAAGACTTTTGTTATAGGAATATGTAGCAACATAAAAAGAATACATATGATATTGGCCAATTTAAAATATATAGAAATGTAGCAACAACTCTAATTTGACGAAGGAAAAAATACTATTGTAATATGGTTCGGGAATTTGGGAAATATACAAATAAAATTTGGGTAAATATAAATTATATAAATAAGCTTAAGAAAAAATGTGGTACTGCCAAAGCTGGAGGCTACTGGATGCCATAATGATAACGACGTCAGAAAGAAGTTTAGTTAATCATTTTTGCAACATTGGTAATGAACTCGCTGAAACTCTTGAAGAAGCAATCACAAACCAGCTTACAGAGTTTTTTTAGTAACACATTCAGGTATCAAGATATTACGTGCTAAGAAATTATGTCAATGATAAAAACGATGCTATGGGACAAGACTCCAGGATATGATGATATTTCGGTAAACATAATCAAAGACAACATCAATATATGTAGCATACCGTTGAAAAAGACATACAATAAAGCGTTTTACAGTGGTGCCTACGCGGAACTACTAAAAATAGCGAGAGCGTTACCGATTTATAAGAATGGCAACGTAAACCAGTATTCGAAGTACAGACCAATATCGTCCTTGAGCTGTATAAACACTGTTTTTAAAAAATTTGCCGCCACAAGGGTAGTTACCTTTCTGACTAAATATGATGTTTTATTTGATAATCAACATGGTTTTTGAAGAGGCAAATCGATGGACACAGCGGTTTGAAAAGTTAGTCAATTCATAAATAATGCATTGAATAGCAATAAAATTGCAGTTGGCCTATTCTTAGATATAAAAAAAAAAAATCTATCACACTCACCTCCAATACTGAGTGAAATCCTGGGGTTTTTGTTCATCAAACCTACAAACAAGTGATTATAACACTTTAAAAGCGAGCAATCAGAATATTAGCCAACACAAGATATAATGCTCATCCCGTTTCATTATTTCAAAACCAACGGATACTGCTTTTTCACTTGGTACGAGATTACACAGCTGTGGTTATGATGCATAATATTTTGTCAACAAATACACCAGTACAATCACACATTTTCTCACAATCGGAAAGAGTCACTACAAATGTTTTCGGCAACAATCTTAACATTCCATTGTCTCGTAATGTGTATGGTCAAAGAATGATACAGCATACTGGAACAAAAATATGGAATTCCTTACGCATTCTAATAAAAGAAACCAAAACGTTCAATAATACACTTAAAGTATTTTATTTGAAAACAATGTTTCAGTGACTAATACTTTTCTACGACACATGCATTGGTACCATGTAACCTGTACAATATTCATTTGTGTACACTTGGAATGGATGCAAGACTAGCCAAATAAGCTACGGATCCAGATGCGTTTGCGCAGTGTGATTTGTGTTATTTTTTTATTTTAAATAAAATTGAATTGAATTGAAACTTTTTAAATTCGTCATCCGTTTTGTTTTCTTCTCTCATAAGAAAAACATACGCTCCTTTTCCTTCTCTCTCTACTTCTCATTTATCTCCAACGTTTATTCGTCCCGAGACTGTTTCTTTCTGTTAAATTTATAGTTCTGATAATGGCAAGCCTATAAGGACTGACTCATTCCTTTCCAAATGATTCTCGCTTCGCCTCGAGACAATGAGCACTCGCTTTGAACGTCGAGGTGAACGGACCTCCAGAAAAGTTCTGTGAGTGGGAGATACGACCGACAATAAAAGGGACATCAGCTAGCAGCGGCCATAACGATATACGTTGGGAAGTGCTCCTCCCTAAATCCCCACGCCGCAATCGCCTTAAACTTCGTTGTCATTTGCCATCCCCTGCACTTCGCTGCATCTGGTTCACACTTTTATAGGGGAGTGGGTGTCTTAGTTAGCGTGTGTTTTCACAATCCAGGTCGTTCAACGTTTCCCTTTTCTTTAAGTTGTTCCCCCCAAAAATCACACTGACGGATCAACAATCTTTGTGCATCAAAAGTCACGCAGCAATCGTGAGTTGCGGTCGCTATGTACTCAAGTGCCACTTCAAAACTTGGTGGTCGTATTTTCTCTCCCGTTCACGTCCCTACAATCCCGCGTTTTTATCCCCATTCGTTTCCACGGCGTTGTTTAAGGGCAGCCCTTTCTAGTACGACGTGCACACACACCCGCATTTTATGAAAGCGCCTCACGCATGACTTCGCAGGAAGTTTATTGTGTAATAAGTCTTAAGATGTTGACACGCTGACTCATCTTCACGTCCTGAAAGTTCATAAGCTATACATACCTCAATTTCACATGTTTATCCCCCTTTAACTTGTTTTCAGGAAACCCAGATAAATGTGTAAATGTCAACTTCAACGATAAAATAACGAGAACAATGGTATGATGTTTTATAGCTTTCACACAACGAGAATCGTTTTGCAAGGATTAATAACAGTCAGTGAAGCACCGAAGCGCTCGTTTTCCTTAGAAGAAACATATAGAAATTAAAGGAATTTATACATCTCTCAGTTATTGCGTCATTTCGCAAACAGTTTAAATAATAGCGTCCTCGATTTTGAATTATTATGAGAGGTGTACCGCCATCATGTTCAACACAATCATCAAGCCACCAAATTAAGGTCGGTTGTTTTATCATAACAGAATATCTTAAACACGGCGTGATAGCAATCTAATACAATTACTTTACCGTCCCATAGGAAAAAAGGTTGTATTTTTTGCCCACAATGTATGAAGAAACGAAAGCGAGAGCTGTAGAACGGTCGCAGATAGCGGGTGGAATGGTGCGGTCACGTAACTGAGGACGGAGGTGTGACGTGGTTAATTATCATAATTGTCGTGTTTGGCATCGTGGATGCTACTCACGACTGCCACCAGTGCCCGGTGATTTGTGAAGTGGGTATGCGTGTGGAAGGTTCTAATACCACTCAACATTACGCGTAGCAACTCGAAACTGCCACAGTGAAATCTCGCATAACGTAAGTAATGTTTGAAAACGAGTCTTTCAAGCAGACGACACAAGGATTCTCCCTTCGCCTCGCCATTCTTGGCGGGACGCCAGGGCCCCTTCTTCACTCTCTTCGCGCGGCACTGCCGAGGGGGTCCCGACTTCCTTCTCCTCGTGGGAAAAAGGGAGGTAAGAAAAAAAAATTAATTTTTCGCGCGGGCCGCAGTGACAACCTACGACGACAAAATCTCAGCATAGTGTCGCCCATAACGCTTTACAAAGAAACTACATACAGAAAGCATAGTGTGTTCGCTTTTCGGTGCCTTAACGAATAGTGACGGTTGTATCCTTGCGGCAACTCGTCAAGTAGGTTTAACATTTGATCATAATTACACTCAGGCGTCGTAGATAAGACATCTAATTTAATAACAGCTCTATATTTAATCTGTAACAAGCGAACGACTGCAATCTCTAAGTTCTGGAGGTCCGAAAATTGAGACTTGCCTAGTGTCACTGGGTCGCCGTTGTATGAACAGGGTCACTGTGTCAACTCAGCCCTTGGAGCCCCTGCGATAATCCGCTTAGCTCTCCCGCAGGACGTAGGTGTGCAGCGTGGAAGACACACATACGAACGCCATCTCCAAAAGCGGGGCATGTCGCCTGTGAGTGTGTCCTCTTTTCGCACTGCTGTGGCGACGAGAAGCCGGCCCCGGTAATTGAATTTAACGCAGCTCAACTTCGTGCTTCGGATTTCTTAACAGAACCCTAACATCTCATTGTGTTTCTAGGGGTGTTACCAACGCAATGAAATGCGCAGCAGCTGCGGATTTTATCATCCCCAACTTCCTTGTACATCAAAGCATCGGCACATGTACTAACATTTGAATTTCAAATCGACAACAGCAAACATCGCAATCTTCCCCGGGAATATTTTATATGACAGTCACAGAATATACATAAGCTGTAATCAAAGTTTTTGAGGTGTAGAGTTTTTATACCACGGCCCTACAACTTTGTTGTCGCACTAAATCATTGGGGCTATATTCACAAATTTATAAATTTTCGTTCTTCTTGACCAAAGATTACAATACTGCCAGGACTTTAAATGCCTCGATATCATAAAACGCAAATCAATTAACTTTTGACATTTCCTTGAAAACTTTTTATTCCACGGAATGATTCAGAAATTTGCCATGTGACAGATATCGGGTAGTCATTCATCCGTAGCCATTCCAAGTCCGTTTAGAATAGGCATCGTTCTCCAATATTTTACAAGTACTGCGGCTTGCATGCTATTCATGTCGTCATTATCGTTAACTAGAAAGAGAACACTCAATGAGATCACGCTATCTTCACAGCAGATGACAAAGCAAAATTTATCTGCTCTTCTTTCCAGTCGATAACTGACGGTCGTTTGATTATGAAGAGCAGCAATATAAGAGTGCGCCCACAATAAAAATGGCGAGCGACACGCCGCCTGTAGCCAACAGTCCAGATAATGCCACAGCGGGAATCATCAATTATAATCTCGCCGGATAAGTACCAGCAAATTTCGTCAAACGGTTCCGTATGGGTCTCCTGCACTGAAGCTTTGAACAAACTGTGGCGCCCACTCTCTGGACAGTACAAGTTCATCTGATTGCGCCTCGTACTACAGGGTGATTCAAGGAGACGCCAGGCTCTTTAAATCGACCGCAAAATTCGTTTTTTTAACCTATCGCGCTACGACTTTGTGCAGGGTTGCCCACAGATGGTGCATTTTTTTTTCTGTAAAATTTGCGAAGAGCAAATTTACATGACGAAAAAGTAAAGAAGAAAAAGGCTTAGCTCCTATGGAAACGAAGCGACGCCACCGGTCTTCAAACAACACGGCACCGTTTCGCACGGGAGACAAGAGATGGCGCAAGTGGTCGCGACGCCAACTGCCGTCAACGAACGAGCCTACGACACCGAGAGCCGACGTTTTTAGCAGACAAGGAACTGCAGTTCCTTGTTGATACCGCGCCTGTTTTTGTTTCTGCGACTGTCGCCGCCTGCGGAACGCGCTCCGCTTTTTTAAGTCAAAAAGATCGTCTACTAAAAACGCCGGCTCTCGGTGCCGTATGCTCGTTCGTCGGCGGCGTTCGTTACTCCATCTCTTGTCTCCTGTGCGAAACGGCGCCGTATTGTTTGAGGACCGGTGGCTTCGCTGCGCTTCCATAGGAGCTAAGCCTTTTTCTTACTTTACTTTTCCTCAGGTAAGTTCGCTCTTTGTAAATTTCACAAAAAAAAAAAAAAAAAAAAAAAAAAAAAAACACCATCTGTGGGCAACGCTGCACAATATCGTAGCTCGATCGGTTAAGAAACCGAATTTTGCGGCCGATTTAAAGAGCCTGGCGTCGCCTTGTTTCACCCTGTACTTCTGACGTCCTCGCTGAGCGTTTTAACCTCCTTGTAGTGCCGAATAACGTAATAACACCTTTCGACGTCGGATGTTGTCTAGGTCTAACGCCGGTAAACAGTCGAAGGTCCAGGATTGATGCCACCAGCACTAGGGTACGTGTCTCCTCTCTCTGTGTGCTGACGTCAGGATACCTGGCGTCGCGACGCTTCTTGTTCTCTTTTTTCCTCGTCTCTTCTTTGCAACGTTTGAAACGGCATCTCTAGACTCACGCCACCGTGGCTTACACTCATATCGTTTTATCTTTGAAGTGTGATACGACGGCGTTCGAGCATTTGCCGTTTCTCTGTATTTTCTTGACCAATGTGGTACAGCACCAGAGCAGGCACGCTTATATACTTCGTTGCAGCTTCAGTCCGGACGCAGCCCAAGCTACGAGTTAATGGGGCCAATCAAGCAGCGTCAAAAGCGCAAGTCACTGGGCCTCTTAATGCCATAGCATTCTCTATGTACCCTCCTTCCAGGATTTTTTTGACTTTCTGGCCTCCGAATGTGCAGTAGGTATGAGCAGTACAACCATTTCACCTTATATTTTCACTCTCCGTCATATTCGCACCCTCTTCGAAAGACGTGACGACCTTGACGTCGTCCTTGACATCGTCCTAAAGGTCCTTCATGAGGTTGTCCTTGAAGTCGTCCTAGAGGTAATCCTGGAGGTCGTCCCTAAGATTTCTCTCGAGTTCGCCTGGACGTCGTCCTTGAGATTGTCCTAGAGATCGCCCTAGAAGTCGTCCTAGAGGTCGTCCTAGACGTCGTCCTGGATGTCGTCCTCTAGGATGTCGTCCTTGACGTCGCCTTAGATGTCATCCTTGAGATTTTCCTAGATGAATGCTTTCACAATTCATAAACAACCAAGAAGTGTGGTTTCTGCAGCATTTTTTTTAAATGATTGGTTCAGCGATGATGGAACACGTACAGAAACATGACGAACACTACGAAGGTGCGCTTTTTACGATAGTGATTTGCCCCATCAGCTCGTAGCGTCGCCTGCATCCGAACTTAAGCTGAAACAAAGTATAGACGTGTGGCACTTTGAGACGCCTACGTTTGAACTACAAAAAATGAGTTTCTTTTCGGAGCGCCGCCTGCGCAACGCTGGAGGCCTATGCTCACGAAGGCATGTACTCCGCTATTTTTATTTCTTTGAACCATGACTGTAGAGTACTTATTTTTTTATGTTCTTTATATGGCTGCGCTTCTAATTAGTGTTTATGTTCAATGTAATGTTAGTGACAGGTGCAGTAATAGATAGCATAGTGTAACGCTGATACAACTTTTTATCCCGCCGCCCTAAAGCAGGGATGGGAAAGTACAACGAAGAAACTTATTTTGCGAACGGCTAACTTGTTACGGACTTTTTTTTACCCTGTTGGTTCAGACTTGTTAATGTGGACAACTGCGAAGCTGATGAAACTCAAAGGTAACGTACTTTTTCACTCCTTTTCTTTCGTGTTTCGTCAAAACTTCACGTGTACACGTCAAAATGTTAGCTTGCAGAGCACAGTCAGAAAAAAAGAGGGGCATGGTAAAAGTCAATGATTATAAATGCAACTCCATCCTTAAACACGCATATATGCAATAATTTAAGTTCTCGTGCTAAGACGGGGCATGTTATGTAAACAAATACTGGTACTTATAGAGCGGAGCGAAGTGTAGTCCTGCGAAGAAAGCGGGTATGAGTGCCATGCCCTCTCACGGTGCAGCGATTAGCCACACAACGCTATCCAAAAACCTGACACAGCCTTTAGAAAAGGCTAGCGAAAAACATAGCACTGCAGAGACAAGCGTATTTTTACCTCAGAGAACAAGATAAGATTGTGGTCAAAGCAGGCATACACAAAAAAGAACAAACAGCTCTGCTTGGTTCTCAACACCTTACGAAATTGGACATCCCAGGTGTCCCAACCGTAATTTGTCCCTCGGGGTTTTCACCCCGGCAGGCCTACAGAAGCGGGTCTAGTGTCTAAAGTTCACTGTGAAAGTAATCAAAGAAGCAATATGGGATTAAACGAATGGCAAACCCATACAAAAATGGTCTATGGTCGGCTATAGAAAATCCTTTGTATGGCCGGCTATAGAAAATTGGTTCAATGAGCTATAGCCGCTTCTATGGCTGTCTATAGCTTTCCCTATGGTCTACCCTATGGTTGTCTATAGCTTTTTCAATAGAAATTTGGCTATCGAATTTTGTATGGTTTAATCTATGGGTCTCTTTAGAAAAGATGCTATAGCCGCCTATGGCTTTTCTTTTGGTTCCTTTGGCCGTCTATGGCTTCTTGTAAGGTCTTCTATAGAGATCTCTATGGCTTACTTTATGGTTCGCTTTAGACACCGTGCTATAGCTGCCTATGGCTTTTCTTTTGGTTCCTTTGGCCGTCTATAGCTTCTTGTAAGGTCTTCTATAGAGATCTCTATGGCTTACTTTATGGTTCGCTTTAGACACCGAGCTATAGCTGCCTATGGCTTTTCTTTTGGTTCCTTTGGCCGTCTATAGCTTCTTGTAAGGTCTTCTATAGAGATCTGTATGGCTTACTTTATGGTTCGCTTTAGACACCGTGCTATAGCTGCCTATGGCTTTTCTTTTGGTTCCTTTGGCCGTCTATAGCTTCTTGTAAGGTCTTCTATAGAGATCTCTGTGGCTTACTTTATGGTTCGCTTTAGACACCGTGCTATAGCTGCGTATTGCTTTTCTTTTGGTTCCTTTGGCCGTCTATAGCTTCTTGTAAGGTCTTCTATAGAGATCTCTATGGCTTACTTTATGGTTCGCTTTAGACACCGTGCTATAACTGCCTATGGCTTTTCTTTTGGTTCCTTTGGCCGTCTATAGCTTCTTGTAAGGTCTTCTATAGAGATCTCTATGGCTTACTTTATGGTTCGCTTTAGACACCGTGCTATAGCTGCCTATGGCTTTTCTTTTGGTTCTTTGGCCGTCTATAGCTTCTTGTAAGGTCTTCTATAGAGATCTCTATGGCTTACTTTATGGTTCGCTTTAGACACCGTGCTATAGCTGCCTATGGCTTTTCTTTTGGTTCCTTTGGCCGTCTATAGCTTGTTGTAAGGTCTTCTATAGAGATCTCTATGGCTTACTTTATGGTTCGCTTTAGACACCGTGCTATAGCTGCCTATGGCTTTTCTTTTGGTTCCTTTGGCCGTCTATAGCTTCTTGTAAGGTCTTCTATAGAGATCTCTATGGCTTACTTTATGGTTCGCTTTAGACACCGTGCTATAGCTGCCTATGGCTTTTCTTTTGGTTCCTTTGGCCGTCTATAGCTTCTTGTAAGGTCTTCTATAGAGACCTCTATGGCTTACTTTATGGTTCGCTTTAGACACCGTGCTATAGCTGCCGATGGCTTTTCCTGTGCTTTCTTTAGCCGCCTATTGCTCTTTGTATGGTTCGCTATAGCTCGTTCTATAGTTCGTCCTATGGTTCCTTCTACCCATCATGCTACGGCAGCCTATAGCTTCTTGTATGGTCTGCTATAGAGATCTCTATGGCTTACCTTATGGATCTTTTTAGACACCGTGCTATAGCTGCTTATGGCTTTTCCTATAGTTTTTTTAGCCGCCTATGGCTCTTTGCATGGTCCGCTATAGCTCATTCTATAGCTCGTCTTATGAGTCTCTTTGCCATCGTGCCAAAGCTGCCTGTAGTTTTTCTTTTTACCGCAATCGTATGAAATGTGAAACAAATCATTTGTTGTCACTGGACATCTCTAAAAAAAAAACTTGTGAGGCGTGCCGAACTTCATAGCCCCATTTAAAACAAATAGCTAACATTTCAACGAAACAACAACAAAAAACAAATGCACTCACTCAGGTGTTTGCAAAAGCACAGGTAAACAGACACAAGGTATTGTTTTCAAATCTCCTAGAAGTTTATTACACACAGCCCATTCTGTAGACAAGCACACATTAAGCAATCTCTACTATGTGAAGAGGTACTACTGAGCTGTTATACAACTGAGAATATTGCAAAGCAAACAAGAACCAAAGGCAATTCCTGGGTAGTGTCTAGTCCCCCGGCAGCCGGCCGAATTCTCCCCCCCCCCCTTCCCCCCGAAATTCTAATGCCAGTCGCCACTCATTGGCGCTGCAATCAGTTTATCAAAAGACGTTTCATCGAGATCGTTTCATCAACACGTGACGTTTATAAACAAATCAAAATATGTTTTTTTTTTTTATAATTTGCCAAGAAGTGGCGTGAACAGGTGGGCTGAGTCGGTGAGCACGCGCTTCAGGAATACAGGCGCGACGAAATGTCCCTGCAGCGTGCAATTCGCGTAACGAGTGCCGACTAAACGTGTGTCCATGAAACGTCTTTCCACGCAAAGGTGTCCATGAAACGTCTTTTCACAAAACGCTGGGAGAATAAGAATGTCAGTATTCTAACTACAATTTTCACATGATTTCAGAGAGCTAATGGCAGGCGACTGCGTTAGAATTACGGGGAAATTATTCTCCCAGCTGTTAGAAGATAGGCACTGCCAGGAGATAGACACTACAGAACGGTCAATTGTCGCCGAGTAGGTTGCAGCGCACTTACGTTCAAAATACCGGACTTGAAAGATGTAATCCGAAATATACGTCGACACGGGCACTGGAGACCAACCACTCAAACACAAAACCGAGAAGGAAGGGATCCGTGAAGATTCACCACGATGTTGCACAAGCTGTCATTTGCCGAACCGAACACTGAAAGCATCACAAGAATGTCTTGGGCTTCTTTGAAGAAATCGCTTGTTGCCGACATACGGGTAGGACTTTTCGATCGGGATACCTTTTACCATAGAAGCGAAATCCACAGCAGCCCCGCGGGCCGCACGACACGCGAAACTAGGTCCGCAAGCAGCCTCATTCCGGGATTGGCAGTGGCTAATGCGTCATCCGTCAAACCACGTGATCACGCTCCTTCCGTTACATGCGCACAGAGAGCGGAGTGAAGCGATAGAAAGTCTACGGTTGACTGGTCCGCCGAGTCCGCACCTTCTACAATGCTTTTAGCTTAGGGAAAAAGAGAAAACAGAAAAATTGAAAAGCGGAGCTTCTTCAAGGCCAGAACGGGGGTGCGATCACAAAGACTAATCTTCAGGGGCATACCAACAATGAACACAGCGAGAGAATGTGTCACTTATATCCTGTTGACAGTTCGAGCCAAGGTTGATAGTGCAGTGGATGCTATGTGTGGCCTTGGGCTTAAGGCAGGTGCCGTGTCCAGCGTTATCACCAGCTTCGAGACAGTTGTCACGGGACCCTAACCGGAGACGTGATTGGCCTCAAACACGCATAGCGCCTACTCTGCTGTCACTACCGAGTGAACAGGACAGCTCCATGAAGGCCCCCCAGCTTTTGGACTTTTTTCTAAAGCTGCACTTCCCAGAAGTGACCCAAAACGAGGGAGGTTTGAAGATATCATATTTTACGCCTTGTAGCCCACATTATAATTTAAAATGAATAATTAATGGCGAATACTTTTTTTTGCGCAGGATTCCACAAGCAAACAAATAAATAAATAAATAAATATATATATATATATATATATATATATATATATATATATATATATATATATATATATATATATATATATATATATATATATATATATATACATATGTCTTTTTTTTTACCAAGCACTTTTGAATTATGTGTACACTGTTAGGTTCGCATTTTTAAACTTAAATTTTGGGAATCTTTGCATCGTTGTGGCATCTATGATTGCGTGGTTTAAGAAATTTGTGTAATACGTTTTTCATCCGTGAGTTCAGTCTATATCACTGCCATCAATTACAATCCCTGAGCACCATGATGACACGTGGTGGGGATGTGTGCTCCAAGAAGCTCTAATGACTTTAATGTCTCATAATTTAAAGAAAAAGAAGAGAAATTAGCCACAGCGCTTGCTGATTTGTTGAATTCGCAGAACAGAGAGATAATAGGACGCACCTAGGGTAGCGCGTACCTAATGATATTAATTTTTTTTCGGCTGTTATTTGTGTATATTTAGCCGTTCTCGACATGGGCGTTGACGGAGATTGCACCGCTGCTCACGCCCCTGCCGGGGTAAGCTTTTTTGTTGTCACGACACTCTATCGCGCTATAGACGCGTCGATTTAACGCTCATGAAGTCTCGAGAGAACTGTCAATTGTTTAGTCAGAGCAACGACGCAGCAATCGCGAAGTGAGAGACGACTGCGCCTCACTCTGATAAAATGTGGGCGTGGGACTCTCGAGCAGCGTTAACTTGCTGATGATGCAGGGCGCTGCTTTGTCGTTGAGAATCTTTGTCCTGCGAACGCCGGCGAAAACGTTCCAGTGCTCGGCGTACCCTAGGCAGCAGCGCCTGTCAGCGACCGCCCGGAGCCTACTGGCAGTCTGGGAGCGCCGACGATTTATCGTCGCGACTTCAATGGGAGCATTTTATGAACTCCTGCGCGGCGAACATGAAACACCGCGAACATGAACTTCCGCGAACATAATCCCCGCGACGGCGAACCGCCGGGGCTCGCAGACGGAGGGTTCCGATGCTGTGCGAACGGTTGTTGGAGGACACTGCGTAGGGTATACGCCGGGCGCTGGAACGGCTTCGAAGCCATTCGATGGGCAAAGGATTCGCGACGACCAAGTAGTGTCTTGCAGCATCAGTAAGCTAACGGGGCTCGAGAGTCCCAAGCTTACATTTCCACAGAGCGAGCGCGGCCGGCCAGATCGAGGCGCAGTCAGCACTCGCGTCGCGATTGCTACGTCGTTTCTCTACCTCACCGATGACATGCGCACCGGCATTCGAAACCGCGCTCTCGAGACTTTATACGAGTCCAATGGACGGCTTTATAGCGCGATAAACCGTCGTGACAAGAGTAAAGCTTACCTCTGTAGTGGCGTAAGCAGCGTTCTTGACGCCGGGTCGAGAACGACGAAATATACACAAAAAACATTAAATATATTTAACAGAGCAGGCAGAAAGAAATAAAAACATGGCAGGGACATGGACAAAGTAGAAGGCGCGCTATGAAATACATATACTTACAAAATACACTGGAAACGACAGATAATTAGAGCTAAAAAACGGAAGATTGAGATGACGTCAACGCCGAAATAAGGCAATGCGCAGGGAAAGCAGCCGGCAAAACTGCAATAGTCTTATAGGCAGCTAAGGAAGCTTTTCTGATCGCGGGCGTATAGCCGCGGCGACGTACGCCCCGTTAATTTGGCTGAAGAAAATTCTCGCCCCGATCGAGCGCATGAATGACTCTCTTCCACTTTCGTACATCTGCAGTAAAAAAAAAAAAAAAAAAAAAAAAAAAAAGGTTGCGGATTTATAGTTTAAGCAAACCATTGAGCCGACTAAAAAAATTGGATGGTCGCGAGTCTATAGCTCGGGAAACATACATCCCTCTATAGCCGGCTAAAGCACAATGTAAGGTCGGAGGCTATAGCTTTGGTGACATAGAACACTATTGAGACGGCTAAAGAAAATTCAATGGTCGCGATTCTATAGATTTAGGGACATACACCACTCTATAGTCGGCTAAAGCACGTTGAATGGTCGGAGGCCTATAGCTTAGGTGACATAAAACACTATAGAGACGGCTAAAGAATGTTCGATGGTCGCGAGTCTATAGGTTTAGGGACATACACCACTCTATAGCCGGCTAAAGAACATTGAAAGGTCAGAGGCCTATAGCTTCGGTGACATAAAATGCTATAGAGTCCGCTAAAGAAAATTCAATGGTCGCGATTCTATAGATTTAGGGACATACACCACTCTATAGCCGGCTAAAGCACATTCAATAGTCGCGAATCTATAGCACCAAGGACATACATACGTCTATAGCTTGCTAAAGAATATTGAATAGTCGCGAGTCTATAGCTGCGTAGTCATAAATTATTCTATAGCCAGGTATAGAAATCGGAATGGTCGAGATTCTAAAGCTTTGAAGACATACATTTTTCCATAGGTGGCTATAGCGTGTTTTATGGTTTCTTATGGCTGACCATAGAGGGCCATAGAAGGTGATAGCTCACCATAGGATTTTCCATAGACGTCCATAGACAATTTTTGTATGGGAAGCGTAAGTTCGTCTGCTCCTTGCGCAAGGGTTCCTGTGACGGCAGAACTCAGAGCTCCGATTGGCTCTCAGTGGAAGGATAGTTGGTAGACCTCGAGGCAGCTGGCCATACAGCTTGCATTGAGGTCTACCCACTGTCCTTCAAATCAGAACCAATCAGAGCTCGGCGTTCTGACGTCACCGCAACCCCTGCGCAAGGAGCAGACGAACTTGGGCTGCGCATGGACTGCTTCTGTAAATTCGTCACCGTGCTCGTTGCGTTCTGGGACCCTGTGGGCCAAGAGCGGAGCGCGTATGGATTTTGCTCCCCACTTATTCCCGCAATGTATAACGTGGCACTAAGCAGCGATTAGGAGCTTCGAGTTTCGTAAGAAGTATTCCCCCAAAACGGCTGTTATCGACCAACACAGCGTCGGTTAGAACTGCAGCGCCCGATGGGGGCTTGCGCGAAAATCACATTCGCCTAAGGCAGAGCATCTAGCCAAGCGCAGAGCCGACAGGAGCGCCACAGCACTGGCCTGATGTCAGAGAGTTGAGCTAGTTTATATGATGGTAGTGGAGAGAAGTTAGGCCGTTATCGTCATCGTCTGCGTACGTGTAATAGTAGACGACTAACTCAAGGAAACGACGTTCATGTAGGCGAGGCGCCTTTACACGTAGCGTCTTAGGGACAAAGCACCGCGAAGTAGGCTGCGGCTTGCTGCCTGGTCATTGTAATGTAACAATGAGAAAAAGTACGACCAAAATCAATAGAGAGAGAAGGGAGCCATAGAAGCATGCAAGAATGAAAAAAACAAACAGCCGTCAAGCAGGTATGTAGTATAAAATTCATATAATGTAAGACAGAAAGAGGAAGATATAATGTAAAAAAAAAAGTGGAAGGTAGAAAAGATGAAGAGAGGCAGAAAGAAAATAAAAATGTAAAAAGTAGAAGCAAAAAAAAATTAGGGATAGAAAAGTAATAATAAAAACTTAAAAAAGCAGAAGTAACTACAAAAAAGCAAGAGGCCATACTAGGCACAGCAAGAAACAAAAACGGAGAAAAATTGTGCGTGACGACAAAGAAAGAGAGCAAGAGTAATTCCAAAGGAGGAGTAAAGTAGCAAATCAAGAATGTAAGAAGCGAAAGTAGTAAGCCAGTTTTTTTTTTTTTTAGAACTGTGTCGCAAAAGATATGTCTTAGAGTTTACACAAGATATTCCGAATATTATGACTTTTATGAATTTCTCGAAGAAAGCACTTTGTCAAATGGTACTCTATCCATTTGTTTTGTATGGTCTCTTGTTAAATTCAAGTTTCGCTGAACCGAAGGTAGGCTCCAAAGTTTCACAAAAAAAAAAAGGTGAATTCCTCAGAACAAAATATTTATTCCAAAATACAAAAAAAATGGAAACAAAGGAAGGACGGCCATCGGGAAGAGCGGGGGAATGAAAATATATAAACACGTCATGCAATTAAAACTACATCATAACATAACATAATATTGCAAGAAGCTTCCGCGTGCTTAGCTCTGAACAGAGGAACGGCACGGGATACAAGAGACGAAGCCAGCAACAAAAAGGGCAGCTAAAAGAAATGAAGCACGGGCAAAGAAATGTTTGTATCATGATGAAAAGAGGATTAAATAGCCGGGTTCAAAACTGGGTATTTTAGAAAGAGTGCTAAACTTTAAAACAGCAACTTTAGAACGATTCTGGATTAATGGTGACCAAAGGCGATAGAAACTAAAAGAAAAAGACATGACATAGCAAATGAGGAGGCTCCGAGACAAAGTATCTCACAGCTTGCGGCACTTTCGACGAACAAGACGCCTTCCTCCTCACAAATACTGTAAACGGCTAAATTTTCGCGAGGACCTAATTTTCGCGAATTTCGCGAATCGCCTACAATTCTCAAAAAATACGTCCCGCCAACAATTCGGGCAATAGGTGAACGCCACGGAAGCTACACTGGATTCGCGAAAATTAGAACCCGCGATTAATTTCAAATTTTCAGCTTCGGCCCCATTCGCGAAAATTTTAGCCCGCGAAAATGAAGTCGTTTACATTATATAAAATGAAGGAAGAATCTACGTGAATTCAAGCTTGGCATGAATCAGCTAAGCCGCAGATGGAGCCTCAAACTGTCATAAATAACTTTCTGCCACAAAGGGGCGACAGCGGCACCGCCTGGCGCCTTTCTTGTCTATAGCTCGCCATTTGGTAACGCACACCTCGTCTGTCGTCGCGATTGTGACAGAGGGGTCGCGGGTGTCTTCGGTGTCGCCGAGTGACAGATTTCACCCTAAATGGATAATTAACCAAATTGTTGTCACTACTGCCCCTCGCGTGTTTTATTTCTTTCTTTCTCGATCTAGCTATATTTTACAGTTTAAAACGTGACAGAGATGTCCGCAGTACCTTTGAAGGTTGATCTCTTTACTCTAAAAGTGTGGTGGTCGGATTGCGGCCTGGTGTGTTTTACGTGTCACACAAAACGGACCCTCCATTTCCGCTCGATGACGTCATAAAAGTGTCACGCTGCCACCTGTCCCGATCCTGGCGCTCTCCCAGCTGCGGTGGCCGATGTGGCAACCTCCTGTTCGGCTGCAGGTCGCTGTGCAGCTCGACAGAGCACGGAAGTTTCGAGAGCCGAGGGTTGGGACACCGCGACACATACAGCACTCTCTTCGCACGCACTTTTTGCCAGAACTTTTTTGCTCAGCCGCCAGGATCTCGACGTCCGACGGCGAGACATTCCTTCTTTTACGACGTCATTGTTTCCACTTCGTCACCCCTTCGGATGCATGGGCGGAACGCGGAGCGCAAGTTCCTCTGCTGTTTCGGCAGGAGTTGTGATGACGTCAGAGCGCCGAACTACAATTAGCTCCGATAGAAGAATAGTGGGTAGACCTCAAAGCAAGCTGCCTTGAGTTCTACCCACAATCTAATTCAATCAGAGTCAATCGGATCTCGACGTTATGAATTCACCGAAACCCCTGCAAAAGGAACAGACGAACTTGCACCCGGCATACAACTCGAAACACACATGTCGGATACGCGGTCCGGGCTCCGTACTACAAGTACAACGATCTTTCAGCTCTAGAACCGTGACGTGCTTAAAATGAAGGGCCGTTTTCCACGTTTTCTGGTTTATCTTGGAGGTGCTCCTAATCTTATGTCTTTGTCACACTAAACACACCGCTCGGAGGCACACCCGCCGGCAATATGAAGGTGAACACGTTACCTGGTTTCTTGCCTGTTTCAGGGCTTCCTAAAGCTATATTAACTCTCAACGTGTGAAATGGTACGTGGCTTGGGGGTCTAAACTTTGCGTTCTAACACTCATTTGGAACAGAGCTCGTTTCAAAACTTGCAGGAGCGTGAAAAACAAGAAGAGGGCTGTTCACCTTCATATCGCTCACGGGTGTACGTTCAATACTTCGCAGTTTGAAAAGAGCTCGAACGTAGTACATGCTGAAAGAGCTCGAAATTAGACACGCTGGAAAGTCCTAGACTCGCGAGGCTTTACCCGTCAAGAACTTAGTTAAATTGGTAATGTGGAGGAGTTGTTTCGAGACTAACAAAAACATAGCAGACCCTGCGTAACACTTTTTTATCTTGTCTTGGATTGTTTCTGGGCTGTTCGGTTTGGATCAAACTAATAAGAATGGTGTCAAAATATGCTTCATACTCAATATCGCCCCTCCCAGACATTTATTTTTTTACGCAAAGCAACAACCGAAAACGCTCATATCTAGCTTCCGAGCCCGTTTACTTACTTCAAACCAATGCGATAAAAATATCAGTTAAACTATTTCGAACATATTTTATTTTTCCACCGAGACAAATGATACATTTTTTTAGATTGCCACAGAAAAATCTTAACTAAAAAGTGAAAAATAAAAATTATAGCCATTTGAATGCCGCCCATTTTTTATTAGCGCATTTCATTACAATCTGAAGTATACAACAAGATGCACATAAAAACTATAAGTGGGAATCCCGTTTCTATGTGCAACGGTATGGCAACATTAGAGTAAAAATTAATTTGTGGTCTTTCATCGGGATATTTATTACGCATTGATTAGATATTTACCTAAATTATTTCTTATCGACTACGCATCTTCTTCGTGGGCTCTGCAGGTTTCCTTCATCCTTCCACCTTGCGTACATATAACAACCTAAAACTAATAAAATGAAAATGCAAAACGTCGGATTATATTTCTTTTCACACACACACGCACACACACACACACACACACACGCACACACAAACACACACACACACACACACACACACACACACACACATACACACACACACAGGCGCGCGCACGCACGCACACACACACACACAGGCGCGCGCACGCACGCACGCACGTACGCACGCACACAAATGTTTTGAGGGCACCGTTCTCGAGTGAAAAGGGTAGGTTTCAGTCCAAAGCCGTTCCCCGCTCCTTTGCATCATATTGCTACAACGGTGTTCTAACGTGTCGATAACCTCCTGATGCCCATAGCAGATTGTTCTAGGGAACCGTTTTGGGCCTATCCGATAAAGTGCAATGGGCCCTCCGGTACGCACTGCGCGTGCGCGAGTGTTTTGCGGCAGTGCATGCGAACTTTGTACCGGAGGGCCCATCGTACCGCATCGGATGTTAAAAAAACGGTTCCTTTTTTTTGCCAGTCTTTTACGCTACTCCTCTACAAGCAATAAAATTATTGTTATCTATGACTTTTGGAATAATATAACACTACATTTTACATTCCATTACACGCTACAAGTAACGACCAATTTATTTTCGTCTCAAGTAGTTTAATTAAATACTTTTAAAAGAAGAATAATTGTAACTGCAATCGATTACTATTTCTTTTTTGGATAAACCTGTCCCACACAGCTTTCTTTTTTTTTTAGTATAGGAAATGGGGAGGGGGCTAACCAATCATCAGGCCTAGCCACTTTTTCCGCATGCAAAAAATGTGTTGCCAATGGTTTCTGGCTTAGTTGGTTCGACGGAAAACTGTTCTTTGCGAACTTCGTTTTTCTTTTTTATTTACACATTTTTGCTTCTTTTACGGTGATAAAGTGCAAATAGGAGTTAGGTGTGTGACGTATAGGACACCGTGTATTTTCAGGGGGGGGGGGGGGGGGGGCGGATCTTTTCGCTAAATACGCAGCCTAACAGGAATAAAATGTTTTATTCGTCCTGACTACGTCTTTCTCGCCAAAAGGCACGGCTGTGACGAAGATTCTAGATAAGCTGAGCAACTTCTATAAAAGAGAGGGCAGCAGGAGAAAGAACACACGCGCGTTTTTCTCGTGAACGTCAGCTGGGTGACAAACTATTTCGTGAGCCCCCTTCAATAGCGCTAAACGCCTTCTGTGAGTAACGGCATTTTACGATAAGAACGAGGCATTTTGAGTTTCGTACAAAGCTTCTCGTCGCCATGTCTTCCCGTATCCTGAGGAGCCACGCCATTTGGCATCAAAAACATTCTGGCGACAGGCACTAAAAATGAGCTGGCGACATGTTCATGTAGCTCGTAATATTCTTTTTATAAAGTAAAAAAAATATATAATTTGGAACTTCTCTAAAGTTTTAGAAAGAGAACCGCCTGCACCAGGAGCATGAATCCAAAAGAAGTCAATTTTTTTTAACCTTTACACCGCCATTCAATTACCAGTCATTTTCAAAACTACCGTAAATTAAATGGTACCTGGACTTCCATTCCCTTGAATGTGGAAATAGAATGAAATAGCTTTTTGAGCACAACTCTGCCACTGAACAAGCGTTTCACTCGTATTATTGATTTGACCCCCCACTGAAAAAAGGGAGCGATAAAACTTTAAAAAAAGTATCTGTAACCGCAAAAGCAAATTAAAAAAAAATCACATCTTCAAGCAAACACAAGCAATACATTTTTCACAAATATATAGAGGCTCGGGGGAAAATCGAATAAAAAGCTGTGTATGATCCCGACGGACTCTTTGCAAGGCTCCTCAAGGAGAACAGACTCTCTCAAAGCTGCGATGCTTCCGGAGCGTTCAATGCATCAGAGCCCCCCCCCCCCCCCTTTTTCTTTCCTCTCCCATACACACACACACACTCTCACTCGCAATGCTCGAGGCGAGTCAAGGGAGAAAGAAAAAGAGGGGCGCCTCCGATGTCGAGAGCCCACTCAAGGACTGCTCAGCGAAGAAGGAATCTCTGAGCGAGCTTGCCTTGAGGCGCCTGTCTCAGAAGAGGATGTCGTTGTTGGGCGTATCGGCGAATCAAAGCAAAACGAAACGAAATATGCAATACGCTATAAAATCGATATGTGGTGTCCAGAAAAAACATTTGGTGTTATGGCACAAAAAGAAATATTAAGCAAGTGAACAAAAATGTCCCATGGCGGTTTGGTTTCCAGACACACGTATCGACTGGAGTCACTCTCGGAAAACAACGTAAGAAAGATGTTTTTATTTTCTTTTAGCTACAGACGTTTTACAGCTTATTTTTAATTTTGCTTTTA